>NC_139006.1:60719878-61919878 GCF_964374135.1 Grampus griseus
GCTTCATTGACACCTCTTGGCAATTCCATTTGCTCCCTGAATCCTGGTTTCCGGCTTCCTTTCCTTTCTTAGGAAAGCTTAAATCAAACATGGAAGTTGTTTTTTAGCTCTGAGTTCATGGAGATTGTCCACAGTTGTAGCCTCGTTGCACATTCAATCCGAATTTTTTGTTTTCAACAGGTTCCGCAACTTCTTAATCCTATATTAAGCTATTATCTGCTTATACCCAGGGCTAACTAGACAAAATTAAGAAATAAGTTGTTTGCTGACAAAAGTTCTTTTCCTAAACCTTTTCCTAAAGAAAACCTGTCACTCCTTCTGTCACTTTTTGGAGTCCAGACACTAAAGTATCAATCTGTGTTTCTCATAACCATGGGAAAGGAAGGCTGTTTAAAGGAAAGCACCTGACAGAGAGCCTTGGGTTCAAATTCCTGCTACCATTAATTCTGTGAGACCCTGAATGTATTTCTTAACATTTCTGAGCCTCGTTTTCCTCATATATAAAATATAGTTAATACTATCTATTTCATTGGGTTGTGGGGACTTTTAGATTAAAAGTGACACATGTAATTGTTTGATCTTCAACCAAAAACAGTTTGTCCAGGAGTAACCAAAAGGACCTCATTAAAAAGTGGCACACCCTCCTGAGTCACTTTCACCATGAGGCACCCACAAGTGAGCAGGACACATGATAGAAACACCCAGATGAGCCTAGACCTGACTGGGTTTCCCAGGCCTTTCAGGTCCAGTAACTTGCATTTTATTTGGTTTATCTAATAGAAATGATATCTCTGTTGTCTCCTCAAAAATAGAAGTGCTTTTGGCTCTCAGATCTTCCTTATGATGGCCAGGTGACTTTCCTCCTGTTTAAGATTACCAGAGACTCTTTTGTCTACTCGAGATGCAGAATCAGAAGGAATCAGAGACCATAAAGAAACGCAGGACAAAAAGAAGTGTCATGCCCAAAGTCATAGAGCTAAAGATAAGTAAGCCTGGGAATCACCATCTCCTGAGCCTCTTTGGCCCTCCCCCCACCCTGCAGCTTTCCTCCATGACCATAAACCGTGCAGTAAACACACGAAGTCACCCTGAACGGAGACGCTGCTGTCCAGCAGGATTCTAAATGAATCACTGGGCCAGTGTGCAAAATATTCCGACAGCCTGAGTGCAGTGTGGCTCGTTATCTACAGCATATTCATCCATAAATGTGAGGTGTTTCTGTGTTGGACTCATCCCAGTGTTCACTAGTCCTGTTTCTTAGTGGTCAGAGATTCAATATGTGTGATTTGCCTTTAGTTAGGGTGAGAGTCATCACTGCCCTTTCTCACTTTTTATGCTGATTCTTGACCATCTTTTGCTGTGCTGCAATAGCATTTTTACCAAGATCTGCCAAAATTCCTTCTTCATTATAGATATTCAATAGATGTTGGTTAAACAAATGGACAAATGAGCATATACATGAATATTCCCAGCACATATCAATCCAGTGGTATTTATGACCTGCTGGACTGACTTTGGTTTACAAATTAAACAAGCCATGAAATTTGAATTTAGTAAAAAGAATTTAGTTTGGGCCTGTATGTCAACTAATAACTATCTGGACTATTTTTAGCAAGTTGTTAGGATGTCAGGATTTAAAGCTGTAATACACCTGCTTTTTTCGGAAAGGGGTCACATGCCATCCCCTGGCCATCTCTGTTCTGGTTAAGCTAGTTGCATAGTTTCTATCTGCATAGCCGTCCTCTGACTATAATCAAATACCAGCCCATGAAGACAGGAAGAAAAAGTGAAAACCTCAGTGCAGAGGTATACAAATCCTTACTTGAAGAAAACATACATTAGATGGAGACTTACCTTCTTGAAAACATATAACTTTCTAAAAGCCCTCACCTCCAGCCTCCTCTGGACAGTGAGCTGTCCAAATGAACAAAGCAAGAGTTGATTTACAAAAATATTATTTGAACAAGGCTTTGGGTATCTTCAGTTCAAGACCCATAACTCACTCATCAGTGTTTCCCCTATAATTCTTTGAAGGGAACTTCCAATGTACAAGTTGCCCAATAAAGGTTGAAGAAGGGAAAAGGAAACAAAGGGAGGGCAAGTAGGAATTGTGAACAGTAGGGCACGCTGGTTAAGCATCCGGGATCAAAAGGTATATTTCTACCCTTAGCACAGAAACCTTATTTTTTGTTGGCTCCCTTCTCAGAAACCTACTGGGAGCAGCTTTTGTCCCCTCTAATCACAATTGTACCCACAGAGAGCAAATCATCTCTTCTCCACGGCTGGGTGTCTGTGTGTCTACATGGAAATCCTTCATGACTCCCCATTACCCACAATGAAATCCAAACTCCCAGCATCATTCCCAGCCTGACCCAGGGCCCCGTCTTCTGCTACACTTCACCCACCCACCTAAGAAACTATATTGTAGCCACACAGGAATTCTTGCCTTTTGCCAAACATACCATTCTATTTTATGCTTCATGCCTTTGCACCTGCTGCCCTTTCTTCCCCTCATCCCCTTTCAGCCAATGTTTCCAAATTGTTAAAGACCCCAGTGAAATGTCACCTCCTCAGTGAAGTTCTTCCCTACCTAGGAGGGAAGTCACTCATTCCCTTGAGTAGTCATGGCTCTTATGCCTGATCCTGTTGTTTTTATCACAGAATATTGAAAACTAGTAAATACTAATCTATTAGTAAATACTAATATGTCTTTACCTCCAGCACTTTGATGATTGAGATTTATCTTTGTATCCTCTCATGTAAGCCTAGGAGATATGTACTATAATTAATTCCACTATTGATGAGAAAACAAAAATACAGAGAAGTTAAATAAGTTGCCCAGGTCCAGACAACCAGTAACTTATAACTCTCTGATTTGAACACAGGGAATGAGGGCTCAGAACAAACCCTTTCAACTACCTTGAAATGCCACTTTTGTTTAAAATAATCATGCTGGTTACCTTGTTACCTTTACTATGGCATTGATATTAATATAAATTCTTGTTCTTAATCAGCCAGGTCAATTATTTATGTTTGTATATGAGTTATATAGATAATAAGTTCCATTTTAAACTATTATCCTAGAATATATGCTAGTTGTTAAAATCTCCCCAGTAAATCTCTGGCGTGCCCCAGGTGCAATGGAAGGTAATATGGGTAGTCTTTTCAGCTCAGGGGAGATTGTTATTTTTATTTAAATTTCTTGTTCCTGCATCTTGTTTCTTCAGCTAAATATTTGACTACCCCAAGACTGGACTCGTTCTTTTATTTTAAGGGTACCCCAAAGGACCTGGAGCAGCTGTGTTCATGGTAGGCACTGAAACTTTTACTGAATAAATTAATGAAGGAACAAAACTGCTTCCTTGTTGCCATCCACCAACAACTTATTGAGAATGTGGCATCAAGTTGAATATCTAAGAGTTGACAAACTTTCTTGCTGGGGTCCCAGGTTTCAGAGAGTTGGTAGTTAGTTTGGATGGCAAAGATGGAGTGATTACTTGACCAGAAATCTCTCCTCCAAATCTCCAACACTTTCTTCAGTCAAGCATCTGGTGGCCTCCATCCTAATCACCTTTTGTAAATATCCAGCGTTTCCTCTTCTCATTCCTGACTGGCTTATTCTGGGCACATTCTCTGTGCCAGCCATTGTGCTAGGACGTGGGGACAGAAACATTCTGTATAAGAGAATCAGAATCCAAATGTATTAGCCAGTAATTAAGAAATACACTACCTACAAGGAAAGGAGTTTTGAGGTGGTAGATGAGCTGTAACTTTGGAGCCAGAAGACCCTTGGTTTAATTCCCAGCTCTGTCACTTAACTAGGTATTTGACCTTGTTCAAGTTATCTAACCTCTCAAAGCTTCAGTTTTCTTATTTTAAAAAGTATTTAATAAACCATCTACCTGAGAGGGCGATCATGCAGATTAAATGTCTTTCCACTTAACCCATCCCTCCTTTTTAAATAAAGACAAAATAATTTTATGGATGTTTTTGATATTTAGCATCTCATCCTCACCTCCGTGATTCCATGACCCTGGATAATTTGAAACTGCTTCTCCTGAAATGCTTATTCCTTCTTTTTTTTTTTTTTTTGAAAAAAGCATTGTGCCTCCAAACTTTAGAACTCCCACTTCTTGGCCTTTGAAATGAAATCTAGAATGTAGAGGTCCTTCTTGTATATCTTTATCTTAAGACTAGGCCCTGAGTAACTGGATTGACATCTTGTGACTCTGAATCAAATTCAATAGTCTCTTCCCAGTTCCAGACTCTGCCAGTGGCTATTTCCCTCTCTGATCTCAAGCTCCACCAAAGGCTCTTCATTCCCATTGTCCACTTTTGGAAACTTTCCCTCACTCTTCTCTGGATGACTGCAAGTCTTCCTCAGGTGAACTAACTTTTAAAATACTCTCCTTTTATCTTAAATCATATAATGGCATATTGTCCATTATCTCTATTTATGCACCATGCAATGTTAGAACCAACACAGGCATTATTCAAACATAACTTATTTGGGGCTACTTTGGGGTCTGGCAACAGTGACATTTCCTTAGAGGATGGTTGAAAAAAAATGCACTGCGTCCTATTTCTTGAATAGAGGCTTGCATAATCAACCAAGTAGAAAGAAATGTTGAGATGCATTTAACCTCATTAGTTTCAAAAGGACTGACTCCAATCCATTAGAGTTGAGATACATTAGTGAAACTCAACTATTTCCAAATCTCATTTACATAATGGATGAGATGTGAAATGAGCCCAATGCAAGGGGAGCCGCCCAGAGGCACTAAAGTTTATCATAATATGTAAGAGTTCTTTTAGATCATTGCATTAAATTTCCACTAACAATATAACAAATTAATTGTATTACTGTACTAGCTCAAAGTCTACTGAGTGGAGAGTACCAGTGAGGAAGGCAGCCAGGGTTTCAAGGACTGTGGATGGGGAAGGATGCTCAGAGGGATATGAAGACTGTTACTTTACCTTTCTTCTGCCCCTTTAAGAAATTCTAGGCACCTCTGTAATCTGATGGTGGACTTTGGCTTTATTAGTGAGGTAAGCAAGGATGAGTAAATCAACTGTATCAGACAAGCCTCAGGACATCTAGAAATTGATCATTCTGCCGAAATAAGCACTCTGTGTTTATTAGCTGGGAGTTCATCACTATCACTTCTCCTCATCCAATTCCTAAGAGATTTCAAAGCCATCATCATGGTATTAGCCCGTCTGACTGAACTAGTAGAGATAAAGATTAGGAGATCTATCTAAAGATGGGTCTGAGTTTCTGTGATTTTTTTTCTCTTCTGTTGCAAAAAAGAGAGCTTTTCTAGCACACATTCTGTGTCTATATGTGTATGCCTACACACAGTCACAATGTGTTTGCATTTTACAGGATGATTTCAAATAGTGGAACAAAGTAGGTGGTTTGAAGAAAGCCATATTCAATGAAGCCCTTAAAACAATGCAACTTTCCCACATATAAAGCAATGACTACTTAACAAAGGGGCTGTATGCTGAATTGGCTTCTCTAGCTGATACAGTGTGTCCATACAGTGGGCGATCTTACACTGAGAATAATTAGATTCCGTAACCACATTTATAAACCTAATATCCATACATGGCCAGACTCCTACAGATATGTTCTTAAGAGATGAGTACATATTGGACTGATCTTTCACAAACCAGTAACTATGCATTTATCTATTTACACATATATTTATAGACACACATGCATTTAAGCTCCTGATATCAAGCTCTTTTCTCAATGTGGCTTCTAAATAAGCAGTAATCAAAATGCAAATAAGGTGACCCAGTTAGCACCAAGATCTGTATTACCATGCAGATGTGCACTGCAAGTCTGTGTTCTAAAGGTAAAAAGGAAGATACTACAAAAGATGCTTATATTAACAGCTACTGAGCCCTTCACATTAGGGAGAGTCTAGGGAAGAATCCTCCAGAGCCAGTGGTCTTATAGCTTGGATCATAACTGCCATTTTTGGCTTGGTCTGTTTTAAAGCTGCCCTGTGAGTATAGAATAACCAGCATGCAAGAAGGCTGCTTCTGTGAAGTCTCAGAATGTAATCCTTTTAGCAGAAAACCAACATGCTGGCCTGAGACAGTCCAAGAATAAGGCTGGGGTCAGAGTCATACCCCTGTCACCCTCTTTGTGTGACACTGGGCAAAGCAAGATACATCCGTTTCTGGGGCTCAATTGCCCAGGAAGGACTGGACTACTTCCCTTCCAACTCTAAACTGCCTTGATTTTACTTTGCTGAAGCTCCTTTGTGCTCATCTATTGAAACCTGTAACATGCTTTATGTGCATCAGTTGCAAATTCCTAACCTACCTGATCACCAGGGATGTCACAAGAGCATACTTGATGCAGTGTGCTACTAAATTGGTTTTAATTACATGTATGCATCCTTTCTTCCCTTGTTAGTATCTTTTGAAAATCCCTTTGTTATATTTTTCAGTGAAACAGGTACCACTCTATTATCTCTGTTTTTTAAGCATGGGAGCAGTTACATCAGCATTCTGTTTGGTTCTATCTATCTGCTCTTAATCCTTCTGGGGTGTGTGTGTGTGTCTGTGTGTGTGTGTGTGTGTGTGTGTGTCTGTGTGTGTGTGTGTGTGCAGGAATTGACTTAGGCAGGCCAGGGTACTAACCTGAGCTTAAAAGTATCTTTGAACCTTAAGCTGTGTACAAAATGTGTTGTGTGTGTGTGTGTCTGTATGTCTGTGTGTACATGTGTACGCTTTTTTCCTAAGAAGAGGTTCTCATGTCTAAGATGCAGAAAGATTAAAAACCTCTAACCTGAGATGTCTCCTCTTTGCAATTTTGATGTTCGCTTTATTTCCATTCTGGGTGATATCACTGGGCACATCTAGAAAATACCTTTCATCTGGTGTGACTTTTTCACTGTAGGATTAGGAGAGACTGACTTCTACATCATTAGAATTTACTGTATAAGGGATTCTTTAATAAAAAATCTCTTTGAAGTTCCAGTAGACAAAATGTTCTCTCCTCAGCCCATTTCTTCACTTCTAAATTAAGAGAAGCAAGAACTAATCAGATTGTTCAGCAGTTTCTCTGAATCTAGACAACTTAGAATAGTAAAGCTAGAATAGATTCTGACCAAGAGGAAGGTGAAGCACAGTGAGATTCCAGGTGCTGTTCAAGTTCATCCAGTCAGTGTGGAGCAGAGCCTGAAATAACTCAACTCTCAGAACTCTAGTCTCTTAACTTTCATATTAACAAATTATTTGTCTCTGGTACAATTTATTGACTATAAGTATTCATTGTATAGTTTCTTTGTGTCTGCATTATGCTAGGAAGATATAAGAAAATATTATAAAATCTCTACATCCTAAAGAATTTAAATCTTGTAGGAGACATACACGACTTCAACATATGAAATAATTTTAAAATGAAACAATTAGTACAAAGACACTGTAGTGCTAAGTAATAATAGTTAAAGCAATTGACTTCTTACTCTCTAGGCACCATAATAAGTGTTTTTGTATGTGTTAGTTTTTCTATTACTGCTATAACAAATTTCTACAAACTTAATAGCTTCACCAACACAAATTTATTATATTACAGTATTGGAGGTCAGAAGTCCAAAATGAGTCTCACTGAGCTAAAATCAAAGTATCAACTTCCTTTCTGAAAACTATAGGAAAGAATCTATTTCCTTGTCTTTTCCAGCTTCTTGAAGCCATTTGCATTCCTTAACTCATGTCCCTCCTCCTCCATCTTCAAAGCCAGCAGCCTAGCCGCTCTCTTACCCTACTTCCATCACCACATCTCTTTCTCTGATTCTTCTTTTCTACCTCCTTCTTTCACTTCAGTGGACACTTTTGATTACATTTTGACCATCTCGTAATCAAGGATACTTTCTAGATGTTAAGGTCAGCTGATTGACAATATTAATTCTGTCTGCATCCTTAATTCTCTCTTGCTATGATACATAACACATTCACAGGTTCTAGGAATTAGAAAGGGGGACATTATTTTCTGTCTACCACAATATATAAACTCCTTTAATCCTCAGTAACCTCGTTTAACAGATGAGGAAACTGAGCATAGAGAGCTGACATGAATTGCCCCAAATCACACAGCTAGTAATGCAGGTAGTCTTACTCCAGAGAATGTGTTCTTCACCTGTACTCTATACTGTACTGAAAAAGGAGTTTTAGATTAGAGGACCAAGTGTGCATGGGTGGCTTCCCCAGAGGGTTTGGGCCTAGAAGAATAAATGTGTATTCCGTTTGTCCATTCATCCATCCAACACTTTTGAGTATGTAATATCTATCAAGCTAAGTGCTGGGAAATCAAAAGAAAGTTAGACGTGGTTCCTGGACTTCTAGAATTTTGCAGTTGCCTACAAAAATTGTCAGAGAAACGAACAAATAATTACACAATAGGAGATAAGTCCTATTGCAGAAGTCTGTCCAAGATGATAAGACATGTTTGTGCAAGGGAGAAACTAAATCTACCTGACAACGAGATGTGGGTTTACTTTTTCCCAATTGCCTTTCCAAACATATCTTTCAGTGTTTGTTTTTTACAACTCAGCCTAAGCACTCTTGTCTCAGTTGCACAGAGAAGGCTTGTTATTTCTGCTTTTGCTCTTGTCTTTTCCCAGCCCTGGCAGGCTCTCCCTCTACTTCTAGTTATTGAATTCTACTCATCGTTCAAGACTGGGGGTTTTGTACCTGTAACTGTCTTCCTGAGTGGACAGGCTAGCCCCTTTCAGAGAAGGTTCATGATCCCTGTACTTAATGGTACCTGGTACTTACAGGCTCTTAATGAATGTTGAATTAATATATGCATGAGCACAAAACCACCTCAGATCCCACTGAGATCTCATTTTCCTCCTAATTTGTGGAGGACTCATTTGGCTTCCTGTCTCATTTGGTTTATCAGTTTTGTAAGTGTTTTTGTCTTATCCCACTCTCCACTTCTAAACCTTCTCTACAAAGACAGAGATCACATTTTCTGAGTTGTGCTGTGCAGCACTCAGATACCTGTTGATTTTAAAATGATTGACTCCAGGCTAACTGAATAGCATCCTACTTACAAGTGACCTTGCCTGAATTTCATCTCTCAAGGTCCCAAAATGAAGTAAAACTCATTTGACACAAAACACATGTTGATAAGACCACCACCTGCAATTGAGCAAGTAGTTCACTTTCTGTAGGAACCTGGCTCGTGGGGAGAAATGCACTGAAATCCAGTGCATGCTCCTCTCTCCAAACCATGAGCAGTGGGGGGTGCATGTGCCACAGGAAGCCATAACTTAATCTAACTTTTACAATGGTGCCCTCCCTTTGCTAAGAGCTGGGTCCTTGGGAATCTCCACCTAGGTGGGATGACTTTTACAAATTCACCCAAAGATTCTGTATCGGTAGCAAAGCCTCTGTTTTTTGATGATTAAAAAGACACTTTAGGATCTTTCAGTATCCTTATAAAAAGTAACAACTATCTTTATGCTATGCAGAGATTATTAGAATGCACTTCTTAGAAAACTTAGGGACTTCACTGCTTAGACCAGTGTCACGTCCCTGGTATGGTAGATGTTCAATAAATATTTGTTCAGTTAATGAATAAAGTGATGCAACAAAAAATAACACTTTTATTGACTTTGGCACAGAAAAATATTGTTTTCCAAATCCCAAGGTTATCTATTTCCTTTTTCTTAATTTTATTTTATTTATTTTTTTTTATACAACAGGTTCTTATTAGCTATCTATTTTATACGTATTACTATATATATATGTCAATCCCAATCTCCCACTTCATCCCACCAGCACCCCCACTCCTGCTTTCCCCCCCTTGGTGTCCATACATTTGTTCTCTACATCTGTGTCTCTATTACAGCCTTGCAAGCTGGTTGATCTGTACCATTTTTCTAGATTCCACATATATGCGTTAATAAACGATATTTGTTTTTCTCTTTCTGACTTACTTCACTCTGTATGACAGTCCCTAGGACCATCCATGTCTCTACAAATGACATAATTTCATTCCTTTTTATGGCTGAGTACTATTCCATTGTATATATGTACCACATCTTTATCCATTCATCTGTTGATGGACACTTAGGTTGCTTCCATGACCTGGCTATTGTAAATAGTGCTGCAATGAACATTGGGGTGCATGTGTCTTTTTGAATTATGGTTTTCTCTGGGTATATGCCCAGTAGTGGGATTGCTGGGTCATATGGTAATTCTGTTTTTAGTTTTCTAAGAAACCTCCATACTATTCTCCATAGTGGCTGTACCAATTTACATCTGCACCTAAAGTGCAAGAGGGTTCCCTTTTCTCCACACCCTCTCCAGCATTTGTTGTTTGTAGATTTTCTGATGATGCCCATTCTAACCGGTGTGAGGTGATACCTCATTGTAGTTTTGATTTGCATTTCTCTAATAATTGGTGGTGTTGAGTAGCTTTTCATGTGCCTCTTGACCATCTGTATGTCTTCTCTGGAGAAATGTCTACTTAGGTCTTATGACCATTTTTTGATTGGGTTGTTTGTTTTTTTGATATTGAGCTACATGAGTTGTTTATATATTTTGGAGGTTAATCCTTTATCCATTTATTTGTTTTGTAAATATGTTCTCGCATTCTGAGGGTTGTTTTTTCATCTTGTTTATAGTTTCCTTTGCTGTGTAAAAGCTTTTAAGTTTCACTAGGTCCCATTTGTTTATTTCTGTTTTTATTTCCATTACTCTAGGAGGTGGGTCAAAAAAGATCTTGCTGTGATTTATGTCAAAGAGTATTCTCCCTATGTTTTCCTCTGAGAGTTTTATAGTGTCCAGGCTTGCATTTAGGTCTTTAATCCATTTTGAGTTTATTTTTGTGTATGGTGTTAGGGAGCGTTCTAATTTAATTCTTTCATATGTAGCTGTCCAGTTTTCCCAGCACCACTTATTGAAGAGACTGTCTTTGCTCCATTGTATATCCTTGCCTGCTTTGTCATAGATTAGTTGACCATAGGTGCGTGGGTTTATCTCTGGGCTTTCTATCCCGTTTCATTGATCTATATTTCTGTTTTTGTGCCAGTACCATATTGTCTTGATTACTGTAGCTTTTAGTATAGTCTGAAGTCAGGGAGTCTGATTCCTCCAGCTCCATTTTTTTCCCATCAAGATTGTTTTGGCTATTCGGTGTCTTTCGTGTATCCATACAGATTTTAAGATTTTTTGTTCTAGTTCTGTAAAAAATGCCATTGGTAATTTGATAGGGATTGCATTGAATCTGTTGATTGCTTTGGGTCCTATATTCATTTTCACAATATTGATTCTTCTCATCCAAGAACATCGTATATCTATATATCTGTTTGTGTCATCTTTGATTTCTTTCATCAGTGTCTTATAGTTTTCTGAGTACAGGTCTTTTACCTCCTTATGTAGGTTTATTCCTAGGTATTTTATTCTTTTTGTTGCAATGGTGAATGGGATTTTTTCCTTAATTTCTCTTTCTGATCATTCATTGTTAGTGTATAGAAATGCAAGAGATTTCTGTGCATTAATTCTGTATCCTGAAACTTTACCAAATTCATTGATTAGCTCTAATAGTTTTCTGGTGGCATCTTTAGGATTCTCTATATATAGTATCATGTCATCTGCAAATGGTGACAGTTTTACTTCTTCTTTTCCAATTCATATTCCTTTTATTTCTTTTTCTTCTCTGAATGCCGTGGCTAGGACTTCCAAGACTATGTTGAATAAGAGTGGTGAGAGTGGACATCCTTGTCTTGTTCCTGATCTTAGATAAAATGCTTTCAGTTTTTTACCATTAAGAATGATGTTTGCTGTGGGTTTGTCATATATGACCTTTGTTATGTTAAGGTAGATTCCCTCTATGCCCACTTTCTGGAGAGTTTTTATCATAAATGGGTGTTGAATTTTGTCAAAAGCTTTTTCTGCATTTATTGCAATGATCATATGATTTTTATTCTTCAATTTGTTAATATGGTGTATCACATTGATGGATTTGCATATAATGAAGAATCCTTGCATCCCTGGGATAAATCCCACTTGATCATGGTGTATGATCCTTTTAATGTGATGCTGGATTCTGTTTGCTAGTATTTTGTTGAGGATTTTTGCATGTATATTCATCAGTAATATTGGTCTGTAATTTTCTCTTTTTGTAGTATCTTTGTCTGGTTTGGGTATCAGGGTAGTGGTGGCCTCATAGAATGAGTTTGGGAGTGTACCTTCCTCTGCAATCTTTTGGAAGAGTTTGAGAAGGATGGGTGTCAGCTCTTCTCTAAATATTTGATAGAATTCACCTGTGCAGCCATCTGGTCCCAGACTTTTGTTTGTTGGAAAATATTTAATCAGAGTGTCAACTTCATTACTTGTGATTTGTCTGTTCATGTTTTCTATTTCTTCCTGGTTCAGTCTTGGAAAGTTATACCTTTCTAAGAATTTGCCCATTTCTTCCAGGTTGTTCATTTTATTGGCATAGAGTTGCTTGTAGTAGTCTCTTAGGATGCTTTGTATTTCTGCGGTGTCCGTTGTACCTTCTCCCTTTTCATTTCCAATTTTGTTGATTTGAGTCCTCTCCCTGTTTTTCTTGATGAGTCTGGCTAAAGGTTTATCAATTTTGTTTATCTTCTCAAGGTACCAGCTTTTAATTTTATTGATCTTTGCTATTGTTTTCTTGTTTCTATTTCATTTATTTCTGCTCTGATCTTTATGATTTCTTTCCTTCTACTAATTTTGGGCTTTGTTTGTTCTTCTTTCTCTAATTACTTTAAGTGTAAAGTTAGGTTGTTTATATGAGAGTTTTCTCATTTCTTGAGGTAGGATTGTATTGCTATATACTTTCCTCTTAGAACTGCTTTTGCTGCATCCCATAGGTTTTGGATCATTGTGTTTTCATTGTCATTTGTCTCTAGGTATTTTTTGATTTCCTGTTTGATTTCTTCAGTGACTACTTGGTTATTTAGTAGCATATTGTTTAGCCTCCATGTGTTTGTGTTTTTTACATTTTTTTCCCTGTAATTTATTTCTAATCTCATAGCAGTGTGGTCAGAAAAGATGCTTGATATTATTTCAATTTTCTTAGATGTACTGAGGCTTGATTTGTGACCCAGGATGTGATCTACACTGGAGAATATTCCATATGCACTTGAAAAGAAAGTGTAATCTGCTGTTTTCACATGGAATGTCCTATAAATATCAATTAAATCTATCTGGTCTGTTGTGTCATTTAAAGCTTGTGTTTCCTTATTAATTTTCTGTCTGGATGATCTGTCTGTTGGTGTAAGTGAGGTGTTAAAGTCCCCCACTATTATTGTGTTACTGTCGATTTCCTCTTTTGTAGCTGTTAGCCCTCGCCTTATGTATTGAGGTGCTCCTCTGTTGGGTGTATATATATTTATAATTGTTATATGTTTTTCTTGGATTGATCCCTTGATCATTATGTATTGTCCTTCATTGTCCCTTGTAACATTCTTTACTTTAAAGTCTATTTTATCTGAAATGAGTATTGCTACTCCAGCTTTCTTTTGATTTCCATTCGCTTGGAATATCTTTCTCCATCCCCTCACTTTCACTCTGTATGTGTCCCTAGGTCTGAAGTGGGTCTCTTGTAGACAGCATATATATGGGTCTTGTTTTAGTATCCATTCAGCTAGCCTGTGTTTTTTGGTTGGAGCATTTAATCCATTCATATTTAAGGTAATTATCGATGTGTATTTTCCTATTACCATTTTCTTAATTGTTTTGGGTCTGTTTTTGTAGGTCATTTTCTTTTCTTGTGTTTCCCACTTAGAGAAGTTCCTTTACATTTGTTGTAGAGCTGGTTTGGTGGTGCTTAATTATCTTAGCTTTTGCTTGTCTGTAAAGCTTTTGATTTCTCCATCAAATCTGAATGAGATCCTTGCCAGATAGAGTAATCCTGGTTGTAGGTTCTTCCCTTTCATCACTTTAAATATATCATGCCCCTCCCTTCTGGCTTGTAGAGTTTCTGCTGAGAAATCAGCTTTTCACCCTATGGGAGTTCCCATGTATGTTATTTGCCATTTTTCCCTTGTTGTTTTTAATAATTTTTCTTTGTCTTTAATTTTTGTCAGTTTGATTACTATGTTCCTTGGCATGTTTCTCCTTGGGTTTATCCTGCCTGGGACTCTCTGTGCTTCCTGGACGTGGGTGGCTATTTCCTTTCCCATGTTAGGGAAGTTTTCAACTACAATCTCTTCAAATATTTTCTTGGGTCCTTTCTCTCTCTCTTCTCCTTCTGGGACTCCTATAATGTGAATGTTGTTGCCTTTAATGTTTTCCCAGAGGTCTCTTAGGCTGTCTTCATTTCTTTTCATTCCTTTTTCTTTATTCTGTTCCACAGCTGTGAATTCCACCATTCTGTCTTCCAGCTCACTTATCTGTTCTTCTGCCTCAGTTATTCTGCTGTTCCTTCCCTCTAGTCTATTTTTCATTTCAGTTATTTTATTGTTCATCTCTGTTTTTTCTTTAATTCTTCCAGGTGTTTGTTCTTTAATTCTTCTAGGTCTTTATTAAACATTTCTTGCATCTTCTCGATCTTTGCCTCCGTTCTTTTTCCAAGGTCCTGGATCATCTTCACTATCATTATTCTCAATTCTTTTTCTGGAAGGTTGCCTATCTCCACTTCATTTAGTTGTTTTTCTGGGGTTTTATCTTGTTCCTTCATCTGATACATAGTCCTCTGCCTTTCATTTTATCTATCTTTCTGTGAATGTGGTTTTCATTCCACAGGCTGCAGGATTGTAGTTCTTGCTTCTGCTGTCTGCCCTCTGACAAGCGTATCTATTTCTTGATTCACTTTATTCTGTAACGTATATCCCCTTATTTCCATGGGTGAAGTTCATTTGCAAACAAGAAAAAATAGCAATGGGAGCTTTCGAGCAGACAACCAATATATGAGAAAAGGAATTATAATCAAGTTTTCAGTGTGAGTTTCCTCTTGTGAAAAATATATTATCTACTGGTTTGCCCAAAAGCCAATGTGTCATGGGACAGAAAAGAATATTGAATTGAGTCAAGAGGCATGGATTTCAGCACCACCTTCTTCGCACTTGTGATATGTGAGCTTGAGCACATCACCTGGTCCTCTGTGTCTTGGTTTTCTTATTTGTGAATTTGGAGTTTCACCATCTGCCTCTTGTCATCCACAGGGATACTGCAAGGGGCAAATAGCATAATGCATGTCATTGCTCTTTGCAAGGTTAAAAGCCACCGAGTGCTCAACAAAACATGCCTCTCAGTCCATGCCAAGCACTGAATTCTACAGTGAAAGGGCCAGGAAGGTGACAGAAGGAACTAACCACCCCACTGGTGTCGGCCTCTGTCACTATGCCATCCTAAGTTTTGTCTCCAAGAAACATCTGCATTTGCAATCTTAGAATTAAAATGTTAATTAAACCTATATTAATTGCATAGTATTTTCCAGATATACTGCTTTCTGTAGTAAATGTTACAAAATGAATTACGTATGATCCCTGGATGATGATTTTATCAACCCCTTTATTTTAAAGAAACTATGAGATGAGGACTCAGTCAGGAGTTAGGATCTATTTCTTACCACTTCTTATCAGCTGTGTGATTTTAGATGAGTTGTCTGACCTCCTTGAACCTCCATTTTCTCATCTAGAAAAAAGGAGTAAATAATAACTGTCCCACAAAGGTTTGTTTGTTTGTTTGTTTCCCCATAGAGAAAATGAGATAAGTCGATAACTAACTTTACAAACCTAGAGCAACATACAAATTACTCTATGGTGAGGCTGGTTTTTATTATCCAAGGTCACAGAGCTCATTAAAGAGATCCTGGGAAAGTCAGCCACCGTAGACCCTGCTTTTCTTCCATGACCCCTGTAACCTTGAGCAACCTGGGGAAGAGGTAATTGAACAAAAACTACTACTTCGGAAGAAACAGAATCAAAATATCGAAACTATTGACTCAATATTGACTCACCCTTAAGGCAGTAAACAGTGCTTCGGTCTCTGACCTTTCCACATTCTGGGGCAGTCAATAACCTGGCTGCTAGATGCAGCACCTGCCACTGATTCTGATTTGGGAGTACTTTAACCTTGAACTGAACTCCAAGTAACCAAGGCAACAGGAAGTCAGCTTCTGCGTCAAAGGAGTTGGAATCCATAAATCAAGTCCCTAATGCAAACACGGTGTGCAGGTAGAGGTTCAAGAGGATAAGTGGTCTATGAGAAATTACCTTTGAAAATGAGTGACTGTCCCTCGATAGGCTACTGCACAGTTTCAAAGAGTTTTTTAAAAATTTATCAATAGAGGTCTACAGGTTATAGTAGAATGTTTTCATATAAGTTTAACTTTTTTTATTTCCTTTTGGCTTCTCTGTCTTAATTATAAACAGATGTTGGATCCACAAAGTTATTAGCATTGTTATTTCCTCCTTTAAAAATGTACTGGCCTCCAGATATGCAGGCCTCAATACAGTTTGTCCTGTGTTGGGGTTTGGTGATCCTATGAACACATCTACCAAGTGTGCTCTCCATGCAGACTGCTGTCCGAATTTGACATAGTGATCCTTTCCCAGATCAAAGCCATCCTTGCTTTTCCTCATGCCCCAGTGTAAAGAGCAGTGCCACATCTCAGTGGTCCAGTCAGTACAGTGCTGAATCTGGGCTTCTTTATGATTGATCTCCAGCCTCAAAAATCTTCCTCCCGTGGAGAGAGCAGCCAGGCCCATTCTGGGAAGGAACTTGCCAAATATCCCACCACTCTACCACCGCCGAGCATTTGTGAGAGCTTGTTTCTGAACTGTTTCACGTTCCTCTGGTCCTTTGGGTACCTCAGCATGGAGTATCAGCTGCCACCTGGAATGAAGAGAAACAAAGACTTCCAGTGGCCAGCCTGCCCAATGCTCTCTCCCAAGAAGTCACCCATTCCAGTCTCCTGAGACCTCTGCTCTCAGACAGAGTTTATGCATTACAAGTACTGTTATATTAGCCTTTGTTTAACGGTAATCTAATATTCTTGCCCACATATACTACTTCTGGGATTGTTTCCCTAATCCTTTCAAAACTGAAAAATGTCTGAGCAAACATCAGGATTTTTTTTTTCAATTTGTTTTCAAATTCATTGGACAGCAACTGGCAAAAAGTACTATAATCTAGAAAATCCTAAATTATCTAGGGTTTTCAAGATAGAGTGACAATCTGAATTATAGAGTGTTTTAAGTGTCATCTTATTACTTTTAACTTATTCTATACCATAAACACTTGAGTAGCAAGGTACACCCGATAGAGGTGTGATCAGATCTGCTTTAAGGGAATGATGTGGATTGTGAACATTTGCATGAAAAGGGGTACAACTAAAATGGCTTGAAATCACTGTGTTCCCAAGTGAGAGTTAAATATCTGCCTGCTAATCCTGTTTATGCCTCATTCCCTGCACATATAATAATATGAGCAAAGAACTCCCTGTCCCACCTGTGTCCACAGGTACAAAGAGGACAGACAGATCAGGGAGTTTTTCCAAAGGAGCTGTTATCCAATAGAACTCTGGCAGCTTAGAGTCCCGGAGGTGTGCTGTGCAAAGGACGACTGCATCCATTTGACAGGAACAGGACCAGGGTGGCGTGGAGTACCACGGTGGGGAATTCTTATCAGACTCACGCCTGCTGTCCCATTGCAGATTTGTTAGCAGCCCACTATTCTAGCACATCAGTCAGTCTACCCAGATGACCATACTGTGATAGACTTCTAGATTCTTTCCAAACTATGTTTATTTTGTTAATGGAAAAAGAGTTTAATATATGTTTGTGGTTTAAAAAATATTAACAATAAAGAAGGCTAAGGAGCAAAAGTAAAAACTCCCTCACTAATCTTCCCTGTGCTCTCCTTCCTCAGAATAACCATGGTTAACTATTTGGATGTATCTCCTTGCAGAAGATTCTGTTTGCATTTTACATATACTACATGTGTATACCTTGCGTATTCCTGGCACACCTGCATATTTTACAAGCGGGCATCATCCGGGGATCATGTACGTGTTTGCTGCACCTCCTGATTTCTTGATGGTTGTGCCTTGCGGTCTCTCTGTCATAGAATTTGATGTTTGTCCACTCCCATAGTCAAACGCTATGAAATATGAAATCAAAAAAGAAAAATTGTATTTTTATTTACAACACGTCAAGTGGAGGTTTCAGAGATCGGGATGGAGAGTAGGAGGAAGGTAGTAGACAGTAAATGAAAGTGTCAGCATTTCTTCCTTAGGTGGTTACAGGTGCCTTTTCCAGGTGTGATATAGGCCCTCTGTGTCCTCAGTGTGAAGCATGCTGTTGGTAGACCAGGTCATGGGCAGAAGTTGGAAGATGGTAAGGTAGACCAAGATGATCCCTGAGTTTAGCGTCTGGCTGCTTGAAAACTTCGAGCTCTGACATTAAGAGATGTATGAGTTTAGTCAGTTATCTCTTAACATCTCAGAAATATGTTGTCCTCATCTATAAAAGTAAGAAAAGAGTAACCTCCACACTACATGCTTCACAGGGCTGCCATTAGGCCAAAGTGAGCAGATCTCACTGGAGGTGAGCTGTTACTATAGGAGGGACCAGTGTCACTCAAGTTGGTTAAGATGGGAAAAAAGGTCAGGAACTACCGTGATACGGCCTGTTTCATGTTATTGCTATCAGTGGCATGTAGCCAACAAATAAAGAAATTCTGAGTAGATTACCATTTGACATGGATTCAGACACCTGCAGCTTCTGAACTTATGTTTGGAGGAGTTGGAGAGTGACTTTTTTTGCAGCTAGTGATGTAGAAGGTGTCCAGAAATCCTTGGTCATGTCAGGGAAGAAAACTGAGCCTTTGTTGGCTGGCTTCCGTTTGGTCTGAGGAGCAGGTTATAATAGTGATAGCAGTATAATAGGAATAATCATAATAGGAAACAATTATATAGCATGAACTATGTGCCAGACACTGTTCTAGGCCCTTTATTTTGATTGATCATGGATGCCCCCAACCACCCCTATGAGGTAATGCAGTTCCCTCCCATCTGCACAGTTAAGGAAGCTTGAAGCTTGGAGAGGTTAAGTAACTTGCTCATGATCACACAGTTGAAAAGTAAGAGGGCCGGGATTTGAGCCCAGCAAACAAGGCTCCAGAACAGTTCTTATAATGTGTTATGTAGTAAGTTTCCAGGCCCTTTCAGAGGCACCTCATAAGAGTCTACCCAGGCTTTTCAGCATCAAAAAATTGTGACTATTATGACCAGACACTCAAAGGCCCCCAGGTTCAGCTCTTACTTGGCCCAGTCACTGTTGTGACACACCAGTCCCTACAGGGCATCTCCTGCCTCCAGAAGGCCGGCCTCTTGTCTGAATCATCTTCATTCCTCACCCATGACTTAGCAGACACTCTTCGCAGCACTGGGAATGCCTTTCCTTCGACCTTGCTGCTCTAGCATGAACTCTGGGAAGGCTTTCCTTACTTCTTCCCACACGAATCCCTGCCTCCTGAGAACTCCCCAGGCACTTGTAATGAGTAACACACAGGCCTGCCCATACTTGTTGCCCAGTTTTTCCTTTTCATTCAGTCTTGTCTTCCTAGCTGGATGAGATGAGAAGCCTCACTAGGGTGGGGTCAACTTCTCCCATCCATGCTCTGCACACCAAAACCTCTGTAAAGACAGGCTTCTTGATCCATGGAAGGTAAAGCATGCATGATGGCTTACACTGCTTCATTAGGCCTGTGCCCCGACCCCCACTTTCAGGCAGGCCACCTGGAATGTTGTCACCACTAACCTCAGCCACAAAACCAAAACCAGTCATGCTGCTAATTTGTTTTGTTTTGTTTCCTTTAAACATTCTAAAATATCATTCTTGCACCAGAAGGAGGTCAGATCATTTGATGATTTCTTCAGGTCACTTTCAGATTTTATGTTGTCTGTCTTCCTATTTCTTTAAAGTAACTGCAGGCTTTGGGGTTATTTTTTTTAGGGATTCCAAGTCCCCACTTAAAAGTGGACCAAACAGCAGCACATAGTAAGAACGAGGGCTCAGCGTCCACTATGATGACCAGGAAGAAGCCAGCTGCAGTGGACAGTGTTGCAATCCCACCAGCCCCAGTGTTATCTCTCCTTGCTGCATCTGCAGCAACATCAGATGCAGGTGAGCACTTCACATGCTTTGGGTTCATCCCAGGGAAGGTGGGCATGGAGAAGGCCCTCCAGGAATGTGCTGCTGCTAAGTACAGGTAAGAGTTCTCTCTTCAGCCAACCTCCTGCAGACACTGAGCATGTGAGCTGTTTCAGCATTGGAGTTTTCAAGTAGGAGAAGGTCTAAGAAAGGAAGGAGATCATCTCAGAACCTAGAGGCAAAGGTCAGTGAGTAGTAGTAACAGTATTAATTACTCTTTATCAAGGCTTAGTAACTTCTAGTCTCTGCATATAGGACCTTATATATCTCATGTAACTCATAAAATAACTGTGAAATAAATACATGTATCTCCATTCCAGAAGAGGAAGCTAATGGGAAGGAAACTTGCCCCAGGAACCTGTGGACACTCAGAATTCCAACTCAGATCCAAGACCCATGCTCTCAACCACTGCATTTCACTACCTCCTGTGCTCACCATGGTTGAGAGATGGTAATCAGAGTTTCCCTGAGGACTTGATTCATTCTAGCTCATGATATCATGAATTCCTCAATAGTCACCAGACTCCTCACTGGCAGTTTATAAAGTACAAGCGCCTTACTCAGACATCCCATATGCTCTGCCTTCCGCTACTCCCCACATCACCTCCCAGCAGTCCCGCGCACCAACCCCAGTTTGCCGCGCTCATCCCTACTGCCAGGAAGGAAGGCCTTGTACTTGGCTTAACACCTTTCTTTAGGACAGCCTTACTCAGTTCCTATTCACATCCCACAGATCTTCAAGGCCCAGGGAGTCACACCTCCTCTGAATGCCTGTAGCATCCAGTGTCTCTGCCATGCATTTACCACCCACTTGTAGACTACATGAGAAATGCTTCTATTTAACTTCTTCTCTCTCATGACAGAATTGTTTGTACATCAGAGATAGAATCCATGATTTAGATTCTTGCTATCTTCATGGCACACAGAGTGATGGCACATTCCATAAAATGTGTTGAATTGATGCACTGGTAAATGTTAAGCATATTGCAGTATTTACAAATGCCTATTATGATTAGAAGCCCAAGAAGACACTCGTTATTGATATTCACCTAAACTTATCTTCTAATTCAGCAGTTTGCTTTAAGCAGAGAACTCAGCTACATACCTACCTCCTTCATGGAGACCATTGGTAATTAGAAAATGAGCCCAACTGAAATAACAGAAAGAACTATTTGGAATGACACTTCCCAAACTGAGTTTCACAAAATATTGGTAGGTGTTTTGGGATAGATGTTTTCATAGTTAGGTGAGTGTGAGGAATGCTACACTGCATCTGCTTCCTTTCTGCAGGGTTTTTCTGAGCTTTTAATTGACCAATGTGCATTGTAAGGTTCCAGGAGGGTGAGACACAGAATTTCATGGTCTTACCTGACCACAAAACTCATTTTTTTGGCAATAGCTCTTAAAATCTCTTGGAAGTGGTATTCTTCCCAGGCACTTGGGAAATCTTGCTCTGAAGAAACGGGATCATCTCTCAAATATGATCAAGATATTAACATCTTTCACATGCTAGGTGTGAAATGAAAAGTTTTTTATGGAAATGCCAGGTAAACGATGCCAGCAATGAGAACAAGGAGAGGTCCTAGAAGGAGAGTCACAGAGGAAAGGGGAAGAAGCTGCCTCTGAGACTTGCAGCACCTTTATGGGAGGGCGCCTGTGGAGGGAGTCCGAGAAGTGGGCACTGCTGGAACTCTGGGAATTCATCACTTGTCTGGAGCGAAAGATTTGAGCCAAGGTCTGCCTACCCACCCAGATAACTGCTTGCTCGACCCTGTCGGTTAAGCTCTGGAGGCCTCCTTTAGCCTCCCTTTATGGATTTAAAAGTTAGCCTGCATGTTTCCGCCTTTGCTTGCCAAGCACAGATATTTCCCAGAGGCAAAAGACAGGTGATCCCCTATTTTCCTTCCCTGAACTCTTTCCATGCTGTGTGAGAGAACACATTCTTGGGATCCCAAGCTTCTACGGGCTTGCCTTCTCTATTTGCATTCAATAATTTACAAATATGCCAAATGGGCGTAGAAACAGGTGGGTATTAAACTTTTAAACCTGCCTCTCTGGTAATCAGAGCTGAGCCAAAGCTCTCCTGTTTCAGGATGTAGGAATGGGCTGTTTATTTTTGGCAACGCTCAAATGAGACCCTCATGAGAGTTTCACAGATTTGGTCCATTTCCGGGTCTTAGGCTGCAGAGCAGAACTTTTGTGGGAAAACAGGCTAAAGATCTACTCCAGGTGCTGAAGGCCAGACCTTCCTGAGATTCCACTCCCCACAGACAAACGTCTTCCCACAAACCTAAGAGAGTTAGGGTCGAACAGCCTGGGCTCATGCCCAATACCCTGTTTCACACGTGAAGAAATTGATGCTTCTGAGATTCAGAGATTTGCCTGAGGTCATGCAGTTGGATTGGAACCCAAATTTCTTGATTTACTGCCTGATTTCCAGTGGAATCTCATTTCTATCATAGGCCCAACAGTAGCAAAGGCAGATTTCTTTCTCCCTAATTATGGACTCCTACTTCTTTTAGAGAACAGTGAGTGAAACTCATAATGTGAGGCTTTAAGCAAAGTCAAGCATACAGAAGGCAGCTAATAAATAGGTTCTGGGTTTGATTTCATTCAGTTGGGTGCGTGTACATTAGTCATACATATTTCTGATGAGACAACTCACTTAATTGTTGTTTTCTTTAGAGTCCCATCTTTCATTATAAGTAAGGTAATTTAGAATTACTTCTGGCCATATAAAGAAATCAACTTATTTTTCAATAGGTCGTCGTTTCTACAGAGTGGTTTTGAAGACTCAGACAAGTGCAGAGAAGGTAAAGGAAAGAAGAGTAAAATTAAGTGGCTTATAAAGCAAAATTAATTTAAGAAATCATTTATTGAGGTTTTTTTTTTTGGCCACGCCGCACGACATATGGGATCTTAGTTCCCCGAACAGGGATCGAACCTGTGCCCCCGACAGTGGAAGTGTGGAGTCCTAACCACTGGACTGCCAAGGAATTCCCTATTGAGTTTTTTAAATACTAAAATAATTCAATTAATTTGAAATTACTTTTATTTTAAAATAATGGAAACTAAGGTATCTAGTACAGTTCCTGACACATAGTAGATGCTCAATAAATAATCACTAAGTGAAATGAATGCTTACGAGGCAGTAGCTGTGTGTTTATTCTGTACCAAACAAGATGGGAGACATCTGAGAAAAACATGCTTGATATTGGAACTGCTTAACAAGCAAATGGAAAAATCTTTGACAGACATGTGGTAAGCTGTCAGTAAATACTTGCCAAATAATTGATCAGTCTATATCCTAATGGTATTTTTTCAAACAGGTAATCTTTGGTAAAAGAAAAAAAAAGGAACCTTTCCCACCTTATTTTATAAACATTATAATGTGGAAGAAATGAATGTGGGTCAAAGGCTTAAAAATATGTCTTTTTCTAGCTCGTGCATGTGTGTGTATGTATATTTTTGTTTGTTTAAGGCAATTTTTTAGCTTCTCCGAGTCTGAGAGTCATGCTGATTATGAAGTTATTGATTTGGAGGAAGACACAGAAGAGGAGCTGAAGGAGAGGGTGGCCAGACTGAGAACATGTCAGTCTGTGAGCTACTGGGAGGGAGGGAAGGCACTGGCTGCCACTGGTGCTCAAGCAGTTCAGCCTTCGTGATCAAACTGCTCAATAGCCATTGATCAGCTGCAGTCCCCTGGCACAACAAAGGAGGTCTGGTTCAAGGGAGCACTGCATCATTATTGTGAGTAATTAGGGCTAATGCAGTGAAAGCTTCAATAAAGTTTGTTCAAAATGATGCATAATTTGAAATAACTTCCATTGCACTGTCCCAATAATGACTGAATAACCACACCAGATAATCTGTACCTGAATAAGTCAGCCTTATTTTTCTGATCTTCTACACGTTGAACTAACTTCTCAGGGAGGTTATACGGTATGTAGAGAGTGCATGATTTTACTACTGAAACATGCCCCCCACTCACACTTTGTATTAATATTTAAGATGAGACTATATTATTAAGTAAATTACAAATTTTGTAGGAACTTCATAAAACACCAAGAAAAAAAAAGTTTCTTTGGTTCTGCAACTGAAAAGTCTAGAGTAGTAGTAATGGAAACGCAAGCAAACAGGAAGGCATTTCTTTCTTGTTTTCTCTCTCTCTCTCTCTCTCTCTCATACACACACACACACACACACACACACTGATAGTCTCTCATCTTAAATCCAAGTAGGAAAAAAGATATGTATCAGGGTTGCTATCACCAAATCTCACCTGCTCAAGGTGTAGCCCTGTTAGAGATGACAAGGGCAGCAGAGGGAGCACAGCTCTTATAGTTTGTATCTGTTTCGTACCAAGGCTAATATATTATTCTCTCAAACTATGTCATCTGCCCTGTTTAAAACTATCAGAGCAAGTGAAAATGTTTAAATTTCACAAGTCAGACGTTTTGCTTCTAAAAGCAAAGATATATTAGGTAAACCATTTCGTTATTAAACCAAACTATCAGCCCCATCAGAACTGGCTGTTACCTGTAATCAAGATGCTAGACTTTAAGCTTGAAAAATTACCTGTACAAATTAAGAATGAATTCTTAATTCTAATGAAATCCAGCATTCTAGTAGCTGGAGCAAAAAATGATCACGAAAATTGCTTCTAACTCCCAAATTCTAGGATGCCTGACTTTTCTGTTAACCAACCGCCATTTATGGAGAGGGACCCAAAAAGATGAAATGATATCCAGGTACAAATGCAAAAAGCAGTGAACAGGAATTTCAGAATTGTAAAGTAATTTATTTATTTTTTGTCCTGTGTGGTATCATGATCTGAAGTTCCTAACCAAAATAATGGGTCGATTCAGCCAAAAGTCTTGTCTTTCCAAAAGAACCAAAATAGAGCAAATAAATGTGCAAGTTAATAGGATTTGAAACATCCAAGAGCCATAAGTATACAAACCAAAGAAGTCATCGAGTTGTAAAATAAATTTCTCTAAGTCCAGATTAATCACTTAAAATATACAGTAGGAAAAGTTCAAAAAGATCTAGAGAAAATAAAGCTTTATTTTAAAAACAAATCATTCAAATTTTCTGAAAAGTGCTACCTACCGGCCCATGTTGAAGCAGCACAGAATCACTCTGTTTGCCTAGCGAGCTCTACTGAACATGAGGTTCTTGATGAGCCCTCTCGCTGTGGCTTTGGGCCATGAAGAGATCCAGCAGGGTTGCAAACTTCCATGCTTCCCTGAAGACCCCATCACACCAAAGGCCTTCTGAAAAACTTCCAATTTTTTTGCCCGAAAAGGAGAAAATAAGCTCTTTTCTGATTTAAACTGGACATTCTGGAAAAGCTGAGCTGTTCCGTGGCTAAGGCTGTAAACATCCCCAAGAAGCACCAAATTCTCCAGAATCTGGGCCCATCTTCTTGGAAATGTCAGCCAGCACCAAACTCCTTTGGAATCCCCACTGTCAGAGTGGAATTTGCAAAAAACTAAAAACTCATGTCAAGGATTCATTCAATTCTTTAATGAGGAAACCAACATGGTGATAAAGCTGGTCCAAAAAGAATTAGAACTAGAAGAAAAGGGCATTACAGGAATGTAGGCATTGGAGAAAGAATGCCGAGCAAGATTGTTCAGTTAATGTCCTAATGGACAATAAAACCATAACCTCTGGGCTTATCTTTTCTACTGGAAAGGAATCATTTGCATATTTTCTGGGCAAAAATCTACAAGTTAATATATTACCTGACAGAATCTGGGGCTTAATTAGTAGTGGATAATGAATCCCCTGTAAGATGGCACTAAGACTCCACAAGGACATGCACCCTTCCATTTGCCTTGTTTCTAAGTTTTGGCTCCTTTTTCTTGACACCACTTGTGGGCTGTGCAGTGCTCTAGTTGAACGCATGTGTTCTTGCTTCCAATCGCCTACATTGGAAGTTCAGTACTGCACTAAAGCAGCTGGGTGTTCAGTCCTCAGTGTTCACACCTGTGAAATGGAGAAAAGCATGCCACCCAGTGTAGAGGATTGTGGTGAGGAATAAATGAGGTAATTCTTGTGAAATATCTTAGCAGAGGGCTTCCCTGGTGGCGCAGTGGTTGAGAGTCTGCCTGCCGATGCAGGGGACACGGGTTTGTGCCCCGGTCCGGGAAGATCCCACATGCCGCGGAGCGGCTGGGCCTGTGAGCCATGGCCGCTGAGCCTGCGCGTCCAGAGCCTGTGCTCCGCAACGGGAGAGGCCACAACAGTGAGAGGCCCGCGTAATGCAGAAAAAAAAAACAAACAAACAAATCTTAGAAGAGTGACTGACACATAGGAAGAGTTCAGCAAATTTGTGCTATTGTTGCTGCTACTATTGTTGTTCTTATTGTTATTGCTATTACCTATTTTCCACCCTGGAATGTTCCTGTCTCCTTCACCCACTCCTCAAGCTATTTGGATATCTAATTCATAATTACTCTTCACAACTCAGCTTAGGTGCCTTCAACTCTAGGAAGCCTTCCCTTACACCCACTTTGAGAATCACCCCACGGCCAAGTTAGACACCACATCCTCTGTGCTCCTCTCCCTACAAGCTGGTTGATCACTGGTCCCTACATTTAATGTAGTGTCTGTCTCTCATGCTGCACTGTCCACTCCCCTATTGTCAGTCCTTATTTGACTTTGAAACCCCAGTACCTAGCACTGAGGTGGGCAAACAACAGCTAATCATTAAGTATTCATCAAAATGCACTGAACAACTGTTTCCTGCACAAAACCATCTGGTGCATGAAAACATATACTCTAGCATGATATTTATTAGAGCTGAGAGGCAGTGATTTGCCTTTATTTTCCATGGCAGCCCCAGAAACAGCAAACCATCCTGAGACTGTTCAGCAGAGGGAGCAACCTGAAAGGGACCCCTGGAGCCTCCAGAATCTTCTGTTCAGTAATGGCAGACTAGCTCCGGGCTAATCCACCAGGATATCCTCCAGGGAAGATTATTTTCAAGTTAAGGAGTCAGCCTATATGGCATGGTATGTGTAGTGCATAGGTATGTGTTTATTCAGAGAAGGAAGAACTTTTACACATAAATGTCTCCCTTCACTCAGAAGTTCTGTGGGATTTTCAGGATGAGCTTCTCAATGGAAAGCTGGAGATTATACTGGACTAGGTGTAATTTAATTATTTTATATATGCTAGTCTTGCATTCTGTTCAGAGTATTGATTTCCTGAGGGCAGCAACCATTTCCTATTTAAGATTTGTCCCATTCAATGAGTATTGTGTATCCCATGAATTCACAGAACCTTGGGTTCAATGGGATGAAAACAAGAGAAACAAAATCCAGGAACACTGTTATTAAGCAACATATAATCATACTTGGGTGTCAAGAAGCTCGTGCAGTGCTCGGTGCATAGTAAATACTCAGCAAACATGCCTGGACTGGACTTAACTAATTTTTCTCTCTCCAGAGCTGAGATTTTAGGAAAGACAGAAGGTTTAATGACAGGTTGGAAAGTGCTGTGTCTGTGAGAAGTTTAACTCAATTTATCTTCTCTGCATGCTTTGTACAGATTATACTCCCAACCACCTCTTGCCACAGTCAGACCCTCTTAAAAATCGAGTAATCATAATAATACATTTACCTTCTTCCCAGTGATAGTATCATTCACACCTCCATTGAAACCCAGTGGGAGGTTTGGCTGTGAGGCATCACACTCAGGGGGAGTCAGGTACGATTATTGTAATGAGACTCCACGCTCAGAAATGCAGGAAAGAAAACCTCCCAAACATGAAGCAATTTCTGTTAAGATACTCATTTTATATCAAATATTCAAACTCCTCTTTATAAATAGGAGAGAACGAAAGGACACTCTTCCAGGGAAGATTTTATGTGGACGAGAACAAAAGGGCACAATATTTTATGATCAGTTTTGAGATGAAAGTGGCACGCCTGCCTTATTCATTGGCTTTTTCCATTTCCAGAAGTCTAATTAGATTGTTGGTTTAATGGTGGTGAGATAATGTAGTGGCAACTGAAAGCAACTGTGTTAATGAGAAGAGGGGACAGTGCTTTGGGTTTCCTGTAATTAATGGAGAGTTTTTGAAAAACTTCTTGGTTCCAGTGAAGTTGGCATACTGAGCCCAGCTGTGGAGAGGGGGGACAAGGTCTTTCCTGCTTATTGCTGTGGAAATGGCCTCAGGCAACGTGGAAGAACTGTGTAATGACCGTCATTAAGAATGATCTTTAGTGGTCCAGGCAGACTGTAAGTCAGTCTAAGAGACTGGAGAAAGAATTTAGAGAGAATAGACAGGTGTGACAAAGAGAAAAAGACAGACAGAAAGACACAGAGAGAGGTATAACTCACCCGCAGCCCTCTCCACTCTACGTTTGAGGGTCACTGGAATAATCCCAGAGCACCTCCCAGGGGGCCTCCTTCTCCTGCTGCTTAAACGAGAATTGACTAGACAAGACTGGATTAGAATAGACTAGAACGGATCTCTGCAAACCCCTTCATGTTGCAGCTGGGAAATTCAGCTCAGAGAAGTGAACTGAATTACAAATATTACCTGCTAGGAATTAGGAAACCTGGACTCTTTCTGGCTACCACACAGACGTAAAGTGAAAACTGCATTTGAAATTCAAGGACCAGTGTTACTGCATAGCCTGCAGTACTTAATTCATTTCCTTAGGTGAGTCACAGTCTAAATGAGACTTCTGAGTCTCAGTTTCCTTACCAGTGAAATGAGAAAAATAATTTCTGCTTTTTAGGCAGTAGTGAGAAAGAAATGAAACAGCACCAATCCCATGTTCAAAACAATAGATCACTATTTTATGCCCCCTCTCATGTTAAAAATGAAGTCATATCATTCCAGGATTTAATCATGTTAAGTCATAATTTAGTCATGTTATGACTCAGATCATAATACCCATTAACTATCTTTAGAAGTTTTATCCTCACTACCTCCTCCAAATACCCTTATCTCAGGGCACAGTCAAACCCCACCCCCTTACCTGTTAGGGCTTCATATTGAGCTCATCTTACTGGAACTTCTATAAGGCTTTGTTAAAAATTGTCAGATATTTTTTAAGTACCTGCCACAATGATACATACAAGTAAAGATTAGTGCTTGCCCTAGGAGAACTTTCACACTATTTGGGAAGGCCTGACTCTAAGACGTGAGATGGCCAAGTAATATTTTTAACTTAATAGATTGAATAATCTCAGATACTAACAGAGCTATCATTTAGCAACCAAGAAATCATTAGTTTCCAACTAAAGGGCGCTAAGGGAGTTCAGAGGACACTGAGATGACCTGTGCATGGGTATGTGTTTATTCAAAGAAGGAGGAACTTGTACACATAAATGTGTCCCTTCACTCAGAAGTTCTATGGGATTTTCAGAATGAGCTTCTCAATGGAAAGCTGGAGATTATACTGGCCTAGGTGTAATTTAATTACACTAGGACACTGAGATGATCTGGGAAGAGAAGAGTTGAGATGGCCTTCTAAGGATGGAACAAATTAAAAGCACAGATATCTCTAAGAGAGGAGTGTATGTGGAAATAATGGCAGATGAGGCTGGAAGAGAGGTTTAGGGTCAGAACCTAGAGTCCCTGAAATTCTAGAATGAGTCATGGTGACCCTTCTGAAGGACAGTGATATCAAACTAAAGCCATGGGCCAATAGCTGTCTGCAGTTGTATTTTGATTGGCCTACACAGGTTTATACATTTTTTTAAATTAATCTGCAGATTGTAAACATCAGGAGATTTACATAATAATCAAGAGTTCTGGCTTTTTGAAACTCATATTATCTGATAACTTTGGGCTTAGATTCCTACCTGGCAACAATGATTGATACAGAATAACATTTGCCCCATTAGATGGGCCATATTCTCTTTAGTTTCCCATGTCCTCCCCTATTCCCCCCACCTTTCTTCCTAATCCCGGCCAACCTCACTCATTATATTGGCTGTCTGGCTCCCTATAGGGAACCCTTAAAGGCATTTGACCTGGAGAAAGCAGCAGGATCAAAACAATATGCAAGAAGGCCTAGTCTAGCAGAAGTAGGGCAGGTGATCTGTAGTAATACCTTGTGTTATTCAACTATGAAATTTGGCGGTTAGAAAAGGCCTTTGAAATTGTAAAACTGAGAGAAATTTGATGTTCTGATGCAGTCATTAGTAGAAAATTAACAGGAAACCCAGGTTTTCTCATTTCTTGTCCAGCTCCTTGTCTTTTTTTGCCTTCTTAAGGAAATATGATATAAAATTCACTTTGAAATAGGGCTTGAATCTTTGAGTCCATGACTTCTAAGATGTGTCCTTTGGGGCAATTATTTAACCTCTGAGGTCTCAGTTTTCATCTCTGTACAACAGAGATAGTAATGTCTTCACATGGTTGTGATCACAATTAAATGAGGAAATATGTGAAGTACTGCAGACTGCACCATAGATTCTCCAAAAATATTAGATTCTCCCCCTTTCCCATAGTTTCATATGAGAGCAGAGATGATGCTGTCCACTTACCTTGTATGGTCTATGGTACGACACAAAGAGTACATGCTACAAAAACAATCATTGAGTAAATGAATGACCCAAGAACACGTACACCCCACCCCACCCCCAGCAAAGAATAAAAATTCTTTTTCTCCCACTCCCCCACCCAAGCTCCTAAAATGTGACATCTGTTATTTTAATGTCCTTTGTAAGTAACTCTATTAGTTTGCTTTATGAGGTCTACTTTCGAAAGAGACAAAAGGAGAGAACTTAGCTGCTTACCATCTCTCTCAAAGTTTCTCACCTGTTGAAGAATCCTCTTCCCTAGGAATTGTTCTGTTTCCTTGAAACCTCTTTAAACTAAGAGAGACCAGATAGCCTTCATACAACAATAAGGAAACGTGAGTCTGTGTACCAATGGACAATTTCTAAGGACAGAGAGAAAGTACTGATGGGGGGAATTTCAACTGTTCAGTGATTCCAGCAATGTCTGTGAACACCCTGTGTGGCCTGGACCCAGGACTTGCCCCATAAAGATGACAGAGCTCAGAACAAAAGAGAGTAAGCCTGATATTACCTTTAAATTCAGCAGGGGATCAGACCAGCCTCAAGCAGTGTTCCTGGGTTGCTGGGAATAGTTTCAGTGCTCAGAAACACTCCTCCAAGGGATTTTCTTGCCCTCCAATACCTGAAAATATTTTGAGAGAACTTTCATTATTTTGAAATTCAGGTTTTTGTCAGCGCCTTTTAGGTCCAATCCTGGTCTTTGTCTCGTACAAGTTGCCAGAGTTAAGTGATTTGGGCTTTACATATGGAAAGTTCATTTTGTTGTGTAATTAATGGGAAGCAGACTTTGGGAAGCTGATGATCCAGGCCCTTATTTATATGAGAGCATATGTCTGTGTTTTGTTTATGACTCACTCTCTTACTCCACTCATTGTAACTTGGGTTTGTTTACACTAACTTTTCCTAGAATCCGAGCCACATGGTATATGAGCCAATAATTTATGGTTTCTAAAAGGGAAAGATGATGAATGAGCTTTTTCCTGTTAAATTGTCAAATCTTAAATTGAGAAGTATTTGCTGCGTTAAGTCTGTCCAAGCTTATATTTGAAAAAAAAAAAAAAAAAAGGTAAAGCAATAGCAACAAAAACAAAAACCCCAACCTACTGGTATAGTGCTCACAACTTGAATGTATATATAATTTGCCAAGAGAGCACGTGACCACTCCCCCGCAATAAACCATTATAATTCTGATCCAAATGTTCAGCAATGAAAAGACCATTCATCCCCCCACCCCCCACCCCTCCTCTCTCTCTGGCTCTGTCTCTCTCATTTCTGGTGTTACATAATTAATATATAATATGTACATGTCTCCCTTTTCCAGGGGACCCATTGTTTTAATCAATCGGTGGACTTAAATGTTCAAGCTGGTTTTCTTAATGGTGCTAAATAAGTTCCAAACTTGTTTTTGTCATTGAAGCTTCACTTCTCCTATGGGGTGGTTTGGATTTCAGTCTATATTTCACAGTACTTCAGTGCTTTTTGTCATAGCTTGGATACTCCAAACAGTTAGTGGTGCTCTGAGGAGAGTAGGGAATCGCTAAAATATGTGAAGATCTAGTTTAATTTACAGTGATTTGGATCCCCTTCAATAAATCCTTTTCTATTTTACACACAGATTTTACAAAATAGATGGTAAGTGTTGGTTTAGGGTGAGTCATATGGATTGATTCCATTTCAAGTAAGTCAGCTGAGCTTGTGCTGGTCCCCAGTAGGAGGAAGTTGGAACTGAGTGCCTAGCACAACGCCTGGCACAAAGTGGGCTCAATCCATATTTGTTCTAAGAATACATAAGAATGGCTAAGATATGGTCCTTGTGCCTTAAGAAAACACAACTTAAGAGAAGAGATAAATGCAGATTAATCCCATGATCTTAAAACAGGACAGACTATGTGAAGTGCTATCAGAAAGATATAAGCAATGTACAGGGGACCAGAAAGATTAACGTTGAAATGAGAGTACTTCATGGCTTTTAGGAAGAGGACTTTATTTCACTGAATTCCAGCTGAAATTGGAAAGCACTGGAACCACACCTAGCATTGTTTTGTCTTTTTCTTTTTTTTTCCCACTAGGGTAGGAGAATTGCCTCTGGATAAAAGAAAAATGTAAGACTTTTCTTTCCCCACTCCAATGTCAGATGCAATATCCTTTCTGGCAGAAATAATAGAGCTGGGCATACACCTGTAGGCTATGCAAAATTATTGTTTCTGTGGTACATCCATTGTCTACTAACCAGACACAAAAATATATGAAAGTCTAAAGCAATGGGTATAAATTGCTTGCTGGTGTTATGAAGAATTCAGGGATATTTTATTGTATAAATTGACATTTTTTCTTGAAAAACTTCAATAAAGAGAAAAATAGTAGCAGGCGCTTGAGTCACATGAATCATGCCCAGAGGGATTAAAGGGAAGGTTGACATGAGGGTATTCAGACTCTCTGGAAACCTCACAAACATGGACCCTCTCTGAGAAAACAAAAATAAGATTCCAGACTTTCACAATGGACTAAAACCAATAAAATTAAATTTTGTAAATTTAAATAGAAGGCTTGCTTTTAAGCTCAAAAACCAATTCCACATAGCAATGGCCAAGTTTGGTGGCCAAACTTATGAAAGTGTTTAAGAGAGTTAATTGAGCTTCCATTTAATATGAACCAACCGTGTGATATTGCTGCAAAAAAAAAAAATGCAGGTTGTTTTGTTGGTTGTCTGTTTTTAATGTAGCTCACATTAATAGAACATTAATAGAAGTGTAGTGCCTTATGCATTCATCGCTTCATACTTGGAAAATCAGTTCAATTCTGGGCACCAAAATTTAAGGTGGGATTTGTCAGATGATTAAATCTCCAGAGGAAGGTAATCAAAATGGAATATAGCCTAGAAGTAATCTCATATGAGACACAGATGAAGGAATTGAGGATATTTTACCTAGAACAGAGAAGACTTGGAGGTGTATAACTATTTTTACAGAATCATATTTATTCTGAAGTAAGGGTCCTGCCAAGAAATTAAGAGATTTGTCTGAAGGCAGAGAACTGAGGGGTGAAAAGTCACGATGAGAACTTCATTCTCCTAACGTCCTGGTCAATATGTTTTCTAACAAAACAAATTGTAAACAGATTGTAAACAAAAGTCTGAGTTTTAAGTAAACAAATGCAATTATTAAGTCCAGTTAGAAAACAGACCATGAATACCAACAATTTGATGTAATTCTTGAAGTTCTAGCACGGTCAATAAGGATTTATTTCATCTGAGCCTAAATATTAAAAATGTGAAAATTTTCATGAGAGCATGTTTGTTACATTATTCTTTGTTCTTCTAATTTTTTTTTCCAAATTTAAAAGAAAGGAAATCTCTCACAATCAAGTATGAACATGCATCTACAATAGTTGGAGTATTATATAAGGGATGGTATTTATGGTTAAGGATACTGCTATGCCACATTTGAGAGGAAAGAAAGAAGAAATATAAAGAGCCCTTTGAGAGCGTGCAACCACCCCCGCCGTGTGACCACCTGGCATGCTGTGAGACTCAACAGATGTAGCGTCAAACTTTTTGGCATTAACTGCATTTCTATCCAGCCTCTCACGTTGTCTAGTCAGTCTGCTGGGGCTTGAGCTACATGCAACATACAAAAGCCAGAGTTGATTGAAACAGAGAGGGGTTAAATGTCCCTAGTATTCCTCAGTTTATGAGTGCCACCACTCACAATTCACTCCTCGCCAACCCAATCTGACTCTAATAAGTATCACCCCCAGAAAAACTCCCAGAGTTAAAATTCTTCTGTGGATTCATCCTGGGCAATTCCTACTAAGAATATGCACAGTGCACCTTAGAGGCTGATACAGTTGCCCCTGTTTCTAGTTCTCTGATCTCTGAACTCTCACCCTTCACCCAGCTTTCTCAGGCCAAAGCCCTGGTTCCCTTCCTTAGAGGTTCTCTGAACAATCTGGCAGTGTTCTTATTCATCTTAGTCTCTGCAAATCTTAGTCTCTGGAGACAAGTTACCACTGCCTTTATCTGTCCAAAGCCATAGCTGGTTTGTCCAAATTCCAGGCTCACGAAATGACTGGCATTATTACCCTGTGGTCAGAAAACTCAAGGATTCTGAAAACCTAGGGACCAGGACCACACAACTGCCTTACCGAATAAAGGAGGTCAGCATCAAATCCCATTCCAGAGTCCCATGGATGGGACACTCTTGACTGCCTTGGAATTACATGCAATTCAATTAAAGGTGCTCTAGGGAAGAGGGAGATTAATGATTAGGCTTTGGCTTCTAGGATTTACAATCTGAAATGATCTAGCAGGAAATATTAATCAAGCATCTACTCTGAGAAAGGAGCTGTGCTCTTTGTTATGAGGGGTACAAAGAACACATGCTGTCTTCAGGAAGCTTTAATGGCTTCTTAGGCCTTGCCCTCATAGAAAGTTAAATTCCTCTAGGATTAAATACTGCATGAATGAAGTCTTCGAGAGTCTAGAAAAACAAAGGAAAACTTTTAAGCAGTTCAAATTTTTGATCATGAATGATATTGGTAACATAATTTTGAAGTTACCCCATGTAAATACATATTTAGAATATGTGTACTCATCTTTTAAAATGTAAACTTTAAAAGGTGAGATAAATCTGAAATAAATAATATTCTTAAAATAAATTTAAATTTCATTTAACTGTATTATTAATGAAACAAATTTTTACTAATATTAATACTTTGAATAAGGTTCAGAGAGGACCAAGTGATTGAGTTTGAATACTTCTTTTTGAAAATCTTGGGTTTTTTCTAACACTTGTGATTAAGCAATTTGAAGGTCTCATTTCAAATTCAGTTTGTTTCAATACTTGTTAGTAGATGTTGTAGGTTAAAAGGATATTTCACATAAACGTAGATCCAAAAGGAGAAAGCGTATCATTTTGCTTATATCATAATACTATTTTTTTCAATCCCATCCATCAATTAAGTAAAGGGTTTTTTTGCTGAAATTCAACTAACCAACTTCCTTTATTAACAGTCAGATGGTCTTGCATTTCAAAAGACATTGCATTTTTTTAATGAGTTCAAATCTCTGAAACCCTTCATTTGGAAGTTAACTCTGTTTACAAGATTTTTTAATTTGCATATTTAAGGATATTATAGGTTATAATATCATTTTCAGCAACAAAATTGTCAAAAATGGAAACATTTCCAATCAATTTAAAAAAATGCTGTCTCCATAATATGAGTTTGCTTCTAAAAGCAGTTACTTTTTGCCCATTTTGCCCTAAAGGGACATTAAGGGTTTTTTTTTGTTTTTTGACAACTGCTAGGTAACATTACAGACAGCCCATTGACAGCACTGAGAAGGTGAAAACATTTAGAACACTTCTCTCAAAGTAGAAGAAAATTGCCAAATTTGTCTTTGAAAATAGCAACTCTTTTATACAGTTTGCTGCAAGGCAACCAATAAAACTCTCTGTGGTATATAACATATTTCATGGATATTCCTGACCTCATTACAAAGTATTTTTATTTTTTGTTAAAGCTTTTTTTATTGTTTAAAGATCTTAATTTTCTAAACCATGTTCAGGACCTGACAACACCTGAAGAGAATAAACTGATGGGATGCCATCAGCCTCTTGAATGCATGTGGTCTCTTCTTTTCCCAGGAACCTCATGCCCAACTGTGACAGGTGACACATCGTGCAGCCCAAATAAGGGCATCACCCACCATCGCTCCATATAGTAAGCATTAGAATGCTTAACTTAGTTCTTATTTTTCAGATAAGATATAAATAATATAAATTAAAATAATGTATATAATTATATATTATATAAAAATGTATATATAATAAAGTTAAATACATCAAATTTATATTTTTACATATATGTACATATATTTACATAAAATATGTATATTATAAAATATATTTTTATATATTTTATATACTTATACAAAAATATTATTATATAAAATAATTTATATAATAATATGTCTTTATTGCAGCCCAGTTTCCTCCTTGGGAACATGCACCGCACTTGAGAGGCTGCCAATTTAGAACAGGATCAGATCTGGAGAGGCAGAGAGGAGCTCCCACACATAAACATGCAGGTGCACACCCACCGCTTCACCTCTCCATCAGTCGAACTGCTCCTCACCTCCTACCTTCACGTTTCCCATGGAGAAATGTGAAATAGGAGCAAAACAAAGACCAGGGTCTCCTACTCCATTGCAGCTGAGATGGAATGTTCTTTTACAATAAACCCCTAAGAGGAAGCTGTCATTTAATAGTCAAGCAGTAGGCTTCCCTGGTGGTGCAGTGGTTGAGAGTCCGCCTGCTGATGCAGGGGACACGGGTTTGTGCCCCGGTCCGGGAAGATCCCACATGCCGCGGAGCGGCTGGGCCCGTGAGCCATGGCCGCTGAGCCTGTGCGTCCAGAGCCTGTGCTCCGCAACGGGAGAGGCCACAACAGTGAGAGGCCCGCGTACCGCAAAAAAAAAAAAAAAAAAAAGTCAAGCAGTTACTGTGCATTAAACAAGCTAGTCACATTTTCAGAGAAACCCCAAACTGTACTAAGGTGACTTTAAGAACAGAATGGAAGTACCATTCTATCGTGACAAATGCCCCACATCTGCTAACACTTAATTCTAAATTATGGCTTTCAAATTGGAAAGCAGTGGTATATAGCATGTGTGCTGATGACGGGCAGTGACTCTTCTGATGTGCTCTGACCACCAGAAGCCTCACCAGCCAAGGCTACTTGCCATCTTTTTCAAACGAGCTTTTAAGACCAGGACACAAAGGTTAATTTAAATTCTAAGGAAGAAGGAAAAAAGATTGCTTGCCAAGGCAAGTTGCTTCATATATCCCATTAGAAAATAAAAAGCAGCATTTGGAAAACGAGATCATTATTGAGTTAAGTACGAAAGTATCCCAAAAAATGCACATTTTCATGGGAGAACATTAAACAATTGAATTCTCTTGAACTTGTGTTTGCTGCCCATGTACTACATACCAAATCTTGTACTGCTGTGTGAATAACAGGGAGTACAGAGGGAAGACATGGCCTTTGCCTTTGAAGAATCTTCTAAGTATCAGCATACAAAGCAATTCACACTGCAGCTCTGTGCCTTGACTGAGGCTGATGGTTCTCCAGCCCTGTCCGTCTGGAGGGCAACTCCACTCCGGGCAGTTCTGCAGTCCCCAATATTTCTACCTTCCCAATTCAAACAGCAAGAAAAATTCTAATTAGTCTAGAGATAAATTTGCCTCCCTCTCTGACCCATCCAAAAGTTTATAAAACTAGAATGTGTCTTACACATGGGCAAAGTCTCCAAACCATTAGCACCTATTTCTTAGGAACTTCTATACAGCTAAGCCTCATTAGCCCTTACCTTGCTCACAGTGCTTACACAACATCTGTGTAAAGTCAGTGTGCAAAAGCAGTGATAAGTCCAGTGTTTGATTATCATAAAAGAAGTAGCAAAATCAACAAACACTGATGAGCCAATCATCTGATAATGGGAGCAACGAGAAAATCTAGATCTGGATCAAAACCAACTCAATCATTTGCATGGCAATTTTAGGTACAGAAAAAGTCTACAAGATGATTTGCATTGCAGAGTTACGAAGAAATGAATTCATATTTTTCCTTGGCCACTCATAATTATTCTTTAAGGCTAACAAAGAACAGGCAAGATATAGGACAATTATAGGAAGGAGAGCAAATATGGAATCAATCTTGGTGCAAGAGCCCAGAAATTACTGTCTAATAATGAAACAATTTGAAGAGAGAAAAATCTGTTAACATTTAGAGGAACAGTGAAATCATAAGCAGTAAGGAGAAAGATTTGTGAATATCAAACCCTGCCAAGTCCAAAGCCCTCCTCTCCACCACACTAGGATTTCAAAATTATTAGATGAAATAAATGTCGTAGAAAGCCACCTCACTTTTGGTAAGGCAATAGATAATGAGTATAGGTAAGAATTATAGCAATCTTTAAATACAGAAGCATCTAGTCTAACTGTTCAGTGTAATAGATGAAGAGAGATCCAGAGGGGCTAAGAGGTTCATTCTAGTTCAGCTTGGTTTCCAGCTGTCCCTGCCCAGAGCCCTTCCTACTGACCTGCACTCTGGTGCTGTTCACACACGAAGTAATGAGCCTACACTGAAAATTTGGATAATACATACAGGACAAAATAAAATTCAGATGTTCAGTAGATGTGAAACCCCTCAAAAAGTGTAATGTGAAAAAGAAAGAGGGATATTAAGTCAACACTTGAGGTCCTCAGTGGAGATAGGACTATGACATATGTTTATGCAGTTGGTCACAACATAAAACGCACAGTGCTCATTCATTCTTTCCTCCCATTCAGCCAGGAGGGTAGCTACCAGCAGGAGTTTTCTAGGGAGATTATGCATGCCCTTTACTGAGGACATTTATTCTTCTAAAATTATTTAGGTGAAATAAAGCCCAAGAATATGAAAACCAGAGCACCCCCCACCCCCCGCCAGTCCTAACATCCTGAGAAAGATGTTTTACTGACACTAATCATTTATATTTTTTTAACCATGTATTATGGAACTAGCAAGTACATACCAAAGTAGCAGAATAGCATGATAAACCTCTGTGTGCTCATCACTCAGTTTCAACATAATCAACTCATTTCAATCTTGTTTTAGGAATACTTCTACTCCCCTCCTCCCTCCCTTATTATTTTGAAGCCAGTCCCAGATGATATATGATTTCATCTATTAATAATTTTGTATGTATTTCTAAAAGACAGGTACTTTGAAAAATGATCACAATGCAATTATCACACCTAAGAAAGTTAGCAATAATTATATAATATCAAGAAACACCCAGACATTATTCAAATTTCCATGAATTTATAAAATATCTCTTTTGACAGATTGTTTAAATTAGTATCCAAATATGATCTTTTTATCTCCTCTCTCTTTTAATTTACAGTTCCACCCTCCCCCCCAACCTCGCAACTTATTTGTTGAAGGCACCAGGTTGTTTGCCCTGAGCTTCCCACAGACTGTGCTTTACTGAATGGATCTTGGTGTGTCCTCTGTATTCCGCGGTACTTAGGTCTAGAGCTGAGCTGCCCAGTATGGTAGCCACTAACCACATGTAGCTATTTAACTTTAAATTAAACTAAATGTAGAGTCAATTTCTCAATCACTTGCCATATGTCAGGTGCCCAGTAGCCACATGTGGCTAGTGGCTACTGTATGGGACAGCATAGATATAGACCAGTTCCACCACTGCAGAATTTCTATAGGACAACGCTACTCTAGAGACTTGATAAAGTCCCATAAGGTAGCTTTGGAGGGAAGAAGTGTTGAAATCTCATCCACCCAGTCTTTGACTCACAGTTAATCTGCACTGGGGTCACTTTAAACCTTCACGTCTGGATATTGAAAATGAAATAAAAATTCAAGGGATCTGTGTATTTCTAAATTTACATAAATGATATGCTTACAAATACTTTTGTTATTTGCTTTATTCAAGTTTTTTTTTTAGATTTGACCATGTTGATATATTTATATGTATTTTATTCCTTTTAACAGACGTGTATACAATATTCCATTGTTTGAATGTATTGCAGTGCTTCATTATCTTTTTAATTAATATTTATATTGTTCTAAGTCTTCTGGAACATACGCTGAGCTTCAAGGGATGTCCTTGGCCTCCTGTTACATATGAGCAAAAGAGGTGACCTGGCCTTGGGATCTCTGGGGCACTGGGCACACCCATCTTCAACTCTAGTAGTTATTGCCCAATCGCTTTCCAAAATGATTGTGTCAATTTGCTCTCCTGCCAACACTCTGCAAGTGTTCCTACTTCCTTACAGAATTATACATATTAGGTAGTTTCAGACTTTTAATTTTTACCAATATGGGTTCACATATATGCAGTAAAAGTACAAATTCAAGCAGGGAAAGGAAAGGAAATGGAATTGATGATGGAGCACTGACTTAGCTGACTCTAAAATGTTTTCTTAAACAAAAAAATAAAGCATATATGGCAAAAAGTTAATGTTTATTAAATGTGAATGGTGGGTACAAAAGAGTTGGTTATGATATTTTTATTATTGTTTGGTAGGTTTACAGTAATCAGAATAAATTTTTATTTCATAATCACTTTTCAATGCAAGGGCCTAATAAAAAATTATGCAGCATCTAACAAATTATTGAATATGGAATTATCTACTAGGTTCCTTTTTGTTTGTTTGACATTTCATGCTAAAAAATAAAAGTACTGAGAAGAAATATCCATTGGTTGTATTTGCCCCAAATGATCTCCAGCTCAGCTCACGGAGTTTTCCAGTCAAGCTTTACTCAGTCAAGAATTGCCAACTAATTGCCCAAAATGATTTACTTTGTACCTGCATGCTGTATTATGTGTCAGATAGCATTTTCTTCCCTTTGGATGATATAAACTAAAAAGAAGGTAAACTGCAAGTGGAACTTTTATTTGGAATAATGCCAAATGTTTTGTGGGGTATTTCTGACTAGTTTTCATTTCTTCATGAACTCTGTGGACAAGGTAAATGGCTTAGCTCTGACATGGAGACCTGCTCTTAGTGTCACTATATTTGCAATGGTCGATTTAAAAATCCAAACTAAAACTCCTTTAGAGAAGAATATGATTATAAGGCAGCAACAATCAGTGTGATTCATCAGTGGAGAAACAGTTTTTAAATCCCTTCCATGTACAAGGCACCATGCTATGCCCTGTGAGGGACATAAAGACCAACAAAAGTCGGTCTCTGCATCTGAAAACTTAAAATCAAGCAAGCTTTTCCTTTTACAACACTAAGTACAAAAATTTTATTTTTGTAGCCAGAAGCTCACTCTGGCTTTGTTCTATTTTGATCTTTATAACTTATTTTAAAGATTGCTCAGTAGTTATTCATTGCACAGTAAGTCTCACAATGACCTTTGGCCAAAAGCAGTACCATTTTGGCCTGTCCTGTGGAACTCAGAGCTTCCCACTCCATGAAACTTGTGACATAAATAACTTCAAATAAAACCTTCTGGGAGATCTGTGTCGGGCACAACATGAGAGAGAAATGGGGAAAAGCAGGGAAAGAACCAAGCAGGAGTGCCCAAGAGTAAGTGACAGCAGTGTCTTTGTTTTCAGCATTTTTTCCTCATCTCCCTTAAGATATTTATTCTTCTGGTCCACTAGTAGTTGAAAAAATATGGGGTGACACAACAAACCACGATGCTAAAATGAAACACATTTGTTTTTAGGCCTGCAGCGTTTCGTAGGGTTGACGACAACTACATGGGCTTCTTTGGGGATGAGCATTTAGTGTAAATCACAGCAGCAAACACTAAGGACACACTTCTTAAGCTTATAAGTAGCCAGAGGGAGGAGCCAGTGTGAAGATGGGTTATCAGGACGTGTGTGAGTGCCTGTGTTTATGTGTGTATACACATGTATGTACACGTTTGCCTCTAGTGAACAATACAAGGAGAAAGAACGATCTGAAGGAGGAAAGGTCTGCTGCGTCTTGAAGCCATTCACACTTTATGGTGTCTGAACTTCAAAATGAAGCAGTTCTGAAGGCTATTTAGTGGCGGCAGTACAGGACTTCCTGCGACTAGAAGTTTGGCTCATAAAATAGAGACGCATCTGGCCACCAGGACATGAAAAGAGCTCCTTGCAAACAACAGCCCAGTAGCATGGGTGTAAATGATTCAGAAACACCTGGCTGGTATTTCCCTTGGGGTTTCCAGAAGATGAACTAGTTAAGAAAGACTTGGTCAATTGGACATCATCAGGCAAGCTGACAAGTCCAGACCATTGGGGAAAAAATTAGAGATGGGATCATCCCAAATAGAGTGTTCCTGAAAAGTATCCTCCCTCTGTCATTGGAGGAGGGTTAGAAATGTAATAGGTTCAGTTAGATATTCTAGTTCAGGTCAAGGCACCTCTTTTTCGAGGCTGACGGTACAAATGAATGATCCAGATTGCTTGATCCAGAGGGCTGCTTGTCATTTTTTCCATTCAGCATCTTTTACAAAAAGATGAAGTATAGCCTAATGCTAAATTGAATTAGATCAAATGTCAAAGGGCTGAATAAAAAATAAAAGCTATGATAGGAGAAAGTAATGGGAGAATTTATATTGTGATTCTGACATTGATTTCCATGGTAGATCTTCCTACATTGTGTGAGCCTCAGTTTCCAAACTTAAAAATGGGAACAAGTGTATTTCATGGGATTGTTGTAGAGACTGAAATAATGAAATGCTTTGTACACATAATATTCAACCCATGTTTATTTTTATTACTTTTAATTTTAATAAAGGAAAAAGAAGAAATAGTGGGTACTGCGTCATAGTTATGGCATTAATTTTCCATAATCTTCATAGCCAAATATAATGCCAGCTGTCACTGAAAAGACTAGGTTTAAGGCAGTCTGGCATCCTGTAATCAGTTTCTTCTCTCTTCCCTTCCCGCAGCCAGCTCCTCGCTGAAGAAGCGATTCAAGCGGCGGGAGATCGAAGCCATCCAGTGCGAGGTGCGGAAGATGTGCAACTACACCAAGATTCTGTCCACCAAGAAGAACCTGGACCATGTGAACAAGATCCTGAAGGCCAAGCGGCTGCAGAGACAATCAAAGACAGGCAACAACTTCGTCAAGAAGAGGAGAGGGCGTCCCCGGAAGCAGCCCACGCAGTTCGATGAGGACTCCAGAGACCAAATGCCGGTGCTGGAAAAATGCATCGACCTTCCCAGCAAAAGGGGTCAGAAGCCGAGCCTGAGCCCGCTTGTCTTGGAGCCGGCCGCCAGCCAAGACACCATCATGGCCACCATCGAGGCGGTCATCCACATGGCCCGGGAGGCTCCTCCCCTGCCCCCGCCCCCGCCCCCGCCCCTCCCACCGCCGCCGCCGCCGCCGCCGCCACCCCCGCCGCCCCCTCTGCCCAAGACCCCCAGAGGAGGCGGGAAGAGGAAACACAAACCTCAGCCTGCGGCCCAGCCCACGCAGCAGCCGCCCCCGCAGCAGCCCCTTCCCCAGGAAGAGGAGGTGAAGGCTAAAAGGCAGAGGAAGTCGCGAGGGAGTGAGAGCGATGTCCTTCCCTAGGGTGGGCCTGGGCGTCAGAACCTGGGGCTGGGGAGACTGACGCATTGGAAGTGCAGTGAGCCGGGGCTGGGTCCGAATGCCCTTCTCTCCCGAAGCTGGGCAGGCAGACTCGGGCCAGATGACGGGGTTGAGCCTTCAGGAGCTCTTGGGAAAGCAAAGCAGGGGAACGTCTTCAAAAGAAGTGTGTCTGTGCTTTACAGCAGTTCCCAGCCAAGGGGCACTTCAGTATGGCTAGATCCTTGACAGGCAGCACAAGACCCATCAAGGAGGAGGAAGACGGTGGTGCTCTCCGACAGCCGCCAGACCTCCCGCATCCAAGGTGCGCCCTTGATTCCGTTGCATTTGCTGGCCAGGAAAATTGAAAGGGGAACACCCTCAATTAGGAAACATTCCAAGGGTAGAAAAGCTGCAAATTTCTCAGCTGGCTTTGTTGTAAGCCACTTCCATTTAATTGGTTTTTATTTCTTTTGGTTTTTCAAGCTCGGCTAGGCTTTGGGGCACCAACATCATCTTCAGGTGACCTGAATCTTTACGTTAACAATACAGTTTCTCAGATGGACTCGTCATCAGAGGGTGGAATTGTAGTGATAGGCAACCTTAGACATGCATTCATAATTCTTCTGTGTGTCTCCTCTATCACACATATAATGATTTTTAGAATCATCTGTTCCTACTTTTTCTTTGCCCATTGTACTCCCATATGCCTTTTCATTAACTTACTTGCTGCCTTCTTTAACTTGGTACACACCTAAATAATGCAAACCTTACCTGTGTTGTAATGTTCACCCTTGGCATGCTGTCCCAAGGAACTTGGCTTTGAACTTCAGTCATTGTGAAACAAATACTTAGTATCAATAGAGCCTTTTAAAAATAAGTGATTTAGAGCATCCGAAGATACATTGACCCAGGTGTCAACCAGGTTATTTTTATACTTAAAACATATCAGCAAAGAACAGGCAGAATAAAATGGTTTTAATGCACCATAGAAAATGGGATAGCTGACAAATCACCAAAAATTGAAACCCCAGACCCACAGAAAGACAAGTGTCTAGCAATGCCTTGGTATGTGGATTTTTTTTTATACAAATAACTATCAAAGGTCATTGAAAAAAGGGAACAAAAAGACAATAAAAGTACATTGTCTCTTTTCATAAAAGCAAATGGGAGTAAGTGTTCTTATCTGGGAAAAAAAAAAAAGAAAATGCTCAAAGGGTGTCACCACTCCAATAGTATCACACCACCTTGGACAAAGTATCCAAGTTGTGGTTGCCTTAATAAACTGAAACATTTTGTACATAATGTAATTATAAATCTATCAGTCTGCATGGATGCAAACTGTGTGTGACAAATCGTCTTTTAAATGGTCAGTTTCGACTGTACATTTCTCATCCAAGTTGTACTCTAGCCATTGGTTTAGTGTGGACAGATATTCCATCTCTATTATCCACCTCCACAGCCCAAGTAAAACATGTTAAGAAACTCAGAATGAATATGAAGTTATTCCATTGCCATAGATGTTCTCTAAAAGTCAGATGTGGAAATTTCAAAGTATTTTCAATTTCCTCCCTCACTCCTCCCCTTACCTTTCCTAAGACATCAAATACCTGGTATGATAGATTATAAAAAGAGACACTGAGAGACAGAATTAAATTTTCTAATGGGAATTAGAATATCTGGTTTACCTCCAAATTAAGTTTCTTTACAGGAAATTGCAAACGGCAGGAAATCTTATTATTACTTCAGAACACAACATTATTTCCTTAGCGAAAGAAGGATTTTTCTTGGGAACATAGGAGAATAAGGGATGGGTTATCTATGGGAGTAAACTTTAAAATCCCAGGTTAATATGCTTGCAAACATCAGTGCTCTGTCATGGCACCACCAGTTGGTTGAAATTACCCACAGAGTCATCCTGTTCTGCACTGTCACCACAGACTTCACATCATGTGCTGCCACTAGCTCAGTTGCATTTAATCCCAGCAATATGTAAGTTTAAAGGAGTGCATTCTCCTGTTCTTCAAAGCTTATATCATAGATACTCAGTTTGTGACCTAGGTTGACCTTTGGCATTTCATACAGGTTGAACAGCAAAATCAAACCAACCACTTTCAATTTGTCATTCCCAAGCCATGTCTGAGTGGTTCCAAAGTCACTCAAGAGGAAGGTTTAAATTAGCCTTGCTCACCCCACCATTGCTATGAAAGAGCAACCATTTTCATTTCAATTAGACCATAAAGTGGTTTCTCCTTTTTGGATTTTGAAAATAATTGATTTCATTCTTTCTTTTGCCCCTCTTCCTTCCAGTGTTGTACTCTTTCCCCAACCAAATCTGTGAGCAGACTAAGTCTTCCTGCAGAGGGGAATAAGCTGGCACTCTCTAAGCTTCTTAAGGAAGGACCTAAAGCTTAATTGGCATTAACCTCTAGTAGGTGAGAAATTTCAAATTAGGGTACATTAGAATTTTCAAACCAACGAAAGGTATTCCAGGAGAGATACAGCAGACTTGCACCTTATATGTAAATTCAGTTCTACAGTTGTCATGTGAGTCAAATGCAAATCCTCTATATATATGATCCTAAGGATAGATTGAAAAACTGCAGAGGAGCAAAACTGAGATAGGCTAACCCGCTGTTTGGAGGTGGAAGCAAGTCCAGTCACCTGCAGGGCTTCCCCTCTTTCCCATCAAGCTCCTCCCTCAGTATCACATTACTTTTATTTTTTCTTTTGCTTTCCATTAACCTAATCCATCTTATTAGTATGACCATTTCCTCATTTTCTAACTACCCACTTTGCATTAGCCTCTCCTCTCCTGTCCAGACTCAACATTGGGCCAGTCTCGTTTCACATCTGGTTGGTTGCAGAACAAGGATGAGAGCCCAGCTCTCCTGATCCACGTTGTGGAGGTCTGTAGCCACCCAACACTGCCTTCTGTGGCTGCATATTTATTTAGAGAAAATGTCATTTGGGATGCGTGAGGCTCCATAAAAAGATCCAAAAGTATTTCATAATAAGAGAAATTCCTTCGTTTTCTTTTCTGTTTCCTGGAATACTTGCCTTCAGCAAGCAGGCATGAACCCACTTATAGGGAATCTGATTAGGGGTGAGCAAAGAATGAAATCTGTATAAAAACCACCTTGAAGGTGATGATGGGTCTCTGGTCCACCTTCCTAAGTGGCTGGGGAGCCACTTGCTTTTCAGCCCCTCATCTCAAACGAGAGGAACAGAGTTTAACTTCCTCTAACAGCACTGCTCCAGCTACAGCCCGAGGAAGACGGGGCGAAGGAAAGGAGGGCGTGTCTGGGCTGGCTGGTGACCTGGAAGGCCTGGGACTCAACAGCCACTGACAGCCCCGACTAGGTGACTGAGGGCCGACAGGGTTAGCCTGTTAACTTGGCTGCTGTCCGGAGTGGGAGGCCACGGCCGACGGCAGTCGGAGTTTGTGTTCTGGGCATTGCTGGGTCTATAAATATGATAAGCAAGTGGTGACAGAATTATAGTATAAGGTGATGTACTACATGGAGATCATAAAGGATTTGGTTTTAGGACTTAAGTAGAAAATCCCACTCCTACAGCTTATTACCCGACAATATTCAGATAATGAGCTTTTGGAGAATATTTTTTCCCTACCACTAGGAAGATTTACCTGGGAACTGTCTAAAATCTATACATATATTTCCAAAGCCTTTAAATGCCAACTGTAGCATGGAGGGGGGTGGGGTGGGTGGCAGAATCTGAAATGCCTCAAAAGCCATTTAAGTGTTACATTGCAGGATTTTCAGTCCTTCACATTATGTAAAAGTAGATAAATATAGACATTATTCTCAACACTACCCTATAGTATCACAATGGTCCAAATGCCAGAGCTTACAGATAATGTCATCACAGTGCCTAGAAACTCGAACTGTAATATACCGTAGCATTTTCTTGGAGTTTTTTAAAGTTTCTTTCCACAATACCAGGCTCCCCCTGCCTCTTGTTTCTTGGAGAGTTTGCCCTACTGATGAGTCTGCCTCCCTTCTTGGACTCAGTCACTTGGGGAACAGTCTTAGAAGCACATATCAACCAAGGAAGAAACTTCCTGGATATCTCTTGCCCACTTGCCCAGGTATAATAAACACTAAAGGGGGGAAAATTGAAAAGAGCTGCCACTGGTCAACACAGAAGGGCAGTTCCAGCTTAGGTTGGTGTCTTTCTTTTTCTTCCTTTTTTAAAAAAAATCTATTTCTTAAATAATAAATGCACATGATGTGTTAAATATGTATATATATATTTCAAAAGAAAAAAATGGGGCACAAGATTGTCTTACAAGTCGTGCTGGCTAATTTTTAGTTTGTATTCATAAGTGGTTTTTAAAAGCCTTTTTTAAAGTGTAATTTGCATGTTCTACTTTGATTGTATGTAAACATATTTTAGAACAAAAAATGTATTTGTATTTTATTGAATATAGAGGCAAGAAAAATTGTACATTGTTTGAAATGTTCTTTTTGTAACAGTTTTTATTCATAAAGCATTTTTGTACATTTAAAATGAACATGGACTTGCTGTTATTTGAGGCGTAGATACATCTGGCATGCTTTACTGTCATGCTCCTCCATGGTCTTAGATGTTGGGTTTTAAACATTTTTTCTAAAAGAAAGCTCAGTCTTTTTCGCTACCAGATCAGGTTAGCACAGTATAGAGCACTTAACTATTAAAAAAAAAAGTTAATCCTATTCATATGTTATTCATTGTGTGAAATTAAAGACATTCAATTCAGTCTAACATGAGTTGTGAATTCTTTTGTTTTATTTTCCATCTGGTTCACATCACTAAGGAGTTTAACAGCATTTGGGGGTCTTTGCTCACACCAACTGGATATAGAATCATTGAGAAAATTCTTACCAAATTTCTGCCTTTTGTATGATTCTGGGAAGTACATTGTGGGCAAGATTTGAGTCTGATTTACAGGGTTACTGTTCAGAATATATTATACCTGGACATAAAGCCAAGACTGATTCAAAGAACCAGTCAGAACTCTGCTGAAAGCAATCCAAATGTAGTGTAAGATGTTGGAGACCCATCCTATCCTAAAATTTTAGAAGAACAGTATGGTTGGGGGTTAAGGCCTTCTTACTAGATATCCCATGGTGTTAGATAGCTGAAGGATGGATCTCTGGCTGGCCTTAAAATTTGACTGGAGTGTTAGGAAAGGCTATTTAATCAACCACAGGCAGTTACTGATCTCCTATCCAAAGGCTACCGGTCTGAGAAAGACCCTAAGGGCAGCATCCAGGAATACACAATCCTTGCTCTGAAGGAACTTACAAGGTCTGCATGTGGAAGATGAACTATAGTTCTAAGCAGAATATGGCAATTGGTAGAAGAGTGATGGGGTATCAGAAGAAGGGTGGAGCCCTTGAGGTGGCACTTTCTTCTCTTCCTACTCTTTCTGTTCTAATTTTTAGTTTACATTCAGAAATAGGTTTTAAAACTCCTTTTAAAAGTGTAAGTTGCACATTCTACTTTGAGAACTTGTAAACATACATACATTTACGTATTTTTTGGTTCTTGCTTTATCTTCTGATGCACCGCTTTAAAAAGCCAGCAAGGTAAGTAGGAAATGTTATAAGCAGCTCTGCGCCCCTAACCATCAACCTGACCCACCGTGACATTTATTATGACTTTTGGTATTTGCAGCAAGCACAGTGGAATAACTGAAATCTAGTGGAATGAATAGGTCTTCAAGAGTAGATTATGAGGGCAGCCTCTGGGATGGTTGGAGTCCTAATGCTTTAGATAGTCTCCTGAGACTCAGAGAATTTAGTCAGCAAACTATCAAAGTAGAATTTCCCCTCTTTTCCCTCTCCTCTGCCAACTATCTTGCACTGAACCAGGAAAATTTAAAGCATTATATAGTCTTTTTTCTTTCATTAGACTGTTGGTATTTCTGAAATCAGCAAGGACTTCCAGGAATGTCCCTAATCTCCTCCCACCAGCTTCTCATGTAGGGACAAAGCTGTTGCCCTGAAATTGACTGGCTCAACTTTTAGGGTTTTTCATCAGTCCACAGAGTAGTGATGTGCTGACAGAGATTGTCAAGACAGTCAAATATGTTCATACATGAAGCTGGTACAAATCTTGGTCTACAAATAGATGGGTGAAAGGAATGTTAAAACTTAAGTTCTTTGAAGGTCAGTTTATTAATTTTAAGTTCTACCAGCATAGTCGAACCTTAGTTCCAGACCTAGGAATTCTTTTCTAACCTGGAGGGGAAGGAAAGAGGGGACTTTCAGAAAGCCTAGCTCCAGCTTCTTCCAGACTGTGTCTTTGTGCTCCTGTCTTTTCTATTTCCCTAGTTTCTAGTCATTTGAAACTGAAAAGCCAGAAAAAAAGTTTTTTTAAATTTTTCTCACCTCTGCTTTTTTGCTGTCAGCTACATGCCCTGAGGGGATGAGCACAAACCAGCCTAGCTGCCTGAATTGGGGGAAGGAGACTAGTAGAAAAGTGGTAATACTTCAAAAATTTTAACCTGTTACACATGTGACAGGGAGTGATGACAATCGGATGTGAAAAGCTAAAGGATTTGCCCAAGTCCTAAAAGGCTCCTTGTAGGTCAGATGAGATAATGAATGGGTGTGAAAGGGATTAGGAAGGTGGCAACAGTGGTGTGCATTTCCATTGTCCGTTATTACTAATTCACTTTTATTGGAAATGCCAAAATCCAGGTTTTTAATTCTTATAAAAGTTGTGGCAAGAAAGTCATGAGAGTTTTTGTTTCCAGGATTCATTAAAGGAAAAACTGGTGCCAAAATGTTAGTCACATTCATATATGCTAAAATTAGGAAGTAACAAATGAGAAACATTAAAATCTCAAAAGTTAGAAACCTCACATATTCTGTCATTACTAAGCTTGATATTTTACCTTAATTCTCCTCTTTTCAGTGGATAAAGCACTGGAATAAAAGTCAAGAGATCTGGAATGTATTTCCACTTGGTCACTAAAAAATTCTATACCCAGGAACAGAACTACTTTGAGTCTCACTTGCTTACTCTAAAATGGGAAGGTAAACTCTTAATGATACCTGCAGTGCCTTCCAAGTCTGTCTCCAATTCTGTCATTTTTGTACCTTCCAATCAAGCCCTACCTTTAGTTCCCAACTTCATCTGTTGTGTAGAGCCAATGACATTTTGTGGCTGTCTATCCTCAACATAATCTATCCTATCCTAATTTGAGGAAGTGAAGGTATGGAGGAAATTAATGGAAAAAATAATAGAATCATGAAGACATATAATCAAGCTTTTCTTTTCTTTCCTCCATTCTTCTTTCCTTCCTTTCTTCCTTCCTTCCTTCCTTCTTTCCTTCCTTACATCTTTTCTTTCCTATCTGCACATTGCCAAGTACCAAAACTGTAAGGATGAGCAAGGCAAGTCCTCATTGAGCTTTTTTCAAGCAAATCTAGACCATGAATTTCCTCCTTCCACTCTCTGCCTATCCAAATTCTACCCATCTTTTTAAGATCAAATCAAACCCTACTTCCTCAAGGAAGCCTCATGGCCACACCCACGAACATGTCTCAAATCACTCATCTGGTAACTCTTCTTAATAACTTCACATGTGACACAGTATAATCCTCAGCCAGGACTGCCATGTAAGGTTGTACAGGTTTTTCCCTGCATAAGGTGACCTGGCTGAGAAAGAAGTGGGAGCTGAAATCTAGCCTGCACGTTCGTTCCTTGTCAAGCTGTGCACACTTGGGGTGGCATCTGACCCATATAGACATCTTTTTCTCATTCTCACAAAAGTGGTTTTGTGAGAATAAAACCTAAAAAAGAAAAATTTCAAAATATACTGTGCAACTATGAAAGGTAGAGATAATCTCTGCCTCCCTCTTCTCAGATAATCCATGCTGCCCTTGCCCCTGAAGCCTCCAAGGCCAGTCTCCCAAGACTTCTCTTATTTTAGTCAGTAAAACCATATACTCCAGAATATCCCAAATCCATTCCTAAACTAAACAATTGGAAGGAAACAGTGAGACCAGATGTGATGGTTAATTTTATGTGTCAGCTTGACTGGCCATGGTGTGCCCAGATTAAACATTATTTCTGGGTAAGTCTGTGAGGGTGTTTCTAAATGAGATTAATGTTTGAATACGTGGAGTCAGTACAGAAGACTGCCCAATCCAATGTGGATGGGCACCATTCAGTAAATTGAGGGCCTGAATAGAACAAGAGGAGAAGGGAGAAAACTGTCCCTTGTTTTCCTGCCTCACTATTGAGCTGGGACATTTCATCTCATTTTCTCCTGCCCTTGGACTGGGATTTACACCATTGGCTATGCTGGTTCTCAGGTCTCCGACTGGGAATGAATTATACCACTGGCTTTTCTGGGTCTCCAGCTTGCAGAGGGCAGATTATGGGACTTCTCAGCCTACATTGTCAATTCCTCCTAATAAATGATAGAGAGAGGGAGAGAGAGAGAGAGATGATAGATAGGTAGACAATAGATATCTCCTATTGGTTCTGTGTCTCTGGAGAACCCTGACTAACATACCAGACAACAGCCTTGTATGAAAGCATCAGCTAGTTTCAGTGTCACATCCCCATGAATATAATTTGCTAAGCTAATATACATCTGATGGGTCTACAATTTTCCAAAGACTTTTGGAACTTTTATTGTGACATAATTATAGATTCATAGGAGGATGCTGAGGAATAGACAAGAAAGTCCGGTGCAATCCTCTCCCAACTCCCTCTCTGCACCCCATGTCAATATCCCATACACCCGTAGTACAATATCAAAACCAAGAAATTGACCTTGGTACAATTCATAGAGCTTATTCAGATTTTGCCATGAACTTATTTGCGTGCATGAGTGTGTGTGCACAGATCTATGCAATTTTGTCACCTGTATAGCCCTACATAACCACCACCACAATCAAGATACTCAGTTGTTCCACCACCACAAACATCTCTCTCTTGCTAACCTCCCTTCTCCCTCATCATCCCTAATCCCTGGCAACCAATAAGGTGTGCTCCACCTCTACAAAATTTTTTTTTTATTTCAAGAATGTTACATAAATGAAATTATGCAATTATATTTACTATATTATCATTATATTAATAATGTTATATTTATATATTTTATTTTGTTGAGCAAATTATTATAGCTATGGCCATTGGAAGTTCTTTCCATTGGCTCCTGTATTCCTTTGACATACCCCCAACATTGTGTGTTGTTTTGTTTTGTTTTGTAGTAACAAATAAAGTTACTATGGACATTCATATACAAGAAACTTTGTGAAAATAAATTTTAATTTCTCTGGGAAAATTGCCCAAATCACCAATTACTGGGTTATATGGTAAATCCATTTTTAGTTTTGAAGGGAACTGCCACACTATTTTTCAGAGTGGTTATACCATTTTACATTTCTACTAACAATGTGTGAATGATCTGGTTTCTTTGCATCCTCACCAGCATTTGATGTTATCACAACCTTTCATTTTAGCCATTCCAATAGGTTTGTAGTGATAACTCATGGTTTAAGCTTGCATTTCTGTAATGGCTAATAATGTTAACCATCTTTTCATGCATTTATTTGGACATCCTCTTTAGTGGAATGTCTCTGCATGTATTTTGCCTATTTTCTAATTAGATTTTTTTAATGCTGAGTTTTGATACTTTTTCTTATATATTCTAGATATAAGGTTTTTATTGGGGATGTGAGTTGAAAATATTTTTCCTAGTCTGTAATTTGTCTTCTCATTTGCATTTAAAGTCTTAAAACATCCTGAAACATGGCTGTTATTCGGATCTTAGCATGAGGAAACAGGATCAACAAGATAAAGGACTTTTTAAAATACACAGTTATTAAGGGCATGACTGGAATTAGAACTCAGTACATACATGCTAACTCTTAGTCAAGTACTTTTTTTTATGGATGATAATCTTGGTGATGTCACACTTGGTAATTTGTTTTCTTTTCTTGATGCCAAAGAGTCTTTCAACTGTTATTTTGGAGGGAACATTAGAAAGCTTATAGCTCAAGTCCCCCAATTTACAACTGATAAAACTGAGCTCAGGGAGATGAAATGAATCGTCCATACTCAGGTGACTTACCAGTTAACGGTGGAGCCCAGCCTAGAGCCCAAGGCCTGACTCCCAGTCTGATTGTTTCCCTGTTCTGCCACACTCTCTCTCACTACTGCTCAAATGTCCAACACGCTCATGTCCTAAGAGCTTGCGGGGAAGGAAGGATAATGACTTGGGAGCCCAGAAAAAGCTCTTTACCTTGGAGGGATGAGAGAAAGTAAAGAAGAACATCAGAAAACAAATGACATCAAAGGAAGTGACGTGGTCACATGGATGCTGAGGAGAGCCTTGGAAGTTTCACGGATGAGAATGTGTGGGGGCTGCTGGCACCTTGTAAATGTCATCACTGCACCCCAAAATAGATGTATTATTTATTTCCCTCCAATATCTGTGACAATCCTAATAGAGACTGTGCCTAATAGTTTGCTCTTATCTTGACTCAAAACACTGAAATATATTTCTCTTAACTAAATGAGCTTCCCCATTGCAGCAAGATGTCTATTCCATTGCTCCCTCCGTCACCCACTCCCACCCTCCCACATGTATCCAGCCACAGACACATCTTGATTCCAGCTCGGGTGGGTGGTGATGGACACACACAGCTAGGGAAAGAGGTTCTGCTTTCCTTTCTGCCAGAGCCAAAGGCTTTGGCTTAGGAGGGTGTAGGTTATACACGCCTGTGTTTGTGGTGACCAAGGAAATGTGTATGTTTAGCAATAACTGTGAGGCCCCTAAGGGCTCTCTGGGTATCTGGGGATATTTCATTTCATTTTTAAAAACTTACATTGTAAAAATAGATCACTGATACAGAAACCACACACAATATGGTTTCACGAATTACTGTAAGGTCAATCCTCAATAATCACCACCCAGTCAAAAAATAGAACCCATCAAGCTACCCCAGAAGTGCCCCTGGTGTTCTTCATCCCAACACAGCCAAGCCCTCCTCCAGATGTCTCCTGACTTTTATGGTAATTACTTCCGTGCACTTCTTTATGGTTTTATCACTGAAGTATGTAGAGTTAAAAAACCTTGATATGCTTTTAGGACTCTTTGAGTCCACATGTGTCGCTTCCATTCCTTACTTTTTCTTTACATGTACCTTTTGAAGAATCTGAGCTATTTGACCTGCAGAGCTGCCCCCAGTGTGGATGCTGCTGGATGCATACTCATGGTATAGTTCAACATGTTCCTCTGTCCTCAGGCTTCTCTGAAAATTGGCAGCTAGATTCAGAACAGGATCCAAAGATAGCTGGATTCAGGTTGTAGGTAGACTTGTAGCCATTCATCAAGAGGCACATAATATCTGATTGTCTCTTTGTTTTGTTAACAGCTATTGATGCTTAATGCAGAAATCTATTCATGTATTAGGGACCGAAAAGTAGTGATGTTTTAATCTTCTCATTACCTTCACTGATTAGTTTGGCATGCTTTCATACAGAGGTGCTTTCCCTTGTCTTCTCTTTGGATACCTCATGGCACAGATGATATAAGAAAAACAGGATAAATATTTGATTCTTCCTTTTATTTTCCTATCACCCTCTAAAAGTGACCAAGTGGTTTTTTTAATAGTATGTTGAACTCATGGACAAACATATTTGAAAGGTTTTAGCCCGCTGCAATTATTGTCATTATTGAAGCTCAAATTGGCCCATCTGTGGCCAGCTGGAGTTTCTTCAAGTTGGTTCCTGAAACTTTTTTATACAATCCCAGTGGTTTTATATAACATAGTACACTTTGGTAACGGCTATCTGGTGTGATAAGATGTTCTAAGCTCATCTCATAATTTTTCTTTTTTGTTTCAGACAAAACAAAATAAGCCATTTCTCTAAGAATTCTTGTTTTATTTTTTTAAGTGAGAGATGACATTCCAAGACCACAATCTGGGCACTAGGGATAGATAGATTAGATAGATATATAGATTGATGGATAGATAGATAGATAGATAGATAGATGATAGAATCTGAAATAAATTTGAATTACAAATATCAGTACAAACTTGGCTTGTGTGTGTGTGTGTGTGTGTATGTGTGTGTGTGGTCATACTGATACTTCTAAGTCAAATTTATTTCAACTTCCTGAATTTGGATTGTAAGAGTTTTTTTTTTTTACTAAAACTTATATCTACATCTCCTCACTTTCATCTCAAGAAACTTAGGGACGTAAGGGTAAAAGACATAGAAAAACAGTCATTACTCTTTCTTTTTTACTCCACATATAGACAACAGTATTAGTGAAACATCCGTAATAAATACCATCAGTATGATTTCTGAAAAGATGAGTAAAAGCAGCATATGCTTTCCTCCTCCCATTTTTTACAATTGGTCTATATGCCTATATTGTCAGAACATAAAGACTATATGTACTTGTTCCCTCTTAGCATACATTCAATCTTAGCTTTACAAGTAACTGACTGTTTAGTGCTCACCACCAGACATGTCAATGTCTCTCTAGTCATTTTGATGTCTAGCTCACCATCAAGTAAATTCCTAAGAAAAACCTCATGGGAATACAATTTCCTGAGCTCTCCATGTACATAAGAGTTGGTGCCCTTTATACTTAAAAGTTCATTTGCTGGATATAAAATCCTTGGCTCATACCTTCTTTCTTTAGTAAGTCAGCCTCTCCTTTCTCATCTGGCATGAAATACTGCTTTTGAAAAACCTAATTATGATCTAATGTTTTTTTCCTTGTAAGTCACTTGTTCTTTTTGTCTAGATACTCAAGTAATGTGGTTTTTTTCTTTTAAAATCCAATCACTTTACTAGAATATAATATACTTTAGTGTTGGTCAATAGTCCCTTTTTTTTTTTTTTTTTTTTTTTTTTTGCGGTACGCGGGCCTCTCGCTGTTGTGGCCTCTCCCGTTGCGGAGCACAGGCTCCGGATGCGCAGGCTTAGCGACCATGGCCCACGGGCCTGGCCGCTCCGCGGCATGTGGGATCTTCCCGGACCGGGGCACGAACCCACGTCCCCTGCATTGGCAGGCGGACTCGCAACCACTGCACCACCAGGGAAGCCCCGGTCAATAGTCTCTTTAAATATGTGATTTAAATTTTTTTTAAGGGAAGATTTTCTGAATCATATTTTTTAGTGTTTATTCTATTTCCTTGCTTTGGTTTTCTTCTTTAGGGACGCCTATTATGTTCGGAATCTTCTTTTGTAGCTTCAATTTTAGTCAGTATGTCATGAATCCTTTTTATCTTTTTATTTTACTCCTTTTGGATTTTTAAATTATTTTTCTTCCATTCAACCTTCTATTTCTCTTCAAGTATTTACTGTTGTGTTTATTCACTCTTTTGTTTGTTTGTTTTGTTTGTTTTTGAAGTATGCGGGCCTCTCACTGTTGTGGCCTCTCCCGTCGCGGAGCACAGGCTCCGGACACGCAGGCTCAGCGGCCATGGCTCACGGGCCCAGCCGCTCCGCGGCATGTGGGATCTTCCCGGACCGGGGCACGAACCCGTGTCCCCTGCATCGGCAGACTCTCAGCCACTGTGCCACCAGGGAAGCCCTCATCTTCATTTTTGACATTATATTTTCATTTCTATTAAATTTTTTCTGAGTTCTGTCACTTCCTTTGTGAGGTTTCCTAATTCTAATTTATGCTCCTCTTTCATGTCTTTTAGCATTTTCTTCAGATCTTTTAGCTCATTTCAAAACAGCAGTTTAGCATTTTTATTAGTTTTGTGGACATGTTTTACTGGTATATTTTTATTCTGCTTCAGTTCTCTTTTTATCTTAAAAAATTTTATAAGAGAAAGTTGATACTTTTCTGTTTCTAATTTTTACTTGAAATTGGTTTTCCTGAACTTTTAAAAAGAAGCAGGGGCTTCCCTGGTGGTGCAGTGGTTGAGAGTCCGCCTGCCAATGCAGGGAACATGGGTTCGTGCCCCAGTCTGGGAAGATCCCACATGCCGCGGAGCGGCTGGGCCCGTGAGCCATGGCCACTGAGCCTGCGCGTCCGGAGCCTGTGCTCTGCAACGGGAGAGGCCACAACAGTGAGAGGTCCGCGTACCGGAAAAAAAAAAAAAAAGAGAAGCAGGACTGTAGATAGTCCTTCTAATTTTGCAGCCCTCCATCTTCCTTTTCCTTGCAGTGTTAAAAATGTTGATTTGTTTTCTAAGATAGTTCCTGACACTGTTTCCTTTCCCACTTTTATCTGAACCTTCTCTTTCCATCCCATTATCCCTATTCTTTCTAGTGTTGTTTTAAATGACACAGGGATTTGACCAACAAGTATGTTCTCATTGGCCATGTACTATTTCCTAGGTAGATTTTTAAGAGGGCCTAGAAGCCATCTCAGCTCAAAGTTTATGTTGTCCCCAACTTTAATTGTGGATATGACATGCAAAATGAAAAAAAATGAATAGGCCAGGGCACCACCAGTATTTGAGAAGTGAAGAGGAGAAAAAGAGGTATCTGGGTGTAGATAGTTGAGCATGGTCTTAAAGGGTAGATTGCCTGAAAGAATAAAAAAGAGGCATCCCCTGGCATGTTTCATAAAAGAGGGGAAGAAAATATAAGCAAACATGTTGTAAGAGTTATGCACATGGTCTGGTTATGAGGCAGAGAGGAAATCAGCCTGGCCGGTGGGTGTCACAGAAGAAGAAGAAAGAATTAGTGGGGAATAGAAGTGAATAAGTAGGAGAGTATCATAATGTTAAAAACAAAACAACAAAAAATGCATCTGAAATTGCTGCACACTTATGATACATTTTTAAAAAGTAAACCAGGATTCAAAATTCCAGAGAGATTGGCTTATGATTTATGGTCCAAGTCTTATATTTTGATTATGTGCTCCCTTTAATACTTACTACTGTGCACATAGAATAGTCTCAAATTTGCTGATTCAACACAATAATAAATTACTGTAGGTCCACTCCAAAAAAAATCTGCAGGAGCCAGTATAAATATAATGGCTATAAAGCAGGTGCTGGCCTTCAAGGAAAGTATATCCTATGATAGCTAGCACAGTTTATATTAAAACATTCACAAATCATTGTGGCTATGAATGATCATCAGCCTAGCTCAACTAAAAACAAGTACACCCCTTTTTAATATGTTTAAGAGTTGTTATTTTTAAGAACCATTTACATATGTGAAGCAAGCAAAGAGCAAATGAGTTTAAACTCAGATAGAAGGAAATGTCAGTACTTAATAAATGCTCTCATTCTCCATCTTCCTCTCCTTCCCTCCTTTTCCACCACGGGTGTGATAATGCTTCTACAAGACCGGAGTTGGCAAACTATGGCTCACTGGCCAAATCCAGCCTGCTGCTTGTTTTTGTGTGGCCCACAAGCTAAGAATGGTTTTTACATTTTCAAATGGTTTGGAAAAAAAATCAAAAGAAGAATAATATTTCATGTCTTGTGGAAGTTATGTGAAATTCAAATTTCAGTGTCCATCTATAAAGTTTTATTTGAATACAGCCCCTGTCATTCATTTACATATTGTCTGTGGCTGCATTCCTATCACCACAGAGTTGAGTAGTCACAACAGAGACCCTATAGACCCCAAAGCCTGCATTGTTTACTCTCTGGCCCTTTACAGAAAAATTATGGAGGGAATAAACTAACTTAACCATTGGTCTCCAGGAGGTGAAAACACAGACTGTATACAGGTTATTCATTTCACTGGGACATTTACCTCACAGCATTTTACTCAGCCCCTGTGAGGGAACAATAATCCGCACCTCATTTTTTATGATTCCCAACCCAGTCACTTATGCTGCACTTATTTGGTCTGTTCTTACCAAGCTCTCAATGTTTCAACTGTGTCCAGATTTCCAGGCAGTTAAATCTCTCCTGGGCTCCAGAATCTCATCCTATGTTTTACCAAAGGAAAGTATTTAGGCACTGAAGCCAGAAGTCCTGATTAATAATGAACCGTCTCTCATTTTATCAGCGGTGATAAGTGTCTGCTCAAGCCTAAAGTGAGCACCTCAGGGATAGAGCCTCTGCTTAGTATTTTGTTCTATGCCTCCCACCCAGTGCCAATCACAGCCCCTCAGTAGATGATCAGGATGTTTGTTGATTGACTAACCGACTCATTGAGCAGCTGAGCCAGTGAGGTGGCAGTGCGAGTGTAAGGGAGGAGCAATCCAAAAGTCCTTTATGTGAACACTGGGCCTGGGGCAGTATTCATTTATTTTGTGTCCTTTCTCCTTTAAGTTCCTTCTGGGTTCACTGGATTTGAAAAGCATTTGAGAGGAAGAGAAGATGGTGCAAGTGAACCAAAGCAACTCGCCTCCATCTGCCTTCAATTCTCAGACAGGGAAAACATTTCCAGAAGGCCTGGTGCATGAGAACCTGACGTGGTGACAGAACGTTCTGTCTCCCTCTTGTTACAGGAGCAGTGAGCTGAGTTTCTGCAGGCTCGTAAATCCTGAGGGCCTTTTCCAGCCGCTGGCCCCCATTCCAGGAAGTGGACGCTTTGAAACCCCCATCAAAAAAGAACATTGTGTTTCTGCACTCTCAGCCCCACTGAGGGCCAATTGCTCCCAGCGCAGGTAGTCAGGGCGTCCAGTTAGGGCAGATGGGATTTATGCTTCCTGAGCTCTTGCCTTTCGGAATTTTGCGGGAAAATACAGTTGATCAACACTGCTCAGTGATGTGTTTGAGTGAGCTGAAGGGTATAGTAGGAATTTATTAAACTAAATTTTCTGGGAGGAGACTGAGGAAAGTGTCCTCCGGGGGGAAGTGGAGAAAACCAGCGTCAGAGCGGGGACTAGCACGGACCTGAGGACTCTGTAGGCACCACTGCTCTGGGGGGTCTCCCCCAGTAGCCAAGGGGCAGAAAGTCTGGTGCCCAGGTTGGGGGTGGGAGGGAGGAGAGAAGCCCAGGTTCACAGAACTAACCAGCACAGACTAACCAGCACTTGTGCACACCCCTACCCAGGCAGCTCTGGTGTCTCAGTGTTGCCTTCTTTGCTGCTTCTTTTCCCATCAAGATTTGTGGTGTTCCTGGCCACATCCAGAGTAGCTAGTGTTTGGCAACACATTCGCAAAGGCATGTTGTAGCTGAAAGAGTGTTGTGTACAGGCTGAAAGGCAGAGGACTGGACACGAGAACTTGGGCAGCAATACCTTCAGGTCCCTCTTCTGTAAAATAAGAGGCTGTAATATCCACCTCCCAGTGTTACCAGGAGAGCAAAATGAGAAAATGACTGTGAAAGTACTTTATTAACCACTATGTGAGTAGGAAACAGTATTACTGTAAACTGGCACTACTGTGTAAGCTGCTGCTGTTGCACTTACTACTACCACAATTACTAATCCTGTGATACTACTATTACCAGCGATACTAATCTAAGGGCTAGATGACTAGGGTGAGGAATCTGGTAAACCACATCATACCTGAGAGGAATGGTTGAATAAACCAGCTGGAGTCGACTCAGACAGAAATCTCAGTGGGAAAATAACTGTCTACAAGGATCTAAAGGTTTGCCATGGAAAAGGAGATAGCCTTGATCTGAGTGCTTTCATTGAAAACTCAAGACCACAGAGCAGAAGTACAAGGAAGTAGTACAAGAAGTACAAGTACATTACAGGACAATAAGAACTTGCTCTTAATGTTATTGCAAAACAATACAGAATACTACTGTAGGACACAGTGAAGACCCTGTATTAGGAAATGTTGAGGTAGAGAGATGAACATCTCTACAGACATTCATTTAAGAATTTATTTCTGCAGCAGTGTCTATTGATGGCGCATTGAATGCCGGGCAGTGCTTTAGGGACTAGGAGTACCACTCCCAGTGAACAAGACCAACTCTTGCTTTCATGGAACTTGCGATTAGATTAGAGCATTGGGTGGAGGTTGGATGCTGTCACGACAACCATTTCCTATCACTTTTATCATTCTGACTCTTTTAAAATACTGTGATTTCATAGGTATACAATTAAGAGAAGGGAACAATCAACCGGTTTTTGCCCTGCTCATAGATTCTCCTTCTAGCCTGGCTGGTGTAGGGGAGCAGAATTTGGCACCATAAATGTTTCTCTTTAACATATTAATTGTTTCAAGCTGGTTATTTTCTAATAAACAGCAGACACAGAGAAACTCTGAAAACCAAGTAGGAGTTACCCTTTTGATAGAAATATTTATATTTGTAAGGGAAATCGCCAATTGTAAGGGTGTCTCCCTTTCTGTGCCTGGAAGGGAGGATGAACAAATCTTTCGAAAACTCTTAAGGGGTGGAGAAGGCAAGGGCTTAAATCTGCATCACAATTACCCTTATTTACTGTACTTTTCCTGAGTAAACTTCCTTAACTAGCTCTCCCTACCCTCCTTTGTCTTGAGCAGAGGATGGTATTTAAGGTGAGGGCTTTAGCCATTTTGGTGAGTTACTCAGTTTTTCTGGGTCTCTCTCATGTATACATCTTACTAAAATTCTGTTTGATTTTCTCCTGTTAATCTGTCTCATGTCAGTTTAATTCTTAGACCATCTAGAAGATCTAGATGGACAGAGAAAAATTTCTTCCTCCCTGGCACAGGGAATGGCCCTGGCAGTAGAGAACAGGTAGTGGAAGGAGGCTCTAACTCCCAGTGAATCCCTTTCCTGGACCAACTCTCCTTGGTTGGGAGTGACAGCCATCCTGCGGTGAGTTTCAGGTGGTGATGACTATTCTGGGAGCTAGACTTCCTGTTTTTAGTCCTCTAAGAACAGCACCTGGAGGATGATGGACCCCAAACCACCAAGACCTCTTGGAAGCTTCTGCAGGGTGAGCAGCAAGGTTCTGAAACTCAAGCAAGAATGATGGCAAACAGGATGATGAAACCTTGCCTGCCTAAAATACATTTCCTCTTGCCTGGAAGGGAGTCTGCAATTCCCCCAGGTGGCCTCTCTTTAAATGTAAACATTCCTGACTGGAGTACACAATACTGTACCACTCCGTTCAAGCAGTCAGCAGTTTCTAAGATTCACCCTCTAAAAATCTCATCTGGCCACCTGCTCCCTCCGCATCACCTCTGCCTCCCCACATCTTGCCTGAATCATTGCAATAGTCTCTGGCCCGTTCCCCCACTACTTCTTATTGGCCGTCATGCCCATCCATACTTTACACCTTCACCTCAGTGATCCTACTCAAAAGCTTGCCACTCTCTGGTTGACCTTCAGGGGCTTCCTGTTGCTGACAGCATGGTCTTTAAAGGGGAGTGCACATGCCCCAGGACTCTGGAAAGGCAATACTGGAACTTCTTGCTAGAACTCACATACAGATCAACAGAGGGTCCTACATCCAACACAATTAAAAAAAGGCCACACCCTAAGATCACATCCTTCAAATATGAACTGCCTTCAAATATAATCTAATAATTATATGACATTAGCAATACATTTAAAACATAAGCAGTCACAGTTTTATAAAAACGGATAAATGAGTAGTATTTATACATATGCATTAAATTTTATTTGAATAAACATTTGAAGGATATATGAAAAGTTATTAAGATTTGTTACAACTATACTCCAATAAAAATTAATAAAAATATTGTAAAGCAAATATATTCCAATAAAAATTAATTAAAAAAAAGATTTGCTAAATATGAGGGCAGGGGTGGTGAGTGAGTAGGCTGAGGTAGGAGAGAGAGTTTTCAGTTTATAGCTTTTAAAATCATGATCATTTGGGAACAATGCAACTATTAATTATTCAAAACGTTAAATGAAATTAGACTTCAGAATATGATGTCAAACTATAATTCTTTTTTTTTTTAATTGAAGAATAGTTGATTTAAAATGTTGTGTTAGTTTCTGGTGTACAACAAAGTGATCCAAATATATATATATATATATATATATTACTTTTCATTCTTTTCCATTATGATTTATCACAGGATATTGAATATAGTTCCCTGTGCTATACAGTACGACTTTGGTGTTTATCTATTTTCTATATAGTAGTTTTTATCTGCTAATCCCAAACTCCTAATTTATCCCTCCCCCATCCCCCTTTCCCCTTTGGTAACCATAAATTTGTTTTCTATGTCTGAGTCTGTTTCTGTTCCGTAAATAAGTTCATTTGTATCATATTTTAGATTCCATATATAAGTGACAACATATGGTATTTGCCTTTCTCTTTCTGACTTACTTCACTTAGTATGATAATCTCTAGGTCCATCCATGTTGCTGCAAATGGCATTATTTCATTCTTTTCTATAGCTGAGTAATATTCCATTGTATATATGTACACCACATCTTCTTTATCCATTCATCTGTCAATGGACATTTAGATTGTTTACATGTTTTGGCTATTGTAAATAGTACTGCTATGAACATAGGCGTGCATATATCATTTTGAATTATAAACTATAATTCTTTAGCAAAATTGAGTCAAGTGATAATCCAGGTCTTTGCAAAATTACACTTAAATTGATAACAATGTATAGAAAACTTTTTTGCATTTTCTTAAAAATTACAAATACAACAGAACATGTGTAAAATCTAGATGTAAATAAAGACAGATATGTTGGAAATGTATGCTCAAAATTGTTTTGCAGACAGTAATGTGCAAACAGAAACATTTGGTGATGACTGTCTGGAGGATTAAGTCCACACTCTGGAGGTGACTCTCCTATAACGTCCCAGCCTCCAGTTCTCTTCCCCAGTGAAATCTATGCTCCAATCACATTTTGGTTAATTTTGACCCACAACCTGCAGCAACCTGCCCTGGAAACCAACCCCTTATCTACAAACCAGGATGCTAGCCTATGATAAGTCAGATTTGTAGGAAGCAAGAGCGCTGTCTCTAATGACAATGCAGGAAGCTAAAGAATACTTTCTGTAACAACTGACCCCAAATGGCCAGGACTTGATTAATAATTAAAAACTTCCTTAATTTTTGTCTCTACTTCCACCTTAGAACCAACGAGAGAAAGCCAAATATGCATCCCTAACCCATCACATAGGACACCTGGTTTCTAGTTAGCCCTCCTACAGCTTCGCCAGGCCAACAGCCTCCAGTCAGGACATACCTGAAGACTTCCCTTTTTCTTAACCATAAAGCTTTTCCATTCCTCTGTCTGCCTTTGAATCTCTGCCAAAACATGTCTCCTTTGGTTGGTCTTCGTTTATTTCCACACCTGACATGGGGTTGCCAAGTGTCCAAACCTGACATTACAAACTGCTCCCATGGCCTGTCTCCCTCCTCTCTCTCTCCTCCTCTAGTCTTCGCATCACATTGGGAGTACAAGCTGTTCTCTTACCAGGCTGAGGCTCCACCTACCTCTCCATCCTCACTTCCTGTGATTCCCCTCTGGTACCACTCCCCAGCCACAGGGGTCTCCTCTCAGTTCCTAGAATGTGTCCAGCTTGTCCCGGTTCATGTCCCCTTCACATGCTGCTGCTTTGCCTAGAATACCTTGCCCACCTCATTCCTACACATCCCTCAAAGTCACCGTTCAGTGTTGCCTTCCTAAAAAAAACTTTCTTACACACACTCTTCCTTTCTGACCCACACTCCCTAAATTAGGTTCCCCTCTTATTTTCACTTAGGTATATTACCTATAGTATACATTTTGATGATTTATAACTGAATGTTTATTTTAGATATGTATGTGTTTACTGCCTGATTTTCCTGTCAGACTGCAAGCTCGATGAATGCAGGGACTACATTTACTTTCTTCCGCTAGTGTATACTAGTGATATAGCACAGTGCTTTGCATAAAACAGGTACTTGACAACCATGTGTTGACTGAATGTGTGAACATTGAAATCATAGTCATGTTACAAAATACATGCCTGATATCCCTCCCTCTGGAGTCTTCCCAGACTCCCCAGACAGAACATAAACCTCCTCCTCTGCTCCCAGAATGCCTTGCACATGTTTTTATTTCAAAACTTGGAGTCATGTTGTACTTATCGACATGGATCTGCCTACGACCTATTTATTAAACCCAGACATATTTGTTTGTTCTACAGCCTAGCACAGTGTCTCCTGTAAATGGATGTGAGATGTGTTAACTCACTGAATTAATGACTAATGATATATGTCAGTGCAAACATCTTTTTATCAAAGGACTTTCTCTCTAGACAGGAAATCACACAACTGAGAGAAAGACTTGGGAATGGCAGCAGTGAGGAGGGATAGAATTGAGGTGGGGGTAGTTTGGGGGGAATGGCAGGGGGAAAAGGTAAGTGAAATGGATATAAGGAGTGTAAGTAGTTTAATATTTAAGAGAAAAGAAAGACCCTGAAATAAAAAAGACATGGATTCAGTCTTGTTCTGCCATTTCGTAGTGGTGCTACCTTGAGAGGACAACTTACATTATCCCTCAAAAGCGCAGCTTGCTCTTCTGCAAGATGGACATGATGAAATTTCCTCATACTCTTGCAGTAAAAAGTAAATGAGATAGTGTATTAAAATGTTAAAAAAATAATTCCTAGGATGTAGTTAGTACTCCGTAAATGTTAGGTATTTCATCATTACTGTGGTACAAAGATGCCTAATTTAAATTTTTGTCCAGGGTTGGTTGCCTTTTTTATTTTTGGCCATGCCATGTGGCTTGTGAGATCTTAGTTCCTCAACCAGGAATTGAACCCAGGCTCTCAGCAGTGAAAGTGTGGAGTCCTAACCACTGGACTGCCAGGGAATTCCCATGTCCAGTGTTGTCTTTGAGCAAAATTTATAAAGTGTTAGTATTTAGACGACTGAGGGAATCAAAGATAATCCTGGACTGGACAGTTAAATCAGAAATTTGCATATGAGGCAGGATTTATGGAGGGGAGGGATGTATACTATTGAGGTGTATGTCATTATGTTTATAGAACCACATGGCAAATGTCCACAGTATCTATCCATTCATCTATCCTCTTTCTTTTCCCTTCCTTCCTTCCTACCCTCCTTCCTTCTTTCCTTCCTTCCCTTCCTTTTTTTCTTTGTTTCTTCTTCCTTTCAGTTAGGACTAGAAGAAATAAGAGGACTTCCCAGCCGAGAAGGGAAGCAGAAGCCTAGCATTTGTGGATTTTTTTCTTCAAGTGCACAAATTCAGTTCCTAAATGAAATCCTGAACCATAAGGGCCACAGATGGGTGGAATGGTGGTTTGAGATATCCAGGGGGTGTGGAGTTTGCTATTTTACAAAAGAGTTAAATATAATAGTAATTGAGGGAAACAGTTGGATCAAAATAAATTATTTGCTAGGCAGTTTCAAAACCAGAAAATGCTTAAAATGCAAACCACAAAATGAAGACAACCTCAAAGGTTAATGAAAACCTGCAACAATAGACAAAGGAAATGAAGAATTGCATCAGAGCCTTCCTCTCAATCTATTAAGCAGTCATAGCAACATCTTTCCAAATGGGGGATGCTATCCAGCTCCATTTATTCTGCCTTGGAACTGGTGAAATAGGGACAAGATGTTAAGACAAAATGCATTGGTGGCTTCTCTCTTCACTAGATCAAGATTAAGGACACTATTCCCTCCAAACATTGCTGAGACAGCACTGGCTTGTGCAGCTATGCATGGTAGGTGTCCCATAAGGATCTGTTGAATGAATTAGTGTATAGCCAGTTTAAAAGTCAGGCATCTACTAAGAATCAGAGAGAAGAGTAGTAGAGAAACTGTGTGGTAGGTCTAGGGTAGAGCCAAAAATACTGGACCAGGGAAGGCACTTGGACAAAGTCAAAGAATCAAAACTCATAGAAGCGACAATAAAACTTAAAGAGTAGCAACAAGGAGGCTGGAAAAGTCCAACTGAGTAACAGGTTCTGGATTGAGAGGAGAGAATGGAGTGCTGTAGAGAGTACAAGTTCAAGATGAAAGGATTCAAGAGTGTGCCCAAGTCTGACAAACAGGAGGACATTCTGTCCTGAGAACAGGAATGGAAACAGGTGGGCCTGGGCCTATGGACGTAGCAGAGAGAGTTGCCTCCACATGTTTAAGAAGATTTCTACTTCATCCCTCCCAGCCCTATTTCTATCAGAATGTGTTCTTAAAACAGCACCATGTTCCCTGCACTGTAGTAGGGCAATGAATGCCTGAAAATCACAAACAGTAACCTGCTGAAAGTGCCTTTTTCAGTGTCCTTTGAGAAGTCACTGAGCTATACAACAGCCAGGGCACAGAAAGGACAGAAAGGCCACCTAACAGTTGTCAGGAGGCCTGGTTCAAGGTCTAAGTCCATGGCCAGTTCCTGTGTGGCTTGGATAAACCAACTAGACTCTCCCAGGCAGATGGGGATAATACGTCTCATAACTTGCTCTTCAGGAAATTGTGGAACCCAAATGAGATCCTTGCAGGTACAAGTTCTTTGAAAACTTTAATTCATTATTCAGACATCATGACTTATTATTTTGATTTGCTGGCAGGACATCTAAGTTTTCAAACTATTACTTATGGCATCAGTCAGCACCATCCTAAAATAGTGCAGTTTCTTCGCAAGAGCTGAATTTTGTTGTTTTTGGTCTATTTTGTTTTATTTTTCTCCCTAAAGTCTAGCTTTCTCCTGGGAAACTGATGGTTGGCCTGATCCAAGCCTGGCATGCTCATCCTTTTCTTTACCTGGCCCCAGATTTCAGTTACTTTGATGTCAGATGCTCTGGTGAGCATCTCCAAGCTGCATTTCCCTGCTTATCTTACAAGCTGTCAGGACAACAGGAAATTGTAGAGTTGGCATCAGAGTGTAACCCAGCCACTCTGGACTCTCTTTTCTCCAAGAGATAAGCTTAGTTGACTGTGAAGGCTAATGGAGGGTAATTCTATGGAAAATCTCAGAGAATTGGCCCATTTGGGTGCCATGTTGTGGAGATTTTGTGTGCATTGGGCAAATTTATTTTCAATGAAAACGTCACCTCTGTCTGTTCCTTTTTTGCTGACAGCACACAGAAGGAATGCTGAGCCAGGGAAAATGATTGCAGAGTTTGGTCTGTGATCTTCTCCACACCCAGACACACAGCATCTACTGGCAGAAGCAGCCTCTGGGGGTCAGCTCAACAGCAGTATGATAACAGATTTGCTCTTTCATGCTTTTCTCTCCTCTACCTCTTTAACCATTGTTCCCTCCCCTTATGGCCTCTCAAAATTTTGCTTTTATGAAAGAATCTGTTATCATTAATTAAGCCTTAGTAAGATTCATAATGCAATGAGCCCAAACAATGTATCTAGAGGCTTGGGTTCAGCCCCGAGTCTTCTGCTGTGCTTTTGAGGGGCATCAAAGCTGTCTCTGAGGCCCAACTGCTTCCAGTATCAACCAAGTGAGACATAATAATACTGTAACTTCCCTACTTTCCTTTTATACTTGTGAAGGTCAAATAAAATTAAATATAGAAAGGCACTTTGACAAAAGGAAAGTTATAGTAATTTGGGGGGGTTCATTATTACTATTAGTGGTAGTAGTGTTATTTGTATTGGTAATAGCAGCAGTAGTAGCATTAGTAGTAGTAGCCTTTGTAGAATCCTAGAGTCTTGGTATTAGAAAGAATCAATTTCTTGCCAAATATAGTAATACTGTATTAATTATTAACTTCATTATCATAGTGACTGTTTTATATGCTCCTTCCATTCTGTTTTCTCTAGCGCATTTACTAGAACATAACTAATGTCTGTCTATCCTCTTCCTTGTCTCCCTCATCCAAACCTGCTCTTAGGAAGTGATCTGATCTCAGTCAGTAAACCAAATGGTAGATGTAGTAGAATGAGAATCCTAAACCTAGAAGAAAAAAAAAGTAAAAAGGAAAGAGAGAGGCCAAGAAGGAGAATACTCTCTCAGGCTTAGAAACTCAGGGGAAAACAGAAGAAAGCAAGATGGGTTCAATGTCTCATTAGGCCTCCCTTCCTTCACTTTGTTAGGCCAGAGCACTTTGGCCAGTGGTCATTTTCATGGCTGGCTTCGAATTCCTCACTGTGGGAAAAGATAGCTCTTATGAAAGTCCTGACAGGATTGGAACAAAGGTGATTCTGCAAAAGGCGATTCAGGGTAAAATATCTGTGTTATTTTACACAATTAATTACTTCCTCCACATTTGCTTTAGGATGCTATTTCATAGCCAAGAGAGCCACAGGAAGCACTAAGACTCCCTGGGCTGAATAGATGCACTGTGTCCTGGTGATCAAAATTCATTTCCGAGCTATTTCCTGAAATGGTATTTTGACACCTGGGTCATCTGTTTGCTTTATGGAGTTCCTCTGTGACATGCAACAACAATGCAGATAGGCAATAAAACATTATTCCACAGGGAGGTAACTTGGAAGTTCACTGCTGTTTGTCAAACTGGATTAAGTAAAGGGAAATGTTTAAGAAGCAGATTTACTCAAATGCAAAGTGAAAAAAGCCTACTTTACTTTTTAGTTGAGAAGATCTCCTGTGGCATAGTTCCAAACTCTGTTGTCTACAGCAGAGCCTTGTAAGACTCAACTGAGAAAAAGAGAATTCCATATCTTAGGGCTAGAAGGACTCTAAAGAATCATCTTTTTCAGATTTCTGCCACTGGAAAAACATTATTATCTCCAATTTCCTGATGAGGAAACTAAGGTGTAGAAGTTAAGTGAGTTAGTCACAATTGTGCAGCTGATAGGTAGTCTCATAACCCGGGCTTTGTCCCAAGTAGAAAGGTGCCTCTAACTTTTACTCATAATCAGCCAGGGCTACTGTTGCAGGTAACAATGAAATACTCTTTGTCCTGGGCTTGAGAAAGATCTAGAAGTCAGTCATCCTCAGCTTTCCTATTATAATTGCCAGTGTTTTCTCTTTACTTTTGGGCCAGCCCTGTGAATTGGCAAAATAGGAAGCTGTCGACAGAATGTGAATATCTTCTCAGCCCTCCAGGACCTCCAACACTTGAAATACCTTCACCCACAGCCAACATCTCTCTTTTTTCATTAAGTGAGAAGATTGAAAATGCAAATCTTTGCATGACATCATGCTACCTTGATTAAAAGAACAGGTTCATGTTTAGGAACATCCAGGACCAACGGGCTGTGTCACCAACTAGCTGTGTGCTCTTGGGCAATTATTTATATATTATGATCAAGTTTGCTTGTTTGTTAAACAGTAGTATAACATCTATCATATGAAGTTAGTCACTGGTTAAATGAGGTCATAAGATGCTGGCATATAAAACAGATCCAAAGAGTCCATTCTGCCAAGATGAATAGGGCAGTGCTTGGCTCCCTCCCCCAGATCAACTCTTGAAAAGCTGTAGAAGCAAGAAGCTAATAAGATTTCCAGAAACTAAAAACAAGTGAGGAATCCCTGGGGAGTCTGGTATATTGGGAGGTGCATAACTACAGGGGGCAGTGAATGGTAAAACTGAGGGAAAGATTAGCATAACTTTGGACAATCACTGCATGCATTTTTGTGTCATATATCTGAAGCAAGAGCCCAGACCACCAGGGCAGGTCAAAAGCCTTGCTGAATGAGTGAGAAACGGGTTGCAAGGGGTTAGTTGTCCTTGGGTGTTCATTGCTACCTCAGCACTCTTCCCCATAGGCTATCAGCTGCTGTATTAGTTTTCTATTGTTGCCATAACAAATTACCACAAACTTAGCAGTCAGAGTTCGGATGTAGCATGGCTCATTTGGGTCCTCTGTTTAGTCTCTCTAGGCTGAAATTACAGTGTCAGCAAGGCCATGCTCCTTTTGAGACCCTGGCCAAATTCAATTCCTTGCTGTTTTGGGACTAAGGTCATTCTTTCTTTGCTGGTTGTCATCCAAGGGCTGGTCTTAGCTCCTAGAGCCTGCCTGCATTTCTTCTTGTGCTTTCCATGTGGCCCCTTCCAGTAAAAATGAGTTGAGTTCCTCTCATGCTTCAAATTTCTCCAACTTCTTTTTCGCTTCAGCCGGAGAAAGTTCTTTGCTTTTAAGGGCTCATGAGGTGAGATTGTGCTCACTTGGATAATACAGGATAGTCTCCTTATCTGAAGATCTGTAATTACATCTGCAAAGTCCCCTTTGCCATGTAACATGTTCCAGGGATTAGGGCATGGGTATCTTTGGGGAGATCATTCTACCTACCACAGCTGGCATTAATATAGGCATATTTTTTCAACATGAAAACTGTTTCATCACTTGCTCTTAGCTAATCAATGTCTGTGTCTGATCTGGATTCTTCCTCTCCTGCCTTCACCCATTAGTTTCTTCCTCCTTTGCATATGTTTTCAAACTCTTTCCCCACAGCTCATTGCCCATAACCTGTAAACATTTCCTAGTCCTTGCCCCTCACCTTTTAAAACCCCTCTTAATCCTTTTATATATGTCTTTCTCTTTTTTTCACATTCTCCTCCTCCAAATAACTTTCTTTTCTCATCCCTATCATCTCTTCATCTGCCCATTTTTCAATCATCATAACAAGGCTTTTGATCCCCAACAACCCAAGGGAATTTCCCACCAAATGTCATCAATGACTTTCTAACTTTCCAGCCCAAGTGGATGAGAATCCATGACTACGTTATGTAAAGCAAATGAGTTTTACATTTGATGTTACCCATGATGCCCTTCTTCCTCAAATGCTCTCATCCTTTGGTTTTAATGCCCTCCTTATTTTCAGATTTCTCTTATTCTTCTGGCCACTCATGGGCTTCTCTCATCCACTTATTTCTTTAAATGCTAGAGTTCTTCAGAGTTTTTCTGATGTCATCATCTCTCTTTGCCTCACATTCTCTCCCTAGACAATCTAGGCCAATTTTGAAGCTTCAAGTTGCCATCAGTATGCTTTGGGTTCTCAAATATTTATTATAAACCCAAGCTTCTAAAATGAATTCCATATGCTTTTATCAAACCACCTGTTGGATATTTCCACTTGAATTCATCACCTTTTCTCCAAATCTCCTCCTCTCCCCAGCTATGTATGTATGTATGTATCTACCTATCATGTATCTGTCTGTCTATCATCTATCTATTTTTGTAAAGAAGGAGATTTTATCCTTGATTTCCCTTTCTCTAACTCCTGACATGAAATCAGGAGCCAAATCCTATACAGTAGATTTTACTTCTATAGTAACTGTCATGTCTTTACTTACTTCATCCCCATTGCTATGCCTTTATACTACCATTTATTGAGCTCCTTCATATGAGAGACAGTGTGTTTTTTTAACCAGTCTCCCTATAACTCTCCTTGTCCTCTGCTAATCCCTCCTCCACTCATGCAATCAGAAAATGTTTATAAAATGAAAATTCAATCATGTTACTCCCTGGTTTAAATAAGCCTGTCATTGGATTGCCCTTGTCACACTAGAATAATTTTTACCTCTTAAAAAAGTCTCCTTTATGATCTGCTTTTGTTTCCAACTTCTTTTCTTGTCTTATCCCATCTACTCTATGCATCCAGGTTATAGCAACTCCAAAACTTGCTTTTTATAATTGCGTGATGTACATAGGGTCTCTTTTCCTACCTTGTATTATGGAGAAACTCTCACCACTATTCAGCATGATTCAGCTCAAATTTCTTATTGAAACTTTCAAACCTCTTGATAGAAACCTTTCTAGGCTTTCCCCCCATAAAAGTGCAATTACATGCTCTTCTTGTATATGTGCATCCACCATGCCCTGTACATATTTCTTTGGTTGAACTCAACTATACTGCTCTTATTTGTTTACTTATACATCTTCCCCCTTTTATTAGAACTATAAGGTCCATGGAACACATATTATTTGTTTGTTTTTGCGGTACGCGGGCCTCTCACTGTTGTGGCCTCTCCCGTTGCGCAGCACAGGCTCCGGATGCCCAGGCTCAGCGGCCATGGCTCACGGGTCCAGCCGCTTTACGGCATGTGGGATCTTCCCAGAGCGGGGCACGAACCCGTGTCCCCTGCATCGGCAGGCGGACTCTCAACCACTGCGCCACCAGGGAAGCCCTATTATTTGATTTATATTCTTAATACAGTACCTCTCACCCTTGAGGATTCGATGGTTGTTAAGTGCTTGAATTCATGAAAGACAGAGACTTGAAGGCCAAACTAAGCAGTCTGGATTTTATTCCCTAGACAAAAAAATAAATAAATAAAAAAGACATTGAACTTTTTGGGGCATTTGTTTGCTTGTTTTTGAGCTTGACAGTGCCATACTCAAGGCAGATAAAACTGACAGCAATGTACAAGATGGACTGTGATGGGGAAAGCTGAGCAGTGGGGAATGTTTACTGAGACATTTCTACAGGCAAGGTAAGAGATGAAGATGAGGCAGAGGAAGTCACTGATGATGACCTCTAAGATGATGGCATTCAACAAACAGAAAATGAAAGTACTGTAATGATTGTGCAATAAAATACCCTTTGGATGGACATATCCACAGGCAGAGACCACATGGAAAAAACAAAGAAAAATGTCATAATGCCTTTGGCTTTTGGAAATGGTGGGTGAACTGGGGAAGAGTTTATCATTTCTTTTTATATAAGTCATAAATATTCCAGGCACCATTTGAAACTAAAGGCAGCAACTTGAGTGTTTATTTAGATTTTATGGTCCATTTATTGTCTCGTATTCCCCCAGTCAAAGATAATTATTTCTTAATTAATCATACATAAACAGTCTATATCCTTTGCAGAACTGTCTACTTAAAGGAACATTTATCATAGCAATTGGTCCCATATACCTAACTGTAAATCATCCACTTTCAGCTGGTTTTGTGCTAGTTGACTCCTGATCGTTTTTGTGTTTCTGATGGTTTGGGGGGAGAGCAGAAGTTAGAGAAGGCCAGAAAATGGATAATATTTGGAAATATCCATTTTTCTTGTTATTTCCTTTTAGGAAAAATGCTTGAGGAATGAAATTTTTGTGAGTCGAGATATTGGCAATTTGTCTTTGAGTTGGTCAAAAGTGATTTTATTTCATCAACAAGAAAGGGTCCTTCAAGAATTTGCCCAATGGGCCTTAAGGATGGCAGAGGAATAAGACGTGGAGATCACCTTCCCCCCCACAAATACATCAAAACTACATCTACATGTGGAACAACTCCTACAGAACACCTATTGAATGCGGGCAGAAGACCTCAGACTTCCCAAAAGGCAAGAAACATCCCACATACCTGAGTAGGGCAAAAGAAAAAAGAGCAGCCAGAGACAAAAGAATAGGGACAGGACCTGCCCCTCTGGGAGGGAGCTGTGAAGGAGGAAAAGTTTCCACACACTAGGAAGCCCCTTCACTGGTGGAGACAGGGGGGTGTGCAGGAGGGAAACTTTGGAGCCACAGAGGAAAGCAGAGCAACATGGGTGCAGAGGGCAAAGCAGAGAGATTCCCACACAGAGGATCGGTGCCAACCAGCACTCATCAGCCTGAGAGACTTGTCTGCTCACCTGCGGGGGGTGAGGGGGGGCGGCCTGGGAACTGAGGCTTGGGCTTGGCAGGTCAGATCCCAGTGAGAGGACAGGGGTTGGCTGTGTGAACACAGCCTGAAGGGGGCTAGTGTGCCACAGCTAGCTGAGTCGGAATCTGGGAAAATCTCAGGACCTGCCTAAGAGGCAAGAGACCATTGTTGCAGGGTGCAGAAGGAGAGGGGATTCAGAGCACTGCCTAAATGAGCTCCAGAGACATGCGTGAGCTGCAGCTATCAGAGCAGACCCCAGAGATGGTCATGAAACACTAAGGCTGCTGCTGCAGCCACCAAGAAACCTGCCTGCAAGCACAGGTCACTATCCACACACCCCTGGGAGCTTCTGCAGCCCACCACTGCCAGGGTCCTGTGATCCAAAGACAACTTTCCCAGGAGAATACACAGCACACCTCAGACTGTTACAATGTCACACTGGCCTCTGCTGCCACAGGCTCGCCCAGCATTCCATACCCCTCTCTGCTCGCAGCCTGAGTGAGCCAGAGCCCCTTAATCAGCCGCTCCTTTAACCCCGTCCTGTCTGGGTGGGGAAAAGATGCCCTCAGGCCAGCTACACACAGAGGAGGGGCCAAATCCAAAGCTGAACCCAAGGAGCTGTGGGAACAAAGAAGAGAAAGGGAAATTTCTCCCAGCAGCCTCAGGAGCAGAGGATTAAATCTCCACAATCAACATGATGAACCCTGTATGTGGAATACTTGAATAGACAGTGCATCATCCCAAAATTGAAGCAGTGGACTTTGAGAGCAACTGTAGACTTAGGGTTTGCTTTCTGCATCTAATTTGTTTATGGTTTTATGTTTATCTTAGTTCAGTATTTAGAACTTATTATCTTTGGTAGATTTGGTTATTGATTTGGTTGCTCTCTTCCTTTTTTTTAAAAAAAATATATTTTTCCTTTTTCTCTTTTGGTGAGTGTGAATGTGTATGCTTCTTTGTGTGATATTTGTCTGTAGAGCTTTGCTTTTGCCATTTGTCCTAGGGTTCTGACTGTCCATTTTTTTGTGTTTTTTTAATAGTATAGCTTTTAGCACCTGTTATCAATGGTGGATTTGTTTTTGGTTTGGTTGCTCTCTTCTTCTATTCCCTATTTTGTTTTTTTATTACTTTTTTATTTTTAATATTTTTTTATTTAAAAAAATTTATTTTATTTATTTTCTTTCTTTCTTTTTCTCACTTTTCTTCTGATCCATGTGGCTGACAGGGTTTTGGTGCTCTGGCTGGGTGTCAGACCTGAGCCTCTGAGGTGGGAGAGCCAAGTTCAGGACATTTGTCCACCAGAGACCTCCAGGCTCCACGTAATATCAAACAACGAAAGCTCTCCCAGAGATCTCCATCTCAATGCTAAGACCCAGCTCCACTCAACAACCAGTAAGTTATAGTGTGGGACACCCTATCACAAACAACTAGCAAGACAGGAACACAACCCCACCAATTAATAGAAAGGCAGCCAAAAATCATAATAAGTTCACAGACACCCCAAAACACAACTCCATACATGGTCCTACCCACCAGAAAGACAAGATCCAGTATCATCCAACAGAACATAGGCCCCAGTCCCCTCCAACAGGGTGCCTACACAACCACTGAACCAACCTAACCAATGGGATCAGACACCAAAAACAATAAGAACTATGAACCTACAGCCTGCGAAAAAGAGACCCAAAACACAGTAATGTAAGCAAAATGAGAAGACAGAGAATTACACAGCAGATGAAGGAGAAAGGAAAAAACCCACCACACCAAACAAATGAAGAGGAAATAGGAAGTCTACCTGAAAAAGAATTCAGAGTAATGATGGTAAAGATGATCGAAAATCTTGGAAATAGAATGGAGAAAATACAAGAAACGTTTGACAAGGACCTAGAACAATGAAAGAGCAAACAAACAATGATGAATGACACAGTAAATGAAATTAAAAATTCTCTACAATGAATCAGTAAAGAATAACAGAGGCAGAAGAATGGATAAGTGACCTGGAAGATAAAATAGTGGAAATAACAACTGCAGAGCAGAATACCAAAAAAAGAATGAAAATAATTGAGGACAATCTCAGAGACCTCTGGAACAAAATTAAATGCACCAGCATTTGAATTATAGGGGTCCCAGAAAAAGAAGAGAAAAAAAAAAGGGACTGAGAAAATATTTGAAGAAATTATAGTAGAAAACTTCCCTAATATGAGTAAGGAAACAGTCAATCAAGTCCAGGAAGTGAAGAGTGTCCCACACAGGACAATTCCAAGGAGAAACCCTCCAAGACACATATTAATCAAACCATCAAAACTTAAATACAAAGAAAAAATATTAAAAGCAGCAAGGGAAAAGCAACAAATAACATACAAAGGAATCCCCATAAGGTTAACAGCTGATTTTTCAGCAGAAACTCTGCAATCCAGAAGGGACTGGCAGGACATATTTAAAGTGATGAAAGGGAAAAACCTACAACCAAAATTACTCTACCCAAGGATCTCTTTCAGATTTGATGGAGAAATTAAAACTTTTACAGACAAGCAAAAGTAAGACAATTCAGCACCACCAAACCAGCTTTACAACAAACGCTAAAGGAACCTCTCTACGCAGGAAACACAAGAGAAGGAAAAGACCTACAATAACAAACCAAAACAATTAAGAAAGTGGTAATAAGAACATATATATCGATAATTATCTTAAATGTAAATGGATTAAATGCTCCAACCAAAAGACATAGACTGGCTGAATGGATACAAAAACAAGACCCATATATATGCTGTCTACAAGAGACCCACTTCAGACCTAGGGACACATACAGACTGAAAGTGAGGGGATGGAAAATGATATTTCATGCAAATGGAAATAAAAGCAAACTGGAGTAGCAATTCTCATATCAGACAAAATAAACTTTAAAACAAAGACTATTACAAGAGACAAAGAAGGACACTACATAATGATAAAGGGATCAATCCAAGAAGAAGATATAACAATTGTAAATATTTATGCACCCAACATAGGAACACATCAATACCTAAGGCAAATGTTAACAGCCATAAAAGGGGAAATCTACAGTAACAAAATAATAGTGGGGGACTATAACACCCCACTTACACCAATGGACAGATCATCCAAAATGAAAATAAATAAGGAAACACAAGCTTGAAATGATACATTAAACAAGATGGACTAATTGATATTTATAGGACATTCCATCCAAAAACAGCAGATAACACTTTCTTCTCAAGTGCTCATGGAACATTCTCCAGGATAGACCATATCTTGGGTCGTGAATCAAGCCTTCATAAATTTAAGAAAATTGAAATCGTATCAAGTATCTTTTCTGACCACAACACTATGAGACTAGATATCAATTAGAGGAAAAAATCTGTAAAAAATACAAACACATGGAGGCTAAATGATACACTACTTAATAACCAAGAGATCACTGAAGAAATGAAAGAAGAAATCAAAAAATACCAAGAAACAAATGACAATAAAAACACAATGACCCAAAACCTGTGGGATGCAGGAAAAGCAGTTCTAAAAGGGAAGTTTATAGCAATACAATCTTACCTCAAGAAACAAGAAACATCTCAAATAAACAACCTAACACTACACTTCAAGCAGTTAAAGAAAGAAGAACAAAAAAACCCCCCCCAAAGTTAGCAGAAGGAAAGAAATCATAAAGATCAGATCAAAAATAAATAAAAAGGAAACAAAGGACACGATAGCAAAGATCAATAAAACTAAAAGTCAGATCTTTGAGAAGATAAACAAAATTGATAAAACATCAGCCAGACTCATCAATAAAGAAAGGGGGAAGACTCAAACCAATAGAATTAGAAATGAAAAAGGAGAAGTAACAACTGACACTTCAGAAAGAGAAAGGATCAGAAGAGATTAGTACAAGCAACTATATGCCAATAAAATGGACAACCTAGAAGAAATTGACAAATTCTTAAAAAAACACAACCTTCCGTAATTAAACCAGGAAGTAATAGAAAATATAAACAGACAAATTGCAAGCACTGAAATGGAAACTGTGATTAAAAATCTTCCAACAGGGACTTCCCTGGTGGTGCAAGGATTAAGAATCCACCTGCCAATGCTGGGGACATGGGTTCGAGCCCTGTTCCGGGAAGATCCCACATGACATGGAGCAACTAAACCTGTGCTCCACTGCGCTCTAGAGCACATGAGCCACACTACTGAGCCAACGTGCCACAACTACTGAAGCCCTTGCACCTAGAGCCCATGCTCCACAACAAGAGAAGCCACCGCAATGAGAAACCCATGCACCAAACCGAAGAGTAGCCCCTGCTCACCACAACTAGAGAAAGCCTGCACACAGCAACGAAGACCCAATGCAACCAAAAATAAATTGAAAAAAAAATCTTCCAACAAACAAAAGCTCAGGACCAGATGGATTCACAGGCAAGTTCTATCAAACATTTACAGAAGAGCTAACACCTATCCTTCTCAAACTCTTCCTAAGTATAGCAGAGGGAGGAATACTCCCAAACTCAGTCTACGAGGTCACCATCTCCCAGATACCACAACCAGACAAAGATGTCCCCCAAAAAGAAAACTACAGGCCAATATCACTGATGAACACAGATGCAGACATCTTTAACAAAATACTAGCAAACAGAATCGAACAGCACATTAAAAGGATCATACACCATGATCAAGTGGGTTTTACCCCAGGAATGCAAGGATTCTTCAATATACACAAATCAATCAATGTGATACACAGTATTAACAAATTGAAGGATACAAACCATATGATAATCTCAATAGATGCAGAAAAAGCTTTTGACAAAATTCAACACTCACTTATGATAAAAACTCTTCAGAAAGTAGGCATAGAGGGAACCTACCTCAACATAATAAAGACCATATAGGACAAACTCACAGCCAACACCATTCTCAATGGTGGAAAATTGAAACCATTTCCACTAAGACCAGGAAGAAGCCAAGGTTGCCCACTCTCACCACTATTATTCAACATAGTTTTGGAAGTTTTAGCCACAGCAATCAGAGAAGCATAAGAAATAAAAGGAATCCAAATCAGAAAAGGAGAAGTAAAGCTGCCACTGTTCGCAGATGACATGATACTATACACAGAGAATCCTAAAGACTCTACCAGAAAACTACTAGAGCTAATCAATGAATTTTGTAAAGTAGCAGGATACAAAATTAACGCACAGAAATATCTTGCATTCCTATACAATAATTATGAAAAATCTGAAAGAGAAATTAAGGAAACACTCCCATTTACCATGACAACAAACAGAATAAAATACCTAGGAATAAACCTACCTAAGGAGACAAAATCCTGTATGCAGAAAACTATAACACACCGATGAAAGAAATTGAAGAGGATACAAACAGATGGAGATATATACCATGATCTTGGGTAGGAAGAACTAACACTATGAAAATGACTCTGCTACCGAAAGCAATCTACAGATTCAATGCAATCCCTATCACACTACCAATGGCATTTTTCACAGAGCTAGAACAAAAAATTTCACAATTTGTATGGAAACACCAAAGACACCGAATAGCCACAGCAATCTTGAGAAAGAAAAGTGGATCTGGAGGAATCAGGCTCCCTCAGTTTAGACTATATTACAAAGATACAGCAATCAAGACAATATGGTGCTGGCACAAAAACAGAAACATAGATCAATGGGACAGGATAGAAAGCCCAGAGATAAACCCATGCACATATGGTCACATTATCTTTGGTAAAGGAGGCAAGAATATACAATGGAGCAAAGATAGCCTCTTCAATAAGTGGTGCTGGGAAAACTGGACAGCTACATGTAAAAGAATGAAATTAGAACACTCCTTAACACCATACACAAAAATAAGCTCATAATGGATTAAAGACCTAAATGTAAGGCCAGACACCATCAAACTCTTAAAGGAAAACATAGGCAGAACACTCTATGACATAAATCACAGCAAGATCCATTTTGACCCACCTCCTAGAGAAATGGAAAGAAAAACAAAAATAAACAAATGGGACCTAATGAAACTTAAAAGCTTTTGCACAACAAAGGAAACCATAAACAAGACGAAAAGACAACACTCAGAATGGAAGAAAATATTTGCAAATGAAGCAACTGACAAAGGATTAATCTTCAAAATTTATAAGCAGCTCATGCAGCTCAATAACAAAAAGACAAACAACCCAATCCAAAAATGGGCAGAAGACCTAAATAGACATTTCTCCAAAGAAGATATACAGATTGCCAAGAAACACATGAAAGAATGCTCAACATCATTAATCATTAGAGAAATGCAAATCAAAACTACAGTGAAATATCATCTCACACCAGTCAGAATGGCCATCATCAAAAAATCTAGAAACAGTAAATGCTGGAGAGGGTGTGGAGAAAAGGGAACACTCTTGTACTGCTGGTGGGAATGTGAATTGGTACAGCCACTATGGAGAACAGTATGGAGGTTCCTTAAAAAACTACAAATAGAACTACCATATGACCCAACAATCCCACTACTGGGCATATACTCTGAGAAAACCATAATTCAAAAAGAGTCATGTACCAAAATGTTCATTGCAGCTCTATTTACAATAGCCCGGAGATGGAAATAACCTAAGTGTCCATCATCGGGTGAATGGATAAAGAAGATGTGGCACATATATACAATGGAATATTACTCAGCCATAAAAAGAAATGAAATTGAGCTATTTGTAATGAGGTGGATGGACCTAGACTCTGTCATACAGAGTGAAGTAAGTCAGAAAGAGAAAGACAAATACTGTACGCTAACACATATATATGGAATCTAAGAAAAAAAAAATGTCATGAAGAACCTAGGGATAAGACAGGAATAAAGACACAGACCTACTAGAGAATGGACTTGAGGATATGGGGAGGGGGAAGTGTAAGCTGTGACAAAGCGAGAGAGTGGCATGGACATATATACACTACCAAACATAAAATAGATAGCTAGTGGGAAGCAGCCGCATAGCACAGGGAGATCAGCTCGGTGCTTTGTGACCACCTAGAGGGATGGGATAGGGAGGGTGGGAGGGAGGGAGACGTAAGAGGGAAGAGATATGGGAACATAGTATAACTGATTCACTTTGTTATAAAGCAGAAACTAACACACCATTGTAAAGCAATTGTACTCCAATAAAGATGTAAAAAAAAAAAACAAAATAAAAACCATGCTTCAAAAAAAAAAAAAAAACTTCAATGAGGTATCACCTCACAGCAGTCAGAATGGCTATCATCAAAAAAACTACAAACAATAAATGCTGGAGACCGTGTGGAGGAAAGGGAACCCTCTTGCACTGTTGGTGGGAATGTAAATTGATACAGCCACTATAGAGAACAGTATGGGTGTTCCTTAAAAAGCTACAACTACCCTACAATCCAGCAATCCCACTACTGGGCATATACCCTGAGAAAACCATAATTCAAAAAGAGTCATTACCAAAATATTCATGGCAGCTCTATTTACAGTAGCCAGGACATCGAAGCAGCCTAAGTTGCTCAATGGCTAAAGAAGACGTGGCTCATATATATAATGAAATATTACTCAGTCATAAAAAAAATGAAATTGAGTTATTTGTAGTGACGTGGATGGACCTAGTGTCTGTCGTACAGAGTGACATAAGTCAGAAAGTCTAACCAGTAATAGCTTCAGCCTTCATATAGAACCTTCTCTTTGAGAGCAAAGAGGCTTTACGGTTACTCTCTATATGCTCCCTAGCAATTAGTACAGTTCCTGGCTCTAAATAGCAATAACAATGATAACAAATATTTTTACAAGACTCATTAGGAGCCAGGTACTATTCTAAGTACTTCCCACATATTAACTAATTTAATCCTATCAACAGTCTTAGGAAGTAAGCTTCTGTTTGTGTTCCCATGCTACGGATGAGGAAATTGAGACACTGAGAAGGTGACTTAACCCAAGTTTACACAGCTAGTACGTACAGGTGCTTAATACATATAAATCAACTGGAATTGAACTGAATTGTAAGTTCAAAGATGAACTAAGCCAGATTTTCTCAGTACCTGGGTTACTAATTGTAGTGCCTTAGATCCAAGAAGATGATCCCTCCCACCCACCACATCACTGACATAAAAGTTAAGAACAAAATCATTCACCAGGCCTTCTCTACTGCCAGCAAATCCACGAGGTTAACTGGCATTGACTGTGCCAATGGGATATGGCCATATCCCACTGCTCCTAGTGGAGCCTTCTGTACGTCTCCTTTAAATGAAGACTTAAAGGAGAACTTGCATTCTCTCTTTTCTTCTTCATTCTCTTCTTTGTATTTTTCCTGCCTATCTCTATCATGCAGATTGTTCTGAGGAGAGTAAACATGTCTCATTCATGTTTATTTTCCTAATCCCTTTGTACAAAGCAGGCACACAATAAACACGTGTTAAAAAATTTTTATAAACAAAAAGTTTAATGAATTCTTTCAGAGTTATAAATTTTAACTTAATTGTACAAACACAACTTTATAAGTCATCCAATTTAATTCTCCTCTCACTTAGAAATGAGGAAACTGAAATCCACTGGAGACAACTGATCTGTCCAATACCCAGTTGGCTAGATTGCAGGAACCTGGAAATTAGGCTACCATGGAATCTTTTTCCTTATTTCTCTACCTCTCCTTCAATTTGTTTTTTTCTTTCTTTCCTCCCTCCCAAAGGTCCTGTGTCTAAAGTTGTACCAAGGGCTCCACTTACTTTCTAACTTACTTATCTTTGAAACTTTGTACACTTTACCAACTTTTCCCTATTTCCTCCACACCCCAGCCCTTGGCAATCACTTTTCTACTCTCTGTTTCTATGAGTTTGCCTTTTTTCCCCTGCATGTTAATGGTACCATGCAGTGTTTTTTCTTTCTGTACCTGGCTTATTTTACTTAGCATAATAATCACAAGTTATATCGCTGTTGTTGTAAATGGCAGGATTTCCTTCTTTCCCATGGCTAAATAATATTCCATTGTGTGTGTGTGTGTGTGTGTGAGTGTGTGTGTGTGTGTGTGTGTATTTCCCATTTTCTTTATGCATTCATCCACTGATGGACCCTTGGCTGTATGCATATCTTGGTTATCGTGAATAATGCTACAAGGAATGTGGGAATGCAATATATCTTTGATATCCTGCTTTCATTTTTCTTGAATATATACCCAGAAGTGGAATTGTTGGATCATATAGTAGTTCTATTTTAAATTTTTGAGGAACACGCATAATGTTTTCCATAGTGGTTGCACCAGTTTACATTCCCACCAATAGCTTACCAGCATTCTCTTTTCTCCATATCCTTGCCAACACTTGTTATTTCTTGTCTCTTTGATGATAGCCATTCTAACAAGTATGAAGTGATATGTCATTGGGGTTTTGATTTGCATTTCCCTGATTATTAGTGATTCTGAGTACCTTTTCATATACCTGTTGGCCACTTGTTTATGTATTATTTAGAAAAAAGTCTATTCAGGTACACTGCCCATTTTTCAGTCAGATTGTTTGGGTTGTTAGTTGTTGTTTGTTGTAATTCAGTTATATGAGTTCTTTATATATTTTGGATATTGACCCCTTATCGAATATATGGTTTGCTAATATTTTCTCCCATTTCATAGGTTGCCTTTTCATTTTGTTGATAGCTTCCTTTGCTGTGAATAGGCTTCTCAGTTTTATGTAGTCTTTCTGGTTTGTTTTTGTTACCTTTGCTTTTGATGTAAAATACAAAAAAATCATTGCCGAGACCAATGTCAAGGAGCTTACCCTCTATGATTTTTTCTGGAGGATTTATGGTTTCAGGTCTTATGTTTAAATCTTTAATCCACTTTGGATTGATTTCTGTGTATGAGGTAAGATAACGGTTCAGTTTCATTCTTCTGCATGTGGCTGTACACTTTCCCCAACACATTTTATTAAGAGACTATCCTATCTCCATTGCATATTCTTGACTCCTTTGTCATAAATTAATTGACCATATATGCATGGGTATATTTCTGGGCTCTCTATTCTGTTCCATTAATCTATGCCAATAACATACAGTATATTTATCTTTAACATCTTTACTGGAGTATAATTGCTTTACTATGGTGTGCTAGTTTCTGCTTTATAACAAAGTGAATCAGCTATACATATACATATATCCCCATATCTCCTCCCTCTTGTGTCTCCCTCCAACTCTCCCTATCCCACCCCTCTAGGTGGTTACAAAGCACTTAGCTGATATACCTGTGCTATGCAGCAACTTCCCACTAACTATGTATTTTGTATTTAGTAGTACATATAAGTACATGCCACTCTCTCACTTCGTCCCAGCTCACCCTTCCCCTTCTCTGTGTCCTCAAGTCCATTCTCTATGTCTGCATCTTTATTCCTGTCCTGGCTCTAGGTTCTTCATAACCACTTTTGTTTTGTTTTGTTTTTAGATTACATATATATGTTTTAGCATACAATATTTGTTTTTCTCTTTCTGACTTACTTCACTCTGTATGACAGCCTCCATGTCCATCCACCTCACTACAAAAAACTCAATTTCCTTTCTTTTTATGGCTGAGTAATATTCCATTGCATATATGTGCCATATCTTCTTTATCCATTCATCTGTTGAGGGACATGAAGATTGCTTCCATGTCTTGGCTATTGTAAATAGAACTGCAATGAACATGGTGGTACATGACTTTTTTTTTTAACATCTTTATTGGAGTATAATTGCTTTACAATGCTGTGCTAGTTTCTGCTTTATAACAAAGTGAATCAGTTATACATAAACATATGTTCCCATATCTCTTCCCACTTGCGTCTCCCTCCCTCCCACCCTTCCTATCCCACCCCTCTAGGTGGTCACAAACCACCGAACTGATCTGCCTGTGCTATGCGGCTGCTTCCCACTAGCTATCTATTTTATGTTTGGTAGTGTATATATGTCCATTCCACTCTCTCGCTTTGTCACAGCTTACACTTCCCCCTCCCCATATCCTCAAGTCCATTCTCTAGTAGGTCTGTGTCTTTATTCCTGTCTTATCCCTAGGTTCTTCATGACATTTTTTTTCTTAAATTCCATATATATGTGTTAGCATACGGTATTTGTCTTTCTCTTTCTGACTTACTTCACTCTGTATGACAGAGTCTAGGTCCATCCACCTCATTACAAATAGCTCAGTTTCATTTCTTTTTATGGCTGAGTAATATTCCATTGTATATATGTGCCACATCTTCTTTATACATTCATCCGATGATGGCCACTTAGGTTGTTTCCATATCCTGGTTATTGTAAATAGAGCTGCAATGAACATTTTGGTACATGACTCTTTTTGAATTATGGTTTTCTCAGGGTATATGCCCAGTAGTGGGATTGCTGGGTCATATGGTAGTTCTATTTGTAGTTTTTTAAGGAACCTCCATACTGTTCTCCATAGTGGCTGTACCAATTCACATTCCCACCAGCAGTACAAGAGTGTTCCCTTTTCTCCACACTCTCTCCAGCATTTATTATTTCTAGATTTTTTGATGATGGCCATTCTGACTGGTGTCAGGTGATACCTCATTGTAGTTTTGACTTGTAATTCTCTAATGATTAGTGATGTTGGGCACCTGTTCATGTGTTTTTTGGCAATCTGTATATCTTCTTTGGAGAATTGTCTATTTAGGTCTTCTGCCCATTTTTGGTTCGGTTGTTTGTTTTATTGGATATTGAGCTGCATGAGATGCTTCTATATTTTGGAGAATAATCCTTTGTCAGTTGCTTCATTTGCAAATATTTTCACCCATTCTGAGTGTTGTCTTTTCGTCTTGTTTATGGTTTCCTTTGTTGTGCAAAAGCTTTTAAGTTTCATTAGGTCCCATTTGTATATTTTTATATTTATTTCCATTTCTATAGGAGGTGAGTCAAAAAAGATCTTGCTGTGATTTGTTGCCTAGAGTGTTCTGCCTATGTTTTCCTCTAAGAGTTTGATGGTGTCTGGCCTTACATTTAGGTCTTTAATCCATTATGAGTTTATTTTTGTGTATGCTGTTAGGGAGTGTTCTAATTTCGTTCTTTTACATTTATCTGTCCTGTTTTCCCAGCACCACTTCTTGAAGAGGTTGTCTTTTCTCCATTGTATATTCTTGCCTCCTTTATCAAAAATAAGGTGACCATATGTGGGTGGGTTTATCTTTGGGCTTTCTATCCTGTTCCATTGATATATATTTCTGTTTTTGTGCCAGTACCATACTCTCTTGATTACTGTAGCTTTGTAATATAGTCTGAAGTCAGATAGCCTGATTCCTCCAGATGTACTTTTCTTTCTCAAGATTGCTGTGGCTCTTCGGTGTCTTTGGTGTTTCCATACAAATTGTGAAATTATTTTTCTAGTTCTGTGAAAAATGCCATTGGTAGTTTCATAGGGTTTGCATCAAATCTGTAGATTGCTTTGGGTAGTAAGGTCATTTTCACAATGTTTATTCTTCCAATCCAAGAATATGGTATATCTCTCCATCTGTTTGTATCATCTTTAATTTCTTTCATCAGTGTCTTATAGTTTTCTGCATACAGAATTTTGTCTCCTTAGGTAGGTTTAATCCTAGATATTTTATTCTGTTTGTTGCAGTGGTAAATGGGAATATTTCCTTAATTTCTCTTTCAGATTTTTCATCATTAGTGTATAGGAATGCAAGATATTTCTGTGCATTAATTTTGTATCCTGCTACTTTACAAAATTCATTGATTAGCTCTAGTAGTTTTCTGGTAGAGTCTTTAGGATTCTCTGTGTATAGTATCATGTCATCTGCGAACAGTGGCAGCTTTACTTCTCCTTTCCGATTTGGATTCCTTTTATTTCTTATTCTTCTCTGATTGCTGTGGCTAAAACTTCCAAAACTATGTTGAATAATAGTGGTGAGAGTGGGCAAACTTATCTTCTTCCTGATCTTAGTGGAAACGGTTTCATTTTTTCATCATTGAGAAAAATGTTGGCTCTGTGTTTGTCGTATATAGCCTTTATTATGTTGAGGTAAGTTCCCTCTATGCCTACTTTCTGGAGGGCTTTTCTCATAAATGGTGTTGAATTTTGTTGAAAGATTTTTTGGCATCTATTTAGATGATCATATAGTGTTTATCCTTCAATTTGTTAATATGGTGTATCACATTAATTGATTTGCATATATTGAAGAATCCTTGCATTCCTAGGTTAAACCCTACTTCATCATGGTGTATGATCCTTTTTTTTTTTTTTTGTACACAGGCCTCTCACTGTTGTGGCCTCTCCCATTGCGGAGCACAGACTCCGGATGCGCAGGCTCAGCGGCCATGGCTCATGGGCCCAGCAGCTCCGTGGCATGTGGGATCTTCCCGGACTGGGGCACAAACCCATGTCCCCTGCATTGGCAGGCGGACTCTCAACCACTGCACCACAGGGAAGCCCGGTGTATGATCCTTTTAATGTGCTGTTGGATTCTATTTTCCAGTATTTTGTTGAGGATTTTTGCATCTATGTTCATCAGTGATTTTGGCTTATAGTTTTCTTTCATTGTGACATCTTTGTCTGGTTTTGGTATCAGGATGATGGTAGTCTTGTAGCCTGAGTTTGGGAGTATTTCTCCCTCTGCTATATTTAGGAAGAGTTTGAGAAGGATAGGTGTTAACTCTTCTCTAAATGTTTGCTAGAATTTGCCTGTGAATCCATCTATTCCTGGGTTTGGTTTGTTAGAAGATTCTTAAACACAGTCTCAATTTCAGTGCTTGTGATGTGTCTATTTATATTTTCTATTTCTTCCTGGTTCAGTCTCAGAAGTTGTGCTTTTCTAAGGATTTGTCCATTTCTTCCAGGTTGTGCATTTTTTTGGCATATAGTTGCTTGACGTAATCTCACATGATCCTTTTTATTCTGCAGTGTCAGTTGTTACTTTTCCTCTTTCATTTCTAATTCTATTGATTTGAGTCTTCTCCGTTTTTTCCTTGATGTGTCTTGCTAATGTTTTATCAATTTTGTTTATCTCCTCAAAAGACCAGCTTTTCGTTTTGTTTATCTTTGCTATTGTTTCCTTCATTTTTTTCATTTATTTCTGATCTGATATTTATGATTTCTTTCCTTCTGCTAACTTTGTGGTTTTTTTGTTCTTCTTTCTCTAATTGCTTTAGGTGTAAGGTTAGGTTGTTTACTAGAGATGTTTCTTGTTTCTTAAGGTAGGATTGTATTACTCTATACTTCCCTCTTAGAACGGCTTTTGCTTCATCCCATTGGTTTTGGGTCATCGTGTTTTCATTATCATTTGTTTCTAGGTGGTTTTTTTTTTTTTGCGACACGCGGGCCTCTCACTGTTGTGGCCTTTCCCATTGCAGAGTACAGGCTCCAGACATGCAGGCTCAGCCGCCATGGCTCACAGGCCCAGCTGCTCCACGGCATGTGGGATCTTCCTGGACCGGGGCACGAACCTGTGTCCCCTGCATCGCCAGTCAGACTCTCAGCCACTGTGCCACCAGGGAAGCCCTCTAGGTGTTTTTTGATTTCCTCTTTGATTTCTTCAGTGATCTCTTGGTTTTTAAGTAGTGTATTGTTTAGCCTCCATGTGTTTGTATTTTTTACAGATTTTTTCCTGTAATTGATATCTAGTCTCATAGCATTGTGGTCAGAAAAGATACTTGGTATGATTTCAATTGTTAAAAATTTACCAAGGTTTGATTTGTGACCCAAGATATGATCTATCCTGGAGAAGATAAATATTTACAACTGTTATATCTTCTCCTTGGATTGATCCCTTTATCATTATGTAGTGTCCTTCTTTGTCTCTTGTAATAGTCTTTAATTTGAAGTCCATTTTGTCTGATATGAGAATTGTTACTCTAGCTTTCTTCTGATTTCCATTTGCATGGAATATAATTTTCCATTCCCTCACTTTCAGTCTGTATGTGTCCCTAGGTCTGAAGTGGGTCTCTTGTAGACAACATACATAGGGATTTTGTTGTCTATCCATTCAGGCAGTCTATGTCTTTTGGTTGGAGCATTTAATCCATTTACATTTAAGGTCATTATCATTATGTATGTTCCTATTACCATTTTCTTATTTGTTTTGGGTTTGTTATTGTAGGTCTTTTCCTTCTTTTCTGTTTCCTGCCTAGAGAAGTTCCTTTAGTATTCATTGTACAGCTGGTTTGGTGGTGCTGAATTCTCTTGGCTTTTGTTTTTGTCTGTAAAGTTTTTAATTTCTCCAACTAATCTGAATGTGATACTTGCTGGGTAGAGTAATCTTGATTGTAGGTTTTTCCCTTTCATCACTTTCAATATGTCCTGCCACTCCCTTCTGACTTGCAGAGTTTCTGCTGAAAGATCAGTTGTTAACCTTATGGTGATTCCCTTGTATGTTATTTGTTTTTTATTCCCTTGCTTCTTTTAATATTTTTTCTTTGTATTTAATTTTTGATAGTTTGATTAATATGTGTCTTGGTGTGTTTCTCCTTGGATTTATCCTATATGGGACTCTCTGTGCTTCCTGGACTTGATTAACTATTTCCTTTCCCATATTAGGGAAGTTTCATGTACAATGTCATCAAATATTTTATCAGTCCCTTTCTTTTTCTGTTGTTCTTCTGAGACCTCTATAATTTGAATGTTTTTGTTTTTAATGTTGTCCCAGAGGTCTGAATTTGTCCTCAATTCTGTTCATTCTTTTTTCTATATTCTGGTCCTAAGTAGTTATTTCCACTATTTTATCTCCACATTACATGTCCGTTCTTCTGCCTCAGTTATTCTGCTATTGATTCTTTCCAGAGAATTTTTAATTTCATTTATTGTGTTGTTCATCACTCTTTGTTTGCTCTTTAGTTCTTCTAGGTCCTTGTTAAACATTTCTTGTATTTTCTCCATTCTATTTCCAAGATGTTGGATCAGCTTTACTCTCATTACTCTGAAATCTTTTTCAGGTAGACTGCCTATTTCCTTTTCATTTGTTTGTCTGGTGTGTTTTTACCTTGCTCCTTCGTCTGCTGTGTGTTTCTCTGTCTTCTCATTTTGCTTAACTTACTGTGCTTGGGGTCTTCTTTTCATAGGTTTCATGTTCGTACTTCCTGTTGTTTTTGGTGTGTTCCTGCAGTGGCTAAGGTTTGTTCATTGGGTTGTCTAGGCTTCCTGGTGGAGGGGAGTTGTGCCTATGTTCTGGTGGATGATGCTGGATCTTGTCTTTCTGATGGACAGGACCACGTCCAATGGTGTGTTTTGGGTTGTCTGTGAACTTATTATGACTTTAGGCAGCCTGTCAGCTAATGGGTTGTTTGTATTCCTCTCTTGTTAGTTGTTTGGCATAGGGTGTCCAGCACTGTAGCTTGATGGTCTTTTAGTGGACCTGAGTCTTTGCGTTGAGGTGATCTCTGGGAGAGCTTTCGCCATTTGATATTATGTGGAGCCTGGAGGTCTCTGGCGGACTGAGGTCCTGAACTCAGCTCTCCCACCTCAGAGGCACAGGCCTGACAACCAGCTGGATCACCAAGACCCTCTCAGTCACACGGCTCAGAAGAAAAGGGACAAAAAAAGAAAGAAAGAAAATGGCATAGAATAAAGTTATTAAAATAAAAAGTAAACAATTATATAAAAATTTAAAAGCAATAAAGAAAGAACAAAAAAGAAAGAAAGAAAGAAAAGAACAATCAAAACAAATCCACCAATGATAACAAGCACTAAAAATTATACTAAAAAAAAATAACCCAAACCGACAGACAGAACCCTAGGACAAATGGTTAAAGCAAAGCTATACAGATGAAATCACACAAAGAAGCATACTCATACACACTCACAGAAAGAGAAAAAGGAAAAAAAAATATATATCATTTGTCCCAAAGTCCACTGTCTCAGTTTTGAGATGATTCCTTGTCTATTCAGGTATTCCACAGATGCAGGGTACATCAATTTGATTGTGGAGATTTAATCTGCTGCTCCTGAGGTTGCTGGGAGTAATTTCTGTTTCTTTCTTTGTTTATACAGCTTCTGGGGCTCAGCTTTGGGTTTGGCCCCACCTCGGCGTGTAGGTCACCTGAGGTTGTCTGACCAGACAAGATGGGGTTAAAATAGCTGTTGATTAGGGGGTTCTTGTTCACTCAGGCTGGGAGGAGGGAGGGGTACCGAATGCAGGGTGAGCCTGCAGCAATGGAGGCTGGCATCACATTGCAACAATCTGAGGTGCACTGTGTGTTCTCCTGGGGAAGTTGTTCTGTATCACGGGACCCTGGAAGTGGAGGGCTGCACAGGTTCCCAGTAGAGAAGTTGTGCATAGTGACCCGTGCTTGCTTGGCTTCTTGGTGGCTGCAGCAGCAGTCTTAGCATTTCATGCCCATCTTTGGTGTCTGAGCTGATAACCATGGCTCTTGCCCATCTCTAAGCTCGTTTAAGCAGTGCTCTGAATCCCCTCTCTTCGTGCATCTCAAAACAGTGGTCTCTTGCCTCTTAGCCAGGTCCAGACATTTTCCCAGACTCCCTCCCAGCTAGCTGTGGTGCACTAACCCCCTTCAGGCTGTGTTCATGCAGCAAACCCCAGTCCTCTCCCTGGGATCTCACCTCCGACAAAGCCAGACCCCCATGTCCCAGCTCCCACCCATCACAGACAGTGGGTGAGCAGACAAGCCTCTCAAGCTGGTGAGTGCTGGTCAGTACTGATCCTCTGTGTGGGAATCTCTCTGCTTTGCCCTCTGCACCCCTGTTGCTGCGCTCTCCTCCATGGCTTTCCACCCCACCACCCCATCTCTCTGCCAGTGAAGGGGCTTCCTAGTGTGTGGAAACTTTTCTCCTTCACAGCTCCCTCCCAGTGGTGCAGATCCTGTGTATATTCTTTTGTCTCTGTTTGGTGGTGCTGAATTCTCTTGGCTTTTGCTTATCTGTAAAGCTTTTGATTTCTCTGTCAAATCTGAATGAGATCCTTGCTGGATGTAGTAATCTTGGTTGTAGGTTTTTCCCTTTCATCACTTTAAATAGATCATGCCATTCCCTCTGGCTAGTGGAGTTTCTGCTGAGAAATCAGTTTTTAACATTATGGGAGTTCCCTTGTATGTTATTTGTCATTTTTCCCTTGTTGCTTTTAGTAATTTTTCTTTGTCTTTAATTTTTGTCAATTTGATTACTATGTGTCTCCTTGGGTTTATCCTGCCTGGGACTCTCTGCACTCCCTGGACTTGGGTGGCTATTTCCCTTCCCATGTTAGGGAAGTTTTCCACTATAATCTCTTCAAATATTTTTTCGGGTCTTTTCTCTCTCTCTTATCTTTCTGGGAACCCTATAATGTGAATGTTGTTGCATTTAATGTTGTCCCAGAGGTCTCTTAGGCTGTCTTCATTTCTTTTTGTACTTTTTTCTTTATTCTGTTCTGCAGTAGTGAATTTCACCATTCTCTCTTCCGGGGTCAGTTATCCGTTCTTCTGCCTCAGTTATTCTACTATTGATTTCCTTCTAGTGTATTTTTCATTTCAGTTATTGTACTGTTCATCTCTGTTTGTTCTTTAATTTTTCTATGTGTTTGTTCTTTAATTTTTCTAGGTCTTTGTCAAACATTTCTTGTATCCTCTCAATCTTTGCCTCCATTCTTTTTCTGAGGTCTTGGATCATTTTCACTCTCATTATTCTCTCTCTATTCTTTTGTCTCTGTTTTTCTTTTTTTTGCCCTGCCCAGGTCCATGGGTTGTTTCTTGCCTTTTGGGAAGTCTGAGGTCTTCTGCCAGCATTCAGTAGGTGTTCCACATGTAGATGTATTTCTGATGTATTTGTGGGGAGGAAGGTGATCTCCACTTATTACTCCTCCACCATCTTGAAGGTCTCTCCCATACTGTTTTGATTACTACAGCTTTGTAATATAGTTTTAAATCAGGAGGTCTGATGTCCACACATATATTTAGACTTCATAAAAACCTTGTAAACTGTGTATTTTTGTCTCCATTTTATAGATTCAGAAAGTAAACCTTTATAATAGTTAAGAAGCTCACCCAAGACATATTAAGTTATGAAGCTTAATCTCTCTGATACTAAATCCTGTAATCTTACCTTATTTAGTACAAGGATAATACGGTTTCCTGAAAGAGAAAACTCTTTTTGTGTTGATATAGAAAAAAATCAACAAGATACACTGATAAGAAAATAACCAAGATATACAAAAAAGGAAAAAAAAAACATAGAGAATGCCACTTTGTGTGAAAAGAAAGGGAAAAACATAAAATAACATATATATCATTGCCCTGCATGTGCCAACATATTTACAAGAATGAACAGTAAATTAATCACAAGAATCCCTTGTTGAGAGAAATTGAAACTGGGCAAAAAGTACTGCCTGTATTTTAAGATACATTTTCAATAAATCTGTACACGGATTCTCTTTTAACATTAAAAAAAAAAGGGAATAGATCAGTTTGGATATTGTCAGACTCATGTGATAAGTGGCCCATAGAGCAAGCTGCATACAAATATGCACAATAGAACCACATACTTGTCTGTGATGGAAGAGGGGAAAAAAATATGGGAGCTTCCCCCCAACAGGTAGTTTGAAAAGCACTTCTGTATAGTGAAAAGTCTTCTTCCTATTCCTATGCCTCAGCTATCCAGCTCCCTCCTGGATGCAGCAAATGCTGTTAGATTCTTGTGTATCCTTGCACAGTTCACATACATGCATACACATGTGTGTGAGTACTACACACACATATGCACAAATGGTAGCATGCTAAATGTTCTGCTCTTTGCTTTTTCATTTAAGGATATAACTTGGATATTTTTCCTCATTTTTTTAAGCAGCCGCCAGATAGTCATTTGTATGGAGGCACTATAATTTATTTAACCACTTCCCTGTTTTGCTGTTAAGATAATGCTGCAATGAGTAATCTGATATATATTTTATTTCACATATGCAAATAAATCCTTGACATGTTGTAGCTGTGCATGTCCAAAAGCAGGAAGCTTGCTTAATATGCACTTAGTAGGCATAATTAATAAATGCTTGCTGACGTTAGTGAAAACTGCAAAAATTGGTGAAGATTCTGAAGGGAAATGGGCAAACTGGGGAGCCTTTAGTGCAGGGAGGAGTTGGCTTAGTGGGGTGGGGACCACATGAGAGGAAGAACGGTTCACAGTGTGCTCAGTGCCAACTCTGTAAGTAGGTAAGTGAGTAGCAGAACTGAACCTCAAACCCAGGCCCCTGTTATCCTGCCTTCTTGCCTGTTTAGGCTCCTGCTGGGCTGCTCTACTCCTTTCTTTCCATTAAACTATACTGTGCTCACCCAACAGTTTCAGTTTTGGGGTTTTGGGGGGGGATTAAAAAGAATTTTATTGGAGTATAGTTGCTTTACAATGTTCTGTTAGTTTCTACTGTACAGCAAATTGAGTCAGCTATACGTATTTATATATCCCCTCTTTTTTTGTAATTTTATAGATTTCTGTCTTTAAATTTATTTATTTATTTTTGGCTGTGTTGGGTCTTCGTTTCTGTGTGAGGGCTTTCCCCAGTTGTGGCAAGCAGGGGCCACTCTTCATCGCGGTGTGTGGGCCTCTCACCCTCGCGGCCTCTCTTGTTGAGGAGCACAGGCTCCAGACGTGCAGGCTCAGTAGTTGTGGCTCACGGGCCTAGTTGCTCCACGGCATGTGGGATCCTCCCAGACCAGGGCTCGAACCCATGTCCGCTGCATTAGCAGGCAGATTCTCAACCACTGCGCCACCAGGGAAGCCCCTATATCTCCTCTTTTTTGTATTTCCTTCCCATTTAGGTCACCACAGAGCACTGAGTAGAGTTCCCCATGCTATACAGTAGGTTCGCATCAGTTATCTATTTTATACGTAGCATCAATAGTGTATATATATCAATCCTAATCTCCCAATTCATCCCACCCTGCCCTTTACCCCTTGGTATCCATACGTTTGTTCTCTATGTTTGTGTCTTTATTTCTTCTTTGTAAATAAGATCATCTATACCAATTTTTTCAGATTCCACATATATGTGTTAATATACGGTATTTGTTTTTCTCTTTCTGACTTACTTCACTCTCTATGACAGTCTCGAGGTCCATCCACGTCTCTACAAATGACCCGATTTCGTTCCTTTTTATGGTTGAGTAATGTTCCATTGTATATATGTACCACATCTTATTTATCCATTCCTCTGTCGATGGACATTTAGACTGCTTCAATGTCTTGGCTATAGTAAATAGTGCTGCAGTGAACACTGGAGTGCATGTGTCTTTTTGAATTATGGTTTTCACTCAGTATATGCCCAGTAGTGGGATTGCTGGGTCACATGGTTGTTCTATATTTGGTTTTTTAAGGGACCTCCATACTATTCTTCATAGTGGCTGTATCAATTTACATTCCCACCAACAGTGCAGTAGGGTTCCCTTTTCTACACATCTTCTCCAGCATTTCTTGTTTGTAGATTTTGTGATTATGGCCATTCTGACTGGTATGAGGTGATATATCATTGTAGTTTTGATTTGCACTTCTCTAATAATTAGTGAAGTTCAGCATCTTTTCATGTGTCTGTTGGCCATCTGTATGTGTTCTTTTAAGAAATGTCTATTTAGATCCTCTGCTTGTTTTTGGATTCAGTTGTTGTTGTTGTTTTTGATATTGAGCTGCATGAGCTCTTTGTATATTTTGGAGATTAATCCTTTGTCAGTTGCTTCATTTGCAAATATTTTCTCCCATTCTGAGGGTTGTCTTTTTGTCTTGTTTATGGTTTCCTTTGCTGTGCAAAAGCTTTTAAGTTTCATTAGGTCCCATTTGTTTATTTTTGTTTTTATTTCCATTACTCTAGGAGGTGGGTCATAAAAGTTCTTGCTGCAATTTATGTCAAAGAGTGTTCTGCCTATGTTTTCCTCTAAGAGTTTTATAGTGTCTGGCCTTACATTTAGGTCTTTCATCCATTTTAAGTTTATTTTTGTGTATGGTGTTAGGGAGTGTTCTAATTTCATTCTTTTACATGTAGCTGTCCAGTTTTCCCAGCACCATTTATTGAAGAGGCTGTCTTTTCTCCATGGTATATTCTGGCATCCTTTGTCATAGATTAGGTGACCATGGGTGTGTGGGTTTATCTCTGGACTTTCTATCCTGTTCCATTGATCTATATTTCTGTTTTTGTGCCAGTACCATGCTGTCTTGATACTGTAGCTTTGCAGTATAGTCTGAAGTCAGAGAACCAGATTCTCCAGCTCCACTTTTCTTTCTCAAGATTGATTTGGCTATTTGGGGTCTTTGGTGTTTCCATAGAAATTGTAAAATTTTTTGTTCTAGTTCTGTGAAAAACGCCATTGGTTATTTGATAGGGATTGCACTGAATCTGTAGATTGCTTTGGGTAGTATAGTCATTTTCACAAAGTTGATTCTTCCAATTCAAGAACATGGTATATCTCTCCATCTGTTTGTATCATCTTTAATTTCTTTCTTCTGTGTCTTATAGTTTTCTGTATACAGGTCTTCTTTCTCTCTAGGTAGGTTTATTCCTAGGTATTTTATTCTTTTTGTTGCAATGGTAAATGGGGTGTTTCCTTAATTTCTCTTTCAGGTTTTTCATTATTAGTGTATAGGAATGCAACAGATTTCTGTGCATTAATTTTGTATCCTGCAACTTTACCAACTTCATGGATTACCTTTAGTAGTTTTCTTGTGGCATCTATAGTATTCTCTATGTATAGTATCATGTCATCTGCAAACAGTGACAGTCTTACTTCTTCTTAGCCTGTTTGGATTCCTTTTATTTCTTTTTCCTGTCTTATTGCCATGGCTAGGAGTTCAAAAACTATGTTGAATAATAGTGGCAAGAGTGGACACCCTTGTCTTTTTCCTGATCTTAGAGGAAATGCTTTCAGTTTTTCACCATTGAGAACAATGTTTGCTTTCGGCTTGTCATATATGGCCTTTATTATGTTGAGGTAGGTTCCCTTTATGCCCACTTTTGGAGAGTTTTTATCATAAATCTGTGTTGAATTTTGTCAAAAGCTTTTTCTGCATCTATTGAGATTTTCATATGGTTTGTATCCTTCAATTTGTTAATATGGTGTATCACATTGATTGATTTGCATATGTTGAAGAATCCTTGCATCCCTCAGGTAAATCCCTCTTGATCATGGTGTATGATCCTTTTAATGTGTTGTTGGATTTGGCTTGCTAGTAATTTGTTGAGGATTTTGACATCTATGTTCATCAGTGATATTGGCCTGTAATTATTTTTGTGTTTGATATCTTTTTCTGATTTTGGTATCAGGGTAATGGTGGTCTCATAGAATGAGTTTGGGAGTGTACCTCTCTCTGCCATATTTTGGAAGAGTTTGAGAAGGATGGGTGTTATCTCTCCTCTAAATGTTTGATAGAATTCACCTGTGAAGCCATCTGATCCTGGGCTTCTGTTTGTTGGAATATTATTAATCACAGTTTCAAATTCAGTGCTTGTGATTGGTCTGCTCATATTTTCAATTTCTTCCTGGTTCAGTCTTGGAGCGTTGTATCTTTCCAAGAATTTGTCCATTTCTTCCAGGTTGTCCATTTTATTGTCATAGGATTGCTTATAGTAGTCTCTTATCATCCTTTGTATTTCTGCAGTGTCATTTGTACCTTCTCGTTTAATTACCTTAAATGCAATTGGATTAAATGCTACAGTCAAAAGACACAGACTGGCTGAATGGATACCAATACAATACCCATATATGTCTTGCCTACAAGAGACCCACTTCAGACCTCGGGACACATACAGACTGAAAGTGAGGGGGTGGAAAAAGATATTCCATGCAAATGGAAATCAAAAGAAAGCTACAGTAGCAATACTCATGTCAGACAAAATAGACCTTAAAAAAACTGTCACATGAGATAAGGAAGGACACTGCATACTGACCAAGGGATCAATCCAAGAAGAAGATAAAACAATTGTAAATATTTATGCACACAATATAGGAGCACCTCAATGCATAAGGAAGGCATTGCTAACAGCGATTAAAGGAGAAATTGACAGTAACACAATATTTTTGTGGGAGATTTAACACTCTACTTACACCAATGGATAGATCATCCAGACAGAAAATTAATAAGGAAACACAAGTCTTAAATGACAAATTAGACCAGATAGACTTAATGAATATTTATAGGACATTCAATCAAAAAGCAGCAGAATACACTTCTCCTCAAGTGCACATGGAACATTCTCCAGGATAGATCCCATCTTGGGTCACAAATCAAGCTTCAGTAAATTTAAGAAAATTGAAATCATATCAAACATCTTTTCTGACCACAATTCTATGAGAGTAGAAATCAGTTACAGGAAAATAACTGTGAAAAACACAAACACATGGAGGCTAAACAATATGCTACTAAATAACCAAGAGATCACTGAAGAAATCAAAGAGGAAATCAAAAGACACCTAGAAACAAAAGACAACAAAAACACGATGACCCAAAACCTATGGGATGCAGCAAAAGCAATTCTAAGAGGGAAGTTTATAGCAATACAATCCTACCTGAAGAAAAAGGAAACATCCCAAATAAACAACCTAATCTTACACCTAAAGCAACTAGAGAAAGAAGAACAAACAAAACCCAAAGTTAGTAGAAGGAAAGAAATCATAAAGATCAGAGTAGAAATAAGTGAAATAGCAATGAAAAAAAAAAGAAAAAAATAGCAAAGATCAGTAAAATTAAAAGCATTGTTCTTTAAGCAGATAAACAAAATTGATAAACCTTTAGCCAGACTCATTAAGAAAAAAATGGAGAGGACTCAAATCAATAAAATTGCTGGTTTGAGTTTCATTTTTCCTGTGCCTTTCAGCACCAGGGGACTGACTGAAATATGGAGTGAGTTCAGATTTTGGTGTAGACAGAAGGTCCTGGCTTCAAAGCCATTTCTGGCTGTGACTTGGGCAAGTTGTTTAAGCTCTCCATTTCTTGTGTCTAAAATGCATGTTGCAGTGTGTCAACACTGAGTGGAGAGGATGAAATGCACTGGTTCATGTAATGCTCCCATCCTGATGCCTAGGATGTAGTAAGCTCTCAAAGAATTTTAATACCCCATGCTCACTTGTAGCAAGCCCAGGCCCTCCATAAATGCTATGGAACTAAATCTAATTATATTAACACCACAGTATATTTCTGTGCCTCTTCCCCATGTAGGTGGTTGCACTCTGTCCTTTTTATGTCTCCAAGATGCATTTGCTCCCAATTCTTGGAGGCTCCATTAGAATGAGAAAAGCACAAGGAGATGATTTTCCCCCAAGGAGAGACAAGCAAGACACTAAAAGAAACTGAGACTGCTGCTATTCTAGGAGTTCAATGAGAAACAGTCATTAGAGCCATGGCCTGCTGTGCAGAAAACAGGCTGAAGTGAAAGAACGGTTTGGATTCAATGACCCGAAGTGCATTCTTCCCATCTATTCACTGTCTTCTTACATTACTTTAGCAAATGCCAGCTTAGCTGCCAGAGGTACACGGAGTGCACTGCACAGAATGAACCAAACAAGTTTTAAGCTCAGTGTGGTTGTCCCGAAAAGGGTGAGGTGGGAGGGCATCACCTGGCTAAATGGTGTTTGTTGCCACTTGGCCAGTTTAGAGTTGTTCCCTGGGAGATTCGTTCTGGGTCTGGGCTGAAGGTGTGTTGGCAGGATGTGGAGCTCCTATTAGACTGCATCCATGAACTCTTTATCCCAAGTGCCCTCAGATACTCACAACCGTCACTTAAACAGCACTTGCTGGTTGAATGGCAAATGTGTCACTACAATCTCCTGTAGGATTAATTAGACATTTCCTGGCCTTTGGTGTGATATACTTACTGCTCAACAACAGTCCAGCACAGGTCAGAAACCTGACTAATGGCCATTAATGAACAGAAATTGAAACCAGGAATCCCTGTCTTTTGTTATAAACAAAATTTCTCTACTGCTTATGAAAGATGTATTATTGAAATTAAAGGTGCACTTACACCCTTAGAAGAAAGTATTTTCTTTACCTCAAAAACTGAGAATTATACAGCCCTTCAGGCAATGTGGGCATGATTCTTTTGTTAGTCTTTTGTTGATACCTTATAATACAAATGTTGAAGTCCTTAACACCAAATCATGTCATCTCCTCTTGAAAGAGACTGGTAAAAGAGGATGATCACATGGATGAAGAAGAGGATCTGGCCTCTACAAGGGAACTAAGCAGAGCTCACAGGGAAGCTGAACTTTTCAACTGAACCTTGGATCATCTTCCATCCATCCACTCATCCATCCATCCACCCATCCACCCACCCATCCATCCATTTATCCATCCATCCGTTCAATCATTTAACATATATGGAACATCTACTATATGGCAGAAACTGTACTGAGGGATGAAGGATGCAGAAGTCATGGTTCCAGTCTTTCTATATATGAGTATCCCTCCCCAGGAAACCACCCCAGATGCTCCAGGAATGACAGGAGGCCACCCGCATTCAGTGCAAGGGGTTAGCAATGAGACAAGAGAAGACCTGATTGTTGAGGAATACAAGAACAGCTATTTCCTTCAAGACTTTTGTGAAGCTACAAGTTTTCTGGGCCCTCTCCATTTACATGTAATAACAAGGGTCAGAAGCTATTTAACTGATTTATTCCTTTTCATTCTTGCCTCTCAAGCCAAGGATTCTGCTCAAGCAATGCTTAGACTTTGGTAAACACCTGGAGCATAGGAGTCATGTCTTCTAGAACATGATTATTGCTGAATAAATGTATAATTAATAGACGCCTGTTTGTCTTCTTATAGATTTGGTATAATCTTCGTTAGGTTCTGTGAGTGCAGAGTAGAAACAGGAGACTGTAGCAGAAATGTGAGCCATGTCTCCACCTGTCAGTATCCATTCATCCCTGTCTCCTAGAGGACTTTCGACTTGAGACTCAATCCCAAGTTCAGGAGCTCTGCAGCCTGGCCATAACTGATTGTACCAGCAGAACCAATTCCTGTCACTAGACAAAATTTAAAAAATGAACGTGTAGAGTCAATACATTAAGTTAATTGGTGTTCAGTGCTTTAACTAGAAGGCTGTGTAAACTTGGGGTTGTGACCACTTTGGGGGTTGCTCTGGTTAACACGATGGATACATGAACAGGGAAGCTCATCTATGACAGAAAAATGAAGCAGAGACGAAGATCTCTAACCACCTCACAACTCTCTAGGTCCTATGACACCCTGCTACAATGGTAGCCGTGGATTCTGAGTTATACCTTTATCTTTATAACTCTCTTTCTAAAAGTTAAGCTAGTGTGGATGGACTTTTAATACTTATAAGCAAAGGATAACTGACTAATATAGGCAGAATAAAGGTCTAGATCTGTCTTAGGAAGCTGTCAAAATGACAAGGTAGGAACAGAAGGAATATAAAATGTGGAGCTCAGTATGCATTTGTCTATGAGAATCCAACTATCCAATAGAAACAGGGGAAGATATCAACAACAGTTTTTGCCTCAGTTTCTAGAAAGTTTGAATCTAATGCATTTGGTCCATTTCTGCTTAACTTAGGACAATTTGGCATCAAAATCATTGCACTGTCTTCATCTATAACTATTTCAGGTTGTCAATATCAAGCCTTTGGGACCTTATAGCAGCACTGTCCAATAGAACTTTCTAAGATGATGGGAATGCTCTATAGCTGTGCTATCCAATAAGCAAGCCACAAGCCACATGTGACTATTTAGCACTTGGAATGTGGCTAGTGTGATTAAGAAAGTGAATTTTTAATTTTATTTAATGTTGATGAATTTCAACATAAACAGTCAAATGTGGAACTCTAAGGGCTTCCCTGGTGGCGCAGTGGTTGAGAGTCTGCCTGCCGATGCAGGGGACGTGGGTTTGTGCCCCGGTCTGGGAAGATCCCACATGCCGTGGAGCGGCTGGCACCATGAGCCATGGCCGCTGAACCTGCGTGTCCAAAGCCTGTGCTCCGCAGTGAGAGGTCACGGCAGTGAGAGGCCCGCATACCGCAAAAAAAAAAAAAAAAAAAAAAAATGTGGAACTCTAGTAATTACTGTACTGGATAGAGTATGTTTAGAATACATTCCAAAATCCCAACACTTCACTATCTTCACACTACAACCCACTCTCACAGTCGCCCAATGATTCCCCATGCTTTTTCTCTTGCCTCTCCATGAGGTCATTCCTCACAGAGCTGCTGGAGAGATCTTTAAAAATACAAATCAGATTTGAACTCCTGTTCAAAACCCTTCTATGTTTGTATTTAAATTAGGAATAAAATTTAAACTTCTGCAGCCCTCAAGATCTTATTTGGTCTGGCACTTGCCTACCTTTCCCACCTTGTCTCCTCCCAACTCCCCACCACTCTGTCCCACATTCATAATCCTCCAGTCTTACTGGCCTTTCTTCTGTTCCCCCAAACACTCCAAAGGCACTATCAGCACAGGATCTTCAATTTATGTATTTTCTGTTTGGAATATTTTCTCCCAGATCTTGCTGTGGCTGGCTCTATTTCATCATTCAGCTCTCAGTTCATGGGTCATCTTCTCAGAGAGATCTTTCCTGGTCACCATGGTTAAAAATGCTGCAATGCTGCAATGGATGGCTCCTTTTTCTTTTTTTTCACCCTGTTTTATTTTTATTCATAAGACTATCACCTCTTGAATTTATTTCATGTATATCTATCAATATGACTGTATCTATGCATCCATGTACCTGTCCATCCATCCATCATTTATCTCTGTATCCCCCCACAAAAATGTAAGCCCTTGAACAAAGAGGATTTGTCTGTCTTTTTCACTGCTGCAGCCCCAGAGCCTTGAATGTTGCCTGGCACACAGTAGGTGCTCAAAAATACTCATTAATGGATGGAATGACTGCTCATTCAGGATTTGGAATCTTTCGGTGTGGCTCTCTCAAGGCTTCCTTCTCAGCTATGGATGGGACCCTCTGAGAAGATCCTGATGTGTCAACAACTGAGTTTCTAACTTTTCTCCCCAAACCGACTCCTCTACAGTTGTTTCCATCTCTGCTAGTGAAAACATCACCCTGGTAATTGTTCAGACCCAAAACATCAGTGTCAATTAGACTCCTCTATTTCTCTCACCCCATAGCCTGTCAGCAAATCCTTGTTGGCTCAAATGATTACTTGTCACTGCCTACTGTCTTTTGATCTAAACCACTATCATCTCTTCATCTTTGCCCAGATCACAGTAGGGCTCTCCTAACTTCCCCTACTTGTAACGTCAGACCCGTCATTCTATCCCCAACAAAATGATTCTGTTAAAACATAAATCAATTCATGTCACTCATTTGCTCAAAATCCTACAGTGTCTTCTCATTTTACTCAGAGTAAAAGCCAAAGTGACGATAGACTCAGAAGGCCCTACACCATCCAACCCCATCATCCCTCTGATCTCACCTTCAACAATGGTCTCCCTTCTTCACTCTTCTGACACCACACTGGACCCCTGGTGCAACAAAGAGGCTACATACCCCTCTTGGAAACTTTGCCCATGCTGTTTTTTTTAACTGGAAGCTTCTATCCAAGCCATTCCTATTCCCTTCCCACTTTATTTTTCACCATAACACTTTACATCTTTTAATATATGACATGATTTTATATTTGTGCTGTTCATTTTTCATCTGCTCTGCTTAGCATATAAAATTTATGAGGGAAGGAACTTTTGCTTGCTTTTTGTTTGTTTTGTTCACTCCTGTATCCCCAGTATCTAGAACAGTGCTATGTAACAGAATTTAATTACTGTTTGTTGAATAAATGAATGAATGAATAATATAATGAATGATACATGAAATCCAGAAATTTAACTAGTTAAGGTGATCTAAATAGCAAATGAGATTTGATTTTCTAAAGATAAAGTAATTCATTTTCAAGATAGATGGAGGTCACATAAATTAAATAAATGCTAAAGGATAAACTTACTCACAGACTTATGTCCCAAAGTCTTGAGTTCACTGAGAGACCAAGTTTACTGATCTAATTATACAATTTCAGGGCAGAATATTCTCCTCAATCATGGTCACCGAATGTTGTTGACTTATCAGATCCCATTGGCTAACATATAATGTGCCAGTCAGCTAACCACAAATGCAGGGAGGAGAACTTGTAAATAAGTCAAGAAAGTGAATTTAAAAATCTCTTCTTTCATGATTTTCTTGTTAGCATTGTTTACAAACTGCAGGCTCTTTAGAGCTGCTTTCCACCTTAGGAGATGACACCAGGGGGCCAGAAAGAATCAAAAGAGATGTTGAGAAAATGTGTACTTTGCTCCAGGATAGGAATTGGTACTCAGACTGCTCTATTCCAAGAAAACAGTGCCTGAAAATGGAGGTAGAGCCACAAACATCTCAATAAAGTACAGGTCACCACAAGATGGTGGAGTAGAAGGACGTGCACTCACTCCCTCTTGCAAGACCACCAGAATCACAAATAACTGCGGAACAACCATTGACAGGAAGACACTGGAACTCAACAAAAAAGATATCCCACATATAAACACAAAGGAGAAGCCACAATGAGACAGTAGGAGGGGCACAATCACAATATTATCAAATTGCATAACTGCTGATTGGGTGACTAAAAGACTGGAGATCACTTATACCACAGAAGTCCACCCACTGGAGTGAAGGTTCTGAACGATCCATCAGGCTTCCCAACCTGGGGGTATGTCAATGGGAGGAGGAATTCCTAGAGAATCAGACTTTGAAGGTAGAGGGATTTGATTGCAGGACTTCAAAAGGACTGGGGGGAACAGAGACTCCACTCTTGGAAGGCACACATAAAGTAGTGTGTGCACTGGGATACAGGGGAAGGAGAAGGACCCCATATGAGACTGAACCAGACCTACCTGCTAGTGTTGGAGTGTCTCCTGCAGAGGCAGTGTGGCTGTGGCTTACCGTGAGGACAAGGACACTGGCAGCAGAAGTTATGAGAAGTACTCCTTGGTGTGAGCACTCCCAGAGTCCACCACTAACCCCACCAAAGAGCCAGGTAGGCTCCAGTGTTGGGTTGCCTCAGGTCAAACAACCAACAGGGACGGAATCCAACCCCCACACATCAGAACACAAGCAGATTAAAGTTTTCTGAGTTCTCCCCATGAGAGCAACACCCAGCTATACCCACCAAGTGTCCCTCCCATCTGGAAACTTACACAAGCCTCTTGGATAGCCTCATCCACCAGAGGGCAGACAGCAGAAGCAAGAAGAACTACAATCCTGCAGCCTGTGGAAAAAAACCACATTCACAGAAAAATAGACAAGATGAAAAGTCAGAGGGCTATGTACCAGATGAAAGAACAAGATAAAACAACAGAAATGCAACTAATGATAGTGAAGATGATCCAAGACTTCAGAAAAAGAATGGAGGCAAAGATCGAGAAGATGAAAGAAATGTTTCACAAAGACCTAGAAAAATTAAAGAACAAACACATAGAAGAATTAAAGAACAAACAAACAGAGATGAACAGTGCAATAACTGAAATGAAAAATACACTAGAGGGAATCAATAGCAGAATAACTGAGGAAGAAGAACGGATAAGTGACCTGGAAGACAGAACAGTGGAATTCACTGCCACAGAGCAGAATAAAGCAAAAAGACTGAAAAGAAATGAAGACAGCCTAAGAGACCTATGGGACACCATTAAATGTAACAATGTTCACATTACAGGGATCCCAGAAGGAGAAGAGAGAGAGAAAGGACCCGAGAAAATATTTGAAGAGATTATAGTGGAAAACTTCCCTAACATGGGAAAGGAAATAGCCACCCAAGTCCAGGAAGTGCAGAGAGTCTCAGGAAGCATAAACCAAGGAGAAACACGTTGAGACACATAGTAATCAAATTGACAAAAATTAAAGACAAAGAAAAATTATTGAAAGCAACAAGGGAAAAACGACCAATAACATACAAGGAAACTCCCATAAGGTTAACAGCTGATTTCTCAGCGGAAACTCTACTAGCCAGAAAGGAGAGGCATGATCTATTTAAAGTGATGAAAGGGAAGAACGTACAACAAAGATTACTCTAGCTGGCAAGGATCTCATTCAGATTCGATGGAGAAATCAAAAGTTTTACAGACAAGCAAAAGCTAAGAGAACTAAGCACCGCCAAACAGCTATACAAAAAATGCTAAAGGAACTTCTCTAACTGGGAAACAAAAGAGAAGAAAAGGACTTACAAAAACAAACCCATAACAATTAAGAAAATGGTAATAGAACATTCATATTGATAATTACCTTAAACATGAATGGATTAAATGCTCCAACCAAAAGACACAGGCTCACTGAATGGATACAAAAACAAGACCAATATATATGCTGTCTACAAGAGACCGACTTCAGACCTAGGGACACATATGGACTGAAAGTAAGGGGATGGAAAAATATATTCCATGCAAATGGAAATCAAAAGAAAGCTGGAGTAGCAATACTCATATCAGAAAAAATAGACTTTAAAATAAAGAATGTTACAAGAGACAAGGAAGGTCACTACATAAAGATCAGGGAATCAAACCAATAAGAAGGTATAAATATTATAACTAAATATGCACCCAACATAGGAGTATCACAATACATAAGGAAACTGCTAACAGCTATAAAAGAGGATATCGAAGGTAACATAAAAAGAGTGGGGGACTTTAACACCTCACTTACACCAAAGGACAGATCATCCAACAGAAAATTAATAAGTAAACACAAGCTTTAAACAACACAATAGACCAGATAGATTTAATTGATATTTATAGGACATTCCATCCAAAACAGCAGATTACACTTCTTCTCAAGTGCACACAGAACATTCTCCAGGATATATCACATCTTGGGTCACAAATCAAGCCTCAGTAAATTTAAGAAAATTGAAATCATATCAAGCATCTTTTCTGACCACAAAGCTATGAGATTAGAAATCAGTTACAGTGGAAAAAAACGTAGAAAACACAGATACATGGAGGCTAAACAATACATTACTAAATAACCAAGAGATCACTGAAGTAATCAAAGAGGAAATCAAAAAATACCTAGAAACAAATTACAATGAAAACACGATGATTTGAAACCTATGGGTTGCAGCAAAAGCAGTTCTAAGAAGGAAGTTTATAGCAACAAACTTACCTCAAGAAACAAGAAAAATCTCAAATAAACAATCTAACCTTACACCTAAAGGAACTAGAGAAAGAAGAACAAACAAAAACCAAAGTTAGTAGAAGGAAAGAAATCATAAAGAACAGAGCAGAAATAAATGAAATAGAGAAAACAATAACAAAGGTCTATAAAACTAAAAGCTGGTTCTTCAAGAAGATAAACAAAATTGATAAACCATTAGCCAGACTCATCAAGAAAAAGAGGGAGAGGACTCAAATCAATAAAATTAGAAATGAAAAAGGAGAAGTTACAACAGACGCCACAGAAATACAAAGCATCCTGAGACTACTACAAGAAACTCTATGTGAATAAAATGGACAACCTTGAAGAAACTGACAAATTCTTAGACAGGTTTAACCTTCCAAGACTGAACCAGGAAGAAATAGAAAATATGAACAGACCAATCAAAAGTAATGAAATTGAAACTGTGATTAAAAATCTTCCAACAAACAAAAGTCCAGGAACAGATGGCTTCACAAGTGAATTCTATCAAACATTGAGAGAAGAGATAACACACATCCTTCTCAAACTCTTCCAAAAATTTGCAGAGGAAGGAACACTACCAAACTCATTCTATGAGGCCACCATCACCCTGATACCAAAACCAGACAAAGATACTACAAGAAAAGAAAATTATAGATCATTGTCATGGATGAATATAGATGCAAAAATCCTCAACAAATTACTAGCAAACAGAATCCAACAACACATTAAAAGGATCATACACCATGATCAAGTGAGATTTATCCCAGAGATGCAAAGATTCTTCAATATACACAAATCAATCAATGTGATACACCATATTAACAGATTGAAGAATAAAAACAATATGATCATCTCAGTAGATGCAGAAAAAGTTTTTGACAAAATTCAGCCCCATTTATGATAAAAACTCACCAGAAGGTGGGCATAGAGGGAATTTATCTCCACGTAATAAAGGCCATATACGACAAACCCACAGCAAACATCATTCTCAATGGTGAGTAACTGAAAGCATTTCCCCTAAGATCAGGAATAAGACAAGTATGTCCACTCTCACCACTCGTATTCAACTTAGTTTTGGAAGTCTTAGCCATGGCAATCAGAGAAGAAAAAGAGACAAAAAGAATACAAATTGGAAAAGAAGAAGTAAAACTGTCAGTCTTTGCAGATGACATGATATTATACATAGAGAAAATCCTAAAGATTCCACTAGAAAACTAATACAGCTAATCAATGATTTTGGTAAAGTTGTGGGATACAAAATTAATGCACAGAAATCTCTTGCATTCCTGTTCAGTAATAATGAAAAATCTGAAAGAGAAATTAAGGGAACACTCCCATTTACCATTGCAACAAAAAGAATAAAATACCTATGAATAAACCCACCTAAGGAGACCTGTATGCAGGTCTAAGGAGACCTGTATGCAGAAAACTATAAGACACTGATGACTAAATTAAAGATGATAACAAACAGATGGAGAGATATACCATGTTCTTGGATTGGAAGAATCAATATTGTGGAAATGACTATACTACATAAAGCAATCTACAAATTCAGTGCAATCCCTACCAAATTACAAATGGCATGTTTTAGAAACTAGAACAAAAAATCTTAAAATTTGTATGGAGACACAAAAGACCCCAAATAGCCAAAGCAGTCTTGAGGGAAAAAAACGGAGCTGGAACAATCAGACTCCCTGACTTCAGACTATAGTACAAAGCTATAGTAATCAAGACAATATGGTACTGGCAGAAAAACAGAAATATAGATCAATGGAACAGGATAGAAAACCCAGAGATAAACCCATGCACCTACAGTCAACTGATCTATGACAAAGGAGGCAAGGACATACAATGGAGAAAAGACAGTCTCTTCAATAAGTGGTGTTGGAAACCTTCACAGCTACATGTAAAAGATGAAATTAGAACACTCCCTAACACTATATACTGAAATAATCTCAAAATGGATTACAGACCTAAATGAAGACTGGACACTACAAAATTCATGGGGGAGAACATAGGCAGAACACACTTTGACATAAATCACAGCAAGAACTTTTTTGATCCACCTCCTAGAGTAATGGAAATAAAAATAAACAAATGAGACCTAATGAAACTTAAAAGCTTTTGCAAAGCAAAGGAAACCATAAACAAGACAAAAAGACAACCCTCAGAATGGGAGAAAATATTTGCTAATGCATCAACAAAGATTAATCTCCAAAATATATAAACAGCATATGCAGCTCAATATTAAAAAGCAAACAACCCAATCAAAAAATGGGTACAAGACCTAAATAGACATTTCTCCAAAGAAGAAATACAGTTGGCCATGAAGCACATGAAAAGCTGCTCAACATCACTAATTATTAGAGAAATGTAAATCAAAACTACAATGAGGTATCACTTCACACCAGTTAGAATGGGCATTATTAGAAAATCTATAAACAAGAAATGCTGGGGAGGGTGTGGAGAAAAGGGAACCCTCTTGCACTGTTGGTAGGAATGTGAATTGTTACAGCCACTATGGAGAAGAGTATGGCGGTTCCTTAAAAAACTAAAAATAGTGTTACCCTATGACCCAGCAATCCCACTGGGAATATACCCTGACCACTGGGTATACTGGGCATATACCCTGACAAAGCCATAATTCAAAAAGACACATGCAGCCCAATGTTCATTGCAGCACTATTTACAATAGCCAGGTCATGGAAGCAACCTAAATGCCCATCGACAAATGAATGGATAAAGATGATGTGGTTCATATATATAATGGAATATTACTCAGCTATAAAAAGGAATGAAATTGGGTCATTTGTAGAGACGTGAATGTATCTAGAGACTGTCATGCAAAGTGAAGTAAGTCAGAAAAAGAAAAACAAATATCGCATATTAACGCATATATGTGGAACCTAGAAAAATTGTACAGATGAACCAGTTTGCAGGGCAGAAATAGAGACACAGATGTAGAGAACTAACATATGTACATCAAGGGGAAAAAGTAGCGGTGGGGGGGTTGTGGTGTGATGAATTGGGAGATTGGGGTTTACATATATACACTAATATGTATAAAATGGATAACTAATAAGAACCTGCTGCATAAAAAAATAAATAAAATAAAATTCAAAAATTCAAAAAAATAAATTAAAAAAAAAGTACAGGTCACTTTCGAAGAGATAGAGGACATATGGGCTGAACCCAGAGCTGCATCACTTCCCTTTCATATCACTTCATTTATACCAATGCTGCAATACCCACCTCAGGCTACTTATATGACGCTAACAAGAAATCAAACAGTAGTGTATGATGTCTTCCGTTTAAAAACAATAAATCAAGGAATTGGAGAGGCCAACAAGCTTAGTTTTATGAAATCTACTTAATGTATATAGCAGAGTAGCCACAGGAATGAGGCTCATTCACATATGTGAATCTCCAAACCTCCAGTTCCCATCCGTGAGCTCCAATGAACTGAAGCACCCACATTTCAACTTTAAGTGAGCATCCAAATAACAACTGGCTTTCCTGGACCAACCATGCATTTCAGTTCTCCACTCGGGGGAGGTGGGGGAAATAAATGTTTCCTAGGCACTGAGGATCTTGTAACGCGTTTTGTGGTCTGGCTCTACTCTTTCATGTTTCTACTAATTTGTTCAGTAAATATGTACTGAGTATCTATTTTGTGCAAGGACCTATGCTAGGAATTGGATCTACAAGGACAAAGAAGGGACAGGAGCCTGGTGGTAGAGTCCAGCATGTGAACAAGTTAAGGTAGAGTGGCAGCTCCGTGTGATCGAACACTTACATTGGAGAGCTATTCTATCTGAGGAATGGTTTATAAGTCAGAAAATATGATTCAAAATCAAAATTATCTTGAAATCCCTTAAGAAACACCATGCTGAGGACCTACTTACAACTTCTTAATAAATCTGATTCAGCCAGTTTTTCCACCAGAGAGCTGTTCTTTGGCTGAACATAGAGAAGTGGTTGGCTTCTCTTTAGGGGTCATGTACAATACAAAATACAAATCTTCGAGCAGCAAAATTCCAGTCAACATGGGAAGATCCTCACATAATTAGGCTCATATGAGAACCGAGGCCAGTCTGAGACAGACACTAATTAAGGGAAATGGGTTATAGAATCACCAAATTATGTAGCTTAATGAGCTTAATGTTGCACACTCTCTCTCATTGCCCCCCCCTTTATTTTCTTCTCTCCCTCTCTCTTTGTGTGCTAAACACATATACTTGAATATGACTAACTCAAATGAACAAAGTCACTGGATGGTACTGTGTGTTGGACACTTTATATACTTTTCTTTTTTTTTCATCTTTATTGGAGTATAATTGCTTTACAATGTTGTGTTAGTTTCTGCTGTAAAACAAAGTGAATCAGCTATATGTATACATATATCCCATATCCCCTCCCTCTTGAGCCTCCCTCTCACACTCCATATCCCACCTCTTTAGGTCATCATAAAGCATCAAGCTGATCTCCCTGTGCTATGCAGCAGCTTCCCACTAGCTATCTATTTTACATTTTGTAGTGTATATTTGTCGATGCTACTCTCTCACTTCATCCCAGCTTCCCCTCCCCCCATCCTCAAGTCCATTATCTACATCTGCGTCTTTATTCCTGCCCTGCCACTATGTTCATCAGTACCATATTTTTAGATTCCATATTATGCATTAGCATATGGTATTTGTTTTTCTCTGACTTACTTCACTCTGTATGACAGACTATAGCTCCATCCACCTCATTACAAATAACTCAATTTCGATCCTTTTTATGGCTGAGTAATATTCCATTGTATATATGTGCCACACCTTCTTTATCCATTCCTCTGTTGATGGACATTTAGGTTGCTTCCCTGTACTGGCTATTGTAAATAGTGCTGCAATGAACTTTGGGGTACACGTATCTTTTGAATTATGTTTTTAACTTGGTATATGCCCAGTAGTAGGATTGCTGGGTCATAAGATAGTTCTATTTTTAGTTTTTTTAAGGAACCTCCATACTGTTCTCCATAGTGGCTGTATCAATTTACATTCCCTGCAACAGTGCAAGAGGGTTCCCTTTTCTCCACACCTCTCCAGCATTTGTTGTTTGTAGATTTTCTGATGATGCCCATTCTAACTGGTGTGAGGTGATACCTCATTGTAGTTTTGATTTGCATTTCTCTAATGATTAATGAGGCTGAGCATCCTTTCATTGTTTGTTGGCAATGTGTATATCTTTTTTGGAGAAATGTCTATTTAGGTCTTCTGCCCATTTTTGGAATGGGTTATTTGTGTTTTTTGATTCTGAGCTGCATGAGCTGCTTGTATATTTTGGAGATTAATCCTTTGTGAGTTGCTTCATTTGCAAATATTTTCTTCCATTCTGAGAGTTGTTTTTTCATCTTGTTTATAGTTTCCTTTGCTGTGCAAAAGCTTTTAAGTTTCATTAGTTCCATTTGTTTATTTTTGTTTTTAATTCCATTACTCTAAGAGGTGGGTCAATAGGATTCTGCTGTGATTTATGTCATAGAGTGTTTGTCTTTGTGTCCCTCTTAGAGATTTATAGTGTCTGGCCTTACATTTAGGTCTTTAATCCATTTTGAGTTTATTTCTGTTTATGGTGTTAGGGGGTGTTTTAAATTCATTCTTTTACATGTAGCTGTCCAGTTTTCCCAACACCACTTATTGAAGAGACTGTCTTTTCTCCATTGAATATCCTTGCCTCCTTTGTCATAGATTAGTTGACCATAGGTGCATGGATTTAAATCTGGGCTTTCTATTCTCTTCCACTGAACTATATTTCTGTTCTTCTGTCAGTACCATACTGTCTTGATTACTGTAGCTTTGTAGTATAGTCTGAAGTCAGGAAGCCTGATTCCTCCAGTTCCATTTTTCTTTCTCAAGATTACTTTTGTTATTTGGGGTCTTTTGTGTTTCCATCAAATTGTAAAATTTTTTGTTCTAGTTCTGTGAAAAATGCCATGGGTAATTTAATAGGGATTTCATTGAATCTGTAGATTGCTTTGAGTAGTATAGTCATTTCACCATGTTGATTCTTTCAATCCAAGAACATAGTAAAATTCTCCTTCTGTTTTTATCATCATTAATTTCTTTAATCAGTGTCTTATAGTTTTCTGTGCACAGGTCTTTTGTTTCTTTAAGTAGGTTTATTCCTAGGAATTTTATTCATTCTTTTGCAATGGTAAGTGGAAATGTTTCCTTAATTTCTCTTTCTGACTTTTTGTTGTTTGTGTATAAGAATGCAAGAGATTTCTGTGCATTAATTTTGTATCCTGCTCTTTACAAAATTCATTGATTAGATCTAGTAGTTTTTTGGTGGCATCGTCAGGATTTACTATGTATAATATCATGTCATCAGCACACAGTGAGAGCTTTACTTCTTTTTTGTCAGTTCAGAATAATTTTATTTCTTTTTCTTCTCTTGTTGCCATGGCTAAAACTTCCAAAATTATGTTGAATAATAGCGGTGAGAGCAGGCACCTTTGTCTTGTTCCTGAACTTAGAGAAAATGCTTTCAGTTTTTCACCACTGAGAATGATGTTGGCTGTGGGTTTGTCATATACGGCTTTTATAATGTTGAGGTAGTTTCCTCTATGGACACTTTCTACACAGTTTTCATCTTAAATGGGTGTTGAATTTTTTTGAAAGCTTTTTCAGCATCTATTGAGATAAGCATATGTTTTTTATCCTTCAATTTTTTAATATAGGGTAACACATTGTTTGATTTGTGTATATTGAAGAATCCTTGCATTACTGGGATAAACTGCACTTTATCATGGTGTATGATCATTTTAAAGTGCTGTTGGATTTGGTTTGCTAGTATTTTGTTGAGGATTTTGGCATCTAAGTTCACCACAGTGATACTGGTCTGGAATTCTCTGTTTTTTGATATCTTTTTCTGGTTTTGGTATAAGGGTGATGGTGGTCTCATAGAATGAGTTATGGAGTATTCGTCCCTCTGCTATATTTTGGAAGAGCTTGAGAAGAATAGGTGTTAGCTCTTCCCTAAATCTTTTATAGAATCTACCTGTGAAGCCATCTGACTCTGGGCTGTTTTTTGTTGGGAGATTTTTAAGCACAATTTCAGTGCTTGTGAAAGGTCTGTTCATATTTTCTATTTCTTCCTGGTTCAGTCTTGGAAGGTTTTACTTTTCTAAGAATTTTTCCATTTCTTCCAGGTTGTCCATTTTATTGGCATATACTTGCTTGTGGTAGTCTCTCATGAACCTTTGTATTTCTGTGCTGTCAGTTGTTACTTCTCCTTTCTTGTTCTACTTCTAGTGATTTGAGTCTTCTTCTTTTTTTCCTGATTAGTCTGGCTAATGGTTTATCAATTTTGTTTATCTTCTCAAAGAACCATCTTTTAGTTTTATTGATTTTTGCTACTGTATCGTTCATTTCTTTTTCATTTATTTCTGATCTGATCTTCATGATTTATTTCCTTCTGCTAACTATGGGGTTTTATTTATTTTTCTTTCTCTAATGCTTTAGCTGTAAGGTTAGGCTGTGTATTTGAGATGTTTCTTGTTTCTTGAGGTATGATTGTATTGCTATAAATTTCCCTCTTAGAACTGCTTTTGCTGCATCCCATAGCTTTTGTGTCATCGTGTTTTCATTGTCATTTGTTTCTTGGTATCTTTTCATTTCCTCTTTGATTTCTTCAGTGATCTCTTGGTTATTAAGTGGTGTATTGTTTAGCCTCCATGTGTTTGTATTGATTACAGATTTTTTCCTGTAATTGATATCTAGTCTTATAGCATTGTTGTCATAAAGATACTTGATAAGGCTTCAATTTTCTTAAATTTACCAAAGCTTGATTTGGGACCCAAGATATGATCTATCCTGGAGAATGTTTCATGAGAACTTGAGAAGTGTATTCTGTTCTTTTTGGATGGAATATCCTATAACTATTAATTTAGTCTGTCTTGTTTAAAGTAACATTTAAATCTTGTGTCTCCTTATTTATTTTCATTTTGGATGATATGTCCATTTGTGAAAGTGGGGTGTTAAAGTTCCCTACTATGATTGTGTTACTGTCAATTTCCCCTTGTATGGCTGTTAGCATTTGCCTTATATATTGATGTGTTCCTATGTTGGGTGCATAAATATTTACAACTGTTATATCTTCTTCTTGGATTGATCCCTTGATCATTATGAAGTGTCCTTCTTTGTCTCTTGTAATAGTCTTTATTTTAAAGTCTATTTTGTCTCATAAGAGAATTGTTACTTCAGCTTTCTTTTGATTTCCATTTGCATGGACTATCTTTTTCCATCCCCTCACTTTCAGTCTGTATGTGTCACTGTGTCTGAAGTGGGTCTCTTGTAGACAGCATATATATGGGTTTTGTTTTTGAATCAGCATATTACCATTTTCTTAATTATTTTGGTGTTGCTTTTATAGGTCTTTTCTTTCTCTTGTGTTTCCTGCCTAGAGAAGTTCCTTTAGCATTTGTTGTAAAGCTGGCTTGATGGTGCTGAATTCTCTTAACATTTGCTTCTTTAAGTATTTTGATTTCTTCATCAAATCTGAATGACATCCTTGCTGGGTAGAGTAATCTTGGTTGTAGCTTTTTTCCTTTCATCACTTTCAATATATCTTGTCACTCCCTTCTGGCTTGCAGAGTTTCTGCTGAAAGATCAGGTGTTATCCTTATGGGGATTCCCTTGTATGTTATTTGTTTCTTTTCCCTTGATGCTTTTAATATTTTTTCTTTGTCTTTATTTTTTGTTAGTTTGATTAATATGTGTCTTGGCATGTTTCTCCTCGGGTTTATCCTGTATGGGACTCTCTGTGCTTCCTGGACTTTATTGACTATTTCCTTTCCCATGTTGGGAAGTTTTCTACTATAATATCTATGAATATTTTCTTAAACCCTTTCTTTTTTTCCTCTTCTCTGCTACACCTATAATTCAAATGTTTTTGTGTTTCATGTTGTCCCAGAAGTCTATGAGACTGTCCTCCACTCTTTTCATTCTTTTCCTTTTATTCTGCTCTGCAGCAGTTATTTCCACCATTCTATCTTCCAGCTCAGTTATCCATTTTTGGCCTCATTTATTCTGCTATTGATTCCTTCTAGAGTATTTTTAACTTCAGTTATTGTGTTGTTCATTACTGTTTGTTTGCTCTTTACTTTTTCTAGGTCCTTTTTAAACGATTGCTGTATTTTCTCTATTCTGTATTCAAGAATTTGTATCATCTTTATTATCATTACTCTGAATTCTTTTTCAGGTACTTTGCATATTTCCTTTTCACTTCCTTTGTCCTGTGGGTTTTTATCTCCTTTGCCTGTAAGATATTTCTCTGTCTTCTCATTTTGTTTAATTTACAGTATTTGAGGTCATATTTCCCTAGGATGCCAGGTTGTAGTTCCTCTTGCTTCTGTTCTCTCCCCCCTGTGGTGAGGTTGGTCCAGTGACTTGCATAGGCTTCCTAATGGGAGGCAGTGGTGCCTGCGTTCTGGTGGGTGGAGCTGAGTCTTTTCCCTCTGATGAGCAGGGCCGTGTCAGGTGCTGTGTTTTGGGGTGTCTGTGAGCTTAGTATGACTTTAGGTAGTCTGTGTGCTGATGGATGGGTTTGTGTTCCTGTTTTGCTTGTTGTTTGGTGTGAGGCGTCCAGTGCTGGGAGCTGCTGACTATTGGGTGTAGCCAGATCTTGGATTCAGATAGAGGCCTCCATGAGAGCAGTCAGTGATTAATCTTCCCTGTGGCCAGGAGTTCTCTAGTGGTCTAGCTTCCTGGACTCAGTGCTCCTACCCCAGAGCCTCAGGCCCAACTTCAGGTCTAGGAACAAGCACCCCACAAGTTACTCGTCCTGGCAATATAGGGGATTAAAAAAAAGAAAAAAAGACTAACAAAACCTCAAAGGGTAAAAAGTAAAATCAAACCAACAAAAACAGAATCAAGGATACACACACACACACAAAAGAAACAAAAACAGAACCAAATCATAAAGCAAAAGAACAACCAGACAAACAAAAGAACTGAAGAACGAAATCAAAGAATTGAAAAGAAAACTGACAAAAACACAGATACAAGAGGCAAAACAAGAGCAGAGGGCCAACTGAAGAATGAAGCAAAGAAACAAAACTGGTAAATATGATTAAAAAAATAAAGAACAAGAAATAGAGAAATGGGAAACAAGACAGAATAACAAAAAGCAATGTAGAAACAGAAGTATATATAAAAAATAGAAATATATTAAAGAAAAAAAAAGACAAACAAAACCCCAGAGAAATGGTAAAAACAAAATCAAACAAACAAAAACAGAAAGAAGGAAACACACACATGCAAAAGAAACAAAAGCAGAACCAAATAAAACAAAAACAAGGGAAGAACCAGGCAAATAGAAGAACTCAAAAACGAAATCAAGTGAATTGGAACAAAACTAACAAAAAAACAAAACCAAAGCAGTATGCCAAGTGAAGATTAAGGCAAGGAAACAGAAAAAAACATAAAAATTATTTCAAAAAATAATGAAATAAATTAAAAAGGGAAACAGAACAACAGAGAAGAAGAGTAGAAATGGAAATATGGAAAATAAAAGTTAAAGGAAAAGAAGAAAAAAATAAGGGACAAGAACACAGAACAACAGAAAAGCAATGTAAAAATAGAAATATATATTATAAAAATTAAAACTGTGTTATAGAACATGAAGACCCCCAAAAGATAAAACAAAAGAAAGCTAAACTAAAACTAAAACAAACAGAGGACCTGCAGGGAAGGAGAGTCAGCATGTTGAAAGGAGGGCATCTGGAGTGTGGAGTTCTGGAGTTCGGAGTTGTGTGGCTGACAGGATCTTGGTGCTCCAGGCAGGTGTCAGGCCTGTGCCTCTGAGGTAGGAGAGCCGATTTCAGTACATTGGTCTACCAGAGACCTCCCGGCTCCATGTAATATCAAATGGTGAAAGCTCTCCCAGAGATCTCCATTCAACACTAAGACCCAGCTTCTCAATGCTAAAACCCAGGTCCACTCAATGACCAGCAAGCTACAGTGCTGGATACCCTACACCAAACAACAAGTAAGACAGGAACACAACCCCACCCATTATCAGAGGGGCTGCCTAAAACAATAATAAGGTCACAGACACCACAAAACACATTACTGGATGTGGTCCTGTCCACCAGAAACACAAGATCCAGCCTCATTCACCAGAACACAAGCATCAGTCCCATCCATAAGAAAGCCTACACAACCCACTGAACCAACGTTAGCCACTGGGGTCAGACACCAAGAACAATGGGAATTATGAACCTGCAGCCTGCAAAAAGGAGACCCCAAACAAAGTAAGTTAAGCAAAATGAGAAAGCATAGAAACACACAGATGAAGGAGCAAGGTAAAAACCCACCAGACCAAACAAATGAAGAGGAAATAGGCAGACAACCTGAAAAAGAATTCAGAGTAATGATAGTAAAGATGATCCAAAATCTTGCAAATAGAATGGAGGAAATACAAGAAAAGTTTTACAAGGACCTAGAAGAACTAAGGAGCAAAGAAACAATGATGAACAAAACAATAAATGAAATTAAAAGTTCTCTAGAAGGAATCAATAGCAGAATAAATGAAGCAGAAGAACAGATAAGTGACCTGGAAGATAAAATAGTGGAAATAAATACCACAGAGCAGAACAAGGAAAAAAGAATGAAAAGAATTGAGGACAGTCTCAGAGACATCTGGGACAACATTAAACACACAAACAAACGAATTATAGGGGTCCTTGAAGAAGAGGAGAAAAAGAAAGGAACTGAGAAAATATTTGAAGAGATTATAGTTGAAAATTTCCCAACATGGGAAGGGAAATAGTCAGTCAAGTCCAGGAAGTGCAGAGAGTCCCATAGAGGATAAATCCAATGAGAAGCAAGCCAAGACACATATTAATCAAACTATCAAAATTAAAGACAAAGAAATATTATTAAAAGCAACAAGGGAAAAACAACAACTAACACTCAAGGGAAACCCCATAAGGTTAACAGCTGATCTTTCAGCAGAAACTCTGCAAGTCAGAAGGGAGTGGCAGGACATATTTAAAGTGATGAAAGGGAAAAAACTACAAGCAAGATTACTCTACCCAGCAAGGATCTCTTTCAGATTCGACAGAGAAATTAAAAATTTTACAGACAAGAAAAAGGTAAGAGAATTCAGCACCTCCAAACCAGCTTTAAAACAAGTGGGAAAGGAACTTCTCTTGGCAGGAAACACAAGAGAAGGAAAAGACCTACAATAACAAACCAAACACAATTAAGAAAATGGTAATAGGAACAATCATAACGATAATGACCTTAAATGTAAATGGATTAAATTCTCTAACTAAAAGACATAGACAGGCTGAATGGATACAAATACAAGACCCTTATATATGCTGTGTACAAGAGATGCACCTCAGACTTATGGACACATACAGACTGAAAGTTAGGGGATGAAAAAATATATTCCATGCAAATGGAAATCAAAAGAAAGCTGGAGTAGCAATTCTCATATCAGAGAATATAGACCTTAAAATAAAGACTATTAGAAGGGACAAAGAAGGACACTATATAATGATCAAGGGATCAATCCAAAAAGAAGATATAACAAATGGAAACATTTATGAACCCAACATACTGGCACCTCAAGTAATAAGGCAAATGCTAACAGCCATAAAAGGGGAAATCGACAGTCATACAATCATAGTAGAGGACTTTAACACCCCACTTTAACCAATGGACAGATCATCCAAAATGAAAATAAATAAGGAGACACAAGCTTTGAATGACACATTAAACAAGATGGACTAAATTGATATTTATAGAACATTCCATCCAAAAAGAACAGAATACATTTTCTTCTCAAGTGCTCATGGAACATTCTCCAGGCTAGATCATATCTTGGGTCCCAAATCAAGCCTTGGTAAATTTAAGAAAATTGAAATCATATCAAGTATCTTTTCCGAACACAACGCTATGAGACTAGATATCAATTACAGGGAAAAAATGTAAAATATACAAACACATGGAAGCTAAACAATACACTACTTAATAACCAAGAGATCACTGAAGAAATCAAAGCAGAAATAAAAAAAATAGGAAGAAACAAATGACAATGAAAACATGACGAAACAAAACCTATGGGATGCTGCAAAAGCAGTTCTAAGAGGGAAGTGTATAGCAATACACTCCTATCTCAAGAAACAAGAAACATCTCAAATAAACAACCTAACCTTACACCTAAAGCAATTAGAGAAAGAAGCACAAAAATACTGCAAGGTTAGCAGAAGGAAAGAAATCATAAATATCAGATCAGAAATTAATGAAAAAGAAATGAAGGAAACAATAGCAAAGATCAATAAAACTAAAAGCTGGTTCTTTGAGAAGATAAACAAAATTGATAAACCATTAGCCAGACTCATCAAGAAAAAAAGGGAGAAGACTCAAATCAATAGAATTAGAAATGAAAAACGAGAAGTAACAACTGACACTGCAGAAATACAAAGGATCATGAGAGATTACTACAAGCAACTCTATGCCAATAAAACGGACAACCTGGAAGAAATGGACAAATTCTTAGAAAAGCACAACATTCTTATACTGAACCAGGAAAAAATAGAAAATGTAAACAGACAAATCACAACACTGAAATTGAGATTGTGTTTTAAAATTTTCCAACAAACAAAAGCTCAGGACCAGATGGATTCACAGGTGACTTCTATCAAATATTTAGAGAAAAGCAAGCACCTATCCTTCTCAAACTCTTCCAAAATATAGCAGAGGGAGGAACACTCCCAAACTTATTCTACGAGGCCATCATCACCCTGATACCAAAATCAGACAAAGATGTCACAAAGCAATAAAACAACTGGCCAATATCACTGATGAACATAGATGCAAAAAATCCTCAACAGAATACTAGCAAACGTAATCTAATAGCACATTAAAAGGATCATACACCACGATCAAGTGGGTTTTATCCCAGGAATGCAAGCATTGTTCAATATAGGCAAAACAATCAATGTGATACACCATATAAAAATATTGAAAGATAAAAACCATATTATCATCTCAATAGATGCAGAAAAAGCTTTCAACAATGTTCAACACCCATTTATGAGAAAAACCCTCCAGAAAGTAGGCATAGAAGGAACTTACCTCAACATAATAAAGACCATATATGGCAAACCCACAGCCAACATTGTTCTCAATGGTGAAAAAGTGAAAGTGAAAAACCATTTCCACTAAGATCAGGAACAAGACCAGTTTGCCCACTCTTACCACTATTATTCAACATAGTTTTGGAAGTTTCAGCCACAGCAATCAGAGAAGAAAAATAAATAAAAGGAATACAAATTGGAAAAGAGAAGTAAAGCTGTCACTGTGTGCAGATGACAAGATCCCATACATAGAGAATCCTAAAGACTCTACCAGAAAACTACTAGAGCTAATCAATGAATTTGGTAAAGTTGCATGATACAGAATTAAGGCACAGAAATCTGTTGCATTCCTATACACTAATGATGAAAACTCTGAAAGAGAAATTAAGGAAACACTCCCATTTACTATTGCAGCAAAAAGCATAAAATACCTAGGAAAAAACCCACCTAAGGAGACAAAAGACCTGTATGCAGAAAACTGTAAGACACTGATGAAATAAATTAAAGATGATACAAACAGATGGAGAAATATACCAAGTTCTTGGATTGGAAGAATCAACATTGTGATAATGACTATACTACCCAAAGCAATCTACAGATTCAATGCAATACCTATCAAATTACCAATGGAATTTTTCACAGAACTAGAAAAATATTTTTCACAATTTGTATGTAAACCTTAAAGACCCTGAATAGCCAAATGAATCTTGAGAAAGAAAAGCGGAGCTGGAGGAATCAGGCTCCCTGACTTCAGACTATAATACAAAGCTACAGTAATCAAGACAGTATGGTACTGGCCCCCAAACAGAAATATAGATCAATGGAATGGGATAGAAAGTGCAGAGATAAACCCACGAACATATGGTTACCGTATGTTTGATAAAGGAGGCAAGAATATACAATGGAGAAAAGATAGCCTCTTCAATAAATGGTGCTGGGAAAACTGGACAGCTACATGTAAAAGAATGAATTTAGAACACTCCTTAACACAATACACAAAAGTAGACTCAAAATGGATTAAAGACCTAAATGTAAGGCCAGACACTATGAAACTCCAAGAGGAAAACATAGGCAGAACACTCTATGACATAAATCTTAGCAGGATCCTTTTTGGCCCACCTCCTAGAGAAATGGAAATAAAAACAAAAATAAACAAAATGGACCTAATGAAACTTAAAAGGTTTTGCACAGCAAAGGAAACCATAAGCAAGACAAGAAGACAACCCTTAGTATTGGAGAAAATATTTGCAAAGAAGCAACTGCCAAAGGATTAATCTCCAAAATTTACAAGCAGCTCATGCAGCTCGATATCAAAAAAACAAACAACCCAATCCAAAAATGGACAGAAGACCTAAACAGAAATTTCTCCAAAGAAGATATACAGATTGCCAACAAACACATGAAAGGATGCTCAACGTTATGAATCATTAGAGAAATGCAAACCAAAATTACAATGAGGTGTCACCTCACACCAGTCAGAATGGACTTCATCAAAAAATCTACAAACAATCAATGTTGGAGAGGGTGTGAAGAAAAGGGAACCCTCTCGCACTGTTGGTGGGAATGTAAATTGATACAACCACTATGGAGAACAGTGTTGCTTAAAAAAAATAAAACTAGAACTACCATATGACCCAGCAATCTCACTAATGGGCATATACCCTGAAAAAACCATATTTTGAAAAGAGTCATGTACCACAATATTCATTCAGCTCTATTTACAATAGCCAGGACATGGAAGGAACCTAAGTGTCCATCTACTGATGAATGGATAAAGAAGATGTGGCACATATATACAATGGAATATTACTCAGCAATAAAATGAAACAAAATTGAGTTATTTGTATTGAGGTGGAAGGCCTTATAGTCTGTCATACAGAGTTAAGTGTGTCAGAAAGAGAAAAACAAATACCATACTAACACATATATATATATAGTATCTAAAAAAAAATAGAGTGGTGAGATAGGGAGGGTGGATGGGAGGGAGATGCAAGAGGGAAGAGGTATGGGGATATATGTATATGTATAACTGATTCACTTTATTATAAAGCAGAAACTAACACACCACTGTAAAGCAATTATACTCCAACAAGAATGTTTAAAAAAAAAACAGAAAAAAAGAAAAAAGTTGTTCTGAAGAACTTAGGGACTGGACAGGAATAAAGATGCAGATGTAGAGAATGGACTTGAGGACACATGGAGGGGGAAGAGTAAGTTGGGACGAAGCAAGAGTGGCATAGACTTATATATACTACCAAATGTAAAATAGCTAGTGGGAAGCAGCCACATAACACAGGGAGTACAGCTCTGTGCTTTGTGACCTCCTAGATTGGTGGGATATGGAGGGTAGGAGGGAGATGCAAGAGGGAGGAGATATGGGGATATATGTATATGTATAGCTGATTCACTTTGTTATAAAGCAGAAAGTAACACACCATAGTAAAGCAATTATACTCCAATAAAGATGTTAAAAAAAAGAAAGAAAAATAATTAAAACACAGAACCAACAACAGAATAAATTAAAACATAATAAAATTAATAGTAATAATTATGTTTTCCTGGGGTCTCAGCTGAAAGTGTCCTTGCACATGTCGTGAGCCACAGCTCACCTCCGTCTCCCCAAGAGGCCCTCCTGTGCCTCTGGTCTGGTCTCTGGATCTGCTGTCGGCCTTGTGGGGACCCCTCAGACTCTGATCTGGCCCAATTCCTCCGTTTGTTTGCCCCCAATGTCTACAGCTGCCAGAGCTAGACCGTTTTCATTTGTGGGAACACTCATTGTCTACTCAGATATTCCAAAGACGCAGGGTCTACATAGCTGAGCGTGGGGATTTAATCTGCAGTTTGTACAGCTGATGAAAAGATTTTTGATCTTATTCCTTAGTCGCCCCATCCCTGGGGTTCAGCTTTGGTTTTATCCCCACCTCTGCATATGGTTCACCCTCAGGAGTCTAGTCCTGAGGCTGCCTTGGAGCTCTCGGGCCTGCACCAGTGAGGACAGGGCACAGAGGTGGTATGGCTGCTTGGATCACGGGAGCCCTGGTGGCACCAAATGCACAGGGAAGCCAGTTGCCACGGGCGCAAGAGACGTGGCCCTAGCAAGGGCCTTTTCTATCCCCCAGCAGCAGGCAGGTGAGAGCCAGCCCTGAGTAGCCTTCTTTTATTGTTTGTGGGCAGGCGTCAGTGTGTGGGGAGAGAGAAGTTAAAATAGTGGCTCCTCCCCTGCGTGTGACTCAGTAGTATTGCCCTACTTCCATGGCCGTCTGGTCTTCCTCTGTAGGCATTCCCTGCTGCGGATTTCCTCCCTTCGGTCCCCTCAGTCTGTCTCCCCACAGCCAACAGCAGTTCTCGCTCTGGGCCTGTTTTCTAAACCCCATGCTCCAGCTCCCAGCCCCCTTGCACACCTGTGGCACAGGTCCTAGTCCAGGGCACATAGGGACGAGGTACGGACTGTCTCTGTATTTCTCACTCTGTCCCGTCTGCCACCGATCGGCCTCTTCACTCTCTTCCAACAGCTTCAAATTCTTCCTTTCTGTCCCAACCAATTCCCCTGTTAGAGAGGGAATTTCCCCATTAGAGAGGGGGTTTCCCCAAATTCGGGAATCTCTCTTCTGCTTCAGCGCCCCCGCCTCTGGGGTGCAGGTCCCATCCCACCTCCTCTCCTCCTCTTTCTCCCTTTTTTTTTCTTTTCCTACCCAGTTATATAGGGATCTTTATAGTCCTTTCCACTGTCCAAGGTCTTCTGCTAGTTTTCAGCTGGTGTTCTGTGAGAATTGTTTCATCTATAGATATATTCCTGATGCATCCATGGAGAGAGATAAACTCCATGTCATCTGCCATCTTTAATCTCTGTATCTATATACTTTTCTAATCCTCAAAATAGATGTGCAAGATGTATGTTATCATGTCCAGAAGATGAGACACAAAGAGGTTAGATAACTTGGCCAGGATCTTATAGCTAGTAAGCTAAATTCCTTGTATCAATCACAGATGGTACAATAAAATTGGAAATGTGAGGATAGTCTAATAAAAGAACTATTTTCAAAGGTGTGGGCAGGGTATAGTGACGTGTGATTGACAGTGAAATATCTTGGATCTAGTGACAGAAGTGGTGCTACCACCTCTCAGCATAAAGGAGCAAAGAGCATAAGGAGAGAGAATTGTTGAGCTGTGGTTATAAGTTGAGGGACGCAGCCAGCCTAGGTGTCTAAGCATGGAGGGAGCCAGGGGAATAAATATTCCCCAAATTCTCTCCACTTTCAATCCATTGCCTCTTTGCAAGCTTCCCCATTAACTGAACTAAAAAGAAGGCAGAGAGCAAGCGGACCTGTTCAAATAGCCCATGGTGCTTAGTCTTCTGGGACACTGAAGTAGGTATCTGGTGAGTCAGGAGGGACAAATGGAAGGTAGACAGTGCACTTCTCTGCCAGAGGGTAAGTCATCCCTTCAAGTCAGTGACAGCAGTATCTGACTCATCTTCACATTCCACTGAACAATGCCTGTCACACCATAAATAATTAATGAACACATGTATTAATACTTTTTTTCTTTCTTTCCTCACCATTTTTCTATCTCCAAGACCTCAGGCCAAAAGTGAAGATGGCATTGCCAGCCAAGTGTGAGCAGCTGGTGATAATCTAATAAGAGAAGGGTTGTTCCCTTCTCCACACCCTCACCACAGTTTGGGAGGAGTGAGTGGAGAACACTCTAGAGCAGGACTCCCCCTTGTAAAGACTCCATGTTCCTTGCCCTTTTGCAGTTAGCCTGGAGGCTGGAAACAGGGAGAGTGGAGTGTTTCTTTTTCTGGGGATGCTTCCAAGACATTTTGTAGACCATCAGCAACTTTAATTTGGGTCACAACCAAAGTTTGAGAACCGAGCTATTCAGTGAACTTATTTATAAGACGTTGGAAAAAAACCCAAAAAAACAAAAAAACCCAGTTTTTCAAGTGACCAAAATTGTTCTCAGAAGCATTTTAGATTTGAATCATATTCATGAGAAAAATGTGGCAGAACAGGGGTTCCTTGAATTAGTGTTTATTAACTCGCTATCAAGTGACCTTGTACTGTAAACAATCAGATAAAGAGGATGAACAGATATAGTTTAAAGGCTAAAGCCAATAATGATTTTTTTCTCCCCAGGGTCCCCTCCCAAACTCTTGCGTCTCAAAAATGGGTCAGTCCTGCTCCAAGGAGGTCATCTTGCTTTTGGTTAGTCTATTTGTTTCTTATTGACCTTTCATATGGTTGTTGATGGTCTTTTAAACACAAGCAGCTGAGATCTCACTATTTGTTAAAATTTCTCTGGACACACTTGCACAACAGGAGAATGTGTTATGGAATCTTCAGGCTTGAAGGTCCTGGGGAGTCATCTGGTATGACGTCCCTTGGCTTTTCATTCTCAGTTTTTCCCACACTAGTTGATAGGAATCTTCCTGAGGGTGAGGGCCCTGAAGAAGAGAAATCATACTCTCCCAGCTTGCCTGTCTTGCTAATAAGAAAGCAACTTCTTTCTCTGAATCTTGTCTGTTCAGAATTAAAAATGAAAAGTACAATAGTTTAATACATTTTATGACCTTCATGTTTTATTAAATTTCATAAAGGCATTCCATTCAAAAGAGGGTCAGATTTTAAATTAAGGCTCTACAACAAATATTTAAACTCAGATTTTATAAAAAAAGGTACTGCATATTCAAGCACTTGAAATTGATTATAGAAGACTTAGGTATTGAAATTTTAAAAGTGTGGTAGATATTGTAAATGGATAATAATGTTTAGCAGGATACTGAATTTGTATTTATTTGGCCTGTTTTATGTACATTTTGAAAATTTGTGAAATAATGAAAATTATTTTTTAGATACAAGTGCTTCACACATAGAAGGGGCATTACAAATATTGATTGAAAAAATGCATGGATTATAAGAGTGAAAAAATATCTACAAACTTTATACTTTCTTTTTAAGTGAGAACTTCTACACTTTAATTAATTCAATGTAAGAAAATTTCAAACAGAGTTTAATTTATTCTAGCATTGCAACAAGCTTTGAAGGAGCTGTGTGAAATGTTCGTGCATCTTTAAAGAACTGAGCATTGAGATGGAGAGGCACGATCTATAGACATAAAACATTGAAAGAACAACAAAAAAGAGATACCTGGCTCTCTTACAGCTCTCAGGGGACCTGGAATGGTTAGAATTTATGGAGGAAGGAAAATTGAGGGAGCTCTTGAGTAACTTCCAAAGGGACATATAATATGCTCTCCCATGTTAACATAACAAGCATTTAAGATTGTCAAAGGATTTGCCAAAGATTTGTAGCAAGGCAGAATATAAAGGCTAGTTAAAGAAATTAAACTTCCTCCTCTATATCAGTATTTTTCTTTATGGAAATTTTCTCTTTAGCTTTGTTTCCAGAAGTTTGACTGTATGGTGCCTAGGTATGACATTTTTATATTTTTCCACTTATGTTTCACTGAGCTTCTTAAATCTGTAGGTAGGTGTATTTCATCAGTATTAAAGAGATCTTGGCCATTTTTCCCCCAAATATTATTCCTTTCCTATTCCTTCTTTTTCTTCTCCTAGGATTACAATTACATATAAGTTAGATAGTTTAATTCATCTCACACATTTCTTTCTGTTCTATTCTTTTTATTGTTTTTCCTTCCCATGCTTCATTTTGGGTATTTTTTAATACATTCTCTTAAGGTTCAATAATCCTATTTTCTGTTGTGTCCAATCTGCTGTTAAACCTATTCAATTTCAGATATTATATTTTGTACATCTAGAATATTAATTTAATGACTTTTTCATAGATTCTGATTCTCTGTTGAAAGATTTTATTTTTTTATGCATTCCATTCAATTCCCCCCTCTATTTCCTTTAACATCATTTTTTGAAGCCCTTTTCTGTTAATTCCAACTTCTAGATTATCTCTGGATTTGATGCTCTTAACTCTATTGTCCCTGTTATCTCTCTATTCTTAGTCACTTTTTTCTGTCTCATTTTATGTTTAGTAAAGTTTGATGGTGTGCTGGACCTTTAAAATAATGTTTTACAGAGGTTCGGATTATGTTATCTTCTTCTAAAGGGAGTTGAGTTTTATTCTGGTAGGTGGTTAAATCAAGGATGAATCCCCTTGATTCTTTTCAGCCTGGTAAAAGCTTTATTAAAGCAGATCTATTTCAGGTTTGTTTCCTCTTATTCACAGGGCATGGTTCTTACTTCTACACTCTGGCCATTTAAAGATCTCTAGTTTTTCTAAGTGTTGTCCAAAGTACCTCCACTCCAGCTGTCCCCTTTGGGATCTCGGTAATTTCTGATCAGCTCTCAACTCTCAGTATGCTATTTTCTAGGTGTCCTAAAGCCTCAAGCTGCATGTGCAAGTCCAGGAGTAGGCCTAGGACCCAAGGAATATTTCCACACAGATTTTTGAAATGCTTTCTCTGTGGTTTATCCTTTTTTATCACCCTGCTCCAAAAATTCCAGTTAGGACTCTAATTTTGCTTCCTTTGACCATTAAGATCATTTTTCATTGCTTGGGCTCCCCTTCCCTGCATTAGAGCCCAGAAAACATCCTTGTGGAGAAAGTCTGAGTGAATATAGCTCTCATCTCCCATGCCTTCATCCTCTTAAGGGACAAAACATTTCATCTCATCATTTTCCAATATCTGCCAATAATTATTTGATATAATTCGTCTAAGTTTTATGGTTATTTGGTGGGCAGTGGGTCTAGTACTACACTCTGTCACAGCTGGAGTGTCCCTACTAAAGAGAAATTCAAACTCATATGCGTTCATGCATAATATACAGGTTTACTTGTACACTCTTACACACACCTATGTGTATACATGTGTATACATGCATACAAGTTTGCCTGTGTGTGAAGATATACACACATGTGAATGTGTATATATATATATATATATATATATATATATATATATCACATGCATATGTTTACTTGTGAATATACATATGTGTGACTAAAACTGTTTGCATGCTTGTACACACACACACGATTGAAGTTTAATTCATGCAGCCAGAATTGGATGGTGAATTATTAGAAGGTAGAGATTTGCCTTCCCACTGCCAGATAGGCTATTGGAGATTTATTTGGTTATTTGAGGAATTTTGTGAGGGTTAATTCACTTGTAATTGACTCATTGACTCCTTACCGTGAATTCCCTGAAATAGTCTCTCTTTCTAGCTGAGTCCCACAAAGGTAAATGCTAGAGCTGGCCCTGCAGAGCAGGTCCCCAGAGGTCTCACAAAGTGCTCTTTCCACTATATTAAGTTTCAGTCTTAAAAAGGGATTAGTCTTTTCCTGGTATTCCTTACTCCATGAGATACATGGTTCCTTGCTGCACTAAATATTGGCTAATTGAGATGTTCTGAGTGTCTCCCTGGAAATCCAACTCCATCCCACTGCTTTGGGGTCAGACATAAACTTGAGCAAGCTTTCATTTAATTCTCTCCAAAAACAAAAAACACCTTGCTCACTCAACAAGGTGAGAAGGGTGAAGAAAAAAAGAAGAGCTAACATTTGGACAGAAGAAAAAGCCAGAATAAAGCAAAAGTGAGTGGAAGTGCCAAGAAACTTGTCAGTTCAGAGGCTTTTATTTTTGGAGCCCCTGTGCTCTCCATCTGGTCTTGACCCAGTCCTGGTAGAGTCCAGATCTCCTCGGTGCTCTTCCCATCCTCCCCTCTAACCCTCAATTACTAATTCTCAATTTGAGGTGACAATGACCAGTGATGATAAACTAAGTGTCCCCTTGAAGACCTTGCATTTTACAAGGCATCTAAACTTTGAACTAATGAAACAAAACTACAAAGGTAATGATTCTAGCATTAGAGAAGAATAAATATTTTGTATATTAGTATAGTATAATTATATTATGTAATATATTATTTATATAATATAAATAAATGGGGAGGATTGAACCAGGGCTCAGGGTGAGGCAGAAAAGTCTTTGTGCCCTCTGGAAGTTGGATGCCTGAGGAATAGAGAACAAAATATTGCTAAAATCCTTCTGCCCTTGGTCTAGGCAGCTTGGAAATGAGGATTTTACCAAGCTGAGTGTGAGGGCGATTAGACAAAGAGACTGTGAATGTAAGAGAAGATGGAGCTCCCTGAGGTGCTCATTCTTTTGAAGTTTTTTTTTTTTTAAGGTAGATGAAATGATTGGCTTCATCAAAGTTTAGTTTAGCAAAGCTGTTTATAGGTCCTAGAAAGCTGTACATGGTAGCAAAACCCATCCTCCATATAGCGGCCAAGTTTATCTTTTAAAAATGTAAATCATGACATGCCTCTTCACAGCTTAAAATCTTCCAATCTGCTATGTCATGGCAACTGGACTCTGAGTCCCTCTGTGATCTGGTCTCTGCCTTCTCCTTCCTCTCCAAGATCCAGTTTCACGGACCTTCTGTTTCTTAAAGAAGCCCAGCTTGTTCCTTCCTCACGACCTTTTCACTCTTTCTTTTCGGTGCCTGAACAGCTCTTCCTTCTTGTCATTCAAGACTCAGTTCCGATGTTTTAACTTCAGAGAGGCTTCCATGACCCATGGCATGCATCACATTCTCAGCTTGTGTTTTTCTTAGCAGTGACCTTGGTTATTCATGAGTTTGTGGTCTGAGCCCTTGCATCCCCTTGAGAATGTCCTCTTTGAGGTCACTGCTTTTGTCCTGTTCACCACTCTATGTTTGACTGCCAGAACAGGTTTTCAATAAAGTGTTGAACTAAAGAATTAATAGGCATAGAAAGGCAAATACTGTATGATAGCACTTGTGTGTAGAATCTAAAAAGTAAAACATGCACATATATAACCAAACAAAAACAGACTCAGATATAGAGAACAAACTAATGGTTACCAGTGGGGAGAGAGAAGGGGGAGGGACATTGTAGGGGTAAGGAATTAAGAGGTAAAACTATTATGCATAAAATAAATAAGCTACAAGGGTATACTGTACAACACAGGGAATATAACCAATATTTTATAATAACTATAAATGGAATATAACCTTTAAAAATTGTGACTTACTAGGTTGTACACCTGAAACTTACATAATATTGTACATCAACTCTACCTCAATTAAAAAAAATAGAATTAGTGAATCAATGAACAAATAGTCCACTCTGGTATGTTTACAAGAATTTCAATCATGGGTTCATAAAATGCCTAAATTGTGAGGCCTACAGAAACCCTCTAGTCTGATTTCTACTGAACACTGCTCCTCCAGCATACACGGCATACTCAATAGCTGCTCTGCTTAAAACAGAAACTTTGTGCAATAGCCCATTTCACTCAGGACAGCCTTCCTAGTCCCTCATTCAGTGCATATTAACTTTTATGTGCTGCACAATTTTCATATGTTCATCTGGATTCTAAATCCTTAGGAGACCTGCAGCATCTAATTAGAAGGAGAGGGAGGGACGGTCACAGAGATAGGAGGAAGATGGGACACCTCATAGTCTGACAGTGAAAGAGGAAGCAAGACTCCCTAAAGCTCATGTGAAAACAAAACCTGGAAGCTGTACCCATCTAGTTAAGGGCAAAAATGTAGATGTATTTTCGTAAGTGAAGGGCATCACAATATCACAGAAAAGGAAAGTACTGATAAGAACTCAGATGTTGCCATTGAATTGATCTGAATTCAAGTTCACATTAGTAGAGAGACATCACGTAATAACCTTTGTAAGCTCCAAATTGCCCACTTGTACACTAGGGAAATAAGCCCTTCTTCAGAGAGATACTGTAGGAATTGATCTAATCTTTGTAAAATACTTAGCTCTATAAACTGGTATGGAGTAAACCTTCAATAAATGTGAATAATACATTACAATAATAATGTTCATTGTGATGGGCTTATAAGTAAAAGGATATCTTCTTTGCAGTAAATTTTATTAATATCCAACACTATTACTCTTTTTAAGTTTTAGTATAAAATAAATAAAATTTCAAATATCCAAACAACCAGGCACCATTCATATCAATGCTAATAAAACTTTATTTTTATAACATTTTATATTTTACAAATCTCTTTCATGGATATTCTCTCATTTGATGACTCACAGTTGCTCATTCACTGAATAATGTAAAGCTTTAGCAATAATGTTTTATAATAAAAGTTACCTGTATTCCAGTTCAAGAGCCAGCTGCATCACTTTGGTCTTAATGATGTTTTTGACCAAATCACATTTCCTATGCCATAAAGTACAGAGCCAACTTGTTCTCTTGAAAGCTCAAATATTAAAGGTAGGGAAGAATAGTCTTTATCTTAAAAATGCAGCTTGGAGGTGTCAGTTAAATTCGCTGCCATCCAAAGATGCTTAACTTGGAGAAATCAGAAATAATGGAGGATTAAAGATTTTGCACCTACAGTAATTTTGGAAAATGAAGGAATCCCTCAGGTAGAAACATGATCCATTATTCCAAAACTTTTCAAGTTACAGCCTATAAATATTTGAAGTGTTTAACTTCTAAGGAGGCAAAGAAATTATTCAACCCAGTACAAGGAGAGGTGATGAGGAATAATGGGATGACATTAACAAAGAGAATATTTCCTCAACAAGGAGAATAGATAATGCAAAGGTTTCACTTAAAATGGAGACTCCTTGACTTAGAAGACTTAAAACAAGATGACACCTTAGGGCAGGAACTGATGGCTGAGTTCTATTTTAAGTTCTTGTGATTTGTGACCTGCTCAAGAGTACATTGAATGACTGTAATGGTTCATTCAGCACCTATTAAATTGGTTTGAGTGAACTGTATAAAGAATAGTCATAATAAGTAGAAATTCTGATGATTCCCTGGCATGCTGACATCCACTTTTGCTGTTTTTCTTATTCACCACCACCTAATGAATTCACCTTATTTTGCCACTTTTATCTGTTCATGTGACAGTTCTCACTGATACTAAACAAGGGAAAGAAAAGACAAGAGGCAGGGGCAGTAGGTGGGAGGAGGGAGAAAAGTGGATGTTAAGCTGGTTCTCATACATGTGTAATCAATTGATGGATGTAAACACTGCCCTGAACAACAACCACTAAGGCTGTGTCCCCATTTGTACATACAGATTTCTTTCCAGTTCCCCTTACTGAATCCTTGCCAGTCACCCTACCTCCCATATTATTAAATACAAGGAGAGAAGAAAACAAAAAAAAGAGGACTAAGAGTCATGATATTTCTGTCCTCTAATTTATCAATCTGGTTTTCAAATATTTAGACAATGTAAATGCAATTTTTAAACATGATTTCACTTACACGAGGTACCTAGAATAGGCATATTCATAAAGACACAAAGTATAATAGAGGTTATAGGGACTGAGGGGACGGAAATGAGGACATTTTGTTTATGGGCACAGAGTTCCTGTTGGGATGATGAGAAAAAGTTCTGGAGATGGAAGGTGGTGATAGCTACACAATATTGTGAATGTACTTAATGCCACTGAATTGCACACTTAAAAATGGTTTAAATGGTCAATTTTATGTTATGCATATCTTACTACAATAAAAAGTAATTTTTTACTTCAAATGTTAACTCTCAGGTCAAGGGATTAATGTTCACTGATTTACTAGTTATAGGAAATTTTTTCAAGAGCAGTTTGTTTTCCAAACTCTCTAGACATCCAAATCATTCTCTAATCCCCGTCTTCCAATTAGCACCACCAATAACTTTCTAAAACTTAAAAACTATACTCTGATATTTACTGTAGCCATATATTGATATAAAATTTATAGCATATTATAATTTAAAAGATCAATTTACTCATTTGCTAATTCATGCAATGAACATATTTAAGAATCTATTGTGGGGGGGCCTTCAAGACGGCGGAGGAGTAAGACATGGAGATCACCTTCCTACCCATAAATACATCAAAAATACATCTACATGTGGAACAACTCCTATAGAACACCTACTGGACGCTGGTTACGACCTCAGATTTCCCAAAAGGCAAGAAAATCCCCACATACCGGGGTAGGTCAAAAGAAAAAAGGAAAAACAGAGACAAAAGAATAGGGACAGGACCTGCACCTCTGGGAGGGAGCTGTGAAGGAGGAAAAGTTTCCACACACTAGGAAGCCCCTTCACTGGCAGAGACGAGGGTTGGACGGGGTGGGGGGAAGCTTTGGAGCCACAGAGGTGAGTGTAGCAACAGAGGTGCAGAGGGCAAAGCAGAGAGATTCCCACACAGAGGATCGGTGCCAACCAACACTCGTCAGCCCAAGAGGCTTCTCTGCTCACTCGCTGGGGCTAGTGGGGGCTGGGAGGTGAAGCTCGGGCTTTGGAGTTCAGATCCCAGGGAGAGGACTGAGGTTGACTGTGTAAACACAGCCTGAAGGGACTAGTGCACCACAGCTGGCCAAGAGGGAGTCCGACGAAAAGTCTGAAACTGCCTAAGAGGTAAAAGACCATTGTTTCGGGATGCGTGAGGAGAGGGGATTCAGAGCACCACTGAAACGAGCTCCACAGATGGCCGCAAGCTGTGACTATCAGTGCAGTCAACAGAGATGAGTATGATACATTAAGGTTGCTGCTGCCGCCACCAAGAAACCTGTGTGCAAGCAAAGGTCACTATCCACACCTCCCCTCCTGAGAGCCTGTGCAGCACTCCACTGCCAGGGTCCCATGATCCAGGGACAACTTCCCAGAGAGAACACATGGTGTGCCTCAGGCTGTTGCAACATCACACAGGCCTCTGATGCCACAGGCTCGCCATGCATTCCTTACCCCTCCCTCCCCCTGGCCTGAGTGAGCCAGAGCCCCCTAATCAGCCACTCCTTTAATCCCCTCCTGTCTGGGCAAAGAACAGATGGCCACAGGTGACCTACATACAGAGTAAGGGCCAAATCCAATGCTGAACCCCAGGAGCTGTGTGAACAAAGAAGAGAAAGGAAATTTCCTCCCAGCAGCCTCAGGAGCAGTGGATTAAATCTCCACAATCAATTTGATGTACCCTGCATCTCTGGAATTCCTGAATAGACAATGAATCATCCAAAAATTGGGGTGGTGGACTTTGAGAGCAACTGTAGACTTAGGGTTTGCTTTCTGCATCTAATTTGTTTCTGGTTTTATGTTTTACTTAGTTTAGTATTTAGAGCTTATTATCATTGGTAGATGTTTATTGATTTGGTTGCTCTCTTCCTTTTTTTTTTTTTAATATATATGGATACATTTTTTTTCCTTTTTCTCTTTTTATGAGTGTGTATGTGTATACTTCTTTGTGTGATTTTGTCTGTATAGCTTTGCTTTTTCTGTTTGACCTAGAGTTCTGTCTGTCCATTTATTTTTTGTTTTGCTTTCATTTCTTTTTAGTATTTTTTTAAAGTACTTGTTATCAATGGTGGACTTGTTTTTTGGTTTGTTTGCTTTCTTCTACCTTTCTTTTTTTCTATTACGTTTTTATTTTTAATAATTTTTAAATTTTACTAATCATATTTTCTTTTCCTTTTTCTTTCATTCATTCATTCATTCATTCATTCATTCATCCATTCTTTCTTTCTTTCCTTTTTCCTTTCTTTCATTCTTTCCTTTTCTCCCTTTTCTTCTGAGCCTTGTGGTTGACAGGGTCTTGGTGCTCTGGCCGGCTGTCAGGCCTGAGTCTCTGAGGTGACAGAGCAGAGTTCAGGGTATTGCTCCACCGGACCTCCCAGCCACATGTAATATCAAATGGAGATTCTCTCTCAGAGAACTCCATCTCAACACTAAGACCCAGATCCACTCAATGACCAGCAAGCTATAGTGCTGGACACACTATGCCAAACAACAAGCAAGACAGGAACACAACCTCACCCATTAGTAGAGAGGCTGCCTAAAATCCTACTAAGTTCAGGGAAACCCCAAAGCACACCACCAGACATGGTCCTGCACATCAGAAAGATAAGATCTAGCTTTATCCACCAGAACACAAGCACCAGTCCCCTCCACCAGAAAGCCTACACAATGCCCTGAACCAACATTACCAACTGGGAGCAGACAACAAAAACAACGGGAACTATAAGCCTGCAGCCTGAGAAAAGAAGACCCCAAACACAGTAAGTTAAGCAAAATGAGAAGACAGAGAAATACACAGCAGATGAAGGAGCAAGGAAAAACCCACAAGACCAAACAAATGAAGAGGAAATAGGAAGTCTACCTGAAAAAGAATTCAGACTAATGATAGTAAAGATATCCAAAATTTTGGAAATAGAATGGAGAAAATACAAGAAATGTTTAACAAGGACCTAGAAGAGCTAAAGGGCAAACAAACAATGATAAACAACACAATAAATGAAGTTAAAAATTCTCCAGAAGGAATCAATAGCAGAAGAACTGAGGGAGAACAGATAAGTGACCTGGAAGATAAAAGAGTGGAAATAACTACTGCAGAGCAGAAAGCAGAAAAAAGAATGAAAAGAATTAAGGACAATCTCAGAGACCTCTGGGACAACATTAAACACACCAACATTTGAATTATAGGGGTCCCAGAAGAAGAAGAGAAAAAAAAAATGGACTGAGAAAATATTTGCAGACATTATAGTCGAAAACTTCCCTAATATGGGAAAAGAAATAGTCAATAAAGTCCACGAAGTGCAGAGAGTCCCATACAGGATAAATCCAAGGAGAAACAAGCAAAGACACATATTAATCAAGTTATCAAAAATTAAATACAAATAAGAAATATTAAAAGCAGAAAGGGAAAAGCCAAATAAAATACAAGGGAAACTGCAATCCAGAAGGGAGTGGCAGTACATATTTAAAGTGATGAAAGAGAAAAACCTACAACCAAGATTACTCTACCCAGCAAGGATCTCTTTCAGATTCTACAGAGAAATTAAAACCTTTACAGACAAGCAAAAGTTAAGAGAATTCAGCACCACAAAACGAGCTTCACAACAAATGCTAAAGGAACTTTTCTAGGCAAGAAACACAAGAGAAGGAAAAGACTTACAATAACAAACCCAAAACAATTAAGAAAATGGTAATTGGAACATACATATCATTAACTATCTTAAATGTAAATGGATTAAATGCTCCAACCAAAAGACAAAGACAGGCTGAATGGATACAAAAACAAGACCCGTATGTATGCTGTCTACAACAGACCCACTTCAGACACCGGGACACATACAGACTGAAAGTGAGAGGATAGAAAAATATATTCCATGCAAATGGAAATCTAAAGAAAGCTAGAGTAGCAATTCTCATATCAGACAAAATGGACTTCAAAATAAAGACTATTACAAGAGACAAAGAAGAACACTACATAATGATCAAGGGATCAACCCAAGAAGAAGATATAACAATTGTAAATATTTGTCCACCCAACAAAGGATCACCTCAATACATAAGGCAAATGCTAACAGCTATAAAAGGGGAAATTGACAGTAACACAATAATAGTAGGGGACCTTAACACCTTGCTCTCACCAATGGACAGATCATCCAAATTGAAAATAAATAAGGAAACACAAGTTTTAAATGATACATTAAATAAGATGGACTTATTGACATTTGTAGACATTCCACCAAAAAACAACAGAGTAATTATTTTCTCAAATGCTCATGGAACATTCTCCAGGAGAGATCATATCTTGGGTCACAAATAAAACCTTGGTACATTTAAGAAAATTAAAACCTTATTGAGTATCTTTTCTGATGACAACGCTATGAGACTAGATATCAAAAACAGAAAAAAGTCTATAAAAGCTACAAACACATGGTGGCTAGGCAATACACTACTAAATATCCGAGATATCACTGAAGAAATCAAAGGGGAAATCAGAAAATACCTAGAAACAAATGAGAAAGGAAACACAATGACCCAAAACTTATGGGATGCAGCAAAAGCAATTCTAAGAGGGAAGTTTAGAGCAGTACAATACTACCTCAAGAAACATCTCAAATAAACAACCGAACCTTAGCCTAAAGCAATTAGAGAAAGAAGAACAAGAAAACCCCTAAATTTAGCAGAAGTAAAGAAATCATAAAGATCAGATTAGAAATAAATGAAAAAGGAATGAAGGAAATGATAGCATGGATCAACAAAGTTAAAAGGTGGTTCTTGAGAAGATAAACAAAATTGATAAACCATTAGTCAGACTTATCAAGAAAAAAAGGGTGAAGACTCACATCAATAGAATTAGAAATGAAAAAGGAGAACTAGTAACTGACACTGCAGAAATACAAAAGATCATGAGAGATTACTACAAAAAACTATATGTCAGTAAAATGGACAACGTGGAAGAAAGGGACAGATTCTTAGAAAAGCACAACCTTCCGAGACTGAACCAGGAAGAAATAGAAAATATAAACAGATCAATCACAAGCACTGAAACTGTGACTGTGATTAAAAATCTTCCAACAAACAAAAGCCCAGGACCAGGTGGCTTCACAGGTAAATTCTATCAAACATTTAGAGAAGAGCTAACACCTATCCTTCTCAAACACTTCCAAAATATAGCAGAGGGAGGAGCACTACCAAACTCATTCTATAAGACCACCATCACCCTGATACCAAAACCAGAAAAAGATGTCACTCAAAAAAGAAAACTACAGGCCAATATCACTGAAGAACACAGATGCAAAAATTCTCAACAAATAATAACAAATAGAATCCAATAACACATTTAAAGGATCATACAACATGATCAAGTGGGATTTATCCCAGGAATGCAAGGTTTCTTCAATATACACAGATCAATCAATGTAATAAACTATATTAACAAACTGAAGGAGAAAAACCATATGATCATCTCAATAGATGCACAAAAATCTTGTGACAAAATTCAACACCCATTTACGATAAAATCCCTCCAGATAACAGGTATAGAGGGAACTTCCCTCAACATAATAAAGGCCATATATGACAAACCCACAGCCAATCTTGTCCTCAATGGTGAAAAAGTGAAACCATGTCCACTAAGATCAGGAAGAAGACAAGGCTGCCCACTCTCACCACTCTTATTCAACATAGTTTTGGAAGTTTTAGCCAGAGCAATCAGGGAAGAAAAAGGAGTAAAAGGAATGCAAATCAGAAAAGAAGAAGTAAAACTGTCACTGTTTGCACATGACATGATACTACACATACAGAATCCTAAAGATGCTACTAGAAAACTACCAGAGCTAATCAATGAATTTGGTAAAGTAGCAGGATACAAAATTAATGCACAGAAATCTCTTTCATTCCTATACACTAATCATGAAAAATCTGAAAGAGAAATTAAGGAAATATTCCCATTTACTACTGCAACAAACAGAATAAAATATCTAGGAATAAACCTACCTAAGGAGACAAAATCCTGTATGCAGAAAACTATAAGACACTGATGAAAGAAATTAAAGATGATACAAACCGATGGAGAGATATACCACGTTCTTGGATTGGAAGAATCAACATTGTGAAAATGACTATACTACCCAAAGCAATCTACAGATTCAATTCAATCCCTATGAAACTACTAAGGGCATTTTTCACAGAGCTAGAACAAACAATTTCAAAATTTGTATGGAAACACAAAAGACCCCCAATAGCCAAAACAATCTTTTTTTTTTTAACAGTTTATTGGAGTATAATTGCCTTACAATGGTGTTTTAGTTTCTACTTTATAACGAAGTGAATCAGATATATATAAACATATATCCCCATATCTCCTCCCTCTTGTGTCTCCCTTCCTCCCTCCCTTCCCACCCCTCTTGGTGGTCACAAAGCACCAAGCTGGTCTCCCTGTGCTATGCGACTGCTTCCCACTAGGTATCTATTTTATATTTGGTAGTGTATATATGTTCATGCCACTCTCTCACTTTGTCCCAGCTTCCCCTTCTCCTTCCCTGTTTCCTCAAGTTGATTCACTACATCTGTGTCTTTATTCCTCTCCTGGCTGTAGGTTCTTCATAACCTTGTTTCTTTTTTTTTTTAGATTCCATATATATGTGTTAGCAAACAGTATTTTTTTTCTCTTTCTCACTTACTTCACTCTATATGACAGACTCTAGATCCATCCATCTCACTACAAATAACTCAATTTCTTTTCTTTTTATGGCTGAGTAATATTGCATTGTACATATGTGCCACATCTTTATTCATTCATCTGTCGATGGACACTTAGGTTGCTTCCATGTCCTGGCTATTGTAAATAGAGCTGCAATGAATATTGTGGTACATGACTCTTTTTGAATGATGGTTCTCTCAGGGTATATGCCCGGTAGTGGGATTGCTGGGTCATGTGGTAGTCCTATTTTTAATTTTTTAAGGAACTTCCATCCTGTTCTCCATAGTGGCTGTATCAATTTACATTCCCACCAACAGTGCAAGAGGGTTCCCTTTTCTCCACACCCTCTGCAGCATTTATTGTTTGTACATTTTTTGATGATGGTCATTCTGACTGATGTGAGGTGATACCTCATTATAGTTTTGATTTGCATTTCTCTAATGATTAGTGATGTTTAGCATTACTGTAGCCCAAAGCAATCTTGAGAACGAAAAACGGAACTGCAGGGATATGGCCACCTGACTTCAGACTATACTACAAAGCTACAGTAATCAAGACAGTGTAGGACTGGCCCCAAAACAGAAATATATATCAATGGAGCAGGATAGAAATTCCAGTGAAAAACCCATGCACATATCATCACCTTATCTTTGATAAATGAGGAAAGAATATAAAATCAAGAAAAGACAGCTACATGTAAAGACAGCTACATGTAAAGGAATGAAATTAGAACACTCCCTAACACCATACACAAAAATAAACTCAAAATGGATTAAAGACCTAAATGTAAGGCCAGACACTATAAAACTCTATAAAATTCTTAGAGTAATAGGCAGAGCACTCTATGACATAAATCAAGTCAAGACCATTTTTACCCACCTCCTAGAGAAATGGAAATAAAAACAAAAATAAACAAATAGGACCTAATGAAGCTTAAAAGCTTTTGCACAGCAAAGGAAAACATAAAGAAGATGAAAAGACAACTCCCAGAATGGGAGAAACTATTTGCAAGTGAAGCAACTGACAAAAGATTAATCTCCAAAATATACGAACAGCTCATGCAGCTCAATATCAATTAAACAAACAACCCAGGGCTTCCCTGGTGACGCAGTGGTTGAGAGTCCGTCTGCCGATGCAGGGGACACGGGTTCGTGCCCCGGTCCGGGAAGATCCCACATGCCACGGAGCGGCTGGGTCCGTGAGCCATGGCCACTGAGCCTGTGCGTCGGGAGCCTGTGCTCCATAACGGGAGAGGCCACAACAGTGAGAGGACTGTGTACTGAAAAAACAAACAAACAAACAGACAAAAACAACCCAATACAAAAAGGGGCAGAAGACCTAAGCAGACATTTCTCCAAAGAAGATATACAGATTGCCAAGAAACACATGAAAGGATGGTCAACATCACTAATCCTTAGAGAAATGCAAATCAAAACTACAATGAGGTACCACATCACGCTGGTCAGAATAGCCAACATTAAAAAATCTACAAACAATAAATGCTGGAGAGGGTGTGTAGAAAAGGGAACTCTCTTGCACTGTTGGTGGGAATGTAAATTAGTACAGCCACTATGGAGAACAGTACAGAGGTTCCTTAAAAAATTAAAAATAAGACTACAATACAACCCAGCAATTCCACTACTGGGCATATACCCTGAGAAAACCATAATTCAGAAAGAGTGATGTGCCACATTGTTCATTGTAGCTTTATTTACAATAGCCAAAATATGGAAGCAACCTAAGTGTCCATCGACAGATGAATGGATAAAGAAGATGTGGCACATATATACAATGGAATATTACTCAGCCATAAAAAAGTGAAATTGAGTTATTTGTAGTGAGGTGGATGGACCTGGAGTCTGTCATACAGAGTGAAGTAAGTCAGAAAGAGAAAAACCAATACCATATGCTAACACATATATATGGAATCTTAAAGAAAAAAAAAAGGTTCTGACGAACCTAGGGTTAGGACAGGAATAAAGAGCAGACGTAGAGAATGGACTTGAAGACACAGGGAGTGGGAAGCGTAAACTTGGACGAAGTGAGAGAGTGGCATGGACTTATATACACTACCATATATAAAATAGATAGCTAGTGGGAAGCAGCCGCATAGTACAGGGAGATCAGCTCGGTGCTTTGTGTCCAACCAGAGGGGTGGGAGTGTTGGAGGGAGACAAAAGAGAGAGGTGATATGGGGATATATGTATATGCATAGCTGATTCACTTAATTATACAGCAGAAACTAACATACCATTGTAAAGCAATTATACTCCAATAAAGGTGTTAAAAAACTAAATGTATCTATTGGTCAAGATTTTATTCTAGGTAGTATTATAAACAATGTTGGTGGGTGCAAATTCTTAGTAATAGTAGTCTCCACTCTTAATGAGCTTAATATCTATTAGGAAAGATAAGACATGTACACCAACAACTGAAAAATTATATGTTGAAGATACTACAGCTCTCTTTCAAATAATTTCTTACATTTGAATATTTTTAGTTTGGCACACACATTTGCATAAAAGGAGGCCGATTTGTTTTAAGAGTGAGTCTTCTTGGAGAAGTGAAATTTTATCCAGGCCACAGAAAATGGCAGTTACATTCATTCCCATTTTATATATTACATAAACTTTACATAACCATGTAAAATTTAACAATTTTAAAGGATTATAGTTGTTATAGTTTGAAAAGGAGCCATGAGATTTGGAATCAGACCTAGATTTAATTTCTAAGTCTACTGATTACAGCTGCATGGTTAAGGGTGAATTATTTAATCTCCTGAAGTTTCAGTATTGTTTCCCTAAAAATGGAGACACTAGCTCCCTCCTGGTCATGTTGTTGATGACTGAGATAACATATGTAAAGCACTCAGATGCATCAAGTGCTCAATAAATATTAGCTGTCTTCTCTCACTGTGGTTGTTGTAGCTTAGATTGTTATGACACAATGCTGATTGAATCTATGATTTACCCGGTGTGGGCCCTGGGTCTGGCACACTAGTCTCAATAATAAAATTGTCCCTATATGAAAATATAATTTGGCTCTCAGTGATCTGTGTTTGATAATCCTTTCTGGTATGGCTTCCAGGAACATGGCTTGATGAAAAACAAGGACTGTCTTATATGAGGGTGTGTGAATACATATATTCATATGTAAAAAAATATATATATATATATTTGTACTATTTTCAAGTACTTTAAGTAATACAGTCTAGTGTCTCACAAAGTGTTAAGAGAACAGGGTTCCTACCAGATGTGTTTGAATGACTGGCTATCAATCATTTGTAATTAGGACACTGTATGTAAATTTATGCAACTTAAGTACTTGAAAACAATTTATTCTTGTAAGTAGATTAAATTGTCCTTTTTACAATCCTGTTTACATTGGTAATTTACTTAACAGACCCTCATTTCATTGATGGTAAACTTTACTCCTGCTTAAGTTCAAATTCTCTCATTTTGGCTAAGTGCCACCTGAATTCATGAGGTTATATTGTACTAAGAAAAAAAAGGTGGAGTACCAAATTCCATCAATCAACTCCTGGCTGTCAGTGACTGGAAATTGGCACACACACAAGGACTCCTGACCAGATGGTAGACATCTGTGCTTTTCTCATCCGCAGGGCCAGGTCAACAGATAGGCCTCAAAGAGTCAGGGCCCCATAGGTGGAGGGCACCTCAGGGCTGTTAAAACATTTGGGTTATGAGCACCAAAGAAGAAACTGACACCTTGGGATGCCTTGAACTATTTTTTAAAATTATGTCATAGAATTTAGGACAGGAGCCAAGCTTGATCTCCTTGAGAGTTCCTAAGCCTGGGTTAGTACCTGTATCTTCAGAACAGAGGGGAAGATACAAAGGAGCAATATTCCAGAAGATCATTCTATTAGAAAGTGTCCTTGGAGGGAAACTGAGGGACTTTGGCTCTGACTTATTGTGGGAATTTCGGCTACTTCACAAGTTAGGATATTAATTTCTCTGCAGAAAAGGAACAAAATATACTTTCTACTTTCCCTACTTGCCAGGGACAGTTTGAGGGTCTCATGAGCTAAAGGATGTGAACATACTTCTTAAATCCAGAGAGAACACAAGAAAGCATTGCACCACAATCTCCTTCAACTACTTAGATCCCAGTTACCCTTCAGGACAAAATTAAGCATTTTGTCCTCCATGTAAACCACCCTGTTCTTGCCACCTGGGTTGTGCTTTCCAAGTCTGGAGTGTTAGAACCTCTATGATCTAACAGGGTCTTGCACTCTTCTTGACTCCACTCTGCAATGGTAAGGAATTTGAGTACAGGAGCCATGTCTTCTCATCCTCTTTCACAGGAAGATGCTAAATAAAAATGTGTTAACTGATTCACAGCTCTGACATTTCCACTCACATTCACAGCCCACTAGGCTGCAGTACTTTTCCCTCAAATATCTGGCTGAAATCCTGTTAAAAGGACAAGCAGGCTATTTCCATTCTGGGGCCTTGTCAGTAAGCATTAAGCCCTGCCAATGCCCACGGATGAATCCCTGCCTCTTCTGTTCTGTGAAAGTAAAGGGAATCCATCAACAGCCTCTTGCACTCTGAGAAAGTCATCACTGAGCTTCAAATGCACTTGCAAATCTGTCTCTTTACAGACAGTTGTTATCGAATTTTGATAAACAATAGCGATAGCAAGGATGATAAAGAGAGAGGTAGAGATTCCTTATCATTGTGGTGATAGAAAAAAAGCACTGGTTATGAAAATTTAGAGATTTGAAATAATTCTAACTCTGCTTTTAACTAGCTCTGTAACCTTGAAGTTATTTCACAAATCTGAGCCTCAGTTTCTTTTCTTCTGAAATGTTCATTTGGACAAGATCATCTCCAATGGTCCTGCCTGTTCCACTACTTAATGATTCTCAGTGGAAAAGATCACAGGTAGAGTAAGTAAGAGGGTATGTAATGGCCAAAGAGGCAGACCAACTCTTATACTCTTTTCTGAAAACAAACAAATAAACAAAAAAACCTCTGTAGTTATTTATATGTTAGCAGAATTAAATTAACCTTTTTTCTTCCAGTTATATTGAGATATAATTGACATACAGCATTGTATAAGTTTAAGGTGTACAGCATAATGATTTGACTTAATACATCATGACATGATTATCACAATAAGTTTAGTGAATATCCATCATCTCATATAGATATAAAATTAAAGAAATAGAAAAAATATTTTTCCTTGTGATGAGAACTCTTAGCATTTACTCTCTTAACATCTCTCATATATAATATACAGCAGTGTCGATTGCATTTATCATGTCATACATTACATCCCAAGTACTTATTTATCTTATATAAGGAAGGTTGTAACTTTTGACTGTCTTCATCCAATTCCCCCTTCCCCGCAACATTGGTCTCTGGTAACCAAATGCCTGATCTCTTTTTTCTATTAGTTTGTTTGTTTGTTTTTGGAGCTTAATTGACCTATAACACTATGTTAGTGCCTGTTACACAACATAGTGATTAGATATGTCTATACATTTCAAAATGATCACCACAATAAATCTAGTTACAATATGTCACCATATGAAGATATTTTACATAGTTGATTATATTCCCCACACTCTACATTTCATACTCATGACATTTATTTTGCAACTGAAAGTTTGTACCTCTTAATCTCCTATTTTTTTTCTCCCCCTACCCTCTTCCCTCTGTCAACCATGGTTTGTTCTCTGTATCTTTAACTCTGTTTCTGTTTTGTTATTTGTTCATTTTTCAAAAATTCCACATATAAGTGAAATCATACAATATTTGCCTTTCTCTGTCTAACTTATTTCACTTAGCATGATAACCTCTAGGTCCATCCATGTTGTCACAAATGGTGAGATTTCATTCTTTTTTATGACTGAGTAATATTCCATTGCATGTATATACTACTTTTTCCATTTGTCTGTTGATGCGCACTTAGGTTGCTTCAATATTTTGGCTATTTTAAATAATGCTGCAATGAAATAAGGTTGCATATACCTTTTCAAGTTATTTTTTTTCATTTTCTTCACATAAATGCCCCAGGATAGAATTTCTGGATGATACGGTAGTTCTAGTATTAATTTTTTTGAGGAACCTCCATACTGCTATCCATAGTGGTTGCACCAATTTACATTCCCACCAACAGTGCATGAGGGTTCTCTTTTCCACATCCTGGCCAACACTTATTATTTGTTTTTTTTTGATAAAAGCCATTCTGACAGCTCTGAGGTGATACCATGTTGTGGTTTTGATTTGCATTTCCCTGATGATTAGGGATGCTGAGTACCTTTTCAATGTGCTTGTTAGCCATCTGCATGTTTTCTTTGAAAAAATGTCTAATCAGATCCTCTCCCATTTTTTAATCAGGTTGTTTGTTTTTTTGATGTTAAGTTGTGTGAGTTCTTTGTATTAACCTCTGATAAGATATATTGTTTGCAATATCTTCTCCCATTTAGGAGGTGGCTTTTTCCTTTTGTTGGTAATTTCCTTTGCTGTGCAAAAGCTTTTTATTCTGGTGTAGTTTCATTTGTTTATTTTTGCTTTTGTTTCCCTTTCCTGAGCAGATTTATCCAAAAAAATATTACTAAGACCAGTGTCAAAGAGCTTACTGCCTATGTTTTCTTCTAGAAGTTTTACATTTAAGTCATTAATCCTTTTTTTTTGTTTTTTTTTTTTTTGCGGCACATGGGCGTCTCACTGTTGTGGCCTCTCCCGTTGTAGAGCACAGACTCCGGATGCACAGGCTCAGCAGCCATGGCTCACGGGCCCAGCCGCTCTGCAGCATGTGGGATCTTCCCTGACCAGGGCATGAACCCATGTCCCCTGCATTGGCAGGTGGTCTGTCAACCACTGCGCCATCAGGGAAGCCCCATTAATCCATTTTGAATTTATTTTTGTTCATGGTGCAGAGAGTAGTCCAGTTTGATTCTTTTGCATGTAGCTATCCAGTTTTCCCAATGCCATTTATTGAAGAGGCTGTCTTTTCCTCATTTTCCTATTTTGCCTCCTTGGTCATAGATTAGTTGACCATATAACTGTGGGTTCATTTCTGGGCTATCTATTCTGTTCCATTGATCTGTGTGTCTGGGTTTTTGGATGTGTGTCTGTATCATATTGTTTCAATTGCTGTAGCTTTTTTTTTCTTAATTTGAAATCAGGGAGTGTCCTATTTCCAGGTTTGTTCTTCTTTCTTAAGATTGTTTCAGCTATTTGGGATCTTCTGTGTTTTCATACAAATTTTAGAATTATTTATTCTAGTCCTGTGAAAAATGTCATTGGTATTTTGATAGAGATTACATTCAATCTGTAGAATGCCTTGGGTAATATGGTCATTTTAACAATATTAATTCTTTCAATCCATGACCATGATATATCTTTCCATCTGTTTGTGTTGTCTTCAATTTCTTTCATCTGTGTCTGATAGTTTTCTGAGTGCAGGTTTTTTACCTCCTTTGATTGATTCCTAGGTGTTTTATTCTTTGTGATGCAATTGTAAATGGGATGGTTTTCTTAATATTTCTTTCTGATAGTTCATTGTTAGTGTATAGAAATGCAACTGTTTTCTATATATGAATATTGTATCCTGCAACTTTACCAAATTCATTGATGAGTTCTAGTAACTTTTTGCTAGCATCTTTAGGATTTTCTATATATAGTATTTTGTTATCTGCAAATAGTGACAGTTTTATTTCTTCCTTTCCAATTTGGATTCCTTTATCTTGTTTGATTACTGTGACCAACACTTTCAATAATAAGTTGAATAAAAGTGGCAAGAGTGGGCATCCTTGTATTTTTCTTGATCTTAGAGGAAATATTTTCAGCTTTTAAATATTGTGTGTGATGTTAGCTGTGGGCTTGTCACATAAGGTCTTTATTATGTTGAGGTATATTCACTCTATACCCACTTTGTCGAGAATTATTATCATAAATGGATGTTGAATTTGGTCAAAATATTTTTTTACTTCTATTGAGATGATCATATGATTTTTATTCCTTCATTTGTTAATGTGGTATATCACATTGATTGATTTGCAGATATTGAGACATCATTGCATCCCTGGGATAAATCCAACTTGATCATGGGGTAAGATTCTTTGAATGTATTATTGAATTTGATTTGCTAATATTTTGTTCAGGATTTTTGCACCTATGTTTATCAGTTATATTGGGTATTGGTTATTGGATGTTATATTTCCTTTTTTTGTGATATCTTTGGTTTTGGTATCAGTGTGATGCTGGCCTTGTAGAATGAGTTTGGAAGTGTTCTTTCTACAATATTTTGGGGATAGTTTGAGAAAGATAGGTGTTAACTCTTCTCTAAATGTTTGATAGAAAGGTAAAGCCATTTGGTCCTAGACTTTTGTTTGTTGGGAGTTTTAAAATTATGGATTAAATTTCATGACTGGTAATTGGTTTGCTCATATTTTATATTTAATCCATATTCAGTCTTGGGAAATTGTATATTTCTGGGAATTTTTCCATTTTTTCTAATTGTCCATTTGATTAGTGTATAGTTGTTTGTAGTAATCTCTGATGATCCTTAGTGTTTCTGTGGTGTCAGTTTACTTTTTCTTCTCTGATTTTGTTGGTTGGGGTCCTTTCTCTTTTTTTCTTGATGAGTCTGGCTAAAGGTTTATTAATTTTATTTATTTTCCTGAAGAACCAGGTCTTAGTCTCATTCATTTTTGTATTGATTTTCTAGGCTTATTTCATTTACATCTGCTCAGACCTTATGATTTCATTCCTTCTAATAACTTTGGGTTTCATTTGTTCTACTTTCACTAGTTGTTTTAGGTGTAAGTTTAGGTTGTTTGAGATTTTTCTTGTTTCTTGAGGCAGGAATGTATTGTTATAAACTTCCCTCTTAGAACTGCTTTTGCTGCATCCCATAGGTTTTTGATCATTGTGCTATTTTTTTTTTCTAAATGTAAGTGTGAACTCTTAATTTTTTTTCTTTTTAACATCTTTATTAGAGTATAATTGCTTTACAATGGTGTGTTAGTTTCTGCTTTATAACAAAGTGAATCAGCTATACATATACATATATCCCCATATCTCCTCCCTCTTGCGTCCTCCTCCCATGCTCTGTATCCCACCCCTCTAAGTGGACACAAAACACCGAGCTGATCACCCTGTGCTATGTGGCTGCTTCCCACTAGCTATCTATTTTACATTTGGTAGTATAAATGCCACTCTCTCACTTTGTTCCAGCTTAACCTTACCCCTAATAGTGTCCTCAAGTCCATTCTCTGTATCTGTCTCTTTATTCCTGTCTTTCCCCTAGGTCCTTCAGAAACATTTTTTTAGATTCCATATGTATGTGTTAGCATATGGTATTTGCTTTTCTCTTTCTGACTTACTTCACTCTGTATGACAGTCTCTAGGTCCATCCACTTCACTTGAAATAACTCAATTTCGCTTCTTTTTATGCCTGAGTAATATTCCATTGTATATATGGGCCACATCTTCTTTATCCATTCATCTGTCAATGGATGCTTAGGTTGCTTCCATGTCCTGGTTACTGTAAATAAAGCTACAATGAACAATGTGTTACATCACTCTTTTTGAATTATGGTTTTCTCAGGGTATATGCCCAGTAGTGGGATCACTGAGTTGTATGATAGTCCTATTCTTAGTTTTTTAAGGAAGCTCCATACTGTTCTCCATAGTGGCTGTATCAATTTACATACCCACCAACAGTGCAAGAGGGTTCCCTTTTCTCCACATTCTCTCTGGCATTTATTGTATGTAGATTTTTTGATGATTGCCATGCTGACTGTTGTGAGGTGAAACCTCATTGTAGTTTTGATTTGCATTTCTCTAATGACTAGTCATGTTGACCATCCTTTCATGTGTTTCTTGGCAATCTGTATATCTTCTTTGGAGAAATATCTGTTTAGGTCTTCTGCCCCTTTTTGGATTGGGTTGTTTGTTTTTTTTGATATTGAGCTGCATGAGTTGTTTGTATATTTTGGAGATTAATCCTTTGTCAGTTGCTTCATTTGCAAATATTTTCTCCCATTCCAAGGGTTGTCTTTTCATCTTGTTTTATGTTTTCCTTTGCTGTGCAAAAGCTTTTAGGTTTCATTAGGTCCAATTTGTTTATTTTTGTTTTTATATCCATTTCTCTAGAAGGCATGTGAAAAAGCATCTTTATGTGATTCATGCCATAGAGTGTTCTGCCTGTGATTTCCTCTAAGAGTTTTTTAGAGTCTGGCCTTACATTTAGGTCTTACATCCATTTTGAATTTATTTTGGTGTATGGTGTTAGGGAGTATTCTAATTTCATTCTTTTGCATGTAGCTGTCCAGTTTTCCCAGCACCATTTATTGAAGAGGCTCTCTTTTCTCCATTGTATAATCTTGCCTAATTTATCAAACATAAGATGTCCATACGTGTGTGAGTTTATCCCTGGGTTTCTATCCTGTTCTATTGATCTATATTTCTGTTTTTGGGCCAGTCACATGCTGTCTTGATTACTGTAGCTTTGTAGTGTAGTCAGAAGTCAGGGAGCCTGATTCCTCCAGCTCCATTTTCCTTTCTCAAGATTGTTTCACTTTTCAGTGTCTTTTGGGTTTCCATGCAAATTGTGAAATTTTTTGTTCTAGCTCTGTGAAAAATGACATTAGTAGTTTGATAGGTATTGCACTGAATCTGTAGATTGTTTTCGGTAGTATTGTCATTTTCACAATGTTGATTTTTCCAATCCAAGAACATGGTATATCTCTCCATCTGTTTGTATCATTGTTAATTTCTTTCATAAGTGTCATAGTTTTCTGCATACAGGTCTTTTGTCTCCTTAGGTAGGTTTATTCCTAGGCATTTTATTTTTTTTTTGTTGCAATGGTAAGTGGGAGTGTTTCCTTAATTTCTCTTTCAGATTTTTCATCATTAGTGTATAGGAATGCAAGAGATTTCTGTGCATTAATTTTGTATCCTGCTACTTTACCAAATTCATTGATTAGCTCTAGTAGTTTTCTGGTAGCATCATTAGGTTTCTGTATGTATAGTATCATGGCATCTGCAAGCAGTGAAATTTTACTTTTTCTTTTCTGATTTGGATTCCTTTTATTTCTTTTTCTTCTCTGATTGCTGTGGCTAAAACTTCCAAAACTATGTTGAAGAATAGTGGTGAGAGTAGGCAACCTTGTCTTCTTCCTGATCTTAGTGGAAATGGTTTCAGTTTTTCACCATTGAGAATGATGTTGGCTGTGGGTTTGTCATATATGGCCTTTATTATGTTAAGAAATTTCCCTGTATGCCTACTTTCTGAATGGTTCTTACCATAAATTGGTGTTGAATTTTGTTGAAAGATTTTTCTACATATTGAGATAATCATATGGTTTTTCGCTTTCAGTTTGTTAATATGGTTTATCACATTGATTGATTTGTGTATATTGAAGAATCCTTGTGTTCCTGGGATAAGACCCACTTCACCAGGGTGTAGGAACTGTTTAATGTGCTGTTGGATTCTGTTTTCTAGTATTTTTTGGAGGATTTTTGAATCTAGGTTCATCAGTGATATGGGCCTGTAGTTTTTTTTTTTTTTGTGACATCTCTGTCTGGTTTTGGTATCAGGGTGATGGTGGCTTCGTAGAATGAGTTTGGGATTGTTCTTCCCTCTGCTATATTTTGCAACAGTTTGAGAAGGGTAGGTGTTAGCTCTTCTCTCAATGTTGGATAGAATTTGCCTGTGAAGCCATCTGGTCCTGGGCTTTTGTTTGTTGGAAGGGTTTTAATCAAAGTTTCAAATTCAGTTCTTGTGATTGGTCTGTTTATATTTTCTATTTCTCCTGGTTCAGTCTTGCAAGGTTGTGCTTTTCTAAGACTGTGTCTATTTCTTCCAGATTGTCCATTTTATTGGTATATAGTTGCTTGTACTAATCTCTCATGATCCTTTGTATTTCTGCAGTTTCAGCTGCTACTTCTTTTTCATTTCTAATTCTATTGATTTGAGTCTTCACCCTTTTTTCCTTGATGAGCCTGGTTAATGGTTTATCAATTTTGTTTATCTTCTCAAAGAACCAGCTTTTAGTTTTATTGATCTTTGTTATCGTTTCCTTCATTTATTTCTTATTTTCTCTGATCTGATCTTTATAATTCCTTTCATTCTGCTTACATTGGGGTTTTTTAGTTGTTCTTTCTCTATTTCCTTCAGTGTAAGTTTAGGTTGTTTATTTGAGATGTATCTTGTTTCTTGAGGTAGGATTGTATTGCTATAAACTTCCCTCTTAGAACTGCTTTTGTTGCATTGCATAGGTTTTGGGCCATTGTGTTTTCATTTTCATTTGTTTCTTGGTATTTTTTGACTTCCTCTTAGATTTCTTCAGTGATCTCTTGGTTATTTAGTAGTGTATTGTTTAGCCTCCATGTGTTTTTCTTTTTTACAGATTTTTTTCCTGTAATTGTATCTAGTCTCATAGCATTGTTGTTGGAAAAGATACTTGATACAATTTCAATTTTCCTAAATTTACCAAGGCTTGATTAGTGACCCAAGATTTGATCTATGCTGGAGAATATTCCATGAGCACTTGAGAAGAAAATGTATTCTGTTGTTTTTGGATGGAATGTCCTCTAAATACCAATTAAGTCCATCTTGTTTAATGTATCATTTAAAGCTTGTGCTTCCTTATTCATTTTCATTTTGGATGATCTGTCCATTGGTGAAAGTGGGGTGTTAAAGTCCCCTACTATGATTCTTTTACTGTCAGTTTCCCATTTTATGGCTGTTAGTATTTGTCTTATGTATTGAGGTGCTCCTATTTTGGGTGCATAAATATTTACAATTGTTATATCTTCTTGGATTGATCCCTTGATCATTATGTAGTGTCATTCTTTGTCTCTTCTAATAGTCTTTAGTTTAAAGTCTATTTTTTCTTATGGGAGAATTACTACTCTAGCTTTCTTTTGATTTCCACTTACAAGGAATATCTTTTTCCACGTCCTCACTTTCAGTCTGTATGTGTCCCTAGGTCTGAAGTGGGTCTCCTGTAGACAGTTTATACGGGTCTTGTTTTTGTATCCATTCAGCCAGTCTATGTCTTTTGGTTGGAGCATTTAATCCATTTACATTTAAGGTAGTTATCAATATGTATGTTCCTATTACCATTTTCTTAACTGTTTTTAGTTTGTTATTGTAGGTCTTTTCTTTCTCTTTTGTTTCCTGCCTAGAGAAGTTCCTTTAGCATTTGTTGTAAAGCTGGTTTGGTGGTGCTGAATTCTCTTAGCTTTTGTTTGTCTGCAAAGATTTTAATTTCTCTGTCAAATCTGAATGCGATCCTTGCTGTGTAGAGTAAACTTGGTTGCAAGTTTTTACCTTTCATCACTTTAAATATGCCCTGCCACCTCCTCTGGCTTGCAAAGTTTCTGTTGAAAGATGTGCTGTTAACCTTAAGGGGATTTCCTTGTATGTTATTTGTTGCTTTTCCCTTTTTGCTTTTAATATTTTTTCTTTGTATTTAATGTTTGATAGTTTGATTAATATATCTTGGCATGTTTCTCCTTGGATTTATCCTGTATGGGATTCTCTGCACTTCCTGGACTTCACTCACTATTTCCTTTCCCATATTAGGGAAGTTTTCAACTATAATCTCTTCAAATTTTTTCTCAGTCCTTTTTTCTTCTCTTGCTCTTCTTGGACCAATATAATTTGAATGTTTTGTTTAATGTGTCCCAGAGGCCCTGAGATTGTCCTCAATTCTTTTCATTCTTTTTTCTTTATTCTGCTCTGCCATTGTTATTTCCACTATTTTATCTTACAGGTCACTTATCCATTTTTCTGCCTCAGTTATTCTGCTATTGATTCCCTCTAGAGAATTTTTAATTTTATTTATTGTGTTGTTAATCATTGTTTGTTTGCTCCCTAGTTCTTCTAAATTTTTGTGAAATATTTCTTATATTTTCTCCATTCTATTTGCAAGACTTTGGATCATCTTTCCTATCATTACTCTGAATTCTTTTTCAGGTAGACTATTCTTCTTCATTTGTTTGGTCTGGTGGGTGTTTACCTTGTTTCCTCGTCTGCTGTGTATTTCTCTGTCTTCTCATTTTGCTTAACATTTGTGGTTGGGGTCTCATTTTTGCAGGCTGCAGGTTCATAATTCCCGTTGATTTTGGTGTCTGCTCCCAGTAGGTAAGGTTGTTTCAGTGGGTTGTGTAGGCTTCCTGGTGGAGGGGACTGGTGCCTGTGTTCTGGTGGATGAGGGTGGATCTTGTCTTTTTGGTGGGCAGGACCATGTCCAGTGGTGTTTTTTGGGGTGTCTGACCTTATCATGATTTTAGACAGGCTCTCTGCTAATGGGTGGTGTTGTGTTCATGTCTTGTTAGTTGTTTGGCATAGGGTGTCCAGCACTGTAGCTTGCTGGTCATTGAATGGAACTTGGTCTTAGAGTTGAGATGATGATATCTGGGACAGCTTTCACCATTGGATATTATGTGAGGTCAGGAAGTCTCTGATGGATCAATGTCCTGGAATTGATTCTCCCACCACAGAGGCTGAGGCCCGCCACCTGGCCAGAGCACCAAGACCCTGTCAGCCACAATGCTCAGAAGAAAAGAGAGGAAAAGAAAGAAAGGAAGAAAGAAGGAAGGAAGGAAAGAAAGAAAGAAAGAGAGAAAAAATAAAATAAAGTAAGGTTATTAAAATTAAAAATATTAAGAATAAAAAAGTAATAAAAAAAAGAAAGAAGAGAACAACGAAACCAAAAACAAATCCACCAGTGATAACAAGCACTCAAAAAAATACAAAAAACCCCCCAAAACAAAACAAAATATAGACAGAGAGAACCCTAGGAGAAATGGCAAAACAAAGCTATACCTAGAAAATCACACAAGGAAGCACATGCATACACACTCATAAAATGGGAAAAAGGAAAAAAAGTATATACATATATATAAAAATAAAGGAAGAGAGCAACCAAACCAATAAACAAATCTACCGATGATAATAACCTCTAAATGCTAAACTAAGATAAACATAAAACCAGAACAAAATTAGATGGAGAAAGCAAACCCCAAGTCTACAGTTGCTACTAAAGTCCACTGCCTCAATTTTTGGGATGATTCATTGCCTACTCAGATATTCCAGAGATGCAGGTTACATCAAGTTGATTGAGGAGATTTAATCTGCTGCCCCTGAGGCGGCTGGGAGAAATTTCCCTTTCTTTTCTTTGTTTGCACAGCTCCTGGTGTTAGCTTTGAATTTGGCCCTGTCTCTACTTATTGGTAACCTGAGGGTGTCAGTTCCCCACCCAGACAGGATAGGGTTAAAGTAGCAGCTGATTCGTGGACTCTGGCTCACTCAGGTCTCAGGGAGGAAAGGGTATGGAATGTGGGGCAAGCCTGTGGTGGCAGAGGTCTGCATGACGTTGCAACAGTCTGAGGCGTGCTGTGTTCTCCTGGGGTAGTTGTCCCTGGATCGCAGGACCCTGGCAGGGGTGGGCTGCAGAGTCTCCCAGGGGAGTGTGGATAGTGACCTGCACTTGCACACAGCCTTCTTGGTGGCTGCAGCAGCAGCCTTAGTGTTTCATGCCCGTCTCGGGGGTACACACTGATAGCCGTGGCTTGTGCTCCTCTCTGGATCTCGTTTAGGAGGTGGTCTGAATCCCCTCTCCTTCTTCACCCTGCAGCAATAGTCTCTTGCTTCTTAGGCAGGTCCAGAATTTTTCCTGGACTCCCTCCCAGCTAGCTGTGGTGCACTAGCCCCCTCAGGCTGTCGTCACACAGCGAACCCCAGTCCTCTCCCTGGGGTCTGACCTCCGAAGCCCGAGTTTCACCTCCCAGCCACCCCCCAACCCTGGCAGGTGAGCAGACAAGCCTCTCAGGCTGGTGAGTGCTGGTTAACACTGATCTGCTATGCGGGAATCTCTCTGCTGTTATCTCTGCACCTGTGTCACTGCGTTCTCCTTCATGGTCCCGCAGCTTCCCCCCAGCCCACCCCCCACCCCAGTCTCTGCCAGTAAAGGGGCTTCCTAGTGTGTGGAAACTTTTCCTCCTTCACAGCTCTCTCCCAGAGGTCCAGGTCCCATCCCTATTCTTTTGTGTCTGTTTTTCCTTTTGCCCTACCCAGGTACGTGATGAGTTTCTTGCCTTTTGGGAAGTGTGAGGTCATCTGCTAGCGTTCAGTAGGTGTTCTGTAGGAGTTGTTCCACATGTAGATGTAGTTTTGATGTATTTGTGGGGAGGAAGGTGATCTCCACGTCTTACTCCTCCACCATCTTGAAGGTGCCTCTATCATTGTGCTTTCAGTTTCATTTTCATTTGTCTCAAGGTGTTTTTTGATTTCTCCTTTGAGTTCTTCAGTGATCCACTGGTTGTTTAGAAGTATATTGTTTAGCCTCCATGTGTTTGTGTTTTTTGCAGTTTTTTTTTCTTGTAGTTAATTTCTAGCCTCATTTTGTTGTGGTCAGAAAAAATGCTTGATATAATTTTAATTTTCTTAAATTTACTGAGACTTGTTTTGAGGCCTAACAGGTAATCTATTCAGGAGAATTTTCAATGTGTACTTGGAAAGAATGTATATTCTGCTGCTTTTGAATGGACAGTTCTATACATATATTTAATTATTCTATCTGGTTTGATGTGTCAAATACGGCCAGTGTTAATGATTTTCTCTCTGGGTGATCTGTCCATTGATGTAAGTGGGGTTTTAACATCCCCTATTGCTATTGTATTATTATCAATTTCTCCTTTATGTTTGCTAATATTGCTCCTATATTAGGCCCAGGTACATTAGTGAATGTTATATCCTCTTCTTGTATTGATCCCTTTATCTTTATATAATGCCCTTCTTTGTCTTTTGTTATAGACTTTGTTTTACTTTGAGTCTACTTTGTTATGAATATACTTACCCCAGTTTTCCTTTCATTTTCATTTGCATGAAATATCTTTTTCCATCCCTCACTTTCAGTCTGTGTGTGTCTTTAGGTCTGGGGTGAGTCTCTTGTAGGAAGTATACAGTGGGTCTTTTTTTTTTTTCTTAGTGGTCTTATTTTTGTATCCATTCAGACACTCTATGGTTTTTCATTGGAGCATTTAGTCCATTTACATTTGAAGTAATGATTGATAGCTATGTACTTATTGCCATTTTAATTGTTTTTGCAGTTCCTTTTGTTTCTTTCTTCTTTTGTTCTCTTCCCTTGTGATTTGATGGCTATCTCTAGTGTTATGTTTGGATTCTTTTCTCTTTTCTGTGTGTGTATCTGCTATAGATTTTGGTGTGAAGTTACATATAACAATCTATATACATGTGATTATTTTAAGTTGCTCACCTCTTAAATTCAAATACATTTTAACAACCTTGTAATTCTTTTCTTGTTTTATATTTCTTCTTTTATGAGTTGTATGAACTGTTTGTATATTTTTGAAATAAAGCCCTTTTCTCCATATTATATGTTACAGGTGTATAATATTGTTATTTACAATTTCAAAGGTTATATTCCATTTATAGTTGTTATAGCATATTGGCTATATTTCCTGTGTTGTACAATATATCCTTGTTGCTTAGTTTCTTTTTTTAAATTGAAGTATAGTTGATTTACACTGTTGTGTTAATTTCTGCTGTACAATAAGGTGGCTGAGATATATATATATATATATATATATAGATATATATATATATATAATGTTATTTTCCATTATGTTTTATCACAGGATATTGAATAAAGTTCCCAGACCTTGTTGATTCATCCTATGTATACTAGTTTGCATCTGTTAATCTGAAACTGCAAATCCTTCCCTCCCTCACACCCCCTTGACAACCACAAGTCTTCTCTATTCCTGTATTTTTTTGTTTTGTAGATATGTTCATTTGTGTTGTATTTTAGATTCCACATATAAGTGATATCATTTGGTATTTGCCTTTCTCTGTATGCCTTACTTAGTATGATAATGTCTAGGTACATCCATGTTGCTGCAAATGACTTATTTCATTCTTTTTTATGGCTGAGTAATATTCCATTGTATATATGTACCACATCTTCTTTATCCATTCCTTTGTTGTTGGATATTTAGATTGTTTACATGTCTTATTTATTGTAAATAGTGCTGCTATTAACATAGGAGTACATGTATCTTTTTGAATTGTAGTTTTCTCTGAGTATATGCCCAGGAGTGGGATTGCTGGATCATATGGCAACTCTATTTTCAGTTTTCTGAGGAATACCCATACTGTTTTCCATAATGGCTGCACCAATTTATATTCCCACCAACAGTGTAAGAGGGTTATTTTTCTCCACGCTGTCTCCAATATTTGTTATTTGTATAGTTTTTAATGATGGCCATTTTGGCTGGCATGAGTGGGTACCTCACTGCAGTTCTGATTTGCATTTCTCTAATAACTAACAGTGATGAGCATCTTTTCATGTGCCTGTTGGCCATCTATATGTCTTCTTTGGAGAAATGTCTATTTAGGTCTTCTGCCTATTTTTTGATAGGATTTTTTGTTTTTTTGTTATTGAGTTGTATGAACTGTTTGTATATTTTTGAAATAAAGCCCTTGTCAGTAGAATAATTTGCAAATATTTTCTCCTATTCTGTAGGCTCTCTTTCCATTTTGTTTATGGTTTACTTTGCTGTGAGAAATCTTATAAGTTTGAGTATGTCCCATTTGTTTATTTTTGCTTTTATTTTTATTGCCTTGGGAGACTGACCTAAAAAACAATGCTAAGATTTATATCAGAAAATGTTTTGCCTATGTTCCCTTCTAGGAGTTTTATGGTGTTGTGTCTTATATTTAAGTCTTTAAGCCATTTTGACTTTATTTTTGTGTATGGTGTGAGGGTATGTTCTAACTTTATTGATTTATTGTACATGTGGTTGTCCAATTTTTCCAACACTACTTGCTGAAGGGATGGTCTTTCCCCCATTTTATGTTCTTGCCTCCTTTGTCAAAGATTAATTGTCCATAGGTGTGTGGGTTTATTTCTGGGCTGTCTATTCTGTCCCATTGATCCATATGTCTGTTTTGTGCCAATATCCACTGTTCTGATTACGGTAGCTTTGTAGTATTGTCTGACATCTGGAAAGGTTATGCATCATGCTTTTGTCTTTTTCCTCAGGACTGCTTTGGAAATCCTGGGTCTTTTATGGTTCCATTTAAATTTTAGGATTATTTGTTCTAGTTCTGTAAAAAATGTCATGGGTAATTTGATAAGGATCACATTAAATCTGTAGATTGCTTTGGGTAGTATGGTAATCTTAACAATATTAATTCTTCCAATCCAAGAGCATGGGATATCTTTCTTTTCTTTGAGCCATCTTCAACTTCCTTTATCAATGTTTTGTAGTTTTCAGCAGATAAGTCTTTCACCTCCTTGGTGAGGTTTATTCCTAAGTATTTAATTTTAATTTTGATGTGATTTTGAAAGGGACTGTTTGTTTACATTCCCCTTCTGATATTTCATTGTTAATGTAAAGAAATGCAACCGATTTCTGTATGTTAATTTTGTATCTTGCTACCTTGCTGAATTTGTTGATCAGTTCTAGTAGTTTGTGTGATGTCTTTAGGGTTTTCTATATATAATATCATGTCATCTGCATATAATGACAATTTTCTCTCCTCCTTACCAATCTGAATATTTTTTATTTCTTTTTCTTGTCTGATTGTTGTGGTTAGGACTTCCAATACTATGTTGAATAGAAGAGGTGAGATCGGGCATCCTTGTCTTGTTCCAGATTTTAGCCAAAAGGTTTTCAGCTTTTCACCATTTAATATTATATTGGCTGTGCATTTGTCATAAATAGCTTTTACTATGTTGAGATATGTTCCCTCTATATCCACTTTGGTAAGAGTTTTATCATGAATGGATGTTGAATTTTATTGAGTGCTTTTCTGCATCTATTGAGATGATCATGTGGTTTTTGTATTTTCTTTTTTTGATGTGGTGTATTGCATTGATTGATTTGCATATGTTGAACCATCCCTGTGGCCCTGGGATGAATCCAACTTGGTTATGGTGCATGATCTTTTTTGTGAGTTGTTGGATTCAGTTTGCTAATATTTTGTTGAGAATTTTTGCATGTGTATTCATCAAAAATATTGACCTGTAAGTTTCTTTTGTGATAGTGTCTTTGTCTGGTTTTGGTATCAGGGTGATGGTAGCATCATAGAATGTCTTCAGGAGTGTTCCTTCCTCTTCAATCTTTTGGAAGAGTTTGAGAAGGATAGGTATAAATTCTTCCTTGTACGTTTGGTAGAATTCATCTGTGAAGCAATCTGGCCCTGGACTTTTGTTTGTAGGGAATTTTGGTTTTTTTATTTTAGAGATTCTATTTCACTTTTAATGATCAGTCTGTTCAAGTTATCTATTTCTTCTTGATTCTGTTTTGGTGAACTGTATGTTTCTAGAAAATTGTCCATTTCTTCTAGGTTGTCAAAATTGTTGGCATATAATTTTTCATAGTATTCTCTTATGTTTTTTGTTTTTGTATTTCTGAAGCATCTTTCATTTCTAATTTTTCTTATTTGGGTCTTCTCTCTTTTCTTCTTGGTGAACCTGGCCAGAGGTTTGCCAATTTTGTTTACCCTTTCAAAGAACCAACTGTTGGTTTTATTGATTTTTCTATTGCCTTTTAATCTCTATTTTAGTTATTTCCTCTCATCTTTATTATTGCCTTCCTTCTGCTAACTTTAGGTTTTGTTTGTTCTTTATTAAATTCTTTTAGGTGATGAGTTAGGTTGTTTATTTGAGATTTTTCTTGTTTCTTAAAGAAGGCCTGCATCTCTATGAACTTTTCTCTAAAAACTGCTTTTGCTGTATCCCATAGATTTTGTATGGCTGTGTTTTCATTGTCATTTGCCTCAAGGTATTTTTTAATTTCTTTGATTTCATCATTGACCCATTGGTTTTTTAGTAGCATGTTACTTAGTCTTCATGTAGTAGATTTTTTCTCATTTATTCTTCTGTGCTTGATTTCTAGTTTCATGCCATCATGGTCAGAAAAGATGCTTGAAATAATTTGTATACTCTTAAATTTGTTGAGGCTTGTTTTTTGCCCTAGTATGTACAACCCTGCATTTTATCCCTTCCCCCCCCCCCACATTTACTGCTTTTCGCATCATTTTTTACATCTTTTTGTTTTGTGTACCCCTTAACTACTTATTGTGTATATAGATGACTTCACTACTTCTGTCTTTTAACCTTCTTACTAGCTTCATATGTGGTTGATTTACTGCATTTACTGTATATTTGTCTTTTCAAATAAAAATTTTCCTTTTGTAATTTTCATACTTCTAGTTGTGCTCTTTTCTTTTTCACTGAGAAAAGTCCCTTTAACATTTCTTGTAAAGCTGGTTTTATAGTGCTGAACTCTTTTAGCTTTTGCTTATCTGTAAAACATACGACCTCTTCATCAAATCTGAATAAAAGCTTTGGCAGGTAAAATATTCTTGCGTGTAGGCTTTCCCCTTTCATCACCTTAAATATATCATGCCAGTCCCTTCTGGCCTGCAGGGTTTCTGCTAAAAAGTCAGCTGATAGCCTTATGGGAGTCTCCTTGTACATAGCTTGTTGCTTTTTTCTTGCTGCTTTTATTATTCTCTCTTTAATTTTTCCCATTTTAATTAAAATATGTCTTGGTGTGGTTTTCTTTGGGTTTATCCTGTTTGGGACTCTGTACTTCCCAGAACTAGGTTTCTGTTTCCTTTCCCAAGTTAATGAAGTTTTCAGTTATTAAGGCTTTATATAATGCTATCTTCCCCTTTCTCTCTCTGTTCTCATTCTGAGACTCCTATACTGAAAATGTTAGTTTGCTTGATGATTTCTCAGAGGTATCTTAAACTGTCCTCATTTTTTAGAATCTTTTCTTTTTTCTGTTCAGCTTCAGTGTTTTCCACTACCCTGTCTTCCAGATCACTGATCCATTCTTCTGTATCATGTAATCTACTTTTGTTCCTTCTAGTGTATTTTTAATTTCAGTTAGTTTATTGTTCATCTCTGTTTGGTTGTTCTTTATATTTTCTCTTTATTAAAAACTTCTGACTTCTTACTCTCTTCATCCAATCTTCTCCTGGGCTCTTTGAACATCTTTATGATCCTTACCTTGAACACTCTATAGAGTAGATTGCTTATCTCCACTCCCTTAGTTCTTCTTCTGTGGTTTTATCTCTTTTCTTCATTTGGAACATATTCCTCATTTTTGCCTAATTTGCTCTTTTTATTTCTATGTGTTTGGTAAGTTGTTTATATTTTCTGACCTTGTAAAAGTTACCTTTTTTAGGAGACATCCTATGAGTCCCAGCAGTGCATTTTATCTCTGGTCAGCAGAGCTATATGCTCTGGGGTATCCCTTATGTTGGCTGTATGTGTCCTTCTGCTGTGGTGGACTGACTACTGTAGATGGTCATATAGGTGTAGCTGACTCCCAGTCTGGTAAGTTGCCTGGCCTTGACCTGTGCAAAGGCTGCTGTACTCTGATTGACAGCATCAGTTCATAAGGTGGCTTGCTGTAGAGCCCAGGAGGGTCTCAGGGCTTATTCTGGCCCCCTGGTGGGCAGAGCTGTGTTCTTGTGTGAGTGATTTCAGGACCTGTATTCTTGGATCTGTTGGTGGGCTTAAGTCAACCATTAGAAATCTATTCTAATGAAGGTGGAGACTCCGTAGATGATACAGAATACAGAAGGTTTATTTGCTTGCGTTTGTGTTCATTCATTCATTTCATTCATTTACATATTAATTTATTTATTCAATAAACATTTACTGAGCATCTATTTTGTACCAGGCAATCTTTTAGTCATTGAAGATACAGGTGTACATAGATACATACATAGATTAAAAACCTGGCCTCCATGGAGCTTATATTCCAATATTCTAATAGTGACAGATACTAAAAAAAACAAATAAATAGATAATATGTGAGGTAGGGTTAAGAAATCTTTGAAAGAACAAAGTAGGATAAGGATATAGAGTCAGGATGGTAAGGTGCTATTTTCAATGTACCTGGTATGTTTGAGGACCAACTAAGAAACCAGTGGCTGTAGCTGAAAGAACTATAAGGAGAATGGTAGAAAATGGTGTCAGAGCAGCAGCAGGACTGGAGACTATAGAGTTTTATAAGATAGTATGTGTTTGAGCTTTTACTCTGAGTTAAATGGAAACTATTATGGGATCTTGAGTCAAGGAGTGTCATGATCTGACATTTTAGAAGGATTATTCTGCTGCTTTTTAGAGAGTACACTGTATAAAAGCAAGGATAGAAGCAGAAAAACCAGTTTGGAGGCAATTTAAATAATTCAGGAGAAAATGGATGGCTGTCAGATTAGGGAAACAGCAATGGAAGTGGAGAGAAGTGGTCTGGAATCTAAATATATTTCCAAGGCTGGGCTGACAGAAGTTATAAGCTGACAGAATATGCTAACGAATTGGATGTGTGTCATCAGAGAAAGACAGACATCAAAGATGACTCATATTAAGGAATAACTCTAAGTTTTTTTGATCTAAGAAACTAACTGGTAGAATGAAGATGCCATTTGTGAGATGAGGAATAAAGTGAGAGCACAAGGACTTTGATGGAAGGTTTCAAATCAAGAATCATGTTTCAAAAATGTAGAGCTTGAGTTGCCTATCAGACAGCCAAGTAAGGATGTCAAGGAGGAAGTTATAGACATGCATCTGGAGATCAGAGAAAGGTCAGAGGTAGAGATATACATTTGGGTATCATCAGCATATAGATATGGGGCCATGAGATTGAATGAGTTCACTGGGTAAGAGAAAATAAATAGAGAAGATGACCAGGAACTGAGCCCTAGAATTCTCTAACAAAGGTCAGGATGTTGATAAGAGAGGTATCAGCTTTGTCAAATACTGCTAGTAAATCCAGCAGAATGACGGATTTTACTTAGAATCCTCATTGTGACACAGGTGACTTTTTCTCCCTCATATACAATTGTGGTTCCCATCAATAGCTTTTCCTGCTAATTTGAATATGAAAAATGACCACTAAAATGAAACCAAACCTTCATCCACCACTTGTATGAAGGCTCAGAACTGGCTTCTATTTGGGATCTGTGTGTGTGTGTGTGTGTGTGTGTGTGTGTGTGTGTGTGTGTATGTGAGAGAGAGAGAGAGACAGACAGACAGACAGACACAAAGAAACAGAGAGATATTGTGCAGAGAAGCACAATAGAATTAGACATTGTCCCTGGCTTTGAGGACTTTGTCTAAAAAGAAATACAAGAGAACCACTAACTTGTATTCATGCGGACACATTCATGTGTTCCATTGTCTAGAGGATAATCTCTCTCCATAGCCCTGGCTGGCTTTCAAAGTTTTTCAAAATCTCATCCCAATCAGTCCTTCTAACTATTCTATTCTAACTTATAGCAAGCACTTCCTTCAAACTCTTAGATCACTAGTTATCTGCCTATCATTCATTAGTTGTCTTTTTAAAAAGTTATTAAGATTTTACATTTTTAGAGCACTTTTAAGTTCACAGCAAATTTGAGGGGAAGATACAGAGATTTCCAATATATACCCTGCTCCCACATATGCATAACCTTCCCCATTATCAATAACCCCCACCAGAGGGTACATTTGTTACAACTGATGCACCTACATTGACAGATGATAATCAGCCAAAATCTGTAGTTTACATTACATTTCACTCTTGATGTTGTACATTCTATTGGTTTGTACAAATGCATAATTCATTCATCATTACAGGATCATACAGAGTATCTTCACTGCCCTAAAAAACCCTCTGTGCTGCATGTACTCCTCCCTCCCCCCAATCCCTGGAAGGCACTGATTTTTTTACTGTCTGCATACTTTAGAATATAATATAGTTGAAATCAAGCAGTATGTATCCTTTCAGATTGACTTCTTTCACTTAGTAATATGTATTTACATTTTCTCCATGTCCTTTCACAAATTGGCAGCTCACTTCTTTTCAGCACTGAATAATATTCCATTGTCTGGATGTACCAGAGTTTATTTATCTATTCACCTACTGATGGACAACTTTATTGCTTCTAAGTTTTGGTAGTTATGAATTAAGAGTCTATAAAATCTGTGTGCAGATTTTTGTGTAGACCTAAGTTTTCAAATCCTTTGGGTAAATACTAAGGAGCACAATTGCTGGTAAGAGTAACTTTAGTTTTGTAAAAAACTGCCAACTGTCTTCTAAAGTGGCTATAATTTTGCATTTCCACTAGCAATAAATGAGAGCTCTTGCTGCTCCACAACCATGTCAGTATTTGGTGTTGTCAATGTTTGGATTTTGGCCATTTTAATAGATATGTATAGGTATTTCATTGTTATTTTAATTGTCTTGTCTTTTTTTAAACATCTTTATTGGAGTATAATTGCTTTAAAATGGTGTGGTATTTTCTGCTTTATAACAAAGTGAATCAGTTCTACATATACATATGTCCCCATATCTCTTCACTCTTGCATCCCCCTCCCTCTCACTCTCCCTATCCCACCCATCTAGGTGGTCAAAAAGCACCGAGCTGAACTCCCTGTGCTATGTGGCTGCTTCCCACTAGCTATCTATTTTACGTTTGGTAGTGTATATATGTCCATGCCACTCTCTCACTTTGTCCCAGCTTACAATTCTCCCTCCTTGTATCCTCAAGTCCATTCTCTAGTAGGTCTGCACCTTTATTTGTCTTGCCCCTAGGTTCTTCTGATCATTTTTTTCTTTTCTCTTTATTTATTTTTTTTAGATTCCATATATATGTGTCAGCATATGGTATTTGTTTTTCTCTTTCTGACTTACTTCACTCTGTATGACAGTCTCTAGGTCCATCCCCTCACTACAAAAAACTCAGTTTCGTTCCTTTTTGGGCTGAGTAATATTCCACTGTATATATGTACCACATCTTCTTCATCCATTCATCTGTTGCTGGACACTTAGGCTGCTTCCATGTCCTGGCTATTATAAATAGAGCTTCAATGAACATTTTGGTACATGACTATTTTTGAATTATGGTTTTATCAGGGTATATGCCCAGTAGTGGGATTGCTGGGTCATATGGTAGTCCTATTTTTAGTTTTTTAAGGAACTTCCATACTGTTCTCCAGAGTGGTTGTATCAAGTTACATTCCCACCAACAGTGCAAGAGGTTTCCCTTTTCTCCACACCCTCTCTAGCATTTATTGTTTGCAGATTTTTTGATGATGACCGTCATGACCGGTGTGAGATGATATCTCATTGTAGTTTTGATTTGAATTTCACTAATGATTAAGGATGTTGCGCATTCTTTCATGTGTTTGTTAGCAATCTGTATATCTTCTTTGGAGAAATGTCTATTTAGGTCTTCTGCCCATTTTTGGATTGGGTTGTTTATTTTTCTGATATTGAGCTGCATGAGTTGCTTGTATGTTTTGGAAATTAATCCTTTGTCAGTTGCTTCATTTGCAAATATTTTCTCCCATTCTGAGGGTTGTCTTTTGGTCTTGTTTATTATTTCCTTTGCTGTGCAAAAGCTTTTAAGTTTCATTAGGTCCCATTTGTTTACTTTTGTTTTTATTTCCATTTCTCTAGGTGGGTCAGAAAGGATCTTGCTGTGATTTATGTCATAGAGTGTTCTGCCTATATCTGTTCCTCTAAGAGTTTGATGGTTTCTGGCCTTACATTTAGGGCTTTAAACCATTTTGAGTTTATTTTTGTGTATGGTGCTAGGGAGTGTGCTAATTTCATTCTTTTATATGTAACTGTCCAGTTTTCCCAGCACCACTTACTGAAGAGGCTTTCTTTTCTCCACTGTATATTCTTGCCTCCTTTATCAAACATAAGGTGGCTATATGTGCGTGGGTTTATCTCTGGGCTTTCTATTCTGTTCCATTGATCTATATTTCTGTTTTTGTGCCAGTACCATACTGTCTTGATTACTGTAGCTTTGTAGTATAGTCTGAAGTCAGGGAGCCTGATTCCTCTAGCTCTGTTTTTCTTTCTCAAGATTGCTTTGGCTATTCAGAGTCTTTTGTGTTTCCATACAAATTGTGAAATTTTTTGTTCGAGTTCTATGAAAAATGCCATTGGTAGTTTGATAGGGATTATATTGAATCTGTACATTGCTTTGGGTACTAGAGTCATTTTCACAATGTTGATTCTTCCAATCCAAGAACATGGTATATCTCTCCATCTATTTTTATCATCTTTAATTTCTTTCATCAGTGTCTTATAATTTTCTGCATACAGGTCTTTTGTCTTATTAAATAGGTTTAGTACAAGATATTTTATTCTTTGTGTTGCAATGGTAAATGGGATATTTTCTTAATTTCAATTTCAGACATTTCATCATTAGTGTATAGGAATGCAAGAGACTTCTGTGCATTAATTTAGTATCCTGCTACTTTACCAAATTCATTTATTAGTTCTAGCAGTTTTCTGGTAGCATCTTTAGCATTCTCTATGTATAGTATCATGTCATCTGCAAATAGTGACAGCATTACTTCTTCTTTTCCAATTTGGATTCCTTTTATTTCTCTTTCTTCTCTGATTGCTGTGGCTAAATATTCCAAATCTATGTTGAATAAGAGTGGTGAGAGTGGGCAACCTTGTCTTCTTCCTGATCTTAATGGAAATTGTTTCAGTTTTTCACTGTTGGGGAATAGGTTGGCTGTGGGTTTGTCATATATGGCCTTTATTATGTTGAGGAAAGTTCCCTCTATGCCTACTTTCTGCAGGGTTTTTATCATAAATGGGTGTAGAATTTTGTCGAAAGCTTTCTCTGCATCTATTGAGATGATCATATGGTTTTTCTCCTTCAATTTGTTAATATGCTGTATCACGTTGTTTGATTTATGTATATTGAAGAATCCTTGCATTCTGGGGGTAAACCCCACTTGATCATGGTATATGATCCTTTTAATGTGCTGTTGGAATCTGTTTGCTAGTATTTTTTTGAGGATTTTTGCATCTATGTTCATCAGTGATTTTGGCCTGTAGTTTTCTTTCTTTGTGACATCTTTGTCTGGTTTTGGTATCAGAGTGATGGTGGCCTTGTAGAATGAGTTTGGGAGTGTTTCTCCCTCTACTATATTTTGGAAGAGTTTGAGAAGGATAGGTTTTAGCTCTTCTCTAAATGTTTGATAGAATTCGCCTGTGAAGCCATCTGGTCCTGGGTTTTTGTTTGTTGGAAGATTTTTAATCACAGTTTCAATTTCAGTGCTTGTGATTGGTCTGTTCATATTTTCTATTTCTTCCTGGTTCAGACTTGGCAGGTTGTGCATTTCTAAGAATTTGTCCATTTCTTCCAGGTTGTCCATTTTATTGGCATAGAGTTACTTGTAGTAATCTTTCATGATACTTTGTATTTCTGCAGTGTCAGTTGTTGCTTCTCCTTTTTCATTTCTAATTGTATTGGTTTGAGTCTTCTTTTTATTCTTGATAAGTCTGGCTAATGGTTTATCAATTTTGTTTATCTTCTCAAAGAACCAGCTTTAAGTTTTATTGACATTTGCTACCATTTCCTTCATTTCTTTTTCATTTATTTCTGATCTGATCATATGATTTCTTTCCTTCTGCTAATATTGGGTTTTTTTTTTGTTGTTGTTCTTCTTTCTCTAATTGCTTTAGGTGTAAGGTTAGGTTGTTTATTTGAGATGTTTCTTATTTATTAAGGTAGGATTCTATTGCTATAAACTTCCCTCTTAGAACTGCTGTTGCTACAGGTTTTGGTTTGTCATGTTTTCATTGTCATTTGTTTCTTGGTATTTTTTTATTTCCTCTTTGATTTCTTCAGTGTTCTCTTGGTTATTAAGTAGTGTGTTGTTTAGCCTCCATGTGTTTGTATTGATTACAGATTTTTTTCCTGTAATTGATATCTAGTCTCATAACATTGTTGTTAGAAAAGATACTTGATACGGTTTCAATTTTCTTAAATTTACCAAGGCTTGATTTGTGACCCAAGATATGATCTATCCAGAAGAATGTTCCATGAGCACTTGTGAATAATGTGTATTCTGTTGTTCTTGGATGTAATGTCCTATAAATATCAATTAAGTCCCTCTTGTTTAATGCATCATTTAAAGGTTGTTTTTCCTTATTTATTTTCATTTTGGATCATCTTTCCATTAATGAAAGTGGGGTGTTAAAGTCCCCTACTATGATTGTGTTACTGTTGATTTCCCCTTTTATGGCTCTTAGTATTTACCTTATGTATTGAGGTGCTCCTATGTTGGGTGCATAAATATTTACAATTGTTATATCTTCTTGGATTGATCCCTTGATCATTATGTAGTATCCTTCTTTGTCTCTTGTAATAGTCTTTGTTTTAAAGTCTATTTTGTCTGATATGAGAATTCTTACTCCAGTTTTCTTTTGATTTCCATTTGCATGGAATATCTTTTTCCATCCCCTCACTTTCACTCTGTATGTGTCCCTTGGTCTGAAGTGGGTCTCTTGTAGATAGCATATATATGGGTCTTGTTTTTGTATCCATTCAGCCAGTCTATGTCTTTTCGTTGGAGCATTTAATCCATTTACATTTAAGTTAATTATTGATATGTATGTTCCCATTGCCATTTTTTAATTGTTTTGGGTTTATTATTGTACGTCTTTTCCTTCTCTTGTCTGTCCTGCCTAGAGAAGTTCGTTTAGCATTTTTTGTAAAGCTGGTTTGGTGGTGCTGAATTCTCTTAGCCTTTGCCTGTCTGTACAGCTTTTAATTTCTCCATCAAATCTGAATTAAATCCTTGCTGGTAGAGTACTCTTGGTTGTAGGTTTTTCTCCATCACTTTAAATATGTCCTCCAACTCCCTTCTGGCTTGCAGAGTTTCTGCTGAAAGATCAGTGTTAACTTTATGGGGATTCCCTTATGTGTTATTTGTTGTTTTTCCCTTGTTGCTTTTAATATTTGTTCTTTGTATTACTTTTTTTATAGTTTGATTAATAGGTGTCTTGGCATGTTTCTCCTTGGATTTATCCTGTATGGGACTCTCTGTGCTTCCTGGACTTGATTAACTATATCCTTACCCATATTAGGGAAGTTTTCAACTATAATCTCTTCAAATATTTTCTCAGTCCTTTTCTTTTTCTCTTCTTCTTCTGGGACCCCTATAATTCGAATATTGGTGCATTTAATGTGGTGCCAGAGTTCTCTAAGACTGTCCTAAAGTCTTTTCATTCTTTTTTCTTTATTCTGCTCTGCATTAGTTATTTCCACTATTTTATCTTCCAGGTCACTTATCCGTTCTTCTGCCTCTGTTATTCTTTTATTGATTCCTTCTAGAGAATTTTTAATTTCATTTATTGTGTCGTTCATCGTTTGTTTTCTCTTTCATTGTTCTAGGTCCTTGGTAAACATTTCTTGTATTTTCTCCATTCTATTTCCAAGATTTGGATCATCTTTACTATCATTTTTCTGAATTCTTTTTCAGGTAGATTGCTTATTTCCTCTTCATTTTTTAGGTCTGTTGGGTTTTTGTCTTGCTCCTTCATCTGTTGTGTGTTTCTCTGTCTTCTCATTTTGCTTAACCTACTGTGTTTGGGGTCTCCTTTTCAGTCTGCAGTTTAGTAATTTCTGTTGTTTTTGGTGTCTGTCCCCAGTGGCTAAGCTTTGTTTAGTGGGTTGTGTAGGCTTCCTGGTGGAGGGGACTAGTGCCTGTGTTCTGGTGGATGAGGCTGGAACTTGTCTTTCTAGTGGGCAGGTCCACGTCCGGTGGTGTGTTTTGGGGTGTCTGTGGCCTTAGTATGATTTTAGGCAGCCTCTCTGCTAATGGATGGGGTTGTGTTTCTGTCTTGCTAGTTGTTTGGCATAAGGTGTCCTGCACTGTAACTTGCTGGTTGTTGAGTGCAGCTGGGTCTTGGTGTTGAGATGGAGATCTCTGGGAGATTTTCTCCATTTGATATTACATGGAGCTGGGAGGTCTCTTGTGGACCAGTGTCTGGATATATATTGTTGTTCCAAAGTCCACCTCCTCAATTTGGGATGATTCATTGTCTATTTAGGTATTCCACAGATGCAGGGTACATCAAGTTGATTGTGGAGATTTAATCTGCTGCTCCTGAGGCAGCTGGGAGAAATTTCCCTTTCTCTTCTTTGTTCGCACAGCTCCTGTGCTTCAGCCTTGGATTTGGACCTGCCTCTGCGTGTAGGTCGCCTGAGGTCATCTGTTCTTCGTTCAGAGAGGACGGGGTTAAAGAAGCAGCTGCTTCAGGGGCTCTGGCTCACTCAGGCTGGGGAGACGGAGGGAGTAGTACGGATGCGGGGCGAGCCTGTGGCAGCACAGGCTGGCATGATGTTGCATCAGCCTGAGGCGCACCGTGCGTTCTCCCAGAGAAGTTGTGCCTGGATAACAGGACATTGGCAGTGGCAGGCTGCCCAGGCTCCTGGGAGGGGAGGTGTGGATAGTGACCTGTGCTTGCTCACAGGCTTCTTGGTGGCGGCAGCAGCAGCCTTAACGTCTCATGCCCATCTCTGGTGTCCATGCTGATAGCTGAGGATCTGCCCGTCTCTGGAGCTCCTTTAAGTGGTGCTCTTATTCCCCTCTCCTCACGCACCAGGAAACAAAGAGGGAAGAAAAAGTCTCTTGCCTCTTCGGCAGGTCCAGACTTTTCCCCGGACTCCCTCCCGGCTAGCTGTGGCACACTAGACCGTTCAGGCTGTGTTCACGCAGCCAACCCCTGTCCTCTCCCTGGGATCTGATCTCTGAAGCCCGAGCCTCAGCTTCCAGCCCCCACCCGCCCCTGCAGGTGAGCACACAAGCCTCTCGGGCTGGTGAGTGCTGGTCGGCACCAATCCTCTGTGCGGGAATCTCTCCACTTTGCACTCCACACCCCTGTTGCTGCGCTCTCCTCCGTGGCTTTGAAGCTTCCCCTTCCACCACCTGCAGTCTCCACCCGCAAAGGGGCTTCCTATTGTGTGGAAACCTTTCCTCCTTCACAGCTCCCTCCCACTGGTGCAGGGCCCGTCCCTATTCTTTTGTCTCTGTTTATTCTTCTTCTTATTTTTTTGCCATACCCAGGTACGTGGGGGAGTTTCTTGCCTTTTGGGAGGTCTGAGGTCTTCTGCCAGTGTTCAGTAGGTGTTCTGTAGGGGTTGTTCCACATGTAGATGCATTTATGATGTATTTGTGGGGAGGAAGGTGATCTCCGCGTCTTACTCTTCCACCATCTTGAAGCTCCTCCCTGTCTTGTTTTTAAAAAGTGTGTTTCTTATCTCCTCAAACAGAGGAGATAAGCTATGGAATAAATGAGACATTATTTTACTTTATTTTTCTGTCCTCTACTACAAATTATTATTAAGTGGGTACTTAATAATGCTATTTGGATGAATGCACAAAAAATGCCAACTATGTTCTTTACCTGTCATTCCTAGTGTTTACCCAGAGGTAATGCAACTAAGAAAAAGATGAACAGAAACATTTTGGGGGTGGTGGATAAACATTGGTGAGGTATTCAGCTGGTGTGTTTTCTAAACTTAAGCAGAATATAAATGAAGAAATTTAAATCAATATTTGGTGTGTATATTATTTGTCTTCAGAGAATTTCATAAAACTTCTCTCAAAGCTGCCCTCCTTCCTGCCAAGTAAGTCATGACTTACTTCCACAAAAAGAAAAAACAATGCCTTGACCCACGGAGCTTAACTCGAGTGATTAAATAACATCTTCTAGGCTGGGACAATTTTGAGAAAGGGGATGCTAATAAAAATTACACCAGATAAGCAGACGTGAACCAGGACAATCCTAGAGATGTTTCCTGGGTCATGGACTCCTTGAAAACGGATAGAAGCTATAGTTTCTACCTCTAGAAAAATCTTACCTTAAGTTTCAGGATATACTCAACCCCCATAGCCTGTCCCAATTCGCTGATTAAGAATCCCTGACTCACATGACCTCATGTCCATCTGAATGCTCTACTCCCTCAGTAAACTCACTGCCCACATTAAAAGGTTAAAATGATCTTCAAAGGTCCCTAAATTAAACCAGAAGGAAAAAATATATATAGATATTTTCTGTAGCTTGTATACGTTTTCAACCAAAATGTTTATAAAGTTTATATCTGTGGAGAAAATCCTATTTTCTAAAGCTTGCCCTTAAAAGTAGGAGATATGTTCCCATTTAGGGAAACATAAATATTTTTCTATCTATATGAGCATAGTAACTACTTTTGAAATAGATCTATATTTTTCAGTACGCTCAAATACAACCCTAAGCCCTTTGCCCTTAACTCCTTTTGGCCTCCTTGACATGCAGTTATAAACTCACCGAACTTGTTATAATGTCTGAGGGAGCTTGGTTACTGTACCACATCATGCCAGTAGGTGCCACTGTAACATGCTGCGCTTCTTTGAGAAGAGTTCTTAAACTACATATTTTGTGATTTCAAATTTTCAACAAAAAGATTATAATAATCCCATTATAAAGTTCAAACAAGGCTTCATGTGTATGCACTCTACTCATTCTGTTCCTTCAATTTTCTAAATATAATTAGTAAAAATATACAAGAAGCAATCATAGGACACTGCCAGTCAGTTGTCCTAAAAGTTGTCAATGTTTCTGTACACATACACACATACTCACACACACGTACACACACACACACACACACACACACATATTTTTAGGATAGACTTTTACATTTTAAGAATTTTTTTAATAATAGTTTTTAAAATTTAAAGTTACTGCAATCTCATAGAAAATTTGATATCACACACAAAAATAGAAAATGTTTAAATCACCGACAATTCTATCATTCAGAGATAACCACTACTATCATATGCCTACAGATTTTTCTGTATATTTTCCTATTATAGAATACACATAAAGAAAAAGTATATACACATATAATCCCCTGCTTATCTTTTTTTCATCTCATATAAAAGTATAGACACTTTACAAAAATCTAGAATTTAGAGTCAGAGAAGACCCTAATGATCTCCTTCTTTGTTTAATGCAGTTTCATTATAGATGAAGACATGAAGACCTGGATCTTGCCCAACTTTTTGATTTTCAAGTGAACAATTAGACAAAGAACCTGTATTTCAGTAAGTAAATTGTTTATTAATATATAATCTCAAATTTAGATGTTATAGAATAGTTCAATAAACATGTATAGACTATCTACTATAACTACAATTGTATTTTTTTGAATAGTACTTGAGAGATAACAAAGAACTTTCTTGTGGGGCTTCCCTGGTGGTGCAGTGGTTGAGAGTCTGCCTGCCAATGCAGGGGACACGGTCTGGGAAGATCCCACATGCCGTGGAACAGCTAGGCCCGTGAGCCATGGCCGCTGAGCCTGCGCATCCGGAGCCTCTGCTCCGCAATGGGAGAGGCCACAACAGTGAGAGGTCCGCGTAAGAACTTTCTTGTGAATTATTTTCTTTAATCTCCAGAATGTGGGAAATACCATTATTATTATAACTTCCATTTTAGACATTAGGGAATTGAGCTTCAAACAGGTCAAACAACATGCCAAAAATCATATAAGAAGTAAATGGATGAGTTGAAATTTGAAATTTAATCCTCTGATCTCAAACCCCATGTTATTTTTAGTATAGTATTGTAATCCAGGTAGTAAAGTTAATTAAAAAGAGTCAATCCTTAAGTGATCTTACAATTTTGCTGAAGAGACAAAATATGTTAATCAGAATGTATGAACAGACAGAGAAACAAACAAGAAAAGCTAGAATTTATTGAATATTCACTAGGGGCTGAGCACTGTGCTAAAAATTTTCTTGCATTATCCTATTTGAGCCTTGCCTCTGAGGTAAGAACTATTTTCCGCATTTTACATGTGAAAAAACTGAGGCTTAGAGAGGTCAAATAATAAATCAGTTAAAGAACTAGCGTTCAGGCTCAGACAGCTGGACCACAGAATCATTATGCTGAATAATTATGATACGAATACAATGAATCTTCTTCACTGAACAACTTGAAGTTCTGTTTGAACCATTAAATCTGACATCGTTCCCAATGCTGAGAGTGGTGGGAAGAAGCTTCACAGAAGTTGTAGAGTGTTAGTCTGTTAAAAATCAGTGGGACTTAAACTGGACTTTGACATTGAGTAGCAACAGTGGATGAAGTGAGATTAAGAATAGAACTGTTGCCATTGCAGGTGTGGGCAAGAGCAAGAGAAAGGTAGAAACAGGCAAGAATGTGGCAACCCACACAGAAGCCTAAACCACATCTTGAATAAACGTTTTGAGCCAGATTTGGAAGGGCCAAATGCCTGGATAAAGAGTTTGGGCTTTGCCATTAAAGAATTGAGAGACACTGAAGATTTTTGAATGCGAAAGTCTGACAATGGTGTGCCATTGGGGAGGTGTTTCTGGAAGGGAAGGATGTCTAGGTTAGTATAATTGGCATTGAACAGCAGCAGCTGTCAGCTGCTTCAGCTTAAAAGTTCATCTTTGGTTTTGCCTACAGAGTTAAGGAAAGAATCATTGCTGTCCATGGTTCTATTGAGGCTACAGCCTGGGGCAAGGTTGGAAAAAAAATAAATGTCAGCCTGATTTCTTCTGTTGAGAAGCAAAAAGAGAGCATAAACTCCACCCTGCTTTAGCAGTGTGAATTTTAGTATTCACATTTCAATAGTTCTCAAGTCTGAATGCACATTAGAGTTACCTGGGGCACTTTTCAAAAGCACAAATGCTCCTGATCCACCCACTGGAAACTGATTTAGTTTCTTAGGGAGGAGCCCAAACATTGGGAATTTTGACAGCTCCCAGACTATTCTAATGTATAGCAATGGATAGAGAGCCATAGCTGCAACGGAGGAAGCTAAAACTAATGCTGTGTGTGTCTTATGGTCTTAAAACGAAATCTCTTTTCCAAATCTATTGTTTAAACCTGAGCATCCAGCCTCTTATAGCCAGAAAAGCATTTTAAAGGGTATCTTTGGATACTTTCTTTTACATTTCTGTATAACTTTGTGCAGAAGCCAAGAGAAGTAATGGAAAAACTTAATTGACCTGTCAGGGATTTTTTTTTCCCCTTGATTCTACTTCTCTTATGTCTCTCAAATGTAAGAAGGCAGGGGCTGATCTTATATGCAAACTTACCATCCAGACCTACCTTTCTGGCTCATCTTCTTACTTTCCCTCCACTAACTTTCCCTATTCATTCAACAACTACTGTGTTCTCAGCAGTTGGTGCCAATGCAAGTAAGACACTTTCTTTCCTCAAGAAACATTTGGTTGAATCATTCTTCAAGTCTCAGCCAAGGCAAGTCTTACCTCTTTCCTGAGTCTTTCCCTAGTGGACTCCACTTTTGAGAGGGTTTTAGCTCTTCTCCCTCAAATTGCAATTCCTCAGGTACCTTTATGTCCTGCTCACAGGAGATACTCCATGAACCTTCTCTAACAGTCTTCCATGATAAACTTCTCCCCATACTCATCACTCTTGAACTCCACTTGTGAGTCCTGACGTTTAGGTAGTAGCACACTCTCATCTTTTTCATTTTCTCATCTGCTCATTCTAATTAGAGTTAATGATTCATGGACTGTAGCTTTTTCTGAGGAGGCCTCCACAGGATACTGGACCCCTCCTCCTAGGATGGAACCTGGAAACTTGGATATTTTTATACTTCCTAGATGAGGTTAATTGTCAGCCAAGTTTAGAAAGATCTTTCTAGAGCAATATTTTAAGTTTATTTTAAATTTAAATGCACAGTAAGTAAAACATTTCTACCCTGCAACTCAATGCCACCACTTCCATAACTAAAACAAATATATACCTACTATATGTGAAGTATTCTGATATTTTCTATCCTATTTTAGTTCATTTAAAAAAATGGGAATCTTACAATTCTTTACTGGGTTGTATTTCTTAGTTTGAAAAATACTCTTCTAGAATTTAGCACAGTTATTCACATAAGTATTTGAAAAATACTAGTGGTATTGATTTATATCTTTTTATTTTACTTCTAGGGAATATTTTTTTACTTAAAAATATCTCCCTATCCCATTTCTCTCTCTTTTAAACTAAGTTATGAGTATAAGCCACTCCCCTGAGGCTGCTTACTATATCCCAGCTCTCTGTTTCTTTAAATATTCAGAAAGTCTTGGTGCTTCCAATAGGCATTTCTTTGGACAACTTCACCCATGCTCCAGCCCATAAAGATAAGAGAATAGCTCCTTTCAACACCATAAAGACCTTACCACATATCTTGGTTTGTATTGTATATCTTCCTTGGTGGACTTTAGCCTCCTAGGGAACACAGACCTTGTCTGCCTCTACGTTTATTTCAAGAACTGCCAATACTGCTGTATACCATTTGTTTGTTCAATACATAGTTGTTGAGTGATTGTCTTGTGCCTCTTAACTTGGACTATGTGTAATAAAACTTGACATCAATTTATTCAGGCAGAGACCTCTTAATATACCAAGCTGTCACTTCTAGCTTTCCAGTTGAAAGATAAAATGGTTGATGCTCACACCAAGACAGATTGAATCACCTGTTCTCCAAAGTGAGAAAGTAAGGACAGGAGCTAACTCAAAGGGAATCAACAATACAGGAGCTGATTCATTTTTTTCTTTTTCTTCATTTTTTTTGTGGGGGGGGGCAGGTAATTGTTGGACAAGGCCCTGAAAACAATTGACAGGCCACATCATTTAATTGCAGAGGTAGAGCTATGAATAGCCCTCTGGTTTTTCCATTCAGTGTTAATTGGACCAAAGAAGGTGCTAAGAGAACCTCTCAGAGATTGAAGGAAGTTCTCTTAGTTACTTGACAAAAAGCTGATGCCAAGCTCCTCACTAGTAAGTTGGATTTCACATGGATGCTGTGGATGCTGCTCAGAGAAAATGTTTAGATTTTTAAAAATGGTTTACAGGTAATACACTGTACTCTGATTGAAATAAATAGGGTTAAATGCGAGCTTAACTTTTAAAATATTCCATTTTAGATATCTAGGTTATGTTAGGCTACATGATAACCATATTACAGAAGCTATGTAGAGAAATAATAATAATTAAGAAACAGAACATTTCCATGCTGAAAGGCTAATTTTTATCACAATGAGATCTAGTTAAATTTATAGGACCATATTTTATATACATATACACAGAGATATACATACAGATATATATTTATATCAAGACTAGCTAATGCTGTTAAAGAGGCACAAATTCTGTGTAGAAAGAACTCCTTTGAACTGATTATCGATATCTGAGACTGATAACTTCTTTGAATAAATTGGATTGAATAACTGCATGAAGATCAGAAGATACAATTTTCTTTTGATTTTTATAAATTTGCTTTACAGATTTCTTTTCATTCATTCAACAATAATTTATTGAGTACTCCTGATGTGTCAGGCAAAATGCCAGGTTCCTGACATTAAGGAGCTCTCAATCTAGTAAGAAAGCATATAAACAAAAAGGTTTTTTGAATATTAAGTTTCAATAGAAAACATAATAGAAACATTCTTGGCTGATGTAATTCAAACCAGTATTTTGAGAATGATAGTTAAAGGGGAAAATTATAATAAATACTAATGCTATAAGTACTGTATATTTTGCTTAAAATGATAATCAATTAACTAATTTTAATGTAGGTCAAGGACTTTTGCGTACAGGTTCAATAATTGGAGTTTCACATGCTCTTTCTTATGTAAACCACATCCATCATGCATTATATACTAATTTCCAATTTTATTTTTCATTTTATTTTGAAGAGTGAAAAATTTAAAATACCAGCTTCAAAACAATCTGAGTTCTGAACCCCTCTGGAATGTTATGTTTTTTGCCTCTACTCTTTTACAATTTTTCACCCATCCTTAATTTGACTTGCTTTTATCAAATCATTCTAAACCAATAACTTCATTTTCACAGAAATAACAACCTCTTTTCTTTCACACTCATATTTCATCAATTTAAATAATATATGATTTAATTACATAATTAAAAATTCAATTGTCATAAACAAATACGGGAATGAACTTGGTTGATTCTTGGAAGTGTGCTATTCAAATGCTGCTGAGAACAGATGTGAGTGCACTAGACAGAGTACCAGCCTCACCATCCTGTGTGCCCTGTCAGCTGCTTTATGGAGGATGGAAAACATAAGTTAATATAAAAAATTAATTATTTGAAAAGTCAAGAGAATTCCTAGTGTTGTAATCATGAGTTGAGCAAAATGGAACAGGAACATAGAAGAAGTTAGAGAAGAGTTCATAGAGGTAAGGTATTTGAACTGGATCTTGAGGCTTGAGAGGGGTTTTCAACATGAAGAAACAGCAAAGGATATTCCAGCCTGAAGAAACAGCTTGTAAAAGTTCAGAGTCAAGAAGGATATGGAGTACTTGAGGCTAAATTGGAAGTTGAGGGTGATTGTAGCATAGAATTTAATGGGAAGAGTAGCAAAAGATGAAGTTGGATGAGTAGGATAGGGTAGATGGTAGCAGGGTGTAATAATTAATTAGAGTCTTAAAATGTAATTTAGAATACATGATTTATTAATTTATAAAAGTAGGCTGGGTATTCATTAGGTATTTATTAAAGAAATGTAAAGGGAAATAGCTTAGTGTCTATTACTGTGTATCCCTTCTGGCAGAATAACCAGGTCAATATTAAATCTTACCTAGAATGTAAAGTATTTAAAAAAATTTAAATTGTCTTCTAAGTAGAAGGCTTGAAGTAATGCTTTTTATTTTTATTTTTTATTTTTTATGGTACGTTGGCCTCTCACTGTTGGGGCCTCTCTCATTGCGGAGCACAGGCTCCGGACGCGCAGGCTCAGCGGCTGTGGCTCACGGGCCCAGCCGCTCCACGGCATGTGGGATCTTCCCAGAGCGGGGCACGAACCCGTGTCCCCCGCATCGGCAGGCGGACTCTCAACCACTGCGCCACCAGGGAAGCCCGAAGTAATGTTTTTTATATGAAGAAGACTTGTGTATCTCAAAACTCAACACTACAAAAGAAAAAAATCCAACTAGAAAATGGGCAAAAACATGTACAGACATTTCATTGAAGAGAATACACAGATGGCAAATAAACACATGAAAATATGTTCAACATCATTAGCTATTAGAGAAATGCAAATTTCAGCCACAGTGAGATATAACTACACTCGTATCAGAATGGTTAAAATGGAAAATTATGGTGAAGAAAAATTGTGTCAAAGATACAAAGAAATTGGATCACTCACACATTGCTGGCGGAAATGTAAAATGATATAGCTACTTTAGAAAATGGTTTCTTTCAAAACTGAAAATCTACTTAATATCTGGTTGTACACCCAGAAATTTCAGTCTTGAGTATTTATTCCAGGAAAATGAAAGTTATTTTCATGCAAGAACATTACACAAATATTCATAGCAATTTTTATTTATAATAACCCAATTTGGAAACTACCCATACATCCTTCAATGGTTGCATAGTCAAATAAACTGTAGTAATCTCTACCATGAAATACAATTCAGCAAGAACAAGGAGAAAACTTGCCACACAAAACTTGGATGAACCTCAAGGAAATTATGCTGAATGAAAAAAATCTTAAAAGGACATATAATGTGTGATTCTATTTGTGTAACATTCTTGTAATACATAATTATAGAGATAGAGAACAGATTATTAGTTCCCAGGTATTAAGGGTGTTGATGAGGGTATGGAAAAGGGGAGTGTGGCTATAGAGGAATAACATAAAAGAAATCTTTGTGGTAATGGCACAGTTAAGTATCTTGGTTGTGGTGGTGATTACACAAGGCTACACATGTGATAATATTTCCTAGACCTATACACACATTCCCACATGAATGTGTGAATATATAATTGGTGAAATCTTAATAAATTATATGATTATGCTCATGTCAAATTCCTGGTTTTAATAATATACTAGAATCATGTAAGACATTAACATTGGGGGAGGATGGGAGAATGGTGCACTGGACTTCCCTATATGTTTCTTTGCAGCTTCCTCTGAATCTAGTTATTTCAAAATAAAAAGTTTTTTAAAACTTTATATGTATATGTGTTATAATTTTGATATGTTCTATTCCTTGAGCCAAGTATAAATGTTCAACCATGCCTGTTACCTGGTAACAGCTTCTGTGTTAGGAATTCTTTACTAGGGTGTGAAAAATCTATTAAGGGTCAAGTTTAAGCTCAAAGCCACAAAATATATGATGGATGTATCTTACCCTTGACTAAGTGATAGGCTTTATGATGGCTGGCTTCAAAACTCCCTACATGTCTTGTGTAGAATGGATCTTGGCAAGAGAGAATTGTTTATGGGAAATACACATTGATTATATTCAGTAATGTCTGGCACATAGTCAACCTCAACATATTAATTCATCTTTTCTTTAATGAAGGGAATTTAATATAGCATATTTCAAAATAAACTAACAGAAACCATTTAGTTACTAACAAACATGTTTTTCTGACCAATATCATAATAAAAGCAAGAAAATCACTTCATATTAATATATATATATATATGGATTCAAGAAAATTCTAAAAAAGTTTCATTCCACATGCAAACTCTTAGAGCAATCTCCCTTTGCAGGCCTGCTGGGTGGGTTTTCAGGATTGTAATGAAGATGTTATTTTTACCTACCCTTTTAAACAAATGCCTAAACTTTCATATCTAAGGGACAATACTTTTCCTTTCAGATGCAGAAATCAGACATAATGTAAGTCCCCTTAGAGGGGAGAGAAATGATGATTTCAATTTCTTTCAAGAGTTAGGTTACTAGTATAAGGCACTTTGATGACTACAGGTTTGATTGACAAGGCCAAGCAAGGGTACCTGAAAAGAGGACAGGAACATGACCTCTGAAGAGAGAGGCAGACATCGAAAAAGAAGATGGGGGAAATGGCTCACAGCAGGCTCTGAAGTTAGACTAATTGCATTTAAATTCAAATTCTGTTGCTTGTTAGCTGTGCCATGTTTCCTCAAGTATGTTCATAGAAACTACCTCATGGGGTAGCCATGAAGAGTCCAGAAGCCCAGCATTAGGTTCATAGGGGCCCACAGTCAATGGTAGCCAGTGGTGCTGGTGGCAATGACTGTTGTAAGATTGTCGAACCTCAACCCCACAGAGTACATCTCTCGTGTACGTTTTACATGTCCCACCTTGGCTCACAGTCACAGGAAGCACTCTGCAGATTGAAGACCTGGGCTTCTACAGATACCACTTTCGACAAAAAAAGATACAATTCTGTCCAATACTTAGAAAAATTTCTCCAACTACTTATTCTCTGGAAAGCAATAATCTCTTCTTTTGGTTGAGTGTCTCTGGCAGGTTTTAGTTTGCTACCCACAGCAGGTGATCAATAACTGCTAGATGACAATCATGAAGAAAGTATATTATCATAGGTGTTGTTTGAGTGCATGAAACAGAAACCTACTAAAACCAATTTAGAAAAAAAAAAAAAAAACACAAAAAAAGGCATAAATCCCAATTGTGAGATAGGCATTGTGTTTTATGCCCAGGACCTGGAAAGTCATCAAGCAGCCATTCTTTCTCCATCTTTCAGAGATAGCTTGTCTCCACACTTCCACTTAAGTCTTTCATTCTCCTTCCTGCTTTAGATCATCTACAAGGTTCATGGATTCTGCTTCCCCATAACATTAGCTTGAATGTGGCTTTGGTGTCCTGGCAACTGGGAAGAATTACAGTTTAGTGCCTAACACTCCTTGACTGGCTCAATCTCCATATTTTACTTCCATTCTTCTGAGAGACTACCTTCTGACCTACCTCAGGCAGACATTCCTCTCTGGTTCAAGGGACAGGGTCTGTGGTTTGAGTCCTGCCCCTTTTGGGCTGTGGGCATAGCAGCTTCTCAACAAGAAAGGATGGGCAAGGAGAATATAATGAATATTTCTAGAATATGGACACAAATATTTCAGAAATAAGAATCAAAGGAATTTTCAAATTGAATATGAATGCAATTTTCAAAATAATTTCCAGGATAGGTCTTGATATTGATCCAACTTTAGATCAGGTTATGGGGCCCATCCTCATGTATGTACAGAGTAAGTGTTCCCCAACATTTTGTGAATTCAAGGCTGACAGGAAAAGGTCATGCTTCAAGAACCTGACCTTAGACAGGCACATTATTCTTGGATGGTCCGATTTCTATACTTTTGCTCCAAATGGTCAATGAATGTGCATTTCCCCTATCATGGGTTGAGATCTCCCTAATATCCAGCTAAGTATCATCTAAGGCACAAAGGCAAAGGGGCAGGGGGACAGCCAGCAGCAGTCCTAATGCGCCACCGTGTTGTGGATCTTGACTCCTCATCCAATTCCCTTGGTCTTGTTGTCTCAGTCTCTGGTGCCTCAGCTGCTCTTTGCAGCACATTAAAGACTTGCTGTGTCTATTAGCCACCAATAATGCACTAATACATTCGTTCTCCTATTACCTCGGACACTAATTTGGTGGAATTGGATAGTGACAGCAAATGGATGTTGTTGAAGTTAATGACCCAGAAATTTACAAGATAAGTCACATTAGTAGTCAAATTGATTGTAATCATTGTATCACTGAGCAGAATCTGCATTAAGTACAGTATATTGTGCTCTGTCCTTCACAACTCCATTAATTGAGAGAAAGAGGTGATCAGAATCTTCAGCCTTTTTATCTTCCTTCCTGTTTTCACAATGATTCTGTTGTGACTTCTACTTTCTCTTACATCTTGAAGAGAAAGATATTCAGTATACAAGGAAAGAATGAGATTTTAATTTATACATCTGTGAATTCAAATAGTTATGAATTCAAACAGGTCACTCAAGTAGTTATGGTTATTTATTTCTTCCTTTATTGGGTATCATGATTTATGCTAGGTCTTTTCTTGGTCTCATTATTTATGCTAGGTACTTCAGGACAAATTGTAAGACATAGATTTTGCCCTCAAGGAGCTTACATTTGAAGTAGAATAATGCACCGATGACGAGACAGAAGACTCTATGTGAAAGTCACAATGAGTGGAATAATCACTTCTGAGGAGGGACATGTTGAATTAGACAGAGAGGTTGTCATGTTGGAGCTGGGATTTCAGATAGAGATTAAAATATTTCTAAGATTTTGATAAAAATTAGTGATCAAGTCTTTATCTTTTAATTTATAAATAAAAATATTATTCAAAATATACTTACTCTTGAAAAATGTTCACAAATTCTTAAACCCTGTTTTCCTCCTCTATTAAATGGGGATAATATTGTTGGTCTCATATGTCTTTGATAATATGAAAATAATCAAAGAGGACATAAACATTCCATATCTCATTTAATTTTTTTAAGAAAATTAAAAGTCACTTGAAGCCAAGATGGAAGTAACGTGAAGAGTCAGTCTTAAATATATTATTTGGGTTATAAATAAACAAGATGCAAAGATGGCAGAATAGAAGGACGTGCGCTCACTCCCTCTTGTGAGAGCACTGGAATCACAACTGACTGCTGAACAATCATTGACAGGAAGACACTGGAACTCAGCAAAAAATATACCCACATCCAAAGACAAAGGAGAAACCACAATGAGACAGTAGAAGGGGCACAATCACAATAAAATCAAATCCCATAACTTCTGGGTGAGTGACTCACAAAATGGAGAACACATATACCACAGAAGTCCACCCACTGGAGTGAAAGTTCTGAGCCCCACGTCAGGCTTCCCAACCTGGGAGTCTGGCAATGGAACGAATAATTCCTAGAGAATCAGACTTTGAAGCCTAGTGAAATTTGATTGCAGGATTTCAACAACACTGGAGGAAAAAAGACTCCACTCTTGGAGGGCACACACAAAGTAGTATGTGCATTGGGACCCAGGGGAAGGAGCAGTGACCCTGGAGGGGTCTCCAGCAGAGGCGGGGGATGGCTGTGGCTCACTGTGAGGACAAGGACACTGGCAGCAGAAGTTCTGGGAAGTACTTCTTGGTGTGAGCCTTCCCAGAGTCCATCATTAGCTCCACCAAAGAGCCTGGGTGTGCTCCAGTGTTGGGTCACCTCAGGCCAAACAATCAACAGGGAGGGAACACAGCCCCACCCATCAGCAGACAAGTGGATTAAAGTTTTACAGAGCTCTGTCAACCAGAGCAACACCCAGCTCTACCCACCACCAGTCCCTCCCATCAGGAAACTTGCACAAGCCTCTTAGATAGCCTCATCCACCAGAGGGCAGACAGCAGAAGCAAGAAGAACTACAATCCTGCAGCCTGTGAAATGAAAACCTCATTCAGAGAAAGGTAGACAAGATGAAAAGGCAGAGGGCTATGTAACAGATGAAGGAACAAGATAAAACCCTAGCAAAACAACTAAGTGAAGTGGAGATAGACAACCTTCCAGAAAAAGAATTCAGAATAATGATAGTGAAGATGATCCAGGACCTTGGAAAAAGAATGAAGGCAAAGATCAAGAAGATGCAAGAAATGTTTAACAAAGACCTAGAAGAATTAAAGAACAAACAAACAGAGATGAACAATATGATAACTGAAATGAAAAATACCTTATAAGGAATCAATAGTAGAATAACTGAGGCAGAAGAACGGATAAGTGACCTGGAAAAGAGAATGGTGAAATTCACTGCCACTGAACAGAATAAAGCAAAAAGACTGAAAAGAAATTAAGACAGCCTAAGAGACCTATGGGACAACATTAAATGCAACAACATTCACATTATAAGGGTCCCAGAAGGAGCAGAGACAGAGAAAGGACCCGGGAAAATATTTGAAGAGATTGTAGAGGAAAACTTTCCTAACATGGGAAAGGGAATAGTCACCCAAGTCCAGGAAGTGCAGAGAGTCCCAGGCAGGATAAACCCAAGGAGACACACGCCGAGACACATAGTAATCAAACTGACAAAAATTAAAGACAAAGAAAAATTATTGAAAGCAACAAGGGAAAAATGACAAAGAACATACAAGGGAACTCCCATAAGGTTAACAGCTGATTCTCAGTAGAAACTCTACAAGCCAGAAGGGAGTGGCATGATATATTTAAAGTGATGAAAGGGAAGAACCTACAACCAAGATTACTCTACCCAAGAAGGACCTCATTCAGATTCCATGGAGAAATCAAAAGCTTTACAGACAAGCAAAAATTAAGGGAATTCATCACCACCAAACCAGCTCTAGAACAAATACTAAAGGAACTTCTCTAAGTGGGAAACACAAGAAAAGAAAAGGACCTACAAAAACAAACACATAATAATTAAGAAATGATAATAAGAGCATACATATAGATAATTACCATAAACGTGAATGGATTAAATGCTCCAACAAAAACACAGGCTCACTGAATGGATACAAAAACAAGACCCATATATATGCTGTCTACAAGAAACCCAATTCAGACCTGCGATACATACAGACTGAAAGTGAGGAGACAGAAAAAGATATTCCATGCAAATGGAAATCAAAAGAAAGCTGGAGTAGCAATATTCATATCAGATAAAATAGACTTTAAAATAAAGAATGTTACAAGAGACAAGGGAGGACACTACATAATGAGCAAGGGATCAATCTAAGAAGAAGATATAACAATTATAAATATATATGTACCCAACATAGGAGCACTGCAATACATAAGGCAACTGCTAACAGCTACAAAAGAGGAAATCGACAGTAATACAATAATAGTGGGGGACTTCAACACCTCACTTACACCAATGGACAGGTCTTCCAAACAGAAAATTAACAAGGAAAGAGAAGCTTTAAATGACACAATAGACCAGATAGATTTAATTGATATTTATAGGACATTCCATCCAAAAATAGGAGAGTACACTTTCTTCTCAAGTGTGCATGGAATATTCTCCAGGATAGATCACAGTTTGGGTCACAAATCAAGCCTCAGTAAATTTAGAGAAAATTGAAATTATATCAAGAATATTTTCTGACAACAATGCTATGAGATTAGAAAACAATTACAGGGAAAAAAACATAAAAAACCCAAACATATGGATGCTAAAAAATATGTGACTAAATAACAAAGAGATCATTGAAGAAATCAACAAGGAAATAAAAAAAAAAAAACCTAGAGACAAATGACAACAGAAACACAACTATCCAAAACCTATGGGATGCAGCAAAAGCAGTTCTAAGAGGTAAGATTACAGCAATACAAGCCTATCTCAAGAAACAAGAAAAATCTCAAATAAACAATCTAACCTTACACCTAAAGGAACTAGAGAAAGAAGAACAAACAAAACCCGAAGTTAGTAGAAGGAAAGAAATCATAAAGATCAGAGCACAAACAAATGAAATAGGAACAAAGAAAACAATAGCAAAGGTCTATAAAATTAAAAGCTGGTTCTTTGAGAAGATAAACGAAATTGATAAACCATTAGCCAGACTCATCAAGAAAAAGAGGGAGAGGATTCAAACCAATAAAATTAGAAATGAAAAACGAAAAGTTACAAGAGACACGGCAGAAATACAAAGCACCCTAAGAGACTACTACAAGCAACTCTATGCGAATAAAATGGACAACCTGGAAGAAATGAACAAATTCTTAGAAAGGTTTAACCTTCCAATACTGAACCAGGAAGAAATAGAAAATATAAACAGACCAATCACAAGTAATGAAATTGAAACTGTGATTAAAAATCTTCCAATAAACAAAAGTCCACGACCAGATGGCTTCAAAGGTGAATTCTATCAAACATTTAGAGAAGAGCTAATACCCATTCTTCTCAAACTCTTCCAAAAAATTGCAGAGGAAGGAACACTCTCAAACTCATTCTATGAGGCCACCATCACCCTGATACCAAAACCAGACAAAGATACTACATAAAAAGAAAATTACAGACCAATATCACTGATGAACATAGATGCAAAAATCCTCAACAAAATATTAGCAAACAGAATTCAAGGACACATTAAAAGGATCATACACCATGATCAAGTGGGATTTATCCCAGAGATGCAAGGATTCTTCAAGATATGCAAATCAATCAATGCGATACACCGTATCAACAGATTGTAGAATAAAAACCATATGATCATCTCAGTAGATGCAGAAAAAGCTTTTGACAAAATTCAACACCAATTTATGATAAAAACTCTCCAGAAAGTGGGCATAGAGGGAATCTATCTCCACATAATAAAGGCCATATACAACAAACCCACAGCAAACATCATTCTCAATGGTGAAAAACTGAAAGCATTTCCTCTAAGATCAGGAACAAGACAAGAATGTCCACTCTTGCCACTCGTATTCAACATAGTTTTGGAAGTCCTAGCCACGGCAACAAGAGAAGGAAAAGAAATAAAAGGAATACAAATTGGAAAAGAAGAAGTAAAATTGTCACTGTTTGCCGATGACATGATACTATACATAGAGAATCCTAAAGATACCACCAGAAAACTACTAGAGCTAATCAATGATTTTGCTAAAGTAGCAAGATAGAAAATTAATGCACATAAATCTCTTGCATTCCTATACACTAATGATGAAAAATCTGAAAGAGAAAGCAAAGAAACATTCCATTTACCATTGCAACAAAAAGAATAAAATACCTAGGAATAAACCTACCTAAGGAGACAAAAGACCTGTATGCAGAAAACCATAAGACACTGATGAAAGAAATTAAAGATGATACAAACAGATGGAGAGATATATCATGTTCTTGGATTGGAAGAATCAAAATTATGAAAATGACTATACTATACAAAGCAATCTACAGATTCAATGCAATCCCTATCAAATAACCAATGGCATTTTTTACAGAACTAGAACAAAAAATCTTAAAATTTATATGGGGACAGAAATGGCCCTAAATAGCCAAAGCAGTCTTGAGGGAAAAAAACGGAGCTGGAAGAATCAGACTCCCTGACTTCAGACTATACTACAAAGCTACAGTAATCAAGACAATATGGTACTGGCAGAAATACAGAAATATAGATCAATGGAACAGGATAGAAAACCCAGAGATAAACCCACGCACCTATGGTCAACTGATCTATGACAAAGGAGGCAAGGATATACAATGGAGAAAAGACAGTCTCTTCAATAAGTGGTGCTGGGAAAACTGGACAGTTACATGTAAAAGAATGAAATTAGAACACTCCCTAACACCATACACTAAAATAAACTCAAAATGGATTAGAGACCTAAATGTAAGGCCAGACACTGTAAAAACTCTTAAAGGAAAACATAGGAAGACCAGTTTTTGACATAAAGCACAAGATCTTTTTTGATCCACCTCCTAGAGTAATGGAAATAAAAACAAAAATAAACAAGTGGGATCTAATGAAACTTAAAAGCTTTTGCAAAGCAAAGGAAACTACAAATAAGACAAAAATACAACCCTCAGAATGGGAGAAAATGTTTGCAAATGAATCAACAGACAAAGGATTAATCTCCAAAATATATTAATAGCTCATGCAGCTCAGTATTAAAAAGCAAACAACCCAATCAGAAAATGGGCAGAAGACCTAAATAGACATTTCCCCAAAGAAGACATACAGATGGCCAAGAAGCACATGAAATGCTGCTCAACATCACTAGTTATTAGAGAAATGCAAACCAAAACTACAGTGAGGTATCACCTCACACCAGTTAGTATGGAAATCATCAGAAAATCTACAAACAACAGATTCTGGAGAGGGTGAGGAGAAAAGAGAACCCTCTTGCACTGTTGGTGGGAATGTAAATTGATACAGCCACTATGGAGAGCAGTATGGAGGTTCCTTAAAAAACTAAAAATCAAATTGCCATATGACCCAGAAATCCCACTACTGGTCATATACCCATAGAAAACCATAATTCAAAAAGACACATGCGCCCCAATGTTCACTGCAGCACTATTTACAATAGCCAGGTCATGGCAGCAACCTCATTTGTAGAGATGTGGTTGGATCTAGAGACTGTCATACAAAGTGAAGTAAGTCAGAAAGACAAAAACAAATATTGTATATTAACGCATATGTAGAACCTAGAAAAATGGTACAGATGAACCAGTTTGCAGGGCAGAAATAGAGACACAGATGTAGAGAACATACATATGGACACCAAGGGGGGAAAGTGGCAGAGGGTGATGGTGGAGTGATGAATTGGGTGATTGGGATTGACATATATACACTAATATGTATAAAATGGATAACTAATAAGAACCTGCTGTATAAAAAATAAGTAAAATTAAATAAGAAAATTTTTTTAAAAAAGAAATTTAACCAAAAAAGTCCTTTATATTAACATTTTTCCCTCATAATTAACATTTATCTTCAAAATAAATTTTTAATTCTCTTGTCCTCTGGAAAAAAAATTTTTAAATAAATAAACAAGATGCATCCCTGAAATGATTGTCTCATCTGTGGTGTGCACGCACACTTGTGCACTTGTGCACTTGTGTATGTATGTATGTATGCGTGTATGTGTTTATAGCCATGCACGCAAGTCAGCTCTGAAGGCATCGTAAAGAGGAAAGTTCTAGAACTTTTTTGAGAGTCAGTAGACTAGTATGGTAGCATGTGACACTGTGTGCTACAGCCTTTTAATTGAACAGATGAAGAAACTGCAACCAAAAGACAGGAAGAAGTAAATTACCCTATGGCACACAGTTAGGTAAAGCACAAAATGTAGATTAGAACCCTGATGAACAAACTCCTAGAAAAATATTCTTTCCACTACTTCAAGACCCTGAGGTGTCTCCTGTGAAGGACAATATTGATTAGGCATTCTGGCTTGTTTTCTGGGTTTTTAAGTCTCATTTCTTCATCTTCCTCTATCCTAGAAGGAACCTTCCTCTCCTGTGGTTTCTAGGGTCTTATTCTCACTCTTCCATTTCTCTGAAACAGAGGACCGCATCTTCACCTCTGCTCATCTGAGCTTGAAGCCCTTTCTTTGCCCCCTAGTTATATTGCAAGCTGCCTTGATGAGCATCCTGATCTGAGATGAGAATTCCTTGTGCCACCAGTCCTGATCAGTCCTCAAGTGACTTCCCTGCCTGGCATCTGGAGCTGTCCAATCACAAAGCATCCCCATGTCTTTATGAATTAAAACATTGATTTTTGATGTTTCCTCATTTGAACTCCTGCTTTTGTGCTGTCAGAGAGACTGGGGCCTGCCTAAAACCTTCCATGTGACTGGGATGTCTGCTTGCTCTGCCAGCCCAAGGAGCCTTTAACTAATGTCAGTGAAACTGTTGAAAGCAAAGGGAGAGAGAGAAACAATATCAATAATAATAATAATAAATGCGTTCCTTTTAGTCCAGAGAAGCCAGAGGGAAGGGCATGTCAGCAACTTGCCGTGTGATGTATTGTGGGAATGCAACTGCCCACCCTGAACAGCAGCACATTCCAATTATAAATATAAGACAGCGTTCACTTCCTGCTGCAAACATGGCCTGTAAAATGGGATGGCAAAATTACTGTCCACCCCATGTTATACTTTCTTATTACCTCATCATAATTAAAAGTTGTTAGGATGCTGAGCTTCCCCTAATCCCTTATTGTTCTTCTCAGAGTATTCTTGTGTTTTAGGATTCGAATTGTTGAGACTGGATTACTGTGGTATAATGGTGATGTGAGCCTAAAGCAACCAACAAAATCAGGTTCAAAAATGCTGGTGAGATACAGAGGAAGATGCTCAGGCAGGACATCACAGTTGAGTATGTGTAGAGAAAAGCTTGGCTCCTGGGGAGGATGTCAGGTAATGTGGAGGAGCAAGACAATAGAAAAGGTGTCCCTAAGAGTGACAGGAAGAACAGGCAGAGCGAATCACCAGGGTCAGCATTTAGGGACAGAGGCAGTCAAATGGGGAAAGGCAGAAGCAGATGCCCAAAAGGCTTTAGTTAGAGCTTTTGAAATGTGAAGCTAGCTTTCAGAGCTGACACAAGGAAAGCTGGGGTTCAGAGAGAGCAGGACAAGTACCAAATCCATGCTAAAGTATGACAGATTAAAAATGTTAATACTCAGGCACTACAGTAAATTGTCATCTGCCCATATAGAGCCCTATTTTTTTAAATCTAGCAATGAAATCACTATCTTGAAGAGATATCTGCACTCCCATGTTCATTGAAGCATTATTCCCGATAAGCAAGGCATGGATAACAATCCTTGTATCACTGGGGCATATATGTGGATATTATTAAGCCATGAAAAAGGAGATCCTGTTATATGCAACAACGTGGATGGAACATGCAGGCATTATGCTAAGTGAAGTAATTCAGACAAAGAATACACTGTATGATCTCACTTATATATGGAATCTAAAAACATTTAACTCATAGAAACAGAGAAAATGGTGATTGTCAGGGGCTGAGGGGTGGAGGAAATGAGATGTTGATCAAAGGGTATAAACATATATGAATAAGTTCTGGAGATGTAAGACACAACATGGTGACTGTGTATTAATACAGTTAATAATACTGTATCATACACTTGAAAGTAGCTATGAGAATAGAACTCTAATGTTCTCAACACAACACAAAAAAATAGTAATAATGTGAAGGATGTGTTAACTAACCTTATTGTGGTAAACATTTTCTAATATACATGTGTATCAAATCATCACATAGTAAGCCTTAAATTTACACAATGTTATGTGTCAATTATGTCTCAGGAAGCTGGAAAGGAAAACATAATCAAATTTGAGAAAAAAAACAGAATATGTGCAAAGAATGTATATTCTCCAATTTTGGAGTGTGATACTCCATATCTATCCATAATTGTGCTATACAAATATCCTTACTAATATTTTATCACCTAATATATTATTACTGAGAAAGATGTATTGAAATGTCCCTCACCTCTAATAATCTGTCAATTTCTTCTTATAGTATTGTCAAATTTTTGCTTTATATCTTTTTAGGCTATATTATTGAACACATATGAATGTAGAATTGTACATAATCTTCTTAGTGAATTGACTCATGACTAAATTTTATTGACTTTATTTCTTTTTTTAATTAAAAAAATAAAAGAAATCATACCATTTAATATCCCTCATGTATTTTTCTCATCTGCCAACCCCTCCCCTCTGGCAATCACCTATTTGTTCTCCATACCTATGACTCTATTTCTTATTGTTACATTTATTCATTTGTTTTGTTTTTTAGAGTCCACATATAAATGAAATCATATGGTATTTGTCTTTTTCTGTCTCACTTATTTCACTTAGTACAATATCCCCAGGTCCATCCATGTTGTAGCAAAAGACAAGACTATATATATTTTTATAGGTGAGTAGTATTCCATTGTATGTGTGTGTGTGTGTATATATATATATATATATAACATATTCTTTATCTACTCATCTATTGATGGGCTGTTATAAATAATGCTGCAGTGAATATAAGGCTGTAAATATCTTTTCAAATTAGTGTTTGCTTTTTTTTTTCTCTCCACCAGGAGTAGAATTGCTGGATTGTAGGTAGTTCTAGTTTTAATTTTTTGAGGAACTTCCATACTGGTTTCCATAGTGGCTGTACCAATTTATATTCCAACCAAAAGTGCACAAGGATTCCCTTTTCTTCATATCCCTGCCAACACTTGTTATTTGTAGTTTTGTTGATAATAAATAATAGGTGCAAGATGATATATTTGATTTGCATTTCCCTGATGATTAGTGATTTTGGGCATATTTTCATGCGCCTGTTGGCCATCTATATGCCTTCTTTTTTTTTTTTTTCGCTTTAACATCTTTATTGGAGTATAATTGCTTTACAATGGTATGTTAGTTTCAGCTTCACAACAAAATGAATCAGTTATATATATATACATATGTTCCCATATCTCTTCCCGCTTGTGTCTCCCTCCCTCCCACCCTCCCTATCCCACCCCTCCAGGCGGTCACAAAGCACCGAGCTGATCTCCCAGTGCTATGCGGCTGCTTCCCACTAGCTATCTACCTTACGTTTGGTAGTGTATATATATCCATGCCTCTCTCTCGCTTTGTCACAGTTTACCCTTCCCCCTCCCCATAGCCTCAAGTCCATTCTCTAGTAAGTCTGTGTCTTTATTCCTGTTTCACCCCTAGGTTTTTCATGACATTTTTTTCCTTAAATTCCATATATATGTGTTAGCATACGGTATTTGTCTTTCTCTTTCTGACTTACTGCACTCTGTATGACAGAGTCTAGGTCCATCCACCTCATTACAAATTGCTCAATTTCATTTCTTTTTATGGCTGAGTAATATTCCATTGTATATATGTGCCACATCTTCTTTATCCATTCATCTGATGATGGGCACTTAGGTTGTTTCCATCTCTGGGCTATTGTAAATAGAGCTGCAATGAACATTTTGGTACATGACTCTTTTTGGATTATGGTTTTCTCAGGGTATATTCCCAGTAGTGGGATTGCTGGTTCATATGGTAGTTCTATTTGTAGTTTTTTAAGGAACCTCCATACTGTTCTCCACAGTGGCTGTATCAATTTACATTCCCACCAACAGTGTAAGAGGGTTCCCTTTTCTCCACACCCTCTCCAGCATTTATTGTTTCTAGATTTTTTGATGATGGCCATTCTGACTTGTGTAAGATGATATTTCATTGTAGTTTTGATTTGCATTTCTCTAATGATTAGTGATGTTGAGCATTCTTTCATGTGTTTGTTGGCAGTCTGTATATCCTCTTTGGAGAAATGTCTATGTAGGTCTTCTGCCCATTTTTGGATTGGGTTGTTTGTTTTTTTGTTATTAAGCTGCATGAGCTGCTTATAAATTTTGGAGATTAATCCTTTGTCAGTTGCTTCATTTGCAAATATTTTCTCCCATTCTGAGGGTTGTCTTTTGGTCTTCTTTATGGTTTCCTTTGCTGCGCAAAAGCTTTTAAGTTTCATTAGGTCCCATTTGTTTATTTTTGTTTTTATTTCCATTTCTTTAGGAGGTGGGTCAAAAAGGACCTTGCTGTGATTTATGTCATAGAGTGTCCTGCCTATGTTTTCCTCTAAGAGTTTGATAGTTTCTGGCCTTACATTTAGGTCTTTAATCCATTTGAGCTTATTTTTGTGTATGGTGTTAGGGAGTGATCTAATCTCATAATTTTACATGTAGCTGTCCAGTTTTCCCAGCAACACTTATTGAAGATTTCTGTGCATTAATTTTGTATCCTGCTACTTTACCAAATTCATTGATTAGCTCTAGTAGTTTTCCGGTAGCATCTTTAGGATTCTCTATGTATAGTATCATGTCATCTGCAAACAGTGACAGCTTTACTTCTTCTTTTCCAATTTGGATTCCTTTTATTTCCTTTTCTTCTCTGATTGCTGTGGCTAAAACTTCCAAAACTATGTTGAATAACAGTGGTGAGGGTGGGCAACCTTGTCTTGTTCCTGATCTTAGTGGAAATGCTTTCAGTTTTTCACCATTGAGGACGAAGTTGGCTGTGGGTTTGTCATATATGGTCTTTATTATGTTGAGGAAAGTTCCCTCTGTGCCTACTTTCTGCAGGGTTTTTATCATAAATGGGTGTTGAATTTTGTCAAAAGCTTTCTCTGCATCTATTGAGATGATCATATGGTTTTTCTCCTTCAATTTGTTAATATGCTGTATCACGTTGATTGATTTGCATATATTGAAGAATCTTTGCATTCCTGGAATAAACCCCACTTGATCATGGTGTATGATCCGTTTAATGTGCTGTTGGAATCTGTTTGCTAGTATTTTGTTGAGGATTTTTGCATCTATGTTCATCAGTGATATTGGCCTGTAGTTTTCTTTCTTTGTGACATCTTTGTCTGGTTTTGGTATCAGGGTGATGGTGGCCTCGTAGAATGAGTTGGGGAGTGTTCCTCCCTCTGCTATATTTTGGAAGAGTTTGAGAAGGATAGGTGATAACTCTTCTCTAAATGTTTGATAGAATTCGCCTGTGAAGCCATCTGGTCCTGGGCTTTTGTTTGTTGGAAGATTTTTAATCACAGTTTCAATTTCAGTGCTTTTGTTAGGTCTGTTCATATTTTCTATTTCTTCCTGATTCAGTCTTGGCAGGTTGTGCCTTTCTAAGAATTTGTCCATTTCTTCCTGGTTGTCCATTTTATTGGCATAGAGTTGCTTGTAGTAATCTCTCATGATCTTTTTTATTTCTGCAGTGTCAGTTGTTACTTCTCCTTTTTCATTTCTAATTCTATTGACTTGAGTCTTCTCCCTTTTTTTCTTGGTGAGGCTGGCTAATGGTTTATCAATTTTGTTTATCGTTTCAAAGAACCAGCTTTTAGTTTTATTGATCTTTGCTATCATTTCCTTCATTTCTTTTTCATTTATTTCTGATCTGATTTTTATGATTTCTTTCCTTCTGCTAACTTTGAGGTTTTTTTGTTCTTCTTTCTCTAATTGCTTTAGGTGAAAGGTTAGGTTGTTTATTCGAGATGTTTCCTGTTTCTTAAGGTAGGATTGTATTGCTATAAACGTCCCTCTTAGAACTTCTTTTGCTGCATCCCATAGATTTTGAGTCGTCGTGTCTCCATTGTCATTTGTTTCTAGGTATTTTTTGATTTCCTCTTTGATTTCTTCAGTGATCACTTCGTTATTAAGTAGTGCATTGTTTAGCCTCCATGTGTTTGTATTTTTTACAGATCTTTTCCTGTAATTGATATCTAGTCTCATAGCGTTGTGGTCGGAAAAGATACTTGATACAATTTCAATTTTCTTAAATTTACCGAGGCTTGATTTGTGACCCAAGATATGATCAATCCTGGAGAATGTTCCATGAGCACTTGAGAAAAATGTGTATTCTGTTGTTTTTGGATGGAATGTCCTATAAATATCAATTAAGTCCATCTTGTTTAATGTAGCATTTAAAGCTTGTGTTTCCTTATTTATTTTCATTTTGGATGATCTGTCCATTGGTGAAAGTGGGATGTTAAAGTCCACTACTATGAATGTGTTACTGTCAATTTCCCCTTTTATGGCTGTTAGTATTTGCCTTATGTATTGAGGTGCTCCTATGTAGGGTGCATAAATACTTACAATTGTTATATCTTCTTCTTGGATCGATCCCTTGATCATTATGTAGTGTCCTTCTTTGTCTCTTCTAATAGTCTTTATTTTAAAGTCTATTTTGTCTGATATGAGAATTGCTACTCCAGCTTTCTTTTGATTTCCATTTGCATGAAATACCTTTTTCCATCCCTTTACTTTCATTCTGTATGTGTCTCTAGGTCTGAAGTGGGTCTCTTGTAGACAGCAAATATATGCGTCTTGTTTTTGTATCCATTCAGCCAATCTGTGTCTTTTGGTGGGAGCATTTAGTCCATTTACATTTAAGGTAATTATCGATATGTATGTTCCCATTCCCATTTTCTTAATTGTTTTGGGTTCGTTATTGTAGGTCTTTTCCTTCTTTTGTGTTTCTTGCCTAGAGAAGTTCCTTTAGCAGTTGTTGTAGAGTTGGTTTGGTGGTGCTAAACTCTCTCAGCTTTTGCTTGTCTGTAAAGGTTTTAATTTCTCCATCAAATCTGAATGAGATCTTTGCTGGGTAGAGTAATCTTGGTTGCAGGTTTTTCTCCTTCAACACTTTCAATATGTCCTGCCACTCCCTTCTGGCTTGCAGAGTTTCTGCTGAAAGATCAGCTGTTAACCTTATGGGGATTCCCTTGTGTGTTATCTGTTGTTTTTCCCTTCTGCTTTTTTTTTTTTTTTTTTTTTTTTTTTTTGCGGTATGCGGGCTTCTCACTGTTGTGGCCTCTCCTGTTGTGGAGCACAGGCTCCGGACGCGCAGGCTCAGTGGCCATGGCTCACGGGCCCAGCCGCTCCGCGGCACGTGGGATCCTCCCGGACCGGGACACGAACCCGCGTCCCCTGCATTGGCAAGTGGACTCTCAACCACTGCGCCACCAGGGAAGCCCTTCCCTTCTGCTTTTAATATGCTTTCTTTGTATTTAATTTTTGACAGTTTGATTAATATGTGTCTTGGCATATTTCTCCTTGGATTTATCCTGTATGGGACTCTCTGTGCTTCCTGGACTTGATTAACTATTTCCTTTCCCATATTAGGGAAGTTTTCAACTATAATCTCTTCAAATATTTTCTCAGTCCCTTTCTTTTTCTCTTCTTCTTCTGGAACCCCTATAATTTGAACGTTGGTGCATTTAACGTTGTCCCAGAAGTCTCTGAGACTGGCTTCAGTTCTTTTCATTCTTTTTTCTTTATTCTGCTCTGCAGTAGTTATTTCCACTCTTTTATCTTCCAGGTCACTTATCCGTTCTTCTGCCTCAGTTATTCTGCTATGGATCCCATCTAGAGTATTTTTCATTCATTTATTGTGTTCTTCATCATTGTTTGTTTCATCTTTAGTTCTTCTAGGTCCTTGTTAAATGTTTCTTGCGTTTTGTCTATTCTATTTCCAAGATTTTGGATCATCTTTACTATCATTATTCTGAATTCTTTTTCAGGTAGACTGCCTATTTCCTCTTCATTTGTTAGGTCTGGTGGGTTTTTATCTTGCTCCTTCATCTGCTGTGTGTTTTTCTGTCTTCTCATTTTGCTCATCTTACTGTGTTTGGGGTCTCCTTTTTGCAGGCTGAAGGTTCGTAGTTCCTGTTGTTTTTAGTGTCTGTCCCCAGTGGCTAAGATTGGTTCAGTGAGTTGTGTAGGCTTCCTGGTGGAGGGGAGTAGTGCCTGTGTTGTGGTGGATGAGGCTGGATCTTGTCTTTCTGTTGGGCAGGAGCGCATCCAGTTGTGTGTTTTGGGGTGTCTGTAGACTTATTATGATTTTGGGCAGCCTCTTTGCTAATGGGTGGTGTTGTGTTCCTGTGTTGCTAGTTGTTTGGCATAGGATGTCCAGCACTGTAGCTTGCTGGTTGTTGAGTGAAGCTGGGTGCTGGCTTTGAGATGGAGATCTCTGGGAGTTTTTCGCCGTTTGATATTATGTGCAGCTGGGAGGCCTCTTGTGGACCAGTGTCCTGAAGTTGGCTCTCCCACCTTAGAGGCACAGCACTAACTCCTGGCTGCAGCACCAAGAGCCTTTCATCCACACGGCTCCTTAATTTGGGATGATTCATCGTCTATTCATGTATTCCACAGATGCAGGGTACATCAAGTTGATTGTGGAGCTTTAATCTGCTGCTTCTGAGGCTGCTGGGAGAAATTTCCCTTTCTCTTCTTTGTTCTCACAGCTCCCAGGGGCTCAGCTTTAGATTTGGCCCCGCCTGTGCGTGTAGGTCGCCGGAGGGCATCTGTTCTTTGCTCAGACAGGACGGGGTTAAAGGAGCCGCTGATTCGGTGGCTCTGGCTCACTCAGGCCGGGGGGTAGGGAGGGTCACGGAGTGCGGGGCGGGCCTGTGGCAGCAGAGGCTGCGTGATGTTGCCAGCCTGAGGTGCGCCATGCGTTCTCCCGGGGGAGTTGTCCCTGGATCCTGGGACCCTGGCAGTGGCGGGCTGCACAGGCTCCCCGGAAGGGGGGTGTGGATAGTGACCTGTGTTCGCACACAGGCTTCTTGGTGGCGGCAGCAGCGGCCTTAGCATCTCATATCTGTCTCTGTGGTCCGCACTTTTAGCCGCGGCTCGTGCCCGTCTCTGCAGCTTCTTTAAGCAGCGTTCTTAATCCCCTCTCTTCACGCACCAGGAAATAAAGAGGGAAGAAAAAGTCTCTTGCCTCTTCGGCAGGTCCAGACTTTTCCCCGGACTCCCTCCCAGCTAGCCGTGGTGCACTAACGCCCTGCAGGCTGTATTCACGCCGCCAACCCCAGTCCTCTCCCGGTGCTCCTACCGAAGCCGGAGCCTCAGCTTCCAGCCCTGCCCGCCCCAGCGGGCGAGCAGACAAGCCTCTCGGCTGGTGAGTGCCAGTCGGCCCCGATCCTCTGTGCTGGAATCTCTCCACTTTGCCCTCCGCACCCCTGTTGCTGTGCTCTCCTCCGTGACTCCGAAGCTCCGCCACTCCGCCACCCACAGTCTCCGCCCGCAAAGGGGTTTCCTAGTGTGTGGACACTTTTCCTCCTTCACAGCTCCCTCCCGCTGGTGCAGGACCCATCCCTATCCTTTTGTCTCTGTTTATTTTTTCTTTTGCCCTAACCAGGTACGTGGGGTGTTCCTTGCCTTCTGGGAGGTCTGAGGTCTTCTGCCAGCGTTCAGTAGGTGCTCCGTAAGAGTTGTTCCATGTGTAGATATATTTCTGGTGTATCTGTGGGGAGGAAGGTGATCTCCGCGTCTTACTCTTCCACCATCTTCCTGGAAGTCTCCTGCAAATGGCCTATATGCCTTCTTCAGAAAAAATTCTGTTCAGTTCCTCTGTCTATTTTTTACTTGAGTTGTTTGTGTTTTTGATGTTGAGTTGTATGTGTTCTTTGTATATTTGTCATTTTAACTCCTTAAAATATATATTATTTGTGGATAACTTCTCCTGTTTAGTAGATGGCATTTTTCATTTTGTTGATACTTTACTTCACCGGGCAAAAGCTTTAGAGTGATGTAGTCCCATTTGTTTGTTTTTGTTTCCCTTACTTGAGGAGACATACCCAAAAATTATTACTATGATGATGTCAAAGAGAGTACTGACTGTGTTTTCTTCTAGGAGTTTTATGGTTTCAGGTCTTGCATTTCAGTTTTTAATCCATTTTGAATTTATTTTTGTATATAGTATGAGAAAGTAGTCCACTTTGATCCTTTTTGCATGTAGCTGTCCAGTTTTTCCAGCACCGTTTATTGAAGAGGCTGTCTTTTTCCCATTGTCTATTCCTACCTCCTTTGTTGTAGATTAATTCCCCATAAAAATGTGGGTTCATTTCTGTGCTGTCTATTCTGTTCCATTGATCAGTGTCTGTTTTTGTGTCAGTACTATATTATTTCGATTACTGTAATTTTTAGTATAGCTTGAAATTAGGGAGTGTCCTACTTCCAGGTTTGTCCTTATCTCTCAAGATTGTTTTGGCTATTTGGTGTCTTTGGGTTTCCATAAAATTTTAGAATTATTTCTTCTAGTTCTGTGGAAAATGTCATTGTTATTTGGAAGGGGATTGCATTGAATCTGTACATTGTCTTCAGTAGTATGCTAATTTTAATAATTTCAATTATTTCAGGCTATGAGCATAGCATATCTTTCGATTTGTTTGTGCCATCTTCAATTTCTTTCATCAGTGTCTTACAGTTTTCTGAGTATAGGTCTTTTACTTCCTTAGATTTATTTTTAGGTATTTTATTCTTTGTGATGTAATTGTAGATAGGATTGTTTTCTTACTTTCTCTTCCTGATAGTTTGGTATTAGTGTATAGAAATGCAACAGATTTCTGTACATTTTTTGTGTACCTAGCAACTTTGCCAAATTCATTGATGAATTCTAATAGTTCTTTGGTGGCATCTTTAGGATTTCCTATTTGTCATCTGAAAACAGTCCTAGTTTTACTATTTTTCCAATTTAGATTCCTTTTATTTCTTTTTCTTCTCTGACTGCTGCGATTAGGACTTCCAATACTATGTTGAATAAAAGTGGCAAGAGTGGGCATCCTGATCTTATTCCTAATCTTATAGGAAATGCTTTCAGCTTTTTGCCATTGAGTATGATGTTAGCTGTGGGCTTGTCATATATGACCTTTATTATGTTGAGGTGTGTTCCCTCTATGCCCACTTTCTGGAGAGTTTTTGGATGTTGAATTTTGTCAGAATGTTTTTCTGCATCTATTGAGATGATCATATGATAGTTATATTTCAATTTGTTAATGTGGTGGATCATGTTGATTGATTTATGAGTATTGAACCATCCTTGTACCCCCAGGATAAATTTCACTTGATTGTGGTGTATAATCCTTTTAATGTATTATTGAATTCGATTGGCTAATATTTTTTTGAGGATTTTTGCGTCCATGTTCATCAGTGATATTGTAGAGTAATTTTCTTTTTTTGTAATGTCTTACTCTGGTTTTGGTATCAGGATGTTGGTCTGATAGAATAAGTTTGGAAGGGCTCCTTCCTCTGCAATTTGTTGAAATAGTTTGAGAAGGATAGGTGTTAACTCTGCTGTAAATGTTTGGTAGAATTCACTTCTGAAGCATCTGGTCCTGGACTTTGATGGAATTTTTTTTATTGCTAATTCAATTTCATGACTGGTAATAGGTCTGTTTAGATTTTCTGTTTCATCCTGACTCAATCTTGGGAGATGGTATATTTCTAGGAATTTACCCATTTCTTCTAGGTTGCCCATTTGATTGGCATATAGTTGTTTGTAGTAATCTCATATGATCCTGAATATTCCTGTGATATTCATTGTAACTTCTTCTTTTCCACTTCTGATTTTATTGATTCAGGCCTTATCTCTTTTCTTCTTGATGTGTCTGGCTAAATGTTTTTCAATTTTATTTATCTTTTCAAAAAACCACCTCTTAGTCTCATTCATTCTTTCTATTTTTTGTCTCCATTTCATTAATTTCTTCTCTGATCTTTATTATTTCTTTCCTTTTACTAACTTTGGGTTTTGTTTGTTCTTTTTTCTCATTCCTTTAGGTGTAAGGATAGGTTGTTTATTTGTTTTTTTTCTTATTTCCTGAGGTAGGCTTGTATCACTATAAACTTCCCTCTTAGAACTGCTTTTGCTGTGTCCCATAAATTTTGGATTGTTGCATTTTCTTTATTTTAAAGTCTATTTTGTCACATACAAGTATTTTTTCCCTGGATTTCTTTTGATTTCCATTTGCATGGAATATCTTTTTTCATCCCCACACTTTCAGTCTGTGTGTGTCTAGATCTGAAGAGAGTTGCTTGTGGGCAGCATATATCCATTCAGACACTCTGTTTTTCGATCGGAGCATTTCATTCATTTACATTTAAAGTAATGATCGAATGGTATGTACTTCTTGTCATTGTGCTGTTTTGGAGTTGTTTTTGCAGTTCTTTTTTGTTTCTTGTTTCTTCTATTGTTGTCCTTTCCTTGAAATTTAATGATTATCTTTAGTGTTATGTTTGGATTCCTTTCTTTTTTCTGTGTGTGTTATCTGTTATAGATTTTGGTTTGAGGTTAACCTGAAGTTATATTTAACTGTATAACTATACATATAAAAATAAAACTACATATCTACTTATATTTATAAAATTATTTTAAGTTGCTGATCTCTTAAGTTCAAACATGTTTTAAAAATCCTGCATTTTTATTCTACCCCCTGAAAGTTTATTGTTTTTGACAAATCATATTTTACATCTTTTTGTTTTGTGTATCCTGTAACTATTTATTGTGTATGTAGATGTTTTTACTACTTCTGTCTTTTAACCTTCTACTAGCTTCATACATGGTTGATTTACTACCTTTACTGTATATTTGTCCTTTCCATTAAGATTTTTCCTTTCATAATTTTCATATTTCTAGTTGTGGGCTTTTCTTTTTGACTTAGAGAAGTCCTTTTAACTTTTCTTGTAATGTTGGCTTTATAGTGCTGAACTCTTAGTTTTTCCTTATCTGCAAAAATTTTGATTTCTCCATCAAATCTGAATAAAAGCTTTGCCAGGTAAAGTATTCTTGGTTTTAGGTTTTTCCCTTTCATTATTTTAAATATATCTTTCCACTCCCTTCTGACCTGCAGGATTTCTACTGAAAAGTTTGCAGATATCCCTATGGACATTCCCTTGTACATAACTTGATGCTTTTCCCTCACTGCTTTTAATATTCTCTCTTTATCTTTAATTTTTGCCATTTTAATTACAATATGTCTTGGTGTGGCCCTCCTTGTGTTGATCCTATTTGGAACTATTTGTGCTTCCTGGACCTTGATGTCTGTTTCCTCAGGGCAGTTTTCAGCTACTATGACTTCAATTACATTCTTTGCCCTTTTCTCTTTCTCTTTTCTTTCTGAGAACACTATAATGCAAATGTTGTCAAGCTTGATGTTGTCCTAAAGGTCTCTTAAACTGTCCTCATTAGTATTTATTCTCTTTTCTTTTTTCTGTTCAGCTTCAGTGATTTCCACTACTCTGTCTTCCAGCTCACTCATCTATTCCTCTGTATTATCTAATATACTGTGATTCCTTTGAGTGTATTTTTCATTTCAGTTATTGTATTCTTCATCTCTGTTTGGTTCTAATTTATATTTTCTAGCTCTTTTTTAAAAACTTCTAACTTCTCACTTTTTCGTCCATTCTTCTCCTGAATTCCTTGAACATCTTAAGATCATTACCTTGAATTCTTTATTGGATGGATTGCCCATTTCCAATTTACTTAGTTCTTCTGTAATTTTATCTCATTTCTTCATTTGGATCATACTCTTCTGTTGCCTTATTGTGTCTAATTTGTTGTTTTTATTTCCATGGGTTTGGTAGGTTGATTATGTTTCCCAACCATGGAGAAGTGGCCTTTTGTAGGAGATGTCCTATGCCTCTCAGCAGCATACTCTCCTCAGGTATCCAGAGCTATATGCTCCAGGGTTACCCCTATGTGAGCTGTGTGGGTCTCTCTGTTGTGGCAGGCTGATTACTGTGAGTGGTCTGGTAGTCATTGTTGGCTCCTGGTCTAGTTGGTTGCCAGGCCCTGCCTGTGCAGAGGCTGCTGGTCACTGGTGGGCAGAGTTAGTTTATGAGGCAACTAGCTGTGGAGCTCTCAGGGGTCCAGGGTCTAGTGCGGAACACTGGTTGGTGGAGTCAGGTTCTGGTTTGGGTGGTGTGAGGCCAGGCATCCCAGATCTAGTGTTTGCCTGCTGATGGTGGAGCTGGTTCCTGACATGGCTGGCTGAGGGGTACATGGTATGTCAGAGGTGGTATCAGCCTGTTGATGGGCAGGGCTGGGGCCTGGGTGTTCTGGAGGCTAGTACCAGCTCACTGGTGGGTGGAGCCAAGTCTTGGAGTCTCTTGCTGCAGGTACCTGGGGTTCCCAGAGCTGGTGTGTCAGCTCATTGGTCAGTGGGGCTAAGGCCCAGGAGGTTCTGAGGCTTGTGCCTATTCACTGATGGGTGAGTCTGGTCTTTGGAATAGTGCAGACCCACTGGTGGGCAGAACCAGGTCCTGGGGCCAATAAGCTAAAGAAGGACTCCAAAATAGCACTTGCCAGCACCAGTATCTATGTGGTAGAACAAGTTCCCCAAAATAACTGCTACCAGTGTCTATGTCCCCAGGGTGAGCTGCAAGTTCCCTCCTGTCTCCAGAAGGCTCTCTAAGATCAGCAGGTGGGTCTAACTCAGGCTCCTTTCAAATTACTGCTCCTGCCCTGGGTCCTGGAGTGTATGAGAGTAGAGTCTCTATTTCCCATAGTCCTCTGGCTCTCCCAAAAGTAAGCCAAACCTTCAAAGCCAAACTGAACTACAAAGCCAAACTTCTGGGGGCTCATCTTCCTGGTGCAGAACCCCTGGCTGGGGAACCTGATATTAGCCTTGGGCCAGTCACTCCTTGGGGACAGTTGCTGCAATTATAATTATCATCTTCTTGTGGGTCACCACCTGGGTGTATGGGTCTTGACTGTACTGCGTCTCCACCCCTCCTACCCATCTCACTGTGGTCTCTTTTTTATATCCTTTCTACTAGTCTCGTGGTTTTTCTCATCAGTAATTGCTCTGTAAATAGTCGTAATTTTGGTGTGCCCATGGGAGGAGGTGAGCTCAGCATCTTCCTAGTCCACCATCTTGTAACCAAACTCTAAATATTTCCTTAACTGCAATAAATGCAAATAGACCACACTTCCCAGTTAAAGGTAAGTATTTCTAGACTGGATAAACAAAAATCCAGCTATATGTTGCTTGTAAAATTCACACCAAATATGACTTAAGAAACAGAAAACTCAAATAGTCCTATAACCTTTAAATAAATTGAATTGTTAATTTAAAAATCTTCCAACAAACAAATCACCAGGCTCAGACAGCTTCTTTATCAGATTGAGTAAATTCTATGAGACAGTCACAGAACAGAAATGCCAATCTTACTCTTCCAATCTTCCAAAGGATAGAAAAAGAGGGAAGACTTCCCAACTCCTAACACAACTTTTTCCAAACCTGGAGTGGAGGTTGTGAGAACTTTCAATCACATTTGCATCTTCATGACCCAGCAGCTCTACCGTTTTTCATCACTCCCTCACTTCTGTATGTTGGACCACAATGGATTGATCACTGACTCAAGAGAAGTGCTCCAGCTCCCTCCAATGGGAGAACACTCATGTTCTTGCACCTCTACACCTGCTGTGACTGACTTTATTTCAATAATACTCTTTATTGTGTTTACTATCAACATCATTACACCAGATTTCTTTTTGTTAATAGTGCCTGACATATCTCCTTTTGTTCTGTAATATCATCTTTTGACCTTTATTAAGATATCTCTCTTGTAAGTAAGTTGAATCTGCCCTTGAATTTGGAGTAGAAGTTTCAGCAGCCATTATGACACAGATCTTCAGAGTCCAGCTCTTTCAGACACTTGATTTGAGTTCAGCCATTGCATGAAGAACTGTATCCTTTTGTCTGCTTAACCCTCATGGTAATTTAGCCCCACCAGGAGCCCCAACACCCTCAGTTGAGCCCCCAATACCCTCAGTTGAGCCCCCAACATCTGTGTTTACCTATATTGATGTGATTTCCACTGCTCTTCATTTTCTTCTATAGATTCAGGTTTTTCTGTAGTATCATGTTACTTCTGCCCAAAGAACTTTTAAGATTTCTCTTAGTGTACATCTGCTGGTAATAAATTTTCTCAGTTTTTGTTTGTCTGAAAAATTTTTTATTTCCTCTTTATTTTTGAAAGTCTCCTCCCCACCCCTCATGGGGTAGAGAACTCTGTTAACTTTTTTGTTTTTTTTAAAGCACTTTAAATTTGTTCTCCATTGTCTTCTGGCTTGAACAATTTCTGATGAGCAGTCTGTCTGGTATAACTCTTATCTTGTTTTCTCTATATCATGTGTTTTTTTTTCTTTTTTTTTTTTCTTTCTTTGGTTCCCTTCAGGATTTTCTCTTTACCTTTGATGTTTAGCAGTTCAAGATGACATATGTATGTATCTTTTTTTGGGGGGTGGTGATGTACTGTAGTTATTTATCCGGACTGGTGTTCTCTGAGCTTCTTGGAATTGTGATTTAGTTGTTTTCATTAATGCTGGAAAATTCTTGGTTACTATCTCTTTTTTAAAAATAGTGGTCTGTATTATTTATTTATTTTAATTCTTATTGAAATGTTGATTTACAATGTTGTGTTAATTTCAAGTGTAGAGCAGAATGATTCAGTTATACATATATATAAATATATATATATCTTTTTTACATTCTCTTCCCTTATAAGTTATTATAAGATGTTGAGTATAGGTCCTTGTGATATACAGTAGGTCCCTGTTATTTATCTATTTTATATATAGTAGCATGTATATTTTAATCCCAAACTCCTAATTTATTTCTCCCTCCCTTTACCCTTAGGTAACCATACTTAGAACATTCTCTAACACCATACACAAAAATAAACTCAAAATGGATTAAAGACCTAAATGTAAAACTGGAACACTGTAAAACTCCAGTTTGAGGAACACATAGGCAGAACACTCTTTGACATAAATTGCAGCAATAGCTTTTTGGATCCATCTCCTAGAGTAATGGAAATAAAAACAAAGATAAATAAATGGAACCTAATTAAAATTAAAAGCTTTTGCACAGCAAAAGAAACCATAAACAAAACAAAAAGACAACTTACAAATAGGAGAATATATTTGCAAACAATGCAATCAACAGGAGATTAATCTCCAAAATATACAAATAGCTCATACAGCTCAATATCAAAAAAACAAACAACCCAATCAAAAAATAGGCAGAAGATCTAAACAGACATTTCTCCAAAGAAGACATACACATGACCAAAAGGCACATGAAAAGATGCTCAACATCACTAATTATTAGAGGATTGCAAATGAAAACTACAATGAGGTATCACCTCACACCAGTCAGAATGGTCATCATCAAAAAGTCTACAAATAAATGCTGGAGAGGGTGTGGAGAAAAGGAAACCCTCCTACACTGTCAGTGGGAATGTAAATTGGTACAGCCACTATAGAAAACAGTATGGAGGTTCCTTACAAAACTAAAAATAGAGTTACCATATGATCCTGCAATCCCACTGCTGGGCATATATCCAGGGAAAACCATAATTTGAAAAGAAACATACACCTCAATGTTCATGTAGCACTATTTACAATAGTCAAGGCATGGAAGCAACTTAAGTGTCCATTAACAGTTGAATGGATAAAGAAGAAGTGGTATATATACAAAATGGAATATTACTCAGCCATAAAAAAGAATGAAATAATGCCATTTTCAACAACATGGATGGAACTAGAGATTATCATACTAAGTGAAGTAAGCCATACAAAGACAAATATCGTATGATATCACTTATATGTGGAATTTAAAAAAATGATACAAATAAACTTATTTATAAAACAGAAATAGACTCACAGACAGAGAACACAAACTTATGGTCTTTATCTCTTTTGTTTTTTTCCTCCCTTCTGCTGCTATTCTTCTTCTGAGATTTCATTTATATGTATGTTATGTTGTCTAATATTGTCCCACAGCCCTTGATGTTCTTTTATGCTTATTTTCTTCTTTTTCCCCATTCTTATTTCTTTCTGTTTCAGTTTGGGTACTTTTTGTTAAACTCTCTTCAAGTTCACTGATGTTTTTTTCTCCCCTGTGTAGACTTTTCTTATGAGTCCACCAAAGGCATTCTTCATCTCTTTTTTCTCTAGTTTTTTCATTTTTAGCATTTTCATTTGATTTTTTCTTATAATTTCTATCTTTCTATCTGTTCCATAAAATCCCCTCTATATTCATGAATGTGTTCCACTTTCTCCACTGAAGCCAATAGATTATTAATTAAAGTTACTTTAAATTCTTTATTTGGTAGTTGAAGAACCTGGATCATGTCTGAGTCTGGTTTCATTGACTACTTTTTCTCCTGATAGTGTGTTGTCTGAGTTCTTGCTTCATAATTTTTTTGCTGGAAGCTGAGTATTTTGTGTAGAACAGTAGATATTAAGACCAATATTATTTTTTATTAAAAATAAGTATGCATTTTCCTTTACTATGCCTTTAGTGGGGGGAGGGGGAGTTTAATCACTATAGTTTGGTGTTGAGCTGGGTTTGGGTTTTATTCTTGCTGTGTTTACCCTTGGCCTACCACAGGCTTCAAATTTCTCTAGGATTACCTTGTGCTTGAGAGAAGGATCGGTTTTGTCAGAGGTATTTTCTCAGTGTCTGACTCACTATTAGCATTGAGTCTTCTTGTTGTGCCTGAGATTTATAGAGGTTCACTCCCTCCATCCCTATAAACTGCTGTTATTTGTTACTCAATACTTGCTAACCTGGTTAAAGGCAGGGGGAACAGGTGGACATTCTCTGTTGTCCTGGTTCAGCCTCAGTCTTAGATGCTTTGTCCTGGGGTCCATGATCCTGCCTATTTCTCAATGGTATGGGATCTCTATTGTTCTGGACACAAGATATTTTCCTGTTCCCTTCTATTCCCCAAGGATAAACGTTTTACTCTTCCCCCTGTTGTGATGTCATCACTTGTACCTTATGTCTTGAAAAGTACAGGGTTTTGTTATTTTCTTAGCCTTTTGTTCTCTAAGAGAGACAGAGAAACAGAATACATGTGGGATTTCGTGCCTTTCCTGCAGTTGCTGCTGCTCCCCTCTTCCAAGGCCAGTACCACCTTGAAGGCTTTCTCTCACCTTCCCCCATCTTTTTTGTGAGTGTCCAGTGTGACCCATGGAAAAAAAAGCCTGAGAATAAGAGATAATTTCCTTGTGTCTGTGGCTCCAGTATTTCTATATTATCACACTATGTGATACTTAGCCTTTAGCAATTGTTACGAATTTTAGCTGAGTACTCCTTACCAGCTTAAATGATGCTCAACACATGCCCCAGATGAGCAAGTGCTTATGTCCCATCTCTCCCTGGAGACTTTCCCTTCCCATAGGTCTCAGGCTAGTCAGTTGCCCTGCAACCTTAACTTTCTGATGGCATCAAGAAAAAAATATATTTTCATAGATTATCCAGATTTTTCTTGTTTTAAAGGTGAGAATGAAATTTTTTGAGCTTTCTACATCCTAAGCAGAGGCCAGTTATTTGTTTCCATTGTTGTTTAATCTGCTAACCTATGTTTTATGGTTTCCTGTTCCCTGAAGATATTTTCAAGAGCTTTTAATATTTTTAGACATAGATATAGTAACCATTTTATAGTATTTCTGTGATGTTTATAAAATATGAAATCTTTGTGATAATATTTTGGTTATCTATTGTTTCTGCTGCCTTGTGAATATATTCACTTGTTTGTGAATCTGCTTATATTAACTGCAGGCTGGTTATTTCCCTTGAAAATTTATTTGTGGAGGTTCCCCAAGTCTTAGGATGAAGATATTTTCCCCCAGGAAAAATTTGTATTTATTTTGCTGAATCTCTACTTTTTAAAGTAAATTGTTTTAAATCAATTCATGCATGATTTGAGGTTTCTTTGGTCATCCTGGGGATACAAAGGTGGGATGTATATCCGTACATAGGTCTACCATCTTGGGATTAGACTGGCTCTCTCTCTCTCCTTTCTGTCTCTTTTTCTTTTTCTCCTTTTTTCATTGTTCTCCTTAATAACAAGGCAATTATCCCTCAGTTTTAGGAAGGGAAGCTGTCAGGATGAGGAAGACTCATTCACATTGGGACATAGAGGCATAAGAATATGGAAACACTTGAATCCAAAGAATCAGTACTTCATGATAAAATCTCATACCATCACAGCAGATTATTAAAGGGGAAAGGCTATGGAAGAAAGGGGAACAAAAAGGGGACTCTTCCAAGGAACCTCCAATCTCTGTTATTACCTTTCTCTTATACAGACAAGTAACAGCTGGCACAGAAGACAAATGTGCTGTACTGTATGCTACAGGCAAGAAATAGCTGGATGCTGTATCAACAACTTTCTGGGTGGTCTAAGAATCAGAGGGTAGAAACTTGGGTAGGACCAGCATTATCACTTTGTTTGGAGGCCAGGCTGGGAGTTTTAATTGGCTGGAATGCATTCTACAGAATAGGTCATTAAGACCTGGGCTGAGTCCAGCTTCCTGGAGCCAGTCAGTGGTTTACTTGGGTTTTCTGTATGTTGGTCATTGAAGACTCGTTTCAATAAGTCTATTCAATGTATCTTCCATAGGCTCTTAGCAAGGAACAAATTTTTTGACATAAAAATCTATGCCTCTCCCTAAAGCCAAACAGAGTTTAGAGTTTAGCAAAATCAATAAAATTTAAGAAAAGGAATATATTACATCTTGGCAAATCAGGAACAAAAATAAGTTTTTCCCATTTCCTGTCTTCTAGATAGAGAATTTCAAGACCTGATATCATCTTTTTGTTGCTCAGATTTGAAGACTCCAGGATTGGTCTTTGAAATTCTCATCTTGGTTTTGTTTCAATTTGTTATGATCATGAAGCAGAAGAAGAGCTTTGCTCCTGTGTTCCTTTAGGTGACTGCCTACTTTTCCAACTATTCATAGACCAGTAAAACAGTCAAATGTTTCCCAGAAAATTCATCCCTGAAGGTTGTGATGTGACCCTAGCCCCATGCTAGCCCTGTGCTACAGACTTGGATATAAAAAAAGCAGTGCAAATATTACTTTTATTTATTTAGAGGGGATCATTCAGTCTAAAAGTGTCTCAAGGTGGCTTACAAGGACATGCAAAATATAGCAAAATGGCAAAAAAAAAAAAAAGAAAGAAAGAAAGAGGGAAAGAAGAAAGTAAATGGAGCCAAATATTCCAAAAATACTACTTATGAATTTACCAACAAATTTGATTCTAAAATATAATTTAGTCTCCTTTGAAAAGGAAAATCTGATGAATTATGAAAACTATATAGTGTCTTATCAGGTAAGGGATGTATTGTTCAGGAGACCCAGAACTCTCCTGATGTTAACGCCAGCTAGGACAAAGGAAACAGTGATGTTGGAAATCAATATCTTGTACATATTTGAAGTTTTCTAAATGTAATGAGTAAATTCAAGGGAGACACAGGAAATAAATTCTTTTGGTAACTCTAAATTCCTTGAAGACTAGTGTGATAAGACTTTGTATCCTTAACATTGTGACCTTGATATGGTAAATGCTCAATAAATGGTAGTCATTAAACTAAGCCAAAGTAAGAAGCAGAAATGTACATGGTTGGCACAGAGAATAGTGAGAAGGCTCTTGTTACAGAGAAGTTCAATCATCTCCTCTTCCAGGAGGCTTTTCTTGACACACATCTTCAAACTGAGTTAATCACTTCTTCTGAAGAGCTATCTCGCTTCCTTACAATCCAGTCCTACTAAAAAATTTTCCCAGGCATTGTGATTAGTCTCCTTCACTGCCAGATCTGGATCCTTTGGGTACAAGGGCTCAAGATTTTACACTGTTGCATCCTAAGTCTAAATTCTCAATTAATGTTTAATGAATTGAATTAATAGGAATATTAGATTGTCCTAAAGGAGTTTGCCCTATCTTATAGAAAGACTTTATTCTACAGAAAAAAATTAAGTCCATTGGGCAAGTGAGTTAAATAGAAAATTTTGTAGGCATATTAGTTGCAAAAATTCAGGCCTGCATTTCTCACAGAATCATAGTGAGAAAACACAAAACTAAAGCAATTATCTCAGCAGGTAATTTTCTCACAACCAAATTGCTCATGCAGAAAAATTTTTTGATGAAGTTCTGTTTAAATTATTCTTCTTTCTTTCATTATTACACAAAAAATTATTTCTCTAAGTACAAAAATAAATGTCCTTCCTATGTGTATTCACATATCTTAATATATTTTGGGGAAAACTATAACGGCATTTATAAGGCAGTACTGAGAGCTGTCATGAGGTTTGTCTTTTTTGAAGGAATGTGGATAAAAAGGAATTCACATCTCTGAAAGGCTGAGAAAGCTGGGCTTTTTTCCTTCTCCAATACTCATGCTGGAAAGTCACTTAACCCTTCTGAGTATCCATTTCCTTGTTCATTAAAGGGAGGATAATAATATTTTTCACACCTTAGTCATGGGGTGACTGAGGGCAAGGACTCTGATTTATGACCTGACAGCACCAAGGAGTAGGAGAAAATCCATAAATATTTATGCAAAAAAAGGATAAATTATGTAATGAATATTAAAGTGTTGAGGCAAGACAACAGATCCCAGGAAACAACATCATAAAAAATAAAATCATCTCATATTTGTGCCATTCTGTTTTGGAACCCCAGCCACAAAGAAGGAAGCAGATTTTGCTCATGCTTTTGTGCTCACTGCGACATAGCTGATTCTGGGATAGGGACGGGGTACTGCTGATGAGGAAATGGCAAGACACTTTATTCCTTTAGCTCTGAGTGTCTTGGGAGTGTCTACAGAGCTTGGTTGTTTATGTAGAGGATTCTGGATTGCACCCTGCTTGCCAGAGGCTTCTGTGTCAACAGCCAGAATTGATGTGTGTCTAATTTTAACTCAAGTGGAGCAGACATTTATTTTGGGAAGACAGGATCCTTTGGAGAATGGCTGCAATTGCCTGTGGTCTGGGTCAGAGCTAAATTTCTTGATCATCTTCCTTAGCTGGTGAGGAAGATTTTATTTAATTTTTACCTGGCCATGATATGCTCTACTATTCTAACTTTCTAAAGGGCCATTATAATTTATTTTTGACTCCCCAAGATGCCTTATCTGTTTCACACTTCCTGGAGTCTACCTGGTTTAGCCTTCATATATGAACGAACAAATGTTCAAGCAGTAAACTTTGATGACATTTTGGGGACCACATTCCCCTCACCTTCCAGAGTACAGCAACTGTGATGAGGGGAAGGATCGCTGGACCAAGAGTTAGATAAACTGGGGATCCACTGACATATCCTCCACTTTTTCACACCATAGCTTGAGTCACCTCAGGCACGAGACCTGCTAAGAGTCTCTATTTATTCTTTTATAAAATGTATATTTAAATAAAGTAATATTCCTTTTCTCCTGGAGTTTATGTCATTCATCTTACAAAACTTTTAGGACATATGTATGTTATTCTTGGAATCTCTAAGGCCTCGATTCCACAATCATTTTTTATATCTCTTTATACTGCCTTAAAGATGGAATTGGGCATGGAAAAGAGGAAGTTATAAAGGAAATTTCCCAAGAATGCCTTCAAGATAGGGCTGCTTCTACTTGGAAGCTAGTGGTATCAGTAAAGACTCAAAGTAGGGCATTGGCAGGGAACTGGTGGCATCTTACTCCTAGTGGGATAAGTGCAAATTGGTGTTTTCTCAAGACCACGTGACCAAGTGATTTTTCTCAAGGTTAAGCGCTATCGTGGGGGTACTTACAGGTCATCAGACAACTTCATTCTGAGAAGCATTTCATTCAAGTTAAGGAATGTCTATTGGAGGCTTCTCTATATTCCTGAGCATATATGCTGCTGGAATAACTATAAGAATAGCCTTGTCTTCAGGAGCTCACAGTTTACTGTGGGTATAGACACAAGAAATATAGACACAAGAAATCATCAGAGAATAGTGATACACAGTGTATATAAAATGTAAGTGGAATGAAACCCAAGTAGAGTGCCAGAAAGAGCAATGGAAGGTCTTAAATGTCAGCTCAGGTTCCACTAGTTCTGTAACTTAAAAAAATCATTTTGTTTTTCTGGACCTCATTATTTCATCTTTTAAATGAGGGGTGGTATAGTGTAGTAGTTAAGTGTGGTCCAGGATCCAGACAGAATTTGAGTCTCTTTCAGAGACTAGCCTGTAGGCCTTTGGTGAATTAGAAAAAAAGACATCGTTTCCTCCAGGAAATGCTCACTGTTGGCTTGTTGAGCTGAGAATGGGTTAAATATCAAGCTCCAAATGACCCCTTGCTGTGCACTTCCCTACGTTGCACATGGCAGAGCTAAGTCTATCCTATCTCTGATACATACTTGCTCTCTGATCTTTAGCAACTTACTTAGCATCCCTAAGCTTCAGCTTTCTTAGCTGTAAAGTGGGAATAATAATATCTACTTAGTAGCATTGTTTTGAGGATTAAGTGCAATAACAGATGCAAAGTGCTAGGTGTACACTAAGCATTCAGTGTAGGTTATCAGTAAGATCATCAAAATAATTTTGAAAATGCCAAGAGGTATTTAACAAACACTGAATTTTTGAAAGCCAAGAAGGGGGAGTGGGTTACCATGAGCTAGAGATGGCTTTGTGAAGAGAGTGACCATGAATGGCCCTTAAGGAACAGCTAGAGTTTAGGTGAGCACCTATACAGGAAAATATATTCTGGGTAGAGGGAATTTCATCGAGTCCAGGGTAAGTGTAACATGTGAGAAAGCAAGTGAGCAAATTCATTTTTTTGGAACAGAAACTTCATGTTGTAAGAGCCAAGACGAGGGCCTAAGTATTCTGATGCTTCAGGGGATATTTAGGTATGAAAAAGGAGTGTAATATGGGTACTGATTTCTACAGAGATTCTGCAGGTGTTAGGGGTTACCGTTTTGTCTCCACATTGTAGAGAAGTGAAACATCCAAACTACCCCTTAAGTCTTCAGGCTAACATCTGTGTTCTTCCAGGAAGGAAATGTCGCCTCGAATGTGAATGTGCTCTGATTTCATGATGAGATGACTGATGTCACTCTATTCTTATCCTTTTGTAGGGAGTCTGCCTTTTCCTCTCTGGCAGCTTTTAGGAATTTCTTTTCCCTTGATGTTTTAATTTTACAGCTTTGTGTCCAAGTATGTCGTAGTTTGTAATTCTCCTCAGGTTTTCAGATTCTTACAACCCAAGGACTCATGTCCTTTTTTTCCCCTTCGGTTGGGGATAGTTTCAGGCATTATGTCTTTAAATATTGCCTATTCTCCATTTTTTTTTCTAATTGCTAGTTCTGGAACTCAGTTAGATGCACTTGGAATTCCTGGATCAAGTTTCCATCCCACTTAATATTAGTCTCTTATTTTCTATCTATCTCCTTGTCTTCTGTGTGAATTTGGCTTAATATTTAGCTTACTTGTTTGTCCTTCAGCTGTGTGTATTGTTTTCTTTTAGGACTTTTATCGTGTCACGTCTTTTTTTTTTTTTTAAACATCTTTATTGGAGTATAATTGCTTTACAATGGTGTGTTAGTTTCTGCTTTATAACAAAGTGAATCAACTATACATATACATATGTTCCCATATCTCCTCCTTCTTGCGTCTCCCTCCCACCCTCCCTATCCCACCCCTCTAGGTGGTCACAAAGCACGGAGCTGCTCTCCCTATGCTATGTGGCTGCTTCCCACTAGCTATCTATTTTACATTTGGTAGTGTATATATGTCCATGCCACTTTGGCTGCGTTGGGTCTTCAATGCTGTGTGTGGACTTTCTCTAGTTGCTGCGAGTGGGAGCTGAACTTTGTTGTTGTGCACGGGCTTCTCATTGCGGTGGCTTTTCTTGTTGTGGAGCATGAGCTCTAGGCATGTGGGCTTCAGTAGTTGTGGTGCGCAGGTTCAGTAGTTGTGGCTCACGGGCTCTAGAGCGCAGGCTCAGTAGTTGTGGCATGTGAGCTTAGTTGCTCTGTGGCATGTGGGATCTTCCCGGACCAGGGCTTGAACCGATGTCCCCTGCATTGGCAGGAGGATTCTTAACCACTGCACCACCAGAGAAGTCCCTGTGTGTTTTTTTTAATCATTATATTTTTCATCTTGAAAACCCGGGTTCTTTGTCTTAGTTGCCTACTCTTGTTTCATAGCTCTTTTTTAGGGAATGTGATTTTTTCCTTTATCTCCCTGAGAATAGTTAAGTGTACTATATTAAGAGCTTTTGAGATTACTCAGTTATTGCTCTTCCCTTTCATAGCATTAGCTTTCCTCAGGTTATTGGTGGTTGCTGGCCAAATGCTTGTCTTCAAGAAAAATTTTCCACATGACTTTCCCACACAGCTTTTTATTACCTGTGAGAGCCTCCTTGTGGGCAGAGCAGCAGGTGTGTGCCCTCATTGGCACCATGGTGTTGGCTTCTCCTGTCAGTCTATCTTTCTCTTTTAGAGATGTTTTCCTTGTTTTTGACTACGGCTTTGTAGTCATTGATTTCTTTTGTATGTGTGTGATGGTTTGGTACAAGATGTGAAAACTTCAGAAAGTGTCCAGTCCCCTTTCTTAAAATCAGAAATTTTGGATTTTAAAATTCTTAGAAATACCTGTTTCTAAGATCTCCTGTAAGTCTAAAATTCTCTAGTTCTTTAAGTTCCCTTAGGCATAAAACTACACACTGAAATGAAATTTCAGGGTTTAAAATCTTTTGCTTGTTTTTTATTTCTTAAAAAGGTCAAATCAGTATTTGCCAAGCAAAATGGAATCTGTACTAAAATATTACAAAACATTGAGTTTTTGTTTGTGTTTAGCTTTCCTTGCTGTTTATTTCCAAACAAAACTGAAGCCATGTTTAATTTTTCCATATGATCTAGAACCACACTCTCCAATATGATAGCCACTAACTACAAGTAGCTATTTAAATTTAATGCAATTAAAATGAAATAAAATTAAAAATTCAGTTTGTCAGTAGCATTAGCCACATTTCAAGTGCTCATATGTGAATAGTGATTACCATATCTAGCACAAATATGGAACATTTTCATCATCACACATATTTCTGTTAGCATACTGATTTAGATTATTGAGATTCCAGGGATATAAACAGTATTTGCCCTTATAAAATATATGTATTTATGCTTGTGTGAGCATGTGATTTCTTATATAATTCTGAGTTTCTTTAGTGAACAATATTGAACATGACCATCATATTTAGATCCTTTAGTTAAAATCTTAACAATATAAATAGGCCATCTGAGTTCTTCACTGGTAGAATTCCAACTGGAGTGGCTACTGCTCCCTGTGCTTGTATCATCCTGTCCTGAGAGATCAGGAACCAAGATTGATCAGAGTAATGGAATTGACCTACATGTCCCACCTTTTGGAAGTAGAAGCAACAATTACCTCTCTCATCCATTTTCATCTCCATAAGAAAACCACTTCCATAAAGATAATGTATTAGTTTTCTAGGCCTGCCATAACAAAATGCCAGAGTGATGACCTAAACACAGAAATGTATTTTCTCACAGTTCTAGAAGCTAAAAGTCCAAGATCAAGGTGCTGGCAGGGTTGATTTTTCTCTCAGGGCTCTCTCCTTGGTTTGTAGATGGCTGCCCTGTAGATGTCTCCTCAAAGGGTCTTTTCTTTATGTGCATGCATCCCTGGCATCTCTTTCATGTATCTAAATTTCCACTTCTCATAAAGACACCAGTCATTTTGGATTAGGGCCCACCCTAATGGTCTCATTTTAACTTAATCACCTGTTTAAAGGCCCCATCTCCAAATATAGTCACATGCCAAAGTATTTGGGTTTAGGGCTTCGACATATGAATTTTGGGGGAACATGGTTTGGTCCATAACAGATAATATCTATAGGACTGGAAAAAAATTATTATCAACTCCTGTTGTACTAAAAGGCTAGGAGTTCTCCTGGTAAATTTAATTCTTTGTATACTGGAGGGCAAGTAGAAAGGTCCAGTGGTTTCACCATGTTAATGTCCTTGTAATTGAAGTGTGTTGTGTATCAGTACTTGCTTTTCCCCACTAATGAGGAGGTTTCAGGACCTGGGAGTAAATATTCCTTCTAAAAACATAGAGAAGATTAGAGAGTCATCTTGGGATTGTCATTCAACTTTTTAAAATCTGTGTTCTCTGTTATAAAATGGAAATAATCATAATTGTCTTATAATGCTGTTTTCAAAGTTAATGCCTGTGAAACTACCTAGCACAAATCCTATCTCACAGTCCATGCTCTACAAATATCTGTTGGAAAAAGAGGAGACTGAAGCTTGGTGGTGATCCCTGCACAAAATTCATGGGTTAGCTGAGTAAGGGTGTAGGGAATCACCTAATCTGAAAAAAACTACTATTCCTGATAGTCTTCCTTTGGGAAAGTCCCTGTGTTCTGTGTCCATTTGGGAGCTCCCTGGAGGAGTTTTTGCTCCATTACATGTCTTCCTGATTAATTACATCCCTCCGAGAAATAACTAAGAAAAGAATACAAATACTTTTGAATTGGAAGGAAACATAATCCAGCCTTCTACCCAGAGGAGGTATCCTTTCTCCTGCACTTTAAGCTTCCCTTGGGTGTTCCTCAGTGTACCAAGTTTACTATCTGACAAGACACATCTTTCCCTTCTAGGGCCTAATTGTTAAGAATTCCTACCATATACTGAGAAAAAATATCTTCTTGCCTATCACTTCTAACCCTGGAAGCAATTGCAACATCTCCCAGTCCAGTCTTCAAAACACTCTGAGGAGGGCTTCTCTGGTGGTGCAGTGGTTGAGAGTCCGCCTGCCGATGCAGGGGACACAGGTTCGTGCCCCGGTCCGGGAAGATCCCATATGCCGCAGAGCAGCTGGGCCCGTGGGCCATGGCTGCTGAGCCTGCGCGTCTGGAGCCTGTGCTCCGCAATGGGAGATGCCACAACAGTGAGATGCCTGCATACCACAACAAAACAAAACAAAACAAAACAAACAAACAAACAAACAAAACACTCTGAGGGAGTTCCCTGGTGGCCTAAAGGTTAGAATTCTGGGCTTTCATTGTCGTGGCCCAGGTTCAATTCCCGGTCAGGGAACTGAGATCCTACAAGCTACGTGGTATGGTCCAAAAACAAACAAAAAACCCAACACTCTGAAAGCCAAATTTATAGGCTAGAAAGAGAACAAACTCACTGATTTAATGACAGCATTCACGTTCCAGGCAGCAATTTAAAAATGTTGCTCAGAGGACAATCCCTGCAGTTCAAATTTGCCCGTTGTGCATTGAGTCATTAAAGGTGTGTGGGTGATGCCAACCTCATGGAAAGTTGGCTGAATGATTAATGGCCTTGGCTTCTGATTTTAAAGGTTCCCATTAATTACAAGGGTTTGAGACTTTTTCATGAAGACTCTGTTATGGCTTCTTCTGCCACCTCCTCATTTTCTCGTAAAGTGAATGAGTGTTTTTAATTTTAGAGTGTGGAAACCATTTCTTGTCATTTCTTTTTGGAACTTTCTGGACAAAATCACCCTGAAAATACATTTTTTTTAATCCTATAATATCTGAACAGCTCTAGAACAAGAAGAAAACTGGTAAAAATGCCAACAAATGTACTCCTGAAGTTTTATCTTGTGGAGTTATTACCTTTATTGTGGGGAATTTCAAGGAGAGTATTTATAGAGATCTTAACAAAACAAGGATGTCAGTGTCATTGGAATCATTAAAATGTGGAAGAAGCTTGTATTTTTCATCACTGCCTCCTTACCAGGGATGGATAAATGGTTATGTTAGATGAGAGTACGGTGGAGTAGAACTAGCCCCAAAATATGGGTCAGGGAACCTGGGTTCAAATCTTGGCTGTGAAATAAACTGGTATGTTGCACATAAGTTTTGTTGGCTTCAGTTTTCTCATCAAAGTAATAAATGTGAAATATAGATAAGGTTATGTGAAAAACATAGAAAAATCTATATAAATATTAGTCAAATTTTTATTTAACACACACTCACCTCTTGTCCTACAACACTTTATGACTCCCAGACTTTTAGCCATACTGTGCAAAATTGAGGTTATGCTTTCTGATAACCTTTCAAGGTCATCAGCAAACTGACCAACAGGGTTGGAAAGTAGCATAGTGTTGTGGAAAGGATTTGGAGTCATATGTTCCTGGGTTCAAATTCTAGCTTAACTTACCCACATAATCTTAAGTTACTTTACTCCCTTGATTTAATATCTAAAATGGTAGTAATGTAATTTACTTCATAAGATTATTGTAAGGATAGAAAATATAATGTGTATAAAGTGACTCCATAGGGTCTGCCACCTAGCAGGTACTTATTAAATATCATGAATACGTAAACCTCTACTCCCTCCTACCTTCCCTCCCTTCTTTCCTTTCTTCATTCCATTAAAAATCACTCACTCTCTGACCAGCCAAGATGGAACATGCGATAGAGAATGGAAGAGGTGGAGGGAGGAGTAGATTGGGCTGGATCCAGAGAGTCAGCAGGGCAGGAAAACAATCTACCTTGATCTTGTCCCTCTGTTAAGGGATAAGAATCTTGTGAGGAATTATTCTCTCCTTTCATTCCAGACCCCTGATGGGTCCTCCCTACAACATAGAGGAGGAGTAGAAGAAAGATCAAGGAAAGATCCTTGGTCTTAAAACTCTCTACCATTGCTCTCTTACAGTATCTCCTTTCTCAGTCCAGGACAGCAGGCTGAAAATAAATGCATAAGCTCTCTGAGCTACTTGGAGAAGTGCCCCAAAGTTGCATTTTTGACTTATACTTCACACAGCAAATGAGAGACCTTCAGATTTTGCTTGCATGTAACCATACTGAGTCTCAAAATGAATCTACTTGGAACGTCTTCACAGTAATATTTCCCCAGCATGAGGAGGTTATAAATACTCAGGGTCACGCCTGTTAATCTAACAAGCCAAGTTGAAGTTGATCCTGGTTACAGTTGATCTCAGGACTCCCTGGAATGGACAGGGTGAGGCCCTGATTAGGCATGCACCTGGGAAGTTCAGGTCAGACCAGAAGCAGCCCAAGGTAATGTGAAGAGCTCTGCATGATAAATTCAGGACACAGTTGCTAGTCCAGACTCCACCATGACTTGTCTGAGACCTCAGGCAGATCTTTGGAGCTTTTAAGGACTTGATTCCTCATCTTTAAAATGTGGATAATTATCCTTATACCTCTTTGACTCACAATGATATGATGAAGATTAATGCACATTACAGGTGATTATAGGTGTATGTCTTATATAAAACCAAAATGCTATCATTATCTTTAATAATAGTCCTCTGAAGTCTTGCCATAACTGTCCTGGGGCTCTAATCTATGGGACCACTTTATAATGAGGTCTTTTGGGAATTCCAGTAACAAAATGTCCTTGGATGCCATTCAAATTGGACCAGAATCATAGTGTTAGAGAGTATTAGAGCTGGAAGGGATCATAATACTTCTAGTCCAACCCTCTCGTTTTACAGATGAAGAAGAAAAAGAGTCCTAGATAAAGGGGGCTTCCTTGGTGGCACAGTGGTTGAGAGTCCGCCTGCCGATGCAGGGGACGCGGGTTCGTGCCCCGGTCTGGGAAGATCCCACATGCCGCGGAGCAGCTGGGCCCGTGAGCCACGGCCGCTGAGCCTGCGCGTCCGGAGCCTGCGCTCCGCATCGGGAGAGGCCACAACAGTGAGAGGCCCGTGTACCGCAAAAAAAAAAAAAAAAAAAAAAAAAAAAGAAAAAAACAGAAAAAAGAAAGGGACTTCCCTCAGATCACTTAGGTATATAGTGGAAGAGAAGGTATAGGAACACACTGGTTCTATACACTGCATTTTACTTTTACATAGAGAGTGCATAAACCACTTCTTCCCTTCATCTCTGCCACAGCTATAGCTTGACCCCTTCTCATTTCTCAGATGATGTCTCATAATAGTTCTATCTAGCTTTCAATTTGACAGTGCAATCTCATTCTACTTACTGCCACTGTGAGCTTTTAAAAGTACAGATCTGATTATAAACACACATACACTCACCATTTAAATCCTTTAATGCTTCTCCATTACCATCAATATAAAATTAGAATTTCTTAAATTAAAGAATAAGATACATCAGCCTGGATCCACCTCACATTCAGGTTCCCTTTTACTAGGACTTAACCTTCCAGACCTCCCGACTTGCTTATCATTTAGCAAGTGATCCATGCTTTCTCTTCCTCTCTTTACTTTCAGAGTGATCTTCCCTCTACCTGAAGCCCTGTTTCCCCACTTCTTTATAAAGAAATTCCCTCCTAGTCACCCATTATCTAACCTCCTCTGCCACACCCAAGACCCCTGCTGTAGGTGCTTTATTCTCACTCCAGACACACCTTTATTATAACATCTCCACATGGTGGGAGCTGGAAGAATCAGATCAAGGCTGGCATAACTGACCTTTAGAGTCTGTGCCAAGGGAGACCTTCAGATGGCAGAAGAGTAAGACATGGAGCTCACCTTCTTCCCCACAAATACATCAGAAATACATCTACATGTGGAACAACTCCTGCAGAACACCTACTGAACGCTGGCAGAAGACCTCAGAGTTCCCAAAAGGCAAGAAAATCCCCACATACCTGGGTAGGGCGAAAGAAAAAAGAAAAAACAGAGACAAAGAATAGGGACGGGACCTGCACCTCTGGGAGGGAGCTGTGAAGGAAGAAAAGTTTCCACACACTAGGAAGCCCCTTCACTGGCGGAGATGGCGGGTAGGTGGGGGGGAAGCTTTGGAGCCACCAAGGGGAGAGCAGCAACAGGTGTGCAGAGGGCAAAGCGGAGATATTCCCATGCAGAGGATCAGTGCCAACCAGGACTCACCAGCATAAGAGACTTGTCTGCTCACCCGCCAGGGTGGGTGGGAGCTGGGAGCTGAGGCTTGGGCTTCGGAGGTCAGATCCCAGGGAGACGACTGGGGTTGGCTGTGTGAACACAGCCTGAAAGGGGCTAGTGTGCCACAGCTAGCAGGGAGGGAGTCTTGGAAAGAGTCTGGACCTGCTGAAGAGGCAAGACACCATTGTTTCAGGGTGCACGAGGAGAGGGGATTCAGAGCACTGCCTAAATGAGCTCCAGAGACAGGCGCAAGTCGCGGCTATCATTGTGGACACAAGAGACAGACATGAAACGCTAAGGCTGCAATTGCAGCCACCAAGAATCCTGTGTGCAAGCACAGGTCACTATCTACACCTCCCCTCCTGGAAGCCTGTGCAGCCTGCCACTGCCAGGGTCCTGTGATCCAGGGACAACTTCCCTGGAGAACACACAGCATGCCTCAGTCTTGTGTAATGTCATGCCAGCCTCTGCCGCTGCAGTCTCACCCCACATTCCGTACACCTCCTTCCCCTTAGCCTGAGTGAGCCAGGGCCCCCTAATCAGCTGCAACTTTAACCCTGACCTGTCTGGCTGGGGAACAAATGCCCTCAGGTGACCAACATGCAGAGGCGGGGCCAATCTGAAGCTGAACCCCAGGAGCTGTGCAAACAAAGAAGAGAAAGGGAAATCTCTCCCAGCAGCCTGAGGAGCAGCGGATTAAACGTCCACAATCAACTCGATGTACCCTGCATCTCTGGAATACCTGAATAGGCAATGAATCATCCCAAATTGAGGTGGTTGACTTTGGGAGTGACTGTAGACTTGGGGTTTGCTTTCTGCATCTAACTTCTTTATGGTTTTATGTTTATCTGAGCTTAGTATTTAGAGTTTATTGTCATTGGTAGAATTCTTTATTGATTTAGTAGCTCTCTTCTTTATATATATATATATATATATTTTCCTTTGTCTCTTTTTGTGAGTGTGTATGTGGATGCTTCTTTGTGTGATTTTGTCTGTATAGCTTTGCTTTCACCATTTGTCCTGGAGTTCTAACTGTCCGGCTTATTGTTTGTTTGTTTTTGGATATTTTTTGGTGCTTGTTATCATTGGTGGATTTGTTTTTTCATTTGGTTGCTTTCTTCATTCTTTCTTTTGTTCTTTTTTATTACTTTTTAATTTTTTAATATTTTTTAATATTTCATTTTAATAACTTTATTTTTTTATTTATTTCTCTTTTCCTCCCTTTTCTTCTGAGCCATGTGGCTGACAGGGTCTTGGTTCTCCAGCTGGGTGTCAGGCCTGTGCCTCTGAGGTCAGAGAGCCGAGTTCAGGACACTGGTCTGCCAGAAAACTCCTGGGTCCAAGTAATATCAAACAGCAAAAGCTCTCCAAGAGATTTCCATCTCAACACTAAGACTGAGCTCCACTAAATGACCAATAATACACTGCTGGACACCCTACGCCACACAAGTAGCAAGACAGGAACACAATAACACCCATTAGCAGAGAGGATGCCTAAAATCATAACAAGGTCACAGACACCCCAAAACACAACACTGGACATGGTCCTGCCCACCAGAAAGACAAGATCCAGCCTCATCAACCAGAACACAGGCACCAGTCCCCTCCACCAGGAAGACTACACAGTCCACTGAACCAAACTTAGCCACTGGGGGAAGACACCAAAAACAATGGGAACTATGAACCGGCAGCCAGCGAAAAGGAGACCCCAAACACAGTAAGTTAAGCAAAATGAGAAGGTAGAGAAACACACAGCAGATGAAGGAGCAGGGTAAAAACCCACCAGACCAAACAAATGAAGAGGAAATAGGCAGTCTACCTTAAAAAGGATTCAGAGTAATGATAGTAAAGATCATCCAAAATATTGGAAATAGAATGCAGAAAATACAAGAAATGTTTAAAAAAAAACATAGAAGAAGTAAAGAGCAAAAAACTATGATGAGAAACACAATAAATGAAATTTAAAATTCTCTACAAGAAATCAATAGCAGAAGTTCTGACTTCTTCAGGCAGAAGACCTGACCTGGAAGATAAAATAGTGGAAATAACAACCACAGAGAAGAATAAAGAAAAAAGACTAAAAAGAATGGAGGACAGTCTCAGAGACACCCGGGACATAATTAAATGCACCAACATTCGAACTATAGGGGTCCCGGAAGAAGAAGAGAAGAAGAAATGAAATGAGAAAATATTTGAAAAGATCATAGTTGAAAACTTCCTTAATAAGGAAAAGGAAATAATCATTCAAGTCTAGGAAGTGCAGAGAGCCCCATACAGGATAAATCCAAGGAGAAATATGCCAAGACACATATTAATCAAACTGTCAAATATTAAATACAGAGAAAAAGATTAAAAGCAGCAAGGGAAAAACAACAAATAACATACAAGGGAATCCCAGTAAGGTTAAGAGTTGATCTTAGGCAGAAGCTCTGCAAGCCAGAAGGGAGTGGCAGGACATATTTAAAGTGAAGAAAGGGAAAAAACTACAACCAAGATTAAATTACCCAGCAAGGATCTCATTCAGATTTGATGGAGAAATTAAAACCTTTACAACAAGCAAAAGGTAAGAAAATTCAGCACCACCAAACCAGCTTTACAAAAAATGCTAAAGGAACTTCTCTAGGCAGAAACACAAGAGAAGGATAGGACCTACAATAACAAACCCAAAACAATTAAGAAAATGGTAATAGGAAAATACATATCGATAACTACCTTAAATGCGAAAGGATTAAATGCTCCAACCAAAAGACAGAGATTGGATGAATGGGTATAAAAACAAGACCAGTATATATGCTGTCTACAAGAGACCCACTTTAGATGTAGGGACACATACAGACTGAAAGTGAGGGGATGGAAAATGATATTCCATGCAAATAGAAATCAAAAGAAAACTGGAGTAGAAATTCTCATATCAGACAAAATAGACTTTAAAATAAAAACTATTACAAGAGACAAAGAAGGACACTACATAATGATCAAGGGATCAGTCCAAGAAGAAGATATAAAAATTGTAAATATTTTTGCACCCAACATAGAAGCACATCAATATATAAGGCAAAAGCTAACAGCCATAAAAGGAGAAAACAACAGTAACACAATCTTAGAAGGGAGTTTTAAACCCCACTTTCACCAATGAACAAATCATCCAAAATGAAAATAAATAAGGAAACACAAGCTTCAAATGACACATTAAGTAAGATACACTTAAATGATATTTATAGGTCATTCCATCCAAAAACAACAGAATACACTTTCTTTTCAAGTGCTCATGGAACATTCTCCAGGATAGATCATATCTTGGGTCACAAATCAAACCTTGGTAAATTTAAGAAAATTGAAATCATATCAAGTATCTATTCTGACCACAATGCTATGAGACTAGATATCAATTACAGGAAACAACCTGTAAAAAATACAAACAAATGGAGACTGACTAATACACTACTTAAAAACCAAGAGATCACTGAAGAAATCAAAGATGAAATCAAAAAATACCTAGAAACAAATGACAATGAAAACATGACAACCCAAAACCTGTGGGATGCAGCAAAAGAAGTTCTAAGAGGGAAGTTTATAGCAATACAAGCCTACCTGAAGAAGCAAGAAACATGTCAAATAAACAACCTAATCTTACACCTAAAGCAATTAGAGAAAGAAGAACAAAAATCCCCAAAGTTAGCAGAAGGAAAAAAATCATAAATATCATATCAAAAATAAATGAAAAAGAAATGAAGGAAACAATAGCAAAGGTCAATAAAACTAAAAGATGGTCCTTTGAGAAGATAAAAAAGTTGATAAACCATTAGTCAGACTGATAAAGAAAAAAAAGGAGGGCTTCCCTTGTGGCGCAGTGGTTGAGAGTCTGCCTGCCAATGCAAGGGACATGGGTTCGTGCCCCAGTCCGGGAAGATCCCACATGCCGTGGAGAGGCTGGCCTCGTGAGCCATGGCTGATGAGCCTGTGCGTCCAGAGCCTGTGCTCTGCAACGGGAGAGGTCACAATAGTGAGAGGCCAGTGTACCGCAAAAAAAAAAAAAAAAAAAAAAAAAAAAAGAAAGAAAGAAAGAAAAAGAAAAAAAGGGAGAAGACTCAAAACAATAGAATTAGAAATGAAAAAGGAGAAGTAACAACTGACATTGCAGAAATACAAAGGCTCATGAGAGATTACTACAAAAAACTGTATACAAATAAAATGGACAACCTGGAAGGAATGGACACATTCTTAGAAAAGCACAACCTTCTGAGACAGAACCAGGAAGAAACAGAAAATATAAATAGACCAATCACAAGCAATGAAACTGAAACTGTGATTAAAAATCTTCCAACAAACAAAAACCCAAGACCAGATGGCTTCACAGACAAATTCTATCAAACATTTAGAGAAGAGATAATACCTATCCTTCTCAAACTCTTCCAAAATATAGCAGAGGGAGGAATACTCCAAAACTCATTCTACAAGGCCAACATCACACTGATATCAAAACCAGACAAAGATGTCACAAAAAAGAAAACAACTGCCCAATCTCACTAATGAACACAGATGCAGAATACTCAACAAAATACTAGCAAACAGAGTGCAACAGCAGATTAAAAGGATCATACACCATGATCAAGTGGGCTTTACCCAAGGAATGCAAGGATTCTTCAATATACAGAAATCAATCAATGTGATACACCATATTAACAAACTGAAGGAGAAAAACCATATGATCATCTTAATAGATGCAGGAAAGGCTTTCAATAAAATCCAACAACAATTTATGATAAAAACCCTCCAGAAAGTAGGCATAGAGGGAACTTACCTCAACATAATAAGGGCTATCTATGACAAACCCACAGCCAACATCGTTGTCAATGGTGAAAAACTGAAACCATTTCCACGAAGATCAGGAAGAAGACAAGGTTGTGCACTCTCACCACTATTATTCAACATAGTTTTGGAAGTTTTAGCCACAGCAATCAGAGAAGAAAAAGAAATAAATGGAATCCAAATTGGAAAAGAAGTAAAGGTGTCACTGTTTGCAGATTACATGATATTATATATAGACAATCCTAAAGATGCTATCAGAAATCTACTAGAGCTAATCAATGAATTTGGTAAAGTGGCAAGATACAAAATTAATGCATAGAAATCTCTTGCACTCCTATACATGAAAGATGAAATATCTGAAAGAGAAATTAAGGAAACACTCCCATTTACCACTGCAACAAAAAGAATAAAATACCTAGGAATAAACCTACCTAAGGAGACAAAAGAACTGCATGCAGAAAATTATAGGACACTGATGAAAGACATTAATAATGATACAAACAGATGAAGATATATACCATGTTCTTGGATTCAAAGAACCAACACTGTGAAAATGACTATACTACCCAAAGCAATCTACAGATTCAATGCAATCCCCATCAAGCTAACAATGGCATTTTTCACAGAACTAGAACAAATAATTCCACAATTTGTATGGAAACACAAAAGACCCTGACAGCCAAAGCAAAAATGAGAAAGAAAAATGGAGGTGGAAGAATCAGACTCCCTGGCTGGATACTATACTACAAAGCTACAGTAATCAAGAAAGAATGGTACTGGCACAAAAACAGAAATATAGATCAGTGGAACAGGATACAAAACCCAGAGATAAACCCAGGAACATATGGTCACCTTATTTTTGATAACAGAGGCAAGAATATACAATGGAGAAAAGACAGCCCCTTCAATAGGTGGTGCTGGGACAACTGGACAACTACATGTAAAAGTATGAGATTAGAACACTCCCAACACCATACACAAAAATAAGCTCAAAATGGATTAAAGACCTAAATGTAAGGCCAGAAATTATCAAACTCTTAGAGGAAAACATAGGCAGAACACTCTATGACACAAATCACAGCAAGATGCTTTTGACCCACCTCCTAGAGAAATGGAAATAAAACCAAAAATAAACAAATGGGACCTAATGAAACTTCAAAGCTTTTCACAACAAAGGAAACCATAAATGAGACCAAAAGACAACGCTCAGAATGGGAGAAAATATTCCAATTATAGGGTTCCCAGAAGAAGAAGAGAAATATAAAGGGACAGAAAATATTTGAAGAGATTATACTTGAAAACTTCCCTAATATGGGTAAGGAAATAGTTAATCAAGTCCTGAAATCAAAGAGAGTTCCATACAGGATAAATCCAAGGAGAAACACGCCAAAGACACATATTAATCAAACTATCAAAAATTAAATACAAAGACAAAATATTAAAATCAGCAAGGGAAAAACAAATAACATACAAGGGAATCCCCATAAGGTTAACAGCTGATCTTTCAGCAGAAACTCTGCAAGCCAGAGGGGAGTGACAGGACATATTTAAACTGATGAAAGGGAAAAACCTACAACCAACATTACTCTATCCAGTAAGGATCTCATTCAGATTTGATGGAAAAATTAAAACTTTTATAGACAAGCAAAAGATAAGAGAATTCAGCACAACCAAACCAGGTTTACAGCAAATGCTAAAGGAACTTCTCTAGGCAGGAAACACAAAGGAAGGAAAAGACCTACAATAACGAACCCAAAATAATTAAGAAAATGGTAATAGGAGCACACATATCAATAATTACCTTAAATGTAAATGGATTAAATGTTCCAACCAAAAGACATAGACTGGCTGAATGGATACAAAAACAAGACCCATATATATGCTGTCTACAAGAGACCCACTTCAGACCTAGGGACACATACAGAATGAAAGTGAGGAGATGGAAAAAGATATTCCATGTGAAGGGAAATCAAAAGAAAGCTGGAGTAGCAATTCTCATGTCAGACAAAATAGACAATAAAACAAAAACTAATACAAGAGACAAAAAAGGACACTACATAATGATCAAGGGATCAATCCAAGAAGAAGATATAACAATTGTAAATATGCACCCAACATAGGAGTACCTCATTACATAAGGCAAATACTAACAGCCATAAAAGGGGAAATCCACAATAACACATTCATAGTAGGGGACTTTAACACCCCACTTTCACCAATGGACAGATCATCCAAAATGAAAATAAATAAGGAAACACAAGCTTTAAATCATACATTAAACAAGATGGACTTAATTGATATTTACAGGACATTCCATCCAAAAACAACAGAATACACTTTCTTCTCAAGTGCTCATGGAACACTCTCCAGGATAGATCATATCTTGGGTCACAAATCAAACCTTGGTAAATTTAAGAAAATTGAAATTGTGTCAAGTATCTTTTCTGACCACAACGCTATGTGACTAGATATCAACTACAGGAAAAAAAAAACTGTAAAAAATACAAACACATGGAGAATAAACAATACACTACTTAATAATGAAGAGATCACTGAAGAAATGAAAGGGGAAATCAAAAAATACCTAGAAACAAATGACAATGAAAACAAGATGACCCTAAACCTATGGGATGCAGCAAAAGCAATTCTAAGTAGGAAGTTTATAGCAATACAATCCTCCCTCAAGAAACAAGAAACATCTCAAATAAACAATGTAACTGTACACCTAAAGCAATTAGAGAAAGAAAAACAAAAAAATCCAAAATTAGAAGAAGGAAAGAAATCATAAGGATCAGAACAGAAATAAATGAAAAAGAAATGAAGGAAATGATAGCAAAGATCAATAAAACTAAAAGCTGGTTCTTTGAAAAGATAATCAAAATTTCTAAAACATTAGCCAGACTCATCAAGAAAAAAAGGATGAAGACTCAAATACTAGAATTAGAAATGAAAAAGGGGAAGTAACAACTGACACTGCAAAAAATACAAAAGATCATGAGAGATTACTACAAGCAACTATATGCCAAAAAAGAAGGACAATCTGGAAGAAATGGAAAAGTTCTTAGAAATGCACAACCTTCCAAGACTGAACCAGGAAGAAATAGAAAATATGAACAGACCAATCAAAAGCACTGAAATTGAAACTGTGATTTAAATCTTCCACAAACAAAAGCCCAGGACCAGATTGCTTCACAGAGGAAATCTATCAAACATTAAGAGAAGAGCTAACACCTATCCTTCTCAAACTCTTCCAAAACATAGCAGAGGGAGGAACACTCCCAAATTCATTCTACAAGGCCACCATCACCCTGATACCAAAACCAGACAAAGATGTCACTCAAAAAAGAAAACTACAGGCCAATATCACTGAAGAACACAGATGCAAAAATCCTCAAAAAAATACTAGCAAACAGAATCCAACAGCACATTAAAAGGATCATACACCATGATCAAGTGGGGTTTATCCTAGGAATGCAAGGATTCTTCAATATACATAAATCAATGTGATACACCATGTTAACAAATTGAAGGAGAAAAACCATATGATCATCTCAGTAGATGCAGGGAAAGCTTTCGACAAAATTCAACACCAATTTATGATAAAAAACCCTCCATTAACTAGACACAGAGAGAACTTACCTCAACGTAATAAACACCATATATGAGAAACCCACAGCCAACATCATCCTCAATGGTGAAAAACTGAAACCATTTCCACTAAGATCAGGAACAAGAAAAGTTTGCCCACTCTCACCACTATTATTCAGCATAGTTTTGGAAGTTTTAGCCACGGCAATCAGAGATGAAAAAGAAATAAAAGGAATCCAAATTGGAAAAGAAATAAAGCTATCACTGTTTTCAGATGGCATGATACTATACATAGAGTATCCTAAAGATACTATCAGAAAACTCCTAGAGCTAATCAATGCATTTGGTAAAGTATCAGGATACAAAATTAATGCACAGAAATCTCTGGCATTCCTATACGCTAATGACGAAAAATCTGAAAGTGAAATTAAGAAAACACTCTCATTTACCATTGCAACAAAAAGAATAAAATACCTCGGAATAAACCTACCTAAGGAGACAAAAGACCTGTATGCAGAAAATTATGACACTGATGAAAGAAATTAAAGAAGATACAAATAGATGGAGAGATATCCTCTGTTCTTGGAATGGAAAAATCCACATTGCAAAAATGACTATACTACCAAAAACAATCTACAGATTCAATGCAATCTCTGTCAAATTAACACTGGCATTTTCCACAGAACTAGAACAAAAAAATTCACAATTTGTATGGAAACACAAAAGACCCCGAATAGCCAAAGCAATCTTGAGAAAGAAAAACGGAGCTGGAGGAATCAGGTTCCCTGACTTCAGACTATAATACAAAGCTACAGTAATCAAGACAGTATGGTACAGGCACAAGAACAGAAATATAGATCAATGGAACAGGATAGAAAGCCCAGAGATAAACCCGCCCACATATTGTCACCTTATTTTTGATAAAGAAGGCAAGAATATACAATGGAGAAAAGACAGCCTCGTCACAAAGTGGTGCTGGGAAAACTGGACTGCTACATGTAAAAGAATGAATTTAGAACACTCCCTAACACCATACACAAAAATAAACTCTAACTGGATTAAAGACCTAAATGTAAGCACAGGCACTAACAAACTCTTAGAGGAAAACATAGGCAGAACACTCTATGACAAGAATCACAGCAATATCCTTTTTGACCCACCTCCTAGAGAAATGGAAATAATACCAAAAATAAACAAATTATACCTAGTGAAACTTAAAAGCTTTTGCACAGCAAAGGAAAACATAAACAAGACAAAAAGACAACCCTCAGAATGGGAGAAAATATTTGCAAATGAAGCAACTGACAAAGGATTCATCTCCAAAATTTACAAGCAGCTCATGAAGCTCAATATCAAAAAAACAAACAACCCAATCCAAAAATGGGCAGAAGACCTACATAGACACTTTTCCAAAGAAGATATACAGGGAGAGGGGGAAGACGGCGGAAGAGTAAGACTTGGATATCACCTTCCTCTGTGCAGACACACCAGAAATATATCTACACGTGGAAAAACTCCTACAGAAAACATACTGAACACTGGCAGAAGACCTCAGACCTCCCAAAAGGCAAGAAACTCCCCACGTACCTGAGTAGGGCAAAAGAAAAAAGAATAAACAGAGACAAAAGAATAGGGACAGGACCTGCACCAGTGGGAGTGAGCCATGAAGGAGGAAAGGTTTCCACACACTAGAAACCCCTTCGCGGGCAGAGACTGCGGGTGGTGGAGGGAGGAAGGTTCGGAGCTGCAGAGGAGAGCACAGCAACAGGGGTGCGGAGTGCAAAGTGGAGAGATTCCCATACAGAGGATCGGTGCTGACCGGCACTCACCAGTCCGAGAGGCTTGTCTGCTCACCTGCCAGGGCATGCGGGGCTGGGGCTGAGGCTTGGGCTTTGGTCGGAACGCAGGAATAGGACTGGGGTTGGCGGCATGAACACAGCCTGCAGGGGGTTAGTGCACCACGGCTAGCCATGAGGAAGTCCGGGGAAAAGTCTGGACCTGCCGAAGAGGCAAGAGACTTTTTCTTCCCTCTTTGCTTCCTGGTACGCAAGGAGAGGGGATTAAGAGTGCCGCTTAATGGAACTCCAGAGACAGGCGTGAACCACGGACAACAGCGCGGACCCCAGAGACGGGCATGAGACTCTAAGGCTGCTGTTGCCACCACCAAGAAGCCTGTGTGCAAGCACAGGTCACTATCCACACCCCCCTTCCGGTGAGCCTGTGCAGCCCGCCACTGCCAGGTTCCCGGAATCCAGAGACAACTTCCCCGGGAGAACGTATGGTGAGCCTCAGGAGAGTGCAACATCACGCTGGCCTCTGCTGCCGCAGGCTTGCCCGACATCCACACCCCTGTCTCTCCCCGACCTGAGTGAGCCAGAGCCCCTGAGTCAGCTGCTGCTTTAACCCGGTCCTGTCTGAGTGAAGAACAGATGTCCTCCGGCGACCTACATAAAGAGGCGGGACCAAATGCAAAGCTGAGCCCCGGAAGCTGTGCAAACAAAGAAGAGAAAGGGAAATCTCTCCCAGCAGCCTCAGGAGCAGTGGATTAAATCTCCACAATCAACTTGATGTATCCTGCATCTGTGGAATACATGAATAGACAACGAATCATCCCAAATTGAAGAGGTGGACTTTGAGAGCAAGATTTATTTTTTTTCCCCCTTTTCCTCTTTTTGTGAGTGTGTATGTGTATGCTTCTGTATGAGATTTTGTCTGTATAACTTTGCTTTCACCATCTGTCCTAGGGTTCTATCCATCCGGTTTTTTTTTTTTCCTTTACTTAAAAATTGTTTTTTTCTTAATAATTATTCTTTATTTTAATAACTTTATTTTATCTTATTTATTTTATTCTATTCCCTTCCTTCCTTCCTTCCTTCCTTCCTTTCTTTCTTTCTTTCTTTCTCTCTTTCTTTCTCTCTTCCTTTCTTTCTTTCTTTCTTTCCTTCTTTCTTTCTTTCTTTCTTTCTTTCTTTCTTTCTTTTTTTCTTTCTTTCTTTCTAATTTTTCTCCCTTTTATTCTGAGACGTGTGGATGAAAGGCTCTTGGTGCTGTAGCAAGGAGTCAGTCCTGTGCCTCTGAGGTGGGAGAGCCAACTTCAGGACACTGGTCCACAAGAGACCTCCCAGCTCCACATAATATCAAACGGTGAAAATCTCCTAGAGTTCTCCATCTCAACACCAGCACCCAGCTTCACTCAACAACAAGCAAGCTACAGTGCTGAACACCCTATGCCAAAGAACTAGCAAGACAGAAACACAACCCAACCCATTAGCAGAAAAGCTGCCTAAAATCATAATAAGTCCACAGACACCCCAAAACACACCACCAGACATGGACCTGCCCACCAGAAAAACAAGATCCAGCCTGATCCACCAGAACACAGGCACTAGTTCCCTCCACCAGGAAGCCTACAAAACCCACTGAACCAACTTTAGGCACTGGGGACAGACACCAAACACAATGGGAACTATGAACCAGCAGCCTGCAAAAAGGAGACCCCAAACACAGTAAGATAAGCAAAATGAGAAGACAGAAAAACACACAGCAGATGAAGGAGCAAGATAAAAACCCACCAGACATAACAAATGAAGAGGAAATAGGCAGTCTACCTGAAAAAGAATTCAGAATAATGATAGTAAAGATGATCCAAAATCTTGGAAATAGAATAGACAAAATGCAAGAAACATTTAACAAGGACTTAGAAGAACTAAAGAGAAACAAGCAACAATGAACAACACAATAAACGAAATGAAAAATACTCTAGATGGGATCCATAGCAGAATAACTGAGGCAGAAGAACGGATAAGTGACCTGGAAGATAAAATAGTGGAAATAACTACTACAGAGTAGAATAAAGAAAAAAGAATGAAAAGAACTGAGGACAGTCTCAGAGACCTCTGGGACAACATTAAATGCACCAACATCTGAATTATAGGGGTTCCAGAAGAAGAAGAGAAAAAGAAAGGGACTGAGAAAATATTTGAAGAGATTATAGTTGAAAACTTCCCTAATATAGGAAAGGAAATAGTGAATCAAGTCCAGGAAGCACAGAGAGTCCCATACAGGATATCCAAGGAGAAACATGCCAAGACAGATATTAATCAAACTGTCAAAAATTAAATACAAAGAAAACATATTAAAAGCAGCAAGGGAAAAGCAACAAATAATACACAATGGAATCCCCATAAGGTTAACAGCTGATCTTTTAGCATAAACTCTGCAAGCCAGAAGGGACTGGCAGGACATATTTAAAGTGATGAAGGAGAAAAACCTGCAACCAAGATTACTCTATCCAGCAAGGATCTCATTCAGATTTGATGGAGAAATTAAAACCTTTACAGACAAGCAAAATCTGAGAGAGTTCAGCACCACCAAACCAGCTTTACAACAAATGCTAAAGGAACTTCTCTAGGCAAGAAACACAAGAGAATGAAAAGACCTACAACAACAAACCCAAAACAATTAAGAAAATGGGAATGGGAACATACATATCGATAATTACCTTAAATGTAAATGGATTAAATGCTCCCACCAAAAGACAGAGACTGGCTGAATGGATACAAAAGCAAGACCCATACATATGCTGTCTACAAGAGACCCACTTCAGACCTAGAGACACATACAGACTGAAAGTAAGGGGATGGAAAAAGATATTCCATGCAAATGGAAACCAAAAGAAAGCTGGAATAGCAATTCTCATATCAGACCAAATAGACTTTAAAATAAAGACTATTAGAAGAGACAAAGAAGGACACTACATAATGATCAAGGGATCGACCCAAGAAGAAGAAATAACAATTGTAAATATTTATGCACCCAACATAGGAGCACCTCATTACATAAGGCAAATACTAACAGCCATAAAAGGGTAAATCAACAGTGACACATTCATAATAGGGGACTTTAACACCCCATTTTCACCCATGGACAGATCATCCAAAATGAAAATAAATAAGGAAACACAAGCATTAAATGATGCATTAAACAAGATGGACATAAGATATTTATAGGACATTCCATCCAAAAACAACAGAATACATATTTTCCCCAAGTGTTCATGGAACATTCTCCAGGTTAGATCTTATCTTGGGTCAAAAATCAAGGCTTGGTAAATTTAAGAAAATTGAAACTGTAGCAAGTATCTTTTCCAGCAACAATGCTATGAGACTAGACATCAATTACAGGAAAAGATCTGTAAAAAAATACAAACATATGGAGGCTAAACAATACACTATTTAATAACGAAGTGATCACTGAAGAAATCAAAGAGGAAACCAAAAATACCTACAAACAAATGACAATGGAGACACGACAACCCAAAACCTATGGGATGCAGAAAAGCAGTTCTAAGAGGGAAGTTTACAGCAATACAATACTACCTTAAGAAACAGGAAACATCTCGAATAAACAACCTAACCTTGCACCTAAAGCAATTAGAGAAAGAAAAATACAAAAACCTAAAGTTAGCAGAAGGAAAGAAATCATAAAGATCAGATCAAAAATAAATGAAAAATAAATGAAGGAAACGATAGCAAAGATCAATAAAACTAAAAGCTGGTTATTTGAGAAGATAAACAAAATTGATAAACCATTAGCCAGACTCACCAAGAAAAAAAGGGAGAAGACTCAAATCAATAGAATTAGAAATGAAATAGGAGAAGTAACAACTGACACTGCAGAAATACAAAAGATCATGAGAGATTACTACAAGCAACTCTATGCCAATAAAATGGACAACCTGGAAGAAATAGACAGATTCTTAGAAATGCACTACCTGCCAAGACTGAATCAGGAAGAAATAGAAAATATGAACAGACCAATCACAAGCACTGAAATTGAAACTGTGATTAAAAATCTTCCAACAACAAAAGCCCAGGACCAGATGGCTTCACAGGTGAATTCTATCAAACATTTAGAGAAGAGCTAACACCTATCCTTCTCAAACTCTTCCAAAATACAACAGAGGGAGGAACACTCCAAAGCTCATTCTCTGAGGCCACCATCACCCTGATACCAAAACCAGACAAGGATGTCACAAAGAAAGAAAACTACAGACCAATATCACGGATGACCATTGATGCAAAAATCCTCAAGAAAATACTAGCAAACAGAATCCAACAGCACATTAAATGGATCATACACCATGATAGAGTGGGATTTATTCCAGGAATGCAAGGATTGTTCAATATATGCAAATCAGTCAATGCGATACACCATCTTATCAAATTGAAGGAGTAAAACCAAATGATCATCTCAATAGATGCAGAGAAAAATCTCGACAAAATTCAACACCCATATATGATAAAAAACCCTGCAGAAAGTAGGCACAGAGGGAACTTTCCTCAACATAATAAAGACCATATATGACAAACCCACAGCCAACTTCGTCCTCAATGGTGAAAAACTGAAAGCATTTCCACTAAGATCAGGAACAAGACAAGGTTGCCCACCCTCACCACTGTTATTCAACATAGTTTTGGAAGTTTTAGCCACAGCAATCAGAGAAGAAAAGGAAATAAAAGGAATCCAAATTGGAAAAGAAGAAGTAAAGCTGTCACTGTTTGCAGATGACATGATACTATACATAGAGAATCCTAAAGATGCTACCGGAAAACTACTAGAGCTAATCAATGTATTTGGTAAAGTAGCAGGATACAAAATTAATGCACAGAAATCTCTGGCATGCCTATAAACTAATGATGAAAAATCTGAAAGTGAAATCAAGAAAACACTCCCATTTGCCATTGCAAGAAAAAGAATAAAACATCTAGGAATGAACCTACCTAAGGAGACAAAAGACCTGTATGCAGAAAATTATATGACACTGATGAAAGAAATTAAAGGTGGTACAAATAGATGGAGAGGTATACCATGTTCTTGGATTGGAAGAATCAGCATTGTGAAAATGACTCTACTACCCAAAGCAATCTACAGATTCAATGCAATCACTATCAAACTACCAATGGCATTTTTCACAGAATTAGAACAAAAAATTTCACAATTTGTATGGAAACACAAAAGACCTTGAATAGCCATTCAATCTTGAGAATGAAAAGCGGAGCTGGAGGAATCATTCTCCCTGACTTCAGACTATAGTACAAAGCTACAGTAATCAAGACAGTATGGTACTGGCACAAAAACAGAAATATAGATCAATGGAACAGGGTAGAAAGCCTAGAGATAAACCCACACACATATGGTCACCTTATCTTTGATAAAAGAGGCAGGAATGTAATTGGGGAAAGGACAGCCTCTTCAATAAGTGGTGCTGGGAAAACTGGACTGCTACATATAAAAGAATGAATTTAGAACACTCCCTAACACCATACAAAAAAATAAGGTCAAAATGGATTAAAGACCTAAATGTAAGGCCAGAAACTATCAAACTCTTAGAGGAAAACATAGGCAGAACACTATATGACATAAATCACAGCAAGATGCTTTTGACTCCCCTCCTAGAGAAATGGAAATAAAAACAAAAATAAACAAATGGGACCTAATGAAACTTAAAAGCTTTTGTACAGCAAAGAACACCATAAACAAGACCAAAAGATAACCCTCAGAATGGGAGAAAATATTTGCAAATGAAGCAACTGACAAAGGATTCATCTCCAAAATTTGCAAGCAGCTCATGCAGCTTAATATCAAAAAAAAACAACCCAATCCAAAGATGGGCAGAAGACCTAAATAGACATTTCTGCAAAGAAGATATACAGATTGCCAACAAACACATGAAAGGATGCTCAACATCATTAATCATTAGAGAAATGCAAATCAAAACTACAATGCGATATCATCTCACACCAGTCAGAATGGCCATCATCAAAAAATCTACAAACAATAAATGCTGGAGAGGGTATGGAGAAAAGGGAACCCTACTGCACTGTTGGTGGGAATGTAAATTGATACAGCCACCATGGAGAACAGTATGGAGGTTCCTTATAAAAGTAGAAATAGAACTACCATATGAACCAGCAACCTCACTACTGGGCATATACCCTGAGAAAACCATAATTCGAAAGCGTCATGTACGACAACGTTCATTGCAGCTCTATTTACAATAGGCAGGACATGGAAGCAACCTAAGTGTCCAGCAACAGATGAATGGATAAAGATGTGGCACATATATACAATGGAATATTACTCAGCCATAAAAAGAAACGAAACTGAGATATTTGTAGTGAGGTGGATGGACCTAGAGTCTGTCATACAGAGTGAAGTAAGTCAGAAAGAGCAAAACAAATACAAAAGCAAAGCAAAGCAAAACAAAACAAAAAAACTAACACATATATATGGAATCTAAGAAAAAAAAAAGGTGCTGAAGAACCTATTACTAAGACATGAATAAAGACACAGACATACTAGAGACTGGACTTGAGGATATGCAGAGGGAGAAGGGTAAGCTGTGACAAAGTGAGAGAGTGGCATGGATATATATACACTACCAAACATAAAGTAGATAGCTAGTGGGAAGCAGCTGCATAGTACAGCAAGATCAACTCTGTGCTTTGTGACCACCTAGAGGGGGTGGATAGGGAGGGTGGGAGGGAGGGAGACTCAAGAGGGAAGAGATATGGGAACATATGTATATGTATAACTGATTCACTTTGTTATAAAGCAGAAACTAACATACCATTGTAAAACAATTATACTCCAATAAAAATGTTTAAAAAAAAGGGGAAAAAAACCTCTGTAATGGCCTATATTGGAAAAGAATCTATAAAGGAGTGTATATATGCATATGTATATCTGATTCACTTTGCTGTACTATAGAAACTAATACAACATTGTAAATCAACTATACTCCAATAAATTGTTTTAAAAATTTTCCAAAGAAAGAGATTAAGATTGCAATGTCTTATGCTAAGCTCAATATTTCACAGATAAATCAACTAACAACAACAACAACAAAACTTCTGAAGCAAGTGGAGACAATGTTATTATAGCTGTTTGCTGGATAGGGAAACTGAGGTTAATGGGCTTTAGGTTACAAGCCTAATTAGAGATGCTGTGATTGGCAGCTAGGGCTCTGACTGCCCATTTTGTGATCAGAAAGGCTAATGTTCTGCCACAAATAGAGAAGACTAAGCTCCTGTTCCATTTCTTCCTAATCATTCCTCTGGTGAGTGAGTGATCCTCTGCCCTATGTAGTTCAAGTTGGTTGAACACCTGACACTTTGACACTGGACAGGTGAGATTGACAGTAGTTTATTTGTAACATATACTCACAATCTAGGGGGTGGGGAGAGGGACAAAGACACTGAACACTTTGTAAGGCCACATGGGGGTTGCACTTGTGATAGAGTGAAGAGCAGAGGCTGTGGAAGGCAGTGTTTGTAATAACAAGAGGATGAGGTGATCCCTGGTTCCTGCAGGAGGATATGATGGACTTGTTTGAATAATTCTACAGGCTGTCAGGGAAGTGAAACCATTGGGCTGAGGACTGAGAGTGGTATAGCTGGTCCAGGTGGGGAGTCTTTCGGCTGGATGGGGGTCATATCTGGAGAGAGCAAAGGAACTCACTGTTAGGCCCTTTTGGCCCTGTGGGCTCAGATATGTCAAGGTAGCCCATGAAATTTTAGGTCTTACAGCTCCCCTTCCCTGTGCATCCTGCATCTTCTCTGCTGAAAATACTCTTATCTGCTGTCACTTCCTTTAGGGCTTTCAGTAAGTTTTTCTTTCTCATACAAATGGCTGTTCATAAAAAAAAATCCTATGAAGGAGCTGACCTGTCCCTTGATGGCCCAGTAGATAAGGAGGCCTGACATGAATTTATTTGCCTAATAGATAACATGGTAAATTCTTGGTTTGATGAGTGCACCACTTAAACCAAAGTCTTTCATTCACATTCAGCTTTGTAAAATGGGCATCCCTGTAGAAACTAATTGAATCTTGTTGGTGTCTGGGATAATGAACAATGTCAGCACACTTCATAGATTAAAGATCCACACCAAAGGGAAGTGGCAGCAGAAGAGATTAGCTGTGCTTACTGGATACGTTGGCTGAAGCAGGAGGTCACCATGGTCTCTCATTGGACCCTGCTCCCCGGTGCATCCACTGTGACAACCAGTACCACCTTCTAGTTTTTCTTTTCTAAAAGCCTATGGTTTTGAATCTCAAGGTTTCATTGAAAGCACCTGATTTCCAAGAATGTTCATGTGGAATGAACTTCACAACAGTTTACAAAACTAAAGATTGTAGCTGAATTTTCAAACAGGTTTCCAGTTACTATTAGGGTTAGGTTTTGGCCCCTACTCCAGGTCTCCTAATGATTATCAGCAGTGTGACCAGGAAAGAAAGTAAAATCCAAAGTCAAGCAACAAAAGGGCAGCTAAAATAAGGAAGATGATAAGAATGGCTCAAGACAAGAACATAGGTATGAACTTTATTCTAGATAAGGCCTGTGTTCCCTTAGCTCTAGTCTTATATGCTATATTGTGACAGATCCAGGGCTCACAGAACTCAGTTTGGAGTTGTTGCTGGAGTGTAAGATGCTGGATTTGAACAGATTCTGATTCCAAGGAAGCCCAAGTGTGGGAGAGGTGATGGGATAGTGTTGGTCATAATAAATTTTACAGGGTGACACACAGATTCCAAATACAATAAATTTAAGAATTATTGAATTCATGTACATGTAGGTATAACACATCCATTATGCAAAGTTTTATTGACACAATTAGAATACTTTTATTAGTAAATAACTTATGACAAAACTTTTACTGGGGGATACAAACAAGTAAATTCACTGTCCTCAGTGAATTTAAAATCTGATTTTGGAGGCAAGACTCACATATTGATTATGTTAAAAGGGAAGGTGAAATCAGTGTGGGTTGAAGTATTCTCTTAATGAGGCTCAACACACTCCCACACTCCAGAGATGCCAACAAAATGCCTGACAGTTCCACATCTTCTTGCTTTTACTGATGCTGTACCTTCTGTCTAAACTAATCCCAACCCTCCATAACCACCTGACAGTGCCTTTGCTTCATTCAAGATTCAATGTCAGTGTCAGTCCTTCTTTATGTCTGTTCTCCACCTCCACCTGTCTGCAGGTAACTGACATTTCCTCATTTGCAGGTCTCTCTTCTTTCTTGAATGAAACCTTTTGGTTAGGATTGGTTAGAAGATTCACTATTGAACCAGGTCGTGGCTTTTCCCTGTTGTGTAGGGGTGGTCTCCTCCATGGTTTTGCAAGAAGATGGGAAATAAATACACGGAATGATTAAAACCATGCCTTCTTGTTTTGCTTTACGTAGCCCAACTCTGTGGTAAATGCACACTGTACAAGAAGAGCAAAAATGCTGAGAAATGTCAAGGCCATTTCAGAGTCAATAATGAAGGAAAACCAGGATTGGAATGAAGGAATAGAATGCAAAGGTCTTGACCACATCCAGCTTTTGAAGCAAAACTCCTTCACTATCTTATTGTCATGAAATCAAATATCTTTGTGTGACTATTTTCTGATGTTAATTGTGTATGCTAATATCAATTTAGTTAATATTTACTGAGTGCTCACCATGCCATGAAATATTCTACATGTTTTACATGTATCAGTCCATATTATCCATACAACGTTAATATTAGGTAGGTCTTTGTGCTGCTAAAGATGTTGAAGCTCAGAGAAATGTAGCCAAGAATGAGTAGATACGGATATTAAATCCAGGTTGTCTGGTTTTGGAGCCTACATATTTAACCATTTTACAGACTTTTGGTGCTACCTCTGGGAAAATCCTCTGCAATTTGGGACAAGTTGGTCACTCTAGCTGTGCTCCAGAATCAGGGCAAATACAATAAGCTCTTGAAGGCTATTATTAATATCCTGAGGCTACCATAACAAAGTACCACAAACTGGGTGGCCTAAACAACAGAAATTTATTGTCTCACAGTAGTGGAGGTTAGAAGTCTGAAATCAGCGTGTTGGTAGGGCCATGCTCCCTCTGAAGGTACTAGGGAAGGATCTCTAGTACCTCCCAGGACTCTCTCCTTGGCTTATAGATCACCATCTTCATGTTCACAAGGAATTTTCCCTGTACATGTGTCTGTCTCCTATTCCCCTTTTTTATAAGGACCCTGGTCATGTGGGGTTATCGTCTACCCTAATGGCCTCATTTTAACTGGATTTTTTTCTGTAAAGACTTTATATCCAAATATGGTCACATTCTGAGGTGCTGGGGGTTAAAACTTCAGCATGTGAATTTTATAGGATACAGCCCATAACAAGGATCATTCAGCCCATAACAAGGATCATCCAGTAACCAGAGGTCAAGTCAACGTCACGCCATCAAGTAGATAGGGGTTCTCCATTTTATTGCGTATTAGAATCACCTAGGTGGCTTAAAAATAAAAAATAAAATAAGATAAAAAGAGCAAACGAACAACAAAAATCAGCACCTGCAGGCCCCACAACAGGCCAATTAAATAAGAATTTTGATGGTGGGCCAAATACCGGAAATTTTTTTAAGCTCCCCAGGTTATTCTAATATACAGCCAGGGATGAGAATCCCTGAGACCTGAGCTGAGGACCCTGCAAGTAGCAAGATCAGGAGGAACAAAGTTGGGGAAAGGGTAAAACATAAGCAGAAGCAAAGGCAGAGTCAAGGGGCCGTGTCAATAGCAAAATATGCAACTCTGATTGAACATGTGGCAAGAAGGTCAGGAGACAGAGGAAGGTGCGACAGGGTCACACAAAGAGGTAATAGACAAAGGCAGGGCACAGACTTGGACCCAGGTGTTTGGTCATCCAGTCCCGGTATGAGTGATCTCCTGAGCAGAACATGGAAAGTAGCTGAGCAATGGCCAGATTCAGGGGCTAGATTTCCTCAAGTGTCTGTCAGAGAGGCCATCTGCCCCCTCTGCTACTGCCTTTTATTCATGTTTCAGACTCAGCCTGCCTGTAACTACCTCTAGTCAGGAGAAACTTGGAGTAAGATTCAATAGCTAAAACAGGCAGACTCCAGTGTACCCAGCTTTCAGCAATATACATTGTTGGAAAATCCAGATTTATAAAATGGATGCACTAGAGAATATTTACTTCATAAGATGACTCTCAATGGGACTCTTTTAAATAGAAATCTCCCCTGGGCCAACTGGTTTTATTTGCCGAAAGTCACTCTCATGCAAGCAATGCTCCAATGGACACAAGCAATGACCAGCATCCTTATGACATGGTGTCTGAATAGAGGCTTATTTGGGTCTCGTCAGTCTTCACATCGTACACACAGGCCCCTTCCTCCTGACCCACACCCTCACCTGGTCATCTCTAGGGGAAGTTAAAAACTCATGACCAGACATATTTTCACTTCTCTCTCTTCCTATCCCTCCTCAGCAGAAGCACAAACACACAGAAGTTTCCAGAGCCAGAAGGACCAAGCACAAGTGGAAACAGAGTACGTGTAAGGTGGGATGGGACAGCCTATGCCTGAAGAATTCATACTTTATGCCAAGCCAGTTGGGAATACAATTTTATAAAGAGAGGGAAAGGGAGGGAAAATGAGAAGCATTAGTCTGAACAAAAATATTGAAGGTCTTCAAAATCAGGCTTGCTTCCATATCGGCTAATCATTCTTTTTCCTCATCACAGGATGTATGCTGTATTTTCGCTGTATTTTTAGGAAAATTCCAGAGATAAAGAAGAACTGAGCCAACTCTGGAAATTTGAGTGAGAAACTAGATTTCTTCAGTAAGTTGCCTGGAAGGTAAAATAAGCAATCAGTGCTCCTGAGAACAGGGTCCTTCAGATTCCTGAAACCATAAATCATGTTGAACAGTTACTGTCTAAGGTCATGATGTGGGTCAGCTGGAAAAAGTTCTTTTGGAATACAAAGTATTTGATGATACATATGTCTAGAAAGTGTCTAAACATGATGCTGGGAGTCAAGGTAAGTGAATTGTCCAACTAACGAAAACTATTTCTTCAAGCAGGAAAGGATACAGGTTTTGGAAGGTCCTTAGTGAGCTTGCCTAAGAAGTTCAAAATACTGTGCAAAGCTATCTAAAAGCAAATTTGGCCTGACAGTTCTGACTTGCATTACCTCCTCTTACCAAGTGTTGGAATACGCTCTAAAGAACATCAAGCCTCTGTTATAGTGCTCGTGTCTGCGGAGAAGGTTTTCTGAGTATGAAGGTGATAGGATTTATGGTCCAACTCACAGTATATCTGATCAGGTATTTTATAATTGTTTTCTTTCTTCTTGTAAACTGGATTTTAAAATGTGTTATGCTGTAATGCAAAAATTGCTCTACATAAGCATGGTCTTCAAGATCTTTATGGCCCTGACTCAGACTCTATTCTTGAGTTTAACTGGCTGGACCTAGAGCTGATTTGCTTCAATAGCCACAGACTGAGTTCAAATTCAAGTCTCACCACTCACTAGGCTCATGCATCAGGCAGTTCATATAAACTTCCTCAGTACCCTTTGCTCCATACATGCCATGAGGACAGTGCCAATATCCCATAACACCTGGGAAGAATAAATGAACTAATGCATGTGGGCACCCAGTATGGAGACTCATTCCCAGTACATGGTCTGCTCCCCTTAGATGGGTTGTGGTTACTTCTACTCTCTGAGGCCCCTGGCCTTGACCCTGTCCTTAAGCTGATTTGGCTTGAGGCTCAAAGAAGGCAGCATCAGCCAGTCTGACTCTGTGGTGTTCCATCACTCTCTGGCCTGGCCTCATGACTCTCTTGATGTGGTGAATTAGGCGAGTGTCAGGAAATCCGTGTTGTCTATCAGGGTTCTCAGGGGATGTTATGGTCAATGAGGGAAGACTCGGCTAGCCACAGCTGGTCCTGCATTGTGATAACTGCGCAGAGAACATCCTTATCTCCACTTCCTACTGCTCCACAGAGACCATATTTCTTCAATCAGCCACTTGAAATATTTTATGTTGACAGTGTGGGACAGAATGGCTTTCAAACATGTTGACAGTTTTTTGTTTTTTTTTACTACACGCCTTATACTACTGAATGAGATCACCATCCTTGTTAATTCTTATGTGCATTTGGGTCAACATCAAGCCTTGGTGCAGCTGTGGATGTCAGTTGCCCCTAAGCCAGCGAGCGCAATGGCTCTCAACCACCAGTGAACTGACCACGACCACAAAGAAGGTGAACCAAGCATCTGGGGACTAATGCTTTCCTCCCAGAAACTCAAACAAGAAAGCACAGACACACCAGAGCTGACAAACATTCATTGTACTCAGACTGTGCCAAGCATCAGGACAGCAAACTGGCTTTAGGTACTCTCTCCCTCATCACCATTTTTACAGAAGTGGTGAGGCATATTTATTAGTAAGTCAGCAGTCCCTATTTTCTAGAACATACAGGTCCGTGAGTGAACAGTCAGGGGATAGTTTGGGGCTTGGGAACTCCCCAGTGAAACTTAGGGACCTTAGGCCATCTGTCCCCAAGTCTCACCTTCTACTCCAGGCTGCAGTCAATCCAACTTCCAGCTTTCCTACCTGACCCTGCTACCCTTCTGGTGACTTCGGCTAGGGCTCATTCTCAGGGTTTCCAGTTGTTGTCTGGTTTTGTAAAAGAGAAGATATTATTTGAGCTCTGTGTATGGGAAGTGGATTGAGACAGTGCTCAAACACAAATTGAGACATGAGCATCCGTTGTTCCCCACTTAAGTCCTACTGTTTTATGTCATAGCCCGGCTAGAGATCATATTTTCTGTGGAGGCCTCCTCTACATCCTATTGTGCTGCTTTGCCATTTGTATAATCAGGTGTGAGCTTGGCTGGGGTGTTATTGCAGGTCCACCTCTACTGAGCATGGCTAGCCCAACAAGCAGGCAGTTTTATGAGTAGCTTGGTGGAGAGTTCATCCATCTTGATGTTGTCCAGGACCTGTAGCTTCATATTAATGCTGAACAGTTTTCTTTCATAATCATATGGTTCATGACAGTGTCATCTTTGACAAGCTTTATCTCTCTCACCTCTTGCAACTTTCTTTTAAGGTAACACACAATTGGCAAAAAAAAAAAAAAAGAGTTATTTCACTTTGTAGTTTTAAATTTATTTCCTAAATTTCTTCAGGGAAAAAACTAATATGATTTTTGGCATGAAATTTACATTTATTTATATTTACCAGTTTGCATAGCCAATAGCATGTGGACTATGGAGCCAGACATTTGGATTTGAATTTTGGCTGAACCACATACTAGCTTTGTGTCTATGATCAAGTTGCTAATTTCTCAATGCCTCAGTTTCCTCATCTGTATTATGGAAATAATGAGTAGTGCCTACCTCTTACAGTTTTGTGTAGATTAACTTCAATCACAAACAAAAAAGTTTAGAACAGTACCAGGCCGACAAGAAGCACTCACTAAATGACAGCTTTTACTAATATTTTTGAGATGTTTCAGTATTTATATTTGAAGCATGAGCCTTTACATCTTGGTAAAAGTGACCTCATTTTGAAAATTTATCAAATTGTGAGCTAAGTGTTTAGAATATCATTGATCATGAGAAATATTTTTCTTTTAATGAAGCATTCCAATCAGGATATTGTTTCAGTGGAAAAAAACAGCTCTCTTTTTATGAGGCAGTCAGTGCCTTGAACAAGGTGTCACATCTAATGATAGAACAACCCTAAAAGTGAAAAAAATGGGTTTTCAGCATAAACCTCTGCTCCAAATTTATTAAAACCCATTAGATACTTTAATTCTTGTATCAAATAGTGTACAAAGTGTGTTTTTTTATGGTTTTGGAGCCCGGGAGCAGGTTCATTGAGGACAGAGGCCATGCTTGTTTCATTGACTGCTCTATATGGGCTGAACAGTAGTGGACAGTGGTCGCCCCATGAATGTTTGTTGACTAGATACACATCCACTGATGGCTTGAGGGTTTGAGTCATGAAGAAATTAACCATACGTAGTTGTTGTCTTTTTACACATTTCTCTCATTTCAACATTCTGGGAAAAAAAATTTTTGAAAGAGGTGGCATTAATATAAAAAGCTATGTGATTAAAAGTCAACTATTTGCCACAAGGTAGATTATTTGTTGATGGTAAACTTCCCATATGAAGTATAATATTTAAAACAATTTGACCAAGTTTAATCTAGTATTGTATGAAATTTTTGTTGAAATTTTTGGTCACCAAATTCATTCTGGCTTTGAGACCTGTGACTGCCACATGTCACCTTACACATCTGACCCCTTCATTGATGTGACAGCCAACATTGACACACCTGGTTCTCACCTAGCCTTTTCCCTCCCTTTGCAGATTCATTCCTCTCCTACGGTTGCTCCTGCTGGTGTCCTCTCCAGAGCTCTTTGACAAAGCTTAATCACAGAGTCACAGTTACATTAGTTTTTACAGTGCCCTTAGAATAATAATACATTTTGTATGTGTCTGTCTCTTTTTTTTTTTTTTCGCGGTACGCGGGCCTCTCACTGCTGTGGCCTCTCCCGTTGCGGAGCACAGGCTCCGGACGCGCAGGCTCAGCGGCCATGGCTCACCGGCCCAGCCGCTCCGTGGCATGTGGGATCTTCCCGGACCAGGGCACAAACCTGTGTCCCCTGCATTGGCAGGCGGACTCTCAACCACAGCGCCACCAGGGAAGCCCTGTATGTGTCTCTTTTAATGGATTTATGACAAGTTACCCTGAGGTAATTTGAATATGAGACATGGTGAAGTTCTACTTAAGACCATTTCTTCCCTACCCCATGCAGCCTGAGTTCCTGGAAAAATCCAGGGCACCACTGCTCCCTTTCTTCTCAGTTCCTTCTCCATGCTGAGCATTGCCCAGAGAGTAAAGGACAGCCAAGACTCCTTGCTTACAAAAGCCTCAATCATGGGGTCCAGCTATTGCGCAACACCCTTTATCCATTTTTCTTCCCAACAGAGCCCTTAGGCTGTTAGGAAAACTGGTGCTGCAGAAGCACAACCAATCTCTTTTCTTTTAGCACAGCGAATGGTTTTATCTTGGAACATTGCCAACAACAAAATCATAACCTAAAAAGGACTAAGTACCTCAGGAGAGCTACAGATAAAATGCTGCCTAGAGTTAAAGGAGAGAGACAGAACATTTCTGGCTGGGATGATGAAGAAAGCCTTTAAAAAAGATGTGGTAGCTGAAGGTGTTTCTTGAAGAAGGAACTTGGAAAAGGCAGAAATAAAAGACTTTAGGGACATTTTTGAGTCATGGCTCTATCACTCTGCTACAGAGTATTGTTGAATAGTTCTCAGGTCTATCGTTTGTTTTTATTTAAAATGACAGTGTAATTCCAGATCCCTAGACCTCTTCCACAGCTTCACAAACCAGTGGTTCTATGAATGGGTAGGATTTAGAAAGGCAGAGATTGTGAGCATTAGAGACAGGGAGGAAAGTAAGCTTAGGTCCAAGGTGTGTTTGGGAAATGATGAGTAATCTATGGACAGAGTTAAGACTTGAAAGGCAGAGAATAGACTAAGCATGGGAATAAAATTAAAGAACTTTATTTTGAGGACAGAAGTGGGTTGGTGCCCTTGGTTTTCTGGGGGCAGAGATTGAATGTTTTCATATGGACACAGAAGGAAATCACCACCTTAAGAGATTTTTCAAAGTCCTGCAAAATGTATCTTGTAAGTTAAGAGCACCTAGGAAAAAATTGGCAAGCTAAGAATTTAGCTTTGCAAGTGACCTTGTAATACTTTTTTAATTCCCTGGAGATAATTATATTAATTTATATTTTTCATTGTCACTGGTAACGCTGACAGACTGTTGTGAACCGTAACATTAATTTTCACTGAGTCCCATCCTATTTTCTTGTGGGTTTGGGCTAATGTGGCATGATTATGTTATCTTAGATTGAGGAAGAAGCAGACTGTGATTTAAAGTACATATGTTGTGAAGGAATCTCAAAAGAATCGGGCAAATATGAAATGATAAAAAGCACCACTGGAGGTAAGAGGAGATAGAAAATATGTAGCATCCAGTTTTGTCTCTCACAGGACTTACAATCAATCTAGTTAGGGATATCAGATGGACACAGCCATTCAAAATGTTAAATGAAGTTCTATAGGACTTAGAGTGGGAGAGGGAACTCGGGCTAAAGGCAGGGTTACTAAAGTTAGCAAATAAAAATACAGGATGTCCAATTAAATTTGAATTTCAGACAATTTTTAGCGTAAGTATATCCCAAATATTGAACAAAACATACTTATATTAAAACACTATTCATTGTTTAACCAAAATTCAATTTAAGTGGGTGTAGTGTATTTTATAAGGCAACTATATAAAAAAAAAAAGTACACCTTATCCTATGGCTTGGTGGATGTGAAAACCTCTCAAAAGAATGGGATCTTTAGAGGAAAGAGGAAGCGTATAATTTAAAAAGTAGGCCACCATTTGCAGAGGGATGATGAATAAAACAGGTGGTCTAGAATGAAGAGCTTATGTAGAAGACAAATGTGGACCTGCAGGAATTCACCACTCTCATTACCTGGAAATTTAAAACTGATAAGTCCAATGACCTCTGAATTGAAGATATCAAAGTTAGGTAGATATGATTTTTATGTTTTATAACGAAAAGTTCATGGATAATTAATGCTGGAAGGAAATCTTAACAGTCATCTCTCTCCTCATTTACAGATGAAGAAAGCACAGCCCAAATTCACAGAGCTGGGACCAGAACCCTAATCTTCTGATTCTCAGGTTAATGTCCTTTTCATTTCATCATGCTAGGTATATTTTTCTTATTTCTCAAATAAAGTAGTAGTTTCAAAACAACAGTGGTCCCAAACCAACAATCTATTGGGATGTGAAGGTGAAAGCTAAGTAATGAAATTCTTTTCTAAGTTCCATCGTGAATCTCTCAAGTCACCTCAAGCAACTTTGGAAAGCTTCCTTGGGTGTTCAGATTTCCCTGGGGCGCACTTCTTTTATTAGCCCTCAGTGGGGCAAATTTTTACTGATGGCCTAAAAAGTTTAGAGAGGCAGTTTTCCTTTAGAGTCCTGGTAGTGGTTATTTTCCACAGACAACTAAATTCTCCACACACAGATTTGTGCCAGAAAATAATCTTCCATGTGTATCAGTGTCGTAAGCAGTGATTAGCTTGGGTTGAGCATGTAAATAAGATTTGACTTTACTCAAAGGATTAGTCCCTTAGTCACTTCATTCCCTCCCTAAACTTTGTCCCTGAGAGACCCTCACACAAAGCTGGCACTGGAAATTTGGCTCAGGTGACCTCCCAAGTGTGGCCTGCTCTTTTTCCTAAGTCAATAAACATGTTCAGCCATCATCAAATTAATTTATTGAAAAGAGCCCAATAATTCATAAATTTAATTCAGCGTTCCCCTTTTAGGTGAGATGAGGTTTCTTAGGAGTCAGTGACATTATTGCTGTAAAATAATGAAGAGTCTAAGTGGAAATGTCATCTGAGAAGTTGCCAAGGATGTGGAAGTCCCATTGTATCTGAATGTTCATGGATATTTGGTGATAACTGGAGCTTTTCTGGCAACCCTGAGCTATATCTTCTGAATTATTATCTACCTTGCCTACATATTCAGTTGGTCATAGAAATTCATGAATTCACTTATTTACCACTTTTGTTTTTTTCCATTTGCAAAGCACTGTTGTAACCTCATTAAAAGTTATTATTGGGGAGAGAGGTACTTAGAAATCGTCTATTCTCTTCTCTTTATTTTACATATTAGAAAAATTGAGAACCAGAAAGAGAAGTGACTTTCCATAAAGTCACCACTTGTGGGCAAAGTGGTGACAAAATCCTAGCTCTCCTGTCTTCCAGTCCTGACTCATCCACAGATTGCCTCAACCCTGGTGGAAATGACTTTGTAAAATATAATTGGTGGGATTGTACCACCAATACAAAACAGCTGCTAAAGATTACAGCTGGTATTTGAAATGTTTACTATTAAATAAACATTTAGTTGGTACTATCAAACTGCCAAATGTTCTCTCCTAATTTAGATGAATAAAGGCATAAGGAGCAATGGATCAATTTCACATTGCTTCTGAACAGGAAAAATGAAAACCACTTTTCGACGTTGTTAAGGTACTAATGCAGTTAGCGGCCTGTCAGGTAGCGAGTTCTCTGTCAGCAGGGTGATAAACAACTAGATTGCCCTTTGGCAGGGATGCTGCATAAGAAATTTTGAAATGGGTGGGAGATGGAGCTTGATGATATTTTTAGTGTTTTCTCCATCTCTAAGATTCTATAATCAAGCTGAGGAAGTCCTAAAGGAAACCCCATACCTGGTCATTTAAATCTAGAAGCGATGACAATAACAACAATAATTGAAGCACTATATAGGATGCTTAATAATAGTACCTACTCAGACATGGAAGGCCAATATCAGTTTCAGTTTTTCCTTTTGCTATCATTCAGTTGAGTGTTGAAGTGTCAAGAGTAGAGATCACCTGAGAAAATGTTTGTAAAGAAGAAAAGAGAAACCAAGGCAAAACTTCGCAGTTGAGAGTGGAAATGACTCAGCAAAATATCCTGATACATAACACTGATAGGTCTGCTGTGAGTCCAGTTGTTTGGAGCTGGAGGGTTGGAGAAGAGACCAATTCCTTTGCATGGTGGCAACGGGAAGATTTAGAACCTTACTTGCAACTTGAAACATGAATGGAGGACCACACATAATTCAGTTATACTTAAGTGTAATTTTTCTTTAAATGCTTGGAAACTAAATGTATGGCTCTGTTTGATAGCACCCTGGCTTTGTGGTCCTTCAGGGAATTGCAGTCTGATGAAGCTGAAGAAGGGTACTGAGATGTCCCACCTGACCTTCCTCCATCTCCCATTTTTCAGAAGAGGAAATTGAGCCCAAGAGTAGCTCAACAACTTGTCTCAGAACACATAGCTCATAAGTGACAGAGCTTAGTCTCCTGGTTTTACTTTGATTGGGTTGGTGGCCATATTTCAAATCATTTTCTGAGTTTCACTTTAAAGGATATTATGGAATAAACCATTACCTCATATGAGTGTGTGTGTGTTACCAGGTCAATTCTTGCATTTGATTATGCTTCCTCACATCCCAAGCAGCCCCTGAGCTGGCCTTGCCATTTCTATTTTTAAATCACAGGGTAAATCAGATATGTGCACACGCAGGGAATGAGTTTTCTGCCTGGCAGTGAGCATGTTACAGCAGATCTCCCCCACCATGTCAGCATCTCTATTAAGAGTGACACTCACCTTTCCTTCCCCCTAGCGATGACAGAATCCTGGCCATTTTTCTTTATTGCCAGTGGATTTCCAGGTGACTGACAGGTGGTTGTAAGAATAATTCTTCCTGGACAATTTCCCCCAAATCTTATTCTTTGCTCCACCATTTTCCTAACTACTATCTTGAGAATAATTGTTCTAGGAAGGCCACTATACAGAGGTTACACATAGTCTCTAATTTGCACATTTTTTTCAGAACTGGGAAGAAATGAAATCTTGCTCTAAGTGGAGAGATTCTGCCAGAATCACCTTTTTAAAAACAAAAACAAAAACCCTCAGAGTTTGAGTGTCAGTCATAAATTGCCATTCCTCCTCGTTTTTTTCCACTTCTAATAATAGTCTCATGTACCTCCCTTCTCCACATATACACATGTATGAGTTATTAATAGAAAACTAAGGCAAGAATGGGCCCTGACCAAAAACAAAAAGATTGAGTCCCAGTGTGGCATGTTAAAAATTATAGAAGGTGGGCTATACATGTTTAAAATATATGAGAAAAAGAACAACCCGATAGATGGATGGATCATGCATATGAACAGTGAACTGAAATGGAAATGTAAAAGGCTTTTATACAAAAAGATGCACAACTCTTACGTAATAAGAAAAATAGAAATTAAAATTATACTGTGATCCCATTTTTTACTTATCAGACTGGCAAAAGTCCAAAAGATCAAAAACATACGCTGTTGGCAAGGCTGGAGGGAAACAGGTCCTTTTCATATACTGCTGGTGGGAATTTATATCAGTACAACCCCTATGGAGGGCAGTTTGGTGGTATCTGTCAAAATTACAAATGCGAATATGCTTTGACCCAGTAATACCACTTCTGGGAATTTATCCCATAGATGTACTTAAACAGGTGCAAAATGATACACCTACAATGCTATTAATTGCAGTCTTGTTGTAGTAGCAAAAGATTGGAAACAAACCACTAGACTGTCAATAAGAGCCCTTAAAATAAATCATGGTATATCCATACAATGACTTAAACAAGAAGGGAGCTCTCTATATACTGATATGGAAAGATTCCCAAGATATATTAAGTTAAAAAAAGGGAGGAGAAAAGTAGTGTCATAATATACTACATTTGATGACTCAATAAATGGGAGTGGAGGAACAATGATACCCAACACAACAACAACGACAACTCTGGAAGATTCCTGAGAGACTGATAGCTTTGCTTGCCTGTGGCAGTGCTGAGGCCTCTGTGTGATAACTGAGAAGCTGGAGAAGGAGGGAGGAGACTCTTCACTCCATAGAGTTTGACTTGTGACTTACGAATGGATCGTGTTCCATGGAAAACAGGACCACAGACCTAAGTTCTTGAATAAGTTGTTTTCTAAGTTGACAGGCAGGAAGGAATAAGACTTGGGTTCAGGAAGTCACACTGCAAGCTGTTTGTTGTGATGGGTGACAACACTGTGGAGTACTCTGTGGTGTTGACTTACGGCTGGGCTATGGGGTTAGCAACTTTGATGAGCCTCTATAAAGAATGCTGACAGCATACTTCCGAAAGAGGTCACACTATTTGAACACTATTTGCTCAGAGGAGAAAAACACAAGGGTCTTAGTTTTCTGAGCAGTTAATTGTCAGTCTATGTGACAAGTAATTCTATTATAAGGGGTTGATTTCTCCTTCACGTACCTGTTAAATAAATAAAAATTTAAAACTGTAGCACAAAAGAGTCTCTGACTAACAACCTCCTGTTCCCTCCCTGTAAAATTCATAGGAAGAAACAGAATAGACAATGTATCTTAACAACCTGGTGAAATGATGGCAATGAGCAGACAGCGAGGGAGGCTGGACTAATGTCCACACTGGCTGTCTGCTTCTGCTGCCTCTCCTTGGAAAGAGAATGGGTTTGCCCAGTTGAAGTAAAAATCATAGCCAACACTCACTGAGCATTCCTAAGTACTAGGCAGTCTCAGGAGTACTTTGCAAATATTAATTCATTTAGGGCTTCCCTGGTGGTGCAGTGGTTAAGAGTCCGCCTGCCGATGCAGGGGACACGGGTTCGTGCCCCAGTCTGGGAAGATCCCACATGCTGCAGAGCAACTGGGCCCGTGAGCCATGGCCGCTGAGCTTGCGTGTCCGGAGCCTGTGCTCCGCAATGGGAGAGGCCACAACAGTGAGAGGCCCACGTACCGCAAAAAAAAAAAAATTAATTCATTTAATGGTCACAACCACAACATGTGATAAGGAATATATTTATTCCCATTTACAGGTAGAGAAATGGGGCGCAGAAAACTTGCTCAAAGTTCCTTAGCTAGTGAAGAAGCAGAGCTGGAATTTGAGCTCAGGCAGTCTAACTCCAGAGCCCACGTGCTCTTTCTGCCCTATCATCGCCACCTCCCCCTCTCAACCCTCACAACATTCCTTCCACCAGTGAAATACAAGACTCCACCCTACAGAAAACTTCCATACAGTAGATCTGATTGTCCAGCCTGGAGTTTTTCCTTCACATCCTCCCCTTCCCAATGAGTATTTCCATGTCCATACCTACTCACAGATGGAAACCCCCAGAACATTTTTACAATCCTAGTTAGAAAAATAGGAAAGGAGGGCTAAGGGTAACAAATTTCTTATTTGAGTATGCTCACCATTACTCCTTCTGGAAATCCTCCCTCCTCAGTTATCTTCACACTCAACTCTCCTGATTTTCTTTATACTTGTGGACCACTCCCATCTGGTCTTATTTGCTGGTTCATTTCCTCAGCTAATAAATGTGGATTCCACAAGGCTGAACCCTAACCCACTTCTTAAGCATCTTAATTCTTCTTCCTTGGAAATCTGATGAACACCCATAGCATTTTCCACCAAAGACTCACAAATCTTCACTCACCAAAACCTCACAAATCTTACAAAACTGAAACCTGTATTTTGAGTTTCATATCAGTATTTTAACTGCCTTCTTGACATTGTTGCTTGGACGACTCAACAGCTTCTCAAACTTAAATATTATCAATAATAATCTCATACCTTTTCTCTCCAAACCTGTTTTTTAAGCTTATCTCAATGAAAAACTCTACCATTTAGCCAAGTAACACAAATTAGGACTTAAGGGGCATCCTTGACCCTTCTTTCTCCTTCTATCCCCTTCTCTTGCCAAGTTCTGTCATTTTTGCTTCTCATATGTCTCTCCAATCTACCCACTTCCATCCCTATACAAAATGCCTGGTAAAAGCTACCATCCTCTCTTACTCAGGCCACTGATATAGTCCCTAGCTGGTTTTACTGTGTCCATGATTGGTCCTCTAATTCATTTTTACTCTCCAATCAGGGAGATCCTCTAGAGAGCAATATCTGCATATTGTTACACTGCTTAAAACCTGGTTAGTGGCATTCCATTGCTTTCAGAATAATGTCCTTAATAAGACTGGCGAGGCCTACCTGAGCTGTCCCCTGGCTACTTTTGCAGAGCATTGCCTTCCACAAGTCCCCTTGCATTTTGTGCTCCAGCCACAGGCTTTTCAAACCTCCTTGGTGCATTTACATTTCCCTCATGTGGAATGCCCTTCCTCCCATTCCTTTGAATGATTCCAATTCACCCTTCAATGATCAGCTTAAATGTAAATTCCATAAAGAAGTCTTCCTTGATCACTACCCAGATTGAATTTGTTTCTGCTCTGAAATATATGTTCACCTCATTACTCTTTCTCCTCACAGTATTCACAAATCCACAATTATATACTGTTGGTATTATTTATGTGTGCTTCCTTGAGGGATGATGTCAAGAATGTTTTGTTTTACCCCTAGTGCTTAGCGTAGACATGCAATTCATAGTTATGACATGCCTGGATGCATGAAAAAACGAATGAATGAAAGAAGATGACCAAAAGTGAAGAATTACAGATGAAGGTAGATATCCTCTGGCTTTTCATACATTTTATCTGTTCATAACATCAAAGCCCAAGCTGAAAAAGATGAAGAAGCACTGTATTAGAAAAAAGTCTTCTAGGGACTGAGGTTCAGCTGAGAAAGAGATTTGACCCCTAACCAAGAGGGCAGAGAGAGGAGTCCCAGACAAACAACACAGCAACAGAGGATTGGCTCCACTTCTCTTCCAAGATGAAGAAAAAATTCATTTATTATTGAGATCTGTAAAAAACAAAACATTTAAAATAATGGAAAATTTCACATCAAAATATAATGAAAGTGAACTACTATGAAAAAATCATTTAATATCAAAAGCACAAGAAAATTTGAAAACAGTTGCATTCTTGCTAGAAGACAATAGGATCAAGTCTCCATAAAAGAATAATTGAAAACCATATTAGAAATGGAAAAAATGAGATGAAAATATTAGTGGATGAGATGAAAACATTAGTGGGTGAGATGAAAGAGATGAGTACATTAAAGAACAATTGCAAGAAAACCAAAAACACAGTAGCAGAATTAAAGTCTATACTATTGGCACTAAAGAACAAGGACAACATAATGGAAAATTAAACCAGTGATTTAGAGGACAAACCTATGTTTAACCATAATATGAAGCAAAAGCAAAGTAAATTATGAAAAAAGAGAAGAATAAATGCCTCTGAATAAATAAATAACAGAATTATAGACATTCCTGAAGGAGGAGCTGGAATAATTGGATCAGAATTGATGGTCAAGTGTGTAACCATGATAACAGTTAACTTTTATCAAGCTCTTCTTTGTGTGCCAGTTATGTGATAAAGCAGGTTTACATCATGAGTACATTGTTACAGCTGCACCAAACAGTACAAATAGATAATGTTTATCTCCATTTCATAGGTGAAGAAACTCAGGCACCAAGAGGTGAGGTAATTTGTACTAAGTTCTACAGCTCACATATGAGATAGCTCTGGCCATACCCTGGCCATTTGAGTCCAGCACTGCTACTCCTAATTAGTATGATTAATTTTTTTAAAATTTGAGTTAAAGAAAATATGTGATCACATAAATAGAAAGGATTAATAACTTTCTCAGTAAAATTCATAATTAGAATATTGTAGCAAGTTCATATTCAGAGAACTCTGTAAAATAGACAGTTGCTGCAGATGCCAACTGGGGCCTCCCTACCCCTGACAGATCTAAGTAAACTATCTTTAACCTCCACTTCCATTGCTTCAGACAACCATTTTGAAGACTTCCCAAGTGATTTCTGAAAATTCCCAGGGAGCTTACTTTCCCTTTAGCCTCCTTGCTATTTCTCTGACTACCCAGGTACTGTGTCTGTTCCACCTTTATCAGTTGGTGTGCCAGACCCAGTCCCTCCCTCAGTTTCCACAGAGCCACATGTTACATCTTGACACCAAATCAACTATTCACATTCATGAGTTGGGAGACTTGGGAAAGGTCCTAAAGAGGTTTTGCAGAATGTGATGTAGGTTGTAGGCCACCTGTCTTGACTCTCACTTCCCTTTCTCTTTGCTCTGTCCTCCAATCTCTCTCCTCTCCCCCAACCCTTGCCTCACACACACCAGTCTAACCAGTTCCCTTTGTCAATGTTCTTAGAATCTTGCCTCCTGGCCCTAACAGTTTATTGATGTTCTCTTTTGAAAAAGAAAATAAAAAGCAAAAATAACACAGGGGTCTCCCTGAAAGTTATTCTGTGCATGTTTTTTCCGCCTTGTTAAAAAGAATAAACATTCTTCTGTTGTTTGAAGAATATGCTCAAGATTAATTTAAACAAATAAATTTATATTTCGTAAATGAAAGGAATAAAGAATAATTGTAGGGCATATAAGAACTCAGAAAATACACCATTCAAGTACTGTTTTATTTAAAAAATTGACAGGAACTCATAGAGAGATTAATTAAATTTAAGAACTTACTCGTGAAAGGCAGCAGAGCAAATCTACTGAAATCATGGGTGTAGCACCTTGCTGCATGGCTTTCAAATCCTGGTTCTGTTGAAAACTAGCCATGTGACTGTGGGCAATTTATTAACTCTGTGCCTCTGTTTATTCAACTATAAAACAGGGATAAAATTAGTACACATCTCATAGGGCTGTTATGAGGATTAAAAGGGTCATTATTCTAATGTGCTTAGAATTCTTGGTACCTAGAAATTGCTATGCAGTTATTGTTAATTGTAATAAGGAATGTGAAAGTTGAGGCATAAAAGATTGAGAAATAAACATTGAAATCATCCACTTAAACACAGAACTAAAACTAAATAATTTTTGTAAACACGGTTGCTTAAAAATAAATGTCAAAGAATTTGAGAGATGATATATGTATTATAAGAAGAAGAGTGATTTATTGACAAGCTATATAAAAACCCCAGTTTATATTTTAAAGGAAGAAGAGTAGTGTCAAGGCAGGGGAATACAACCATGCTAAATCTCTTCCTTTGTATAGACAGGACTCAAGAGATTACAATCCATTCTTGATTTTAATAGTTACAGAAAATTAAAACATAGTAAAATGATATTTTTGAAAAACTGAAGGGTATTCACGAATAGATTTCAAAACAGGATATAATCCTTTCAAGTCTCTGGAGCACAAAAAAATCAAACAACATATATTCCACATAGTAAAATACAGAAAATAAAAGAAAGACCAAAGAAGTATAATAAATAGAAAATGTGAAGTAATGTGTTATCCGAGCCCTTTGGTTGCAAATTCAGATACTCTTGGGTTCCTTAGGGTGAGAAGGGGACCTGGGGAAGTCCAGGTGCTCAGGACAACAGCCCAGCTTGATGGAGACCTGGAATGCCATTTGGCTGTTGGCCTGGTTGTGTTCTACTCCCCACGCCAGTTCCCCAGGGCAGCCCATCCACTGTCCTCTCAGCATCCCCAGATGCCACCAACCAACTGTTCTCTCATCTTCTCCTCTCCTCCTCAGGACTTCTGCTCATGGTCTGTGTGTCCTCAGGGGTTTGTACCTCTCTCTTGACTGCTGACTCACTCTGTTTGTCTTGCTTTCAAACTCTTGAAAGGTGAAGGAGTGATTGGGCTGCCCAGTCACCACTCTGTATAGGGTGGCCTACTGAGGTCTCGAGTCCACCCATTTCATAGAATCTCTTTGGATCAGGTGGCTGATCCAACTCAGTTATATTACCTGTTTCTATTCATCTAGTCCTATTCCTGGTCATATTACATCTGCTCAGCAGAGGCACAAAGCCTTAGGAAGGAGTTGTGGATATTGTGGGCACTGTGGCTTCTCAGAGGAAGACAGTGTCACTCAAAGTGTCATTGCATGATCTTTTCAATTACCCTGAAGAAAGACCAAACAAGGCAGAGAGTGAATGTAAATTATCTTAACTCCTCTTTTATAAAAGGCTTTCCATTTTTAAAATTTCAAGTATATGTTTTTTATAAGTAAAACAGCTCTCAAAAAGTTTAAAAAGCAAAAACTGTAACAAGAAAATTCAAGCATAAGAACAAGTGACAATATTAATTTTAAGTAAAGTAAAATAAAAATTGTACAAAATAAGACAAAGGGTCATTTTTAATTGATAAAAGATGTCATCTAAAGCAGAGATTTATATACCAATGAATAATATCAAAATAAATTTAAAATTCATAAGAAACATAAAAAGAAATTTGCACAAAACAGGACACTTTAATATATATCCGTCACTCTTTAATGCATAAAGTAGACTAATTGAGAGATTTGAATATAATAATAAATGAGGTTGCATTGATATATATTAAATAAGAATTCATTTTTTTTAATCCAGGTAATTTCCATAAAAATTGCTTTTATCAAGAGCAGTGTTTATCAAAATGTATGGTTTGTGGCCAAAAAAAGTACATAGATACACAGTACTGTTAAAGAAACATACTGCTATATAACACCCTATGGACGTAAATTTGAAATTCTCAAAGAAATGAATGGTTTTCTTGGAAAGATACATCTTTGCGCATTGATTTATAGAGATGAAAAATAATTGAAAAATAGTCCTCAAATACTTCAGCTGATTCAAAAAATATGTTATTTCAAACTTTGAAAAAATCGAAAATTCTCTTGTACCAGAGCATAGAAAAACAATGGAAAGTATTTAGCAAGAAAATTAACCGAAAACCACCAAATCCAACAAAAATATTTGATAATACAGAAAAGATATACAGAAATCAGGATTTTTCCTGTATTCTAAGTAAAAGCACATAGAAATTATCTTAAAAAGCAATTTTTAAAATGAATACAAAACCACAAAAATATATAAAGCAGTAAAAAAATACAAAAACATATAAAGTAGTCAAGTATAAAATGTGCTATAGTCACAAGAAGAAAGTCAAAAATGTTAACTGAAGGGCATAAATATGACTTAACACATGAGAAATATACTATTTCTATATATAGGAAAACTAAATATTATATATATGACAGTTCTGATTGTAATATACAGGTTAATTCAATCTTAAGTGATTCTAGAATTTATCTGGAAGAATAAAAATTGTCAAGAAATCTTTTGGCTTGTAATTTTCTTTTTTTGTGATATCTTTGTCTGGTTTTGGTATCAGGGTGACACTGGCCTCATAGAATGAGTTCAGAAGTGTTCCTTCTTCTGCAATTTTTGGAAAAGTTTCAGAAGGATAGATGTTAACTCTTCTCTAAATGTTTGGTAGAATTCACCTGTGAAGACATCTGGTGCTGGACTTTTGTTTGTTGGGAGTTTTAAAATTATTGATTCAAATCAGTTGATAGCCTTATGGGAGTTCCCTTGTATGTTATTTGTTTCCTTTCCCTTGCTGCTTTTAATAGTCTCTTTATTTTTAATTTTTGTCATTTTGATTACAATGTGTCTTGGTGTGTTCCTCTTTGAGTTATTACTGTATGGAACTCTGCACTTCCTGTACTTGGGTGACTGTTTCCTTTCTCAGGTTAGGGAATTTTTCAGCTACCATGTCTTCAAATATTTTCTCAAGCCCTTCCTCTCTTTCTTCTCCTTCTGGGACCCCTATAATGTGAATATTAGTGTATTTGACATTGTCCCAGAGGTCTCTTAAACTGTACTCATTCCTTTTCATTCTTTTTTTTCTGTCCAGTGACAGTGATTTCCACTGCTTTGTCTTCCAGTTCACTGATCTGTTCTTCTGAATCATTTAGTTTACTATTGATTCCTTCTAGTGTATTCTCCACTTCAGTTATTGTATTCTTCACCTCTGTTTGGTTGTTTTATTTTCTAACTCTTTGTTAAAAAGACTAACTTCTCACTCTGTGTATCCATTTTCCTCCCAAGTTCTTTGATTATCATTACTCTGAACTCTTTCTCAGGTAAATTGCTTATCTCCACTTCACTTAGTTCTTCTTCTGGGGGGTTATCTTTTCTTTCATCTGGAACGTATTCCTCTGCCATCTCAGGTTGTCTAAGTTGCTATTTGTATTTTTATGTATGTGGTAGGATAGGTATATTTCTCAACCTTGGCCTTATGTAGGAGATATACTATGTGCCCCAGTAGTGCACTCCCCTCTTGTCTCCCAAGCTATAAGCTTTAGGGATTCCCCCTAACAGGGTTGCGTGGATCCTTCTATTGTGATGGGCTGACTATGTGGGCAGTCTGTTAGGCTTGGTTAGACCCTAGTCTGGTTGGTTGCCAGGTCCTGCCCTGAGTGAATGCTGCTGGCTGCTGTTTATCAAGGCCTGGTCATGAAGCAGCTTGTTGTGGAACCTGAGGGTATCCCAGGGCTAGTGCTGGCTCACTGGTGGGCAGAGTCGGGGTTCTGAAGACTCTGGAGCTGTTGCCCTCCCACTGGAAGGTGAAGCTAGGTCCTGGGGTAAATGCTGGACTACTGGCAGACAGAGATGGCTCCTGGAGTCTGGATGCAGGGCCCAGGGATCCCAGAGCTTGTTTCAGATGGTGGGGGAGGAGAGAATTCCTGACATACTTAGGTATGGAGTTCAGAGTGTCCTGAAGATTACATTGACCTGCTAGTGAGCATTGCCAGTGCCCAGCTGGTACCAGAGTAGGGTCTGGCCTGCTGTTGGTGGGCTGAATCTGCAGGCTGTAGGATTGTAGTTTCCTTGCATCTGGAGTCTGCCCCCTAGTGAGTGAGGCTAGTCTAGAGGCTAGTGCAGGCTTCCTGGAGGGAAGGGGCTGTGCCTGCCAACTGGTGGGTGGAGCTGTGTCTTGGCCCTCTGGTGGACAGGACCATGTCTAGAGGTGGCTGTGGGCTCAGAAAGTCTTGAGGCAGCCTGTCTGTTGATAGGTGGGGTTATATCACTACACAGTTAGTTGTTTGGCCCGATGTATCCCAGCACTGGCACCTACAGGCTGTTGGTTGGGGCCAAGTCTTGGTGCTATTGAGCCAAGATGGCAGCCACCAGCAGCAGTGTTCATGAGGTTGAATGTTCCCAAATATGTCTTACACCAGTGTTCACGTCCCCAGCATAAGCTGTAGCCCCCCACCTCTCCAGGAGACTCTCCAAAACCAGCAGGTAGGACTGGCCCAGGCTCCTATCAAATTGCTGCTCTTGCCTTGGATCCCACTTCACATGAGATTTTGTGTGTGCCCTTTAAGAGGGAAGTCTCTATTTCCCCTAGTCCTGTGGGGCTCCTGCACTTAAGCCCCACTGACCTTTGAAGCCAAATTCTCTGGGGGTTTGTCCTGTCAATGCCAAATCTCCCAGCTGGGGTGCCTGATATGGAGCTCAGAACTCTCATTCCTATGGGAGAACCTCTGCAATATAATTATTCTCCAGTCTGTGGATTGTCCACCTGGGGGGTTTTGCATTTGATTATATCACAAGTCTGCCTCTTCTACCCATCTTGTTGTGGTTCCTTCTTTATGTCTTTAGTTGTAGATCTTTTCTGGTAGGTTCCAGTCTTTCTCATTGAGAGTTGCTCTGCAGATGATTGTGATTTTGGTGTGTTCATGAGAGGAAGTGAACTCAGGGTCTCTCTACTCCACAATTGTTGCTGCTCCTGCAGATCTCTGTGCAGGGTCATGGAAAGTTGAGAGGTTCAGAGGGGCTGTGTCTCCCATGCCGCAGTTAAGGTTGTGGCTGCTTTGTTGGCAGCTCCTCAACACCACTGCCAGGAATATTTTTAAAAAAATTAAAATTATGAGGGAATAATTATAACAGTATGGTATTGGTGTTAGACTTGACAGACTGGGTGACTAGAATAGTATAAAAGCCAAAAACAGAGATTAGTATAGATTAAAATTATGAGCAGTTAGATTTAGAAATATTGCTCATAGGTTCACCTGTTCATAAGCCCAAAGTGATTGTGAGAGTAATGTAAGATAGCTTCCCCTAAAATATTCCCACCAAATTAGATTGAGATGTAGTCTTTCAGTGTTTTAAATCCAGGCACATCATTCAGGTTCTTGATGCTCCTCATTCATTGGTTCATCCTTTTGGAAACCTTATCCATTTTGTGGAAGCTGATAAAGCCTCCCAATGTAGGCAACTCTCTCCTTGAAGGTCTCTTAATGAGCCCTGAAGACCCTCAGCAGTTAAAATAACGTCACTTGCTATCTCACTGCTCATTTTGTTATGCTGATTAGAATACACACAGAACGGTCTACATAAATGAAGCAGTTTAATTTATAACATTGAAGCCAAGAAAAAAAGGTAGATATTTCTTTAATCACATAATGGGAAACCATTGTGGGATTAAAAATAATGGAAGAAATCACAAATAATGGTTGAAACATTAAACAAGGCATAGTTAGTATACTTTCAGCTGAAATTAACAGCACATACAATTACTTCATTGGCCTAAACAATAAGAAATTGTATTGTTTCACAAAACTGGAATCCAGAGAGAGAGCACATTGCAGAGCATTGACATAATCTAGTGACCTCAGATCCTTTTCTTTGTGATTAGTATATCTTCACCCACCTCTGTTGGTTTCGTTGTTCACAAACTCCTCTTGTGTTGGCAAGATGAATATAGTAGGTCCAGGTTTCACATCTGCAAACCCTCTTAGTTTGGATTCCCCAGAAGGCAAAGTCTACATACTACTATTTTATTAGAAAGCATAATTCAAGGGAAGCAGGAGTGAGGGAAAATGAGAGTGAAGCAACAATGGAGGGAGAGTCAATTATCAAGTTGACTTCTGCTTGGTATCAAGCACCACTGATTGCTTGATTTTATCATACGCTTGACCCACCAAGAGGTTACAGAAACATATACGTATCAGGATTGGCTTTCCAGACAGAAGGAGAGAGAAGAATTCATCTACCACTTCTCTCAAGGGTCAAAGTATTACTCAACATAATTCCCCTGAACTTCCAGGTTGTACATATGTGTCATTGAGCAGGTCCCATGTCATCTCATGCTTCAATATCAACAGGAAAGACCTGGAGCATAAGGAAAAGAGAGGAATGCAGTGCAAATCTGTCAGATTATAGCCACATGAGGTTGGTTAGCGTCTACACAGACATGGTTACCTCAGAGGATGCCAGTATGGGAATAACAAGGAAATGTCCTCAATTTGATAAAGGGCATCTACAGTAAACATATAGCTGACATCATCTACTATCATCACTTCTATTCAACATTATGCTAGAGGTTCTAGCCAGTGAAATACAGCAAGAAAAAAAAAATGCAACTGAATTAGAAAGGATGGTATAAAACTATCCTTTTTTGCAGACAATATAATCATCTATGTAAAAGTAATATGAAATTTACAAAAAAGATATTAGAATTAATAAGTGAATTTAACAAGGTGGCAGAGTAATAAGTCATATACAAAAATCAATTGTATTTATATATACAAGCAACAAATAATCAGAAATTACATTTAAAAAATAATGTCATTGATAATACCATCAAAATATTTAAATATTTAGGAATAAGTATAAGACCAATACACATAAAACTGCATATCAGTGCTGTGAGAAAATAAAGGTCTAAATAATTGGAACAATATGCATTGTTCATATGACAGAAGATTCAATATTGTTAACATGTCAGTTCTCTCCATATTGACTTCTAAATCCCAATCAAAATACCAGCAGTCTTTTTTTGTAGGAATTGACAAGATGATTCTAAAATCCCTATGGAAATGCAAAGAATTTGAAAAAGAAAAATATTGGCAGAATAATACCACCTGATTTCAATACTTATTTTAAATCTATAGTAATCAAGACTATATGGTATTGGTTTTAAGATAGACATAAGGCCAACAGAACAAAATAGAGAGCCACTTGTATATGAAAAATTTGTTTTGGACAGAGATACAAAGACAACTAAATGGAAAGAAGGTAGTTTTTTCAATATATAGTACTGGGACAATTAGATATTCATATTTTTTTTAAAAAAAAGGAAAGAAAGAAAAACATACCTTCAATCAACACTTTGGAACTTTGGGCTAACTACAAAAATTAAGTCAATGGATCACTGACTTAAATGTAAAATCTAAAACTATAAAACTTATAGAAGAAAACATAGGGACTCAGTTTCAGCTCCTACATGTAAAGAACTTGGAAATAATCACTCTCTTCCTTAATACAAGAAAAGCTAGACAAGCGGAATATCAAGAACTTTTCTTGGACCCGTCAGGGACATGAAATTACAGGGTAAATGGCCACTCCAGAATCTGGAGAGACAGTCATATCCCAAGTGTTACAACTGAGATATGCTTAACTGGAACAGAACACACACACACACACACACACACACACACACACACACACACACGCCATAAACTAGAAAGAATGCTTACATGGTATTTTGGATGAATTGTTGAAGGCTGAGAGTGAACTACTGTGAGAATAAAAAAATTCTGGGGGCTGTAGTCTTAGGGAGAGCCGTCACACTTTTGTGATATTTTCATCCAGGAATTCTACCAGGTTCTCATGGTAATGCTCTGAAAAAAATCTTCTCATGGCTCCATCAGTCCCCTCTAGCTGAACCTCTACATAACCTCAGAACTCTGTCTTAAGCTCTGAGATTCCTTGACATAAATGGCTTCTCAATCAGTTTCTCTGTTGGGAAAATCCTCTATAGTCACTTGTGAGAAGTCTTTAGAGAGTTTTCAGAAACCACTGTTGCCCACCACAACACTCATTGGGTTGCTGTCTCAAAGAATCCCTCTTTTACAGGGCATAGATTACTCTAAAAGTTAACTCAACACCCAGGGACATTCTGCATTCTCTTTTATCTTAAAATGTTTTAGTCTCCTTTGTAACTGTGGCAGAAACAAGAAAAGCATAAGCCATGACCCTATATGAACCAATAATGGAGGACCTGAGGAGATTTGGAATGGTTCTGTGGTGACTGGGTAGACAGACAACCTCAAAGTTTAAATGGACATGCAACCCAACTTTAAATATAATATTGAAGAAAGGGGTGGAAGGAACGCCAAACGGAATAAGATTGTCTGCCACCAATCCAAATAGAATGGGACTCACAGCTGGAATTAAATTAAGTCGAGAAACAATAATGATATTTATTTTGGGAATCTAAAGTTTTGAACTGAGATTTACATTCCCTAGGACACTCTTCTTAGGATAAAACAATATTTCTGTTTACTGAAGGCAGGGGAGGAGATAGTCTTAGCACCAGGGCATTGAGAGATCCCTAGATCAACTAGGACTTTTCTGACATTAATGGGTGGTTGCGAAGAGCACCAAAGAAAATGAGGTCACCTGATAATGCTCCTACAGAAAAACATCAATGACTCAGGACAAAAGTAGCATTTCCAAATCCCTCCTTCCATATTTTCTGATAACTACCCTCCTCCCCCAATCTCTGTTTTTGTAAAAAATTAGGTTTTTTGGTGATAAGAGGGTTTTATCCTTAAAGTTGTTGTTAATGTTTATTTTTGTGAAAATATGTCCTTTTGAGTCAAATTGGAATCATTTCATGCCAGCAGGTATTATAAAGTCAGTAAAATTTCCTAAAGGGCCTATGAGACAGAGTAGGCTTCATTTTTTTCTATGTTGCATTGAGACTTGAGGGCATCTATGGCTACTATATCACTGCTGATAGGGGGTATCTCCCAACTCATCAAGGACAGGCCTGTGCCATAGGCAGTCACTGCCCTCCAGGCTCGCTTCTCATGCCAAGTGAATCTTCAGAGTAGTCTCCGTGGACAGGTGAGATTTATGTCAAAGTTTATAAGATGCATACATATCCTGAAGACATTAATCTTCCCTGTTGGAAAGGTATAAGTTAGATGGTATTACAAATTAAATATTTGGGTGTGGCTACAATCTAGATGTTCTTATAGAACAGACATAATGGTTGAGTTGGAGATGATGGAAGATGGAGTCAGTGTTGGTAGACCAAGGATATAGCTTGAAGGAGATGTAAGAAAGGTAAAATTTAGTAGGCAACCAAAAGTAGTGTTATATCTTGCCTTAATCCCCTATTTCCCATTCTTCCAATGCCCACAGCTGAGAATTTACAGAATCTTTGGGCACCTGCTCAATTATGACTATTACTAATTCATACTGGCCACTGATCCTGATCCAACATATGTCCTATGTCTTGTAACTATGTTATCATCTTTTCCACTTATGTCTAATTCTCTGATTTGGTAACCTATCTGCAAGCTGGGATCCTCTAGGACTATAATCTACTATGTTCCTAGAACTTCCTGCTCTTGTCCCTGTATTCCAGCTACTTGTTGTCACAGACCCTGGACTAGTATGCCTATCATAGGGCCTTCCAGATACAAATCTCTGCCTACTAAAACATCTTTACTTTCACATTCTCCCAAATTTTCCTGCTGCTAAGAATCGCCTAGAATTTGACTGATGGTCTTTGTTCTAGAGCCTCCCTGAGTTCTCTGCCCCACAATAAGGATATGCCTTGTCACCAGGACTTGAAACATCCCTTCCTTTCCCTGTCAATCCTGCCTACTGTGGAGTGTGTGGGCAACCAGACTTGGGGAGTTCCCCAAAATGAAGAGATCAAATAAGAGCCAGGGATCAAAGTTATTTGGACAATTGAGAGTTCAGGACACTACATTGTGTCAGATGGCAAAGGAAAGGGAAATGAGGAATGAGCTCTTTGACAATATGTCAAGGAACAGCTAAAAGTGGGGACACTTTTTCCTCGAGGCCTCCTGTTGGATGATTCTATATTTTGAGCTCTGTTCCGAACAAGGCAGTTACATGCTTTCTCTTAGGGTTAGAGTTCATGACTCAACTTCCAGGACAAAAGCCAACCCATATTTCTGAGGCAGAAAAAGCTGATTTACATAAGAAACTAGTAAGTAGATTAAACTAAATGTGTTATGTGATAAAAGATACGGACAAATATTATAGAAAGCAAGAAGTATGCTTGACGGTTATGAGCTCATGCTTTGTAGTAGAACAACTTGAGTTCAAATCTAGACTCAACAATTATGAATTCTGTAACTCTGAGCAAAACTCTCAGGCTCAGTTTCTTTTTAGATTGAATGACAATAATAATATAACCTGCCTCATAGTGTTCTTGTGAGAGTTGAATGAAATAATGCACAAAAGCACTTGGAAGTGTCCCTCGTACACTACTTATGTGCCAGTAAGTGTTGTCTTTCTTGTTGATAGAAAATAAATCTGCAAGCCAAATGCAAGAGAATTTAGCCTATGGAGAAACTGTCATCATACATAAAATGAAGTTATTGCAGGTATGAGGCAGTAGAGCAGTATGATTAATACCCAGGTCTTATACTTACACTTCAGTTGTCTTACTAGCTGTGAGACATTGGCCATGTTATTTAACCTCTCTGAACCTGACTTCCTACATCTGCAAGGCATGTATATTTCATGTATATGTTGAGAAAAAGCATGTGAAATGCTTAAAGCAGTGCCTGGTCCTTAGTAAATTCTCATTAAGAGATAACAATTGTCCTTTCATTTTACTCTAAGTGAAATAAGCCAGCCACAGAAAGAGATACAGCATGACTCCACTTATATGTGGTATTTAAAAGAGTCAAATTCATAGACTCAAAGAGTGGAACGGTGGTTCCCAGAGGCTGGAGGGGGGTGGATATGGGGAGTTACTAATCAATAGGCATAAAGTCTCAGTGAAGCAAGATGAATAAGCTCTAGACATCTCTGTACAACATTGTCCCTATAGTCAACAGTCACGTGCTTTACACTTAAAACTTTGTTCAGAGGGTAGCTCTCATGTTGTGCTCTTGCCATAATAAAATAAAATTTAATACATAAATAAAGAAAATGACAACAGAATAAAAGAGGTAACAATTGTCATTAATGAAACCATTAATCTAGGTGTAAAGGCCTAAAGGCCTTGGCTTAGAGTGATGAGAATGGAGGCAAAAGCACAAATCTTACAAATGAAGGAAGAGCCAAGGGTGTGTGTGTAAGTAGGCAGGCAGTGCTACCCCTTAGTTCATATTTAGATGAGTCCCCCCCATCTCTCAGGATTTCTCTGGGTAGTGTCACTGTCTGGCTCCAGAAGAAACCCAAAAGCATAAAGGTTGAGGTAAGGGCCCTGGTTTCCCCAAGATACAGCTGATGCCTGGGTCCTAAACAGAGCACAGATTTCTAATATGAATTTGAAAATCAGGAAAAACTTTTCAGGTGTGAAAAGAATCACTTGTAATTAGCACATTCCCTGTTTAACAGCATTATTTGCATGCAAAGTGGCTTTTAGTTTGCCTGGCAACCATTTGTTGACCTTTCTTCAGCAGGCTAAACATTTTCCTTGTTTATACAACAATTTTCTGTACAAACTCTTTCTTTAGATCTTGCCTGGGGAAGCAGGAAATCAAACTAGAAAAGTTTGCAAATCCTTTTTTGCAAGATAGACAAATAAATGAGCATTGGCACTTTGTGTTGAAATAGACCTCAAGGGGTACCAGTTTCCAAATGGTGCTTTAAAATTCTGAAGAAGGTAATTAAAAATATTTTTTCCCTTCCCCTCTTCCCAGGCTGAATGGAACAGAACTTCTGGGTTGGCCTAATAGTCTGAATTTTTACCAGATGCCGCAGATTATTAGTGTAAACAGCTGGGTTTAGGAATCAGCATTTCAGGTTACTCCCTTTGGAATTTCTGCCACGGAATCAATGACCAAGTTGGTCAACTGGTTTAACGCCTGATTTGTGATGAAGATGGGCTGTCAGTGTCACGAAGTTCACCAGATTTCACACCTCTCTTCCTCCAAAGCCAGTGTCTTCCCATTGCCTGCATCTCAGTGAGAACCAGACATCTTCCTACAAATTCTGTGGCACAAAGGAAGTCTATCCTGCCAGCCCCGCTTGTATAAAGCATCTACTGAGAGGCACTATCACACAACCCTTAGGGTATCATCCAATTTATTAACCAAAAATGAAGGTATTGTTATTATTCAAGTTTTACAGATGAGAAAACTGACACTCAGAAGTGGTAAATAATTTGCCCAAGTCCTCATAGCTCAGAACTCCAGGGCAAGGATTACAACCAAGTGCATTTTTTGCTATTCCATGTGGCCTTAGAAGGGAAAGTTGTCCTGTTTCCCTTGCTCCAGGTAGGGCATTTTGGCTTTCATTGACATGGTACAAAGAAAGAGAACATCCTCCCTGTGCTGAGGGACTTACAGCTCAATGGGGAGATAGGAGGGCAGCCCCTGTTCTCCCAACTGGAAGCAAGCTTCATCTCCTCTGAGCCTCCCTCCCCTTGGCTTATGTCTCTCTAAGTGACATTCTGACCAGATTCCTGTCTGATCCCAATCCTTTCCCCCAGTAGACCAAGCTCCTTGCAGGCAGAGGCTGTGACCTGTTTGGAGTCATGCTCAGCACTGTTGCCCTCTGTCACCCCACCTCTGGTGCCTGACCCATGGTCTCACTCCTACTTTGCATGAGGTAAAGATGTGTTGTGTGAGAGGATAAATAAAATGGAAGCGTATGAGTTAAAGAATCTCAGATTGAGCTGAATCAGAAAGACATGATCCAATATAAGCTATCTCTTGACCTGTCAGGCTTTCCAGGAGCCCTGGAAGAATCAGAATGCCTAAGGAGGAAATTATACAAAGGTACACACTCATTTTCACATTTGTTTTAGAATACCTTGAATAGTAGGGCAATTTCTAAGTTGTATCCCCAAAGAAATTGTATACATCTTAAGTACTGAATTAAATGACATATTCTTGTCCTCATGCCCAGGCCTGGCTATTTCTTAGGGACCTAGGTCAGGGACCTCCTTTGTCTCCATGATTCAGGTCCTTTAGAGTGAAACTCCAGGGCTTTGTCCAAACACAGCCAACTTTCCTTGTCAACACTGCAACTCTAGGAACCTGTTCATATTAGTGGCATGAGACCTGGGACCTTCAAGCATACACATGGAATCTACCCATTCCCCTGGGTAATTTAGGTGGTGGTTGGGAGAAACAAGGTGAAAAACCCATGAACAGATCTGGAAACCATATCTTGCCTCTGGGGAAACTGTGGGTATTTATTCTGGGTAAAAGGAGACCTAAGAGGAGTTAGGGCAACTGCCTCGGTGCGTTTGATGAACTGTCATGAAAAAGAACGAAGAGCACCAAAAGAGGAATTATGATCTGTGTATACGAATAAAGCCTGCCTGTTGAGGAGTCCCAGTTCACTGAGGGCATCCATATGCCATGACTTTGTATTTTTCCAGTCTCAGCTTTCAACTGTGCGTCATTGAACCCCTTCTTCCTGCAGGGTAGCAGTGGACATTTTGTCCTAATTCTAGAATTATTTTTTTCACTTTCAGTTAGTGAAATTTACACTAGTATAGTTTTTTATCTTTGAAAATTTTTTTCTCTTTCTCTTTTTTAATGTACTTGAAGATGTGGTATCAGACATACATTCGAAACATTTTTTTTAGTTTTATTGAACTGCCCATAGCTAAAGAATATAATTTGATACATTTTGACATATGTATATATTCATTAAATGGTCACCAAGATCAAGATAGTGAATATATCCATCACCTCCAAAAGTTTTCTGGTACTCTCTTGCAATCTGTCTCTCCTGTGGTCATTTCTTTTCTCACCCTGTCCTCAGGCAATCAGTGATCTACTTTCTGTCACTATGCATTTATTTATATATCCTGTTATTTTTTGTAAATAGAATTACAGTGTATGTAACTCTTTTTTTCTAACTCCTTTAACATACTCAACATAATTATGTTGAGATTCATCTATGCTATTGTGTGTATCAAAACTCCATTCCTTTTTATGGCATTATATGGATATACCACAATCTGTTTATCCATTTTTTTGTTGATAGATACATGGGTTGTTTCCCGTTCTTGGCTATCATAAATAAAGCTGCTATGAGCATCCATGTACAAATCTTTGCTGTAAACGTATGTTTTTATTTCCCTTGGGTTAATAATTAGGATTGGGATGGCTGGGTCATATAGCAGGTGTTATTTAACTTTCTAAGCAACACTAAACTCTTCAAAATTGCTTGTATCGTCTTCCATCCTCACAGGAATGTACACAACTTCTAACTCCCCCACATCTGTCAACACTGGATATGGTCAGTCTTTAAATTTTAGCCTTTCTAAGAGGTTTATAGTGGTATCTGAATGCAGTTTTTATTTTCCTTTCCCCAATGAGCCTCTTTTCATGTGCTTATTTAAAAATTTTTAATCTTCTTTGGTCAAATATCTGTTGAAATGTTTTGCTCATATTTGTATTGGGTTGCTTGTTTTCTTATTTTTACATTTTGAGAGTTCTTTATATATTCTGGATAAAAGTCCTTTATGATGTATAATTTGTCCATATTTAGATCCTGTCTGGGACTTGTGTTTTCAAATGGGTGGTGACCCATTTGTGGGCCTTTCAAAAAGCAAGTAAAATAGAAGTGCAACTTAAATGGTAGTGTTTTGTCGATATTTTTTCAGTAAAAAAATTCTCTTAACATTTTCTTAAGTGTCTTTTGCAAACACTTTCAATTTTGAGAAAGTCCAATTTATTAGTTTCTTCTTTTTTTGTTTTATTTTGGTACGCGGACCTCTCACTGTTGTGGCTTCTCCCGTTGCAGAGCACAGGCTCCGGACGTGCAGGCTCAGCAGCCATGGCTCACAGGCCCAGCCGCTCCGCGGCATGTAGGATCTTCCTGGACCAGGGCACGAACCCGTGTCCCCTTCATCTGCTAGGCAGACTCTCAACCACTGCGCCACCAGGGAAGCCCTCTGCTAAGATTTTTCACAAGGATTACCTCATTCTTCTTTTTATGGATCATGTTTTCAATGTCATATCTAAGAAATTGTCAACTAACTCAGGAGCACAAAGTTTTTCTCCAGTTTTCTTCTAGAAGTTTTATTCTTTTAGGATTTACATTTAGTCTATGATTCATTTTGAGTTAATATTTGCATATGATATGAGTATGTACTCAAGTTCACTTTTACGTATATGCATATCCAGCACCTTTTGTAGGAAAAATTGTCTTTCTACACTGAATTTTGCACCTTTGAAGAAAATAAGTTGTCCGTATATGTGGCAATTTATGTCTGGACTCTCCTTTCTATTCAATGGTATATGTGTCTATCTTTATGCCAATAGTACACTGTTTTAATTACTATAACTTTATAGTAAGTCTTAAAATCAGGTAGTGTTAGCCATCCAGTTTGTTCTTTTTCAAAGTTGCCTTGGTTCTTGTAGGTTCTCTGTATTTCCAGAGGAATTTTAGAATCAGTTTGTCAATTTCTACAAAAGTTCTAGTGAGTTTTTTTTTTTCTTTTTCTGTATGCGGGTCTCTCACTGTTGTGGCCTCTCTCGTTGTGGAGCACAGGCTCTGGACACGCAGGCCCAGCGGCCATGGCTCACGGGCCCAGCCGCTCCGCGGCATGTGGGATCCTCCCAGACCGGGGCACGAACCCGTGTCCCCTGCCTGGGCAGGCAGACTCCCAACCACTGCGCCACCAGGGAAGCCTGCTAGTGAGATTTTGATTGCAATTGCATTGATCTAGAGATGAATTTGAGGAAATTGACATCTACCCCAAGAACACATTTATTTAAGCCTTTTAAAATTTCCCTCAGTAATATTTTACAGTTTCAATGTGTAAATTTAACACATATTTTGTCAAATTTCCCCTCAATATTTTATGTTCTTCATGCTCTTTTAAGTCATTCTTTTAAAGTTTTAATTTGAAATTTTATTCCTCTTCCTATTGAGACTGGGGATGGGAAGAGGAGGTGGGGTTTATTGTGGGGGGGAGCCATCTGTGGACTCTCAGAAAGCCCTGAAGGGAAGCTGCAACTGTTCACAGTGAGCAGGGACTTTGGCCTTTGCCACAATCCAGGACAACAGGAAAAGCTCTAAAACACATCTGGGCACAGAAGTTACGGAGATAGAGGATCTTATCAAATATTCCAAAGAACTTTTTACTGATCAGAGGGTTGCTAAAAAGGCTGAAACAGGTACTGAATTATATGGGAATAAGAAATTCCTATTTGGAATGTGGAAAAGTAATTTATATGTTAGAGTCATAAATTCAATATAGTCATCATTTCAACATTAAAAATGAATTAGAATGGAATAAAATAGCATAGGATGGGATAGAATATGAGAAGACAGGATATGTAATATCAATTGAACCACATACAATAGTTAGAGTTTCCAGAAACTTTTGTTTCATTCTCACTCTCTTCCTCTCTCATTCAATCACATGTATGCACTATGCTGCAATATAAAATGGAGGTTTTCTTGTAGATTTTGTAGCAGTTAAAGAACTTTGAAGCTCCTGAGCTAAAGGACTTTCACTCTACAAAGCTGTGATTCTCTGAAGTGCAGGAGACACTACTCAGTAAGGGAAGGTTTACAGTTGTTGCTGACAGTCCTTTAGGTTCTCCCTCTAAGTCAAAATCTGCTTTGAGTTTGTCAACCTTAAGGTAATTTTGAGCAATATCTCTTAAAGCAGACTGCTACCTTTGCAGAACAGTGGAGAAGTATGGCTATAGACAGTCTGAGGGTGCTCTGGGCCCCAACTCACTCTGCTTGATCCGGAGGAGTGGAGCTGGTATCTTCTCCCCACAGAGGAGCAGTCTGAGCCATATAACTTGCCACACAGCAATCCAGAAACATGTAGTTAATTCTCTAGTGCCTTGTAAGTTGTCAGCACTGTTCTTAAACTCTGTTTCAGCCCCTGAAACAAGAAGCTGCTCTCAGGAGGCTCTCCTATTTACTTGGCAAACAGAACCTAATATCCCCTAAATAAATCACAGACCAAAACAACATATAAATAAGGGCTAAGCTGCATATAACATAAGTACAAAAGGAGTTCAGAGGCAACAGAGAAGGGATGAGCAAACGGAGGGGCCTTCTCTGGTAGACTCGGACTAATCATGAAGGATGGATAGGCTTTAGACACCTAGAGGGAAATGTAGGGCATTCCACAGTCAGAAGATATTAGTTCATGAATTTGAATGCGTCACACAGGTTTTGTCCTCCATCATGTACCCACTCCAGAAAAAAAATAATGGCCTATTATGTGCTCCAACTAATTCTCTAATCTGGGAGTGAGTCCAATGCCATGACAGAGAGTTTTCATTATATTTAAATGTGTGATCACGTATTAGATTATTGATTACCTTTCTCATTCAGCTATCCTACCCCTAAAACCTGTGGCATACGCAATAACTTGGTTCTGTAACCATGATAAACAAAAGACCTACCACCTACCCTCAAATTTTATCCAGTTGTAGAGAAAAATTGTGACCCAGTAAGAAAAGTAAAATGCTATCGATATGAACCAATAATAATCAAGCTAAGAGGCTCCATAAACAAGGAAAAAATTCAGCGTCATAAGGAGATCAGGGTGAGGACCAGTATAGTCAGGAAAAACATCCTGGAAGAGGTTGGTGTTTATGTCTGTGACAGTCTTGTGGGTCCTTCTCAGCAGTGACTCAGCAAATTGATTTTGGAGGCAGCCTCTGGGCACTTACATCCCACTGATGGGTTTATAATGAAAATGCTGACGCACTGCTCAGTTGCACTGGAACTGTTGAGCAGCGCTACAGAATTGAGTGCGTCATTTCCCCTGAACAATGCATCTCATTCATTGCTTGAAGTGTGACCATTCATGTTGAAAATGAAATTCCACAGAGTGATCTGCTTGGGGAAATTATTCAGAGATACTCACTTAAATATCTTGCTATCTTTTGTGGTCCTCAATTAAGGCTCACAAGAACCTCTCCAGGGTAAATTGGTGCCAATCTAGGCATTGAAAGTAGAAGAAAAAGTAATGAAAACCCAAAACTTGTACAAACTTTCAAAAGTCATCTCTAAGGACACAAGAAAGCAGCTAAAATTGATTATAACTAGAACATTTAGAATATTAGTGTAAATGAAAGAACCATTGAAATTAAGAAACCTTGGTGCTAGTCTTGATTCCACCTGTAGCTACCTGGGTGCTTTGAGATAATACAGAGATATACACATTATTAGACTTAGAAGGCATAACCTAGCCTAAACACTTTTTGTAAAAAAAGAAAGTAGAAAAACATAAGGCATATAAAGAAAAATCAAATAATACTTGGGTTTCCATCATTTCTAATTAAACCTGAAAATTTCCTATATTTGTATTATCTCTTCAATATACAAATAATTAATATATTATAGAAGGGAGTCTTCTTGGACCCCTCACCCAATATGCAACCACTATCATGAGTTTGATTCTTTGTCTGTTTAAAACATTCTGTAAAAAAAAAACAACAAAAAAAACACATTCTGTAGAGTTGATTACATGTATGTGCATGTGCATATTTTATGAGACTTAAAAATTTTACATAATAGGCATCAATGTTATACACAAAGTATTATTCTGAAACTTGCTTCTGCATATACATTTGGATTTATTTCTGCCACCTTATTTTGCATGTTCTCATTATGATATTTTTGGTTTACTTCTTTTTTCCCCTTTATTAGCAGTCTCTGTTGGATTGATATAATTTTCTTTGTTTTGCTCTTTCCCCACATACACTAGTTGGTAAGTTACACATTTTATTTCTATTCTTTTAGTGGTTGCCTTCAAATTTTCAATATACATATTCTATTATTAATCTTCTAACAAACTGTACGTAAAGAATCTTAGTGTACCTCATACTCCTTAGATCTCCTCACTTCCAGTTTTCATGCTATTGCTATCTAGAATTTTAATTCCAACATGTTTTAAACACAAAAGAAACATATCTTCTTTATTACTTATAGTAAATATCTATTTATTTTTATCATCACTATATTCAATTTCTTTGCTCACCAACTTTCTTGAATCCCACTCCTTAGTTCTGAATTTACTATTCTTTTTGACGAATTATAGGCTTTAATAATTCTTGCAGTGAGTATCTGATACTAATAAACTTAGTCCTTAAATGTCTAAAGATGTCTTTGTTTTACACTTACTCTTGAAGGCATAACATTCTGTATTCACAATTATTTTCCCATGGCATTTTGAATGAATTCTTTTATTAATTAAAAAATGAGCTGTCAACCAGATGCTGTTCTTTTTAGGTAATTGTCTCCTCTAGTTGGTTTTTCAGTCTATGTGTGGATGTATTCTTTTTATTTTTCCTGCTGTGTACATCATGGCTCTCCCTAATTTGAAGACTCTTCTCTTTCTAATTTTAGAAAATTTCAGCCATTATTTAACTCTTTTAGACCTTTTCCCTCATTCTTTATATTTTTCTTCTGAAATTCTTGTTAGACATATATTGATACTTCTCAGCCTCCAGGTCAATTTCTCTTTTATTTACTATCACTTATCTCTTTGTTTCCATACTAGGAAATTTCCTCAATTCTATCTTTCATTTTGTAATTTCTTTGGTTATGTTAGCCTAATATTTAACCCACTCTTGAGTTTCCCATACTCCTGTCTTATTCCTTTGAGAATTTCAAGGATATCGATTTGTAAAGATAGTTTTAGATTTTTTTCATTATGTTTTTTTTCCTGGAATAAGAATTCTTCCATTTTTTTGGTTTCACTCATCTCTTGAAGAGTTCCCTCCTGCACCCCTTTCTTGTGGTCCATCTTATGATTGCCTCTCGAGGTCTGGATCTGTAGGAGGCCTGATGTCAGCAGCTCAGGTCTACTCTCAATGCCAGTACCTGTAACAGCCTGGGAATCAGGCTCATGTGAGAATCTTGACTTTGGCAGTAGACTTTTGGAAATAATCATGTTTCTAAAAGCCACCTGGGAAGACAAGAGGGGATATTCCAATTTCTATCACAGTCTGATCTCAGTTTGGAGACCACACATTCTGATTTGAGGATTATCCACACACAGCTAGTCTCATCCCCTTGGTGACCATGAGATTTCAGCCTCTGCTTATATCTGTAATTTCCTTTCTTTTTTGGGCCTTGGATTTCTTTTTTCCTAATATTTAGTACAGTTCTGTGTTTCTTTTTAAATAAATAAATTGATTTTATTCTGTGTGTTTGGAGTTGAAGGGAGTGTGTATTACACAGGAACTTTCCTCTACCATGGAAATTTCCTTCATTTTTCAGACATGGAAACTTAACCCCAGAAAAGTGAGCCAGGTGCCCAAAATTATTGCCAATATGTAGATTATAAAGCTCTTCTCCACCTTAAACACATCGTACATTGTCTCTTTGCCTAAAGATTTTTGATGTTCAAAATGCAGAGAGTAATACCTACCTTGCCTCTTATCAATTCATTATTGCAGGAATCAACATTGCAAATAAATATGAAAGTATTTTGAAAACAAAAAGTTTAGTGTCATTAACATTTCTATTCTGATGGAAATTGTGAGCGATGTCAATATATACTTACATTGCTAAGAAATTACTTCTGAGTTCTCCACCATAGAATTTACTTTTTTCATATTCCTTTTCCACCCTCAAAGTCAGTTTTTGATACTAAATAAAAGAAGAACTCTTGGATGGAAGGTGATGCACTATGGTAAACTTACAGATACTAAGGAACAAATTTTGTTTCCATATACTCAACAAACATTTTTTGAATACCAATGTGTCCATGCACTTAAGTGCCTGGGAAGTAGTAAGTAGATTCTTTTTAAAGAAATAAACTTTTTATTTTTAGAAGATTTTTAGATTTATAGAAAAATTGCAAAGATAGAGTTCCCATATACTGTACACCTATTTCCCCCTATTATTAACATCTAATATCAGTATGGTACATTTGTCACAATTAATGAACCAACATTGATCCATCATTTTACTTTTATTCAGATTTCCTTAGTTTTTACCTTTTTCTTCTCAAGGATACAATCCAGAACACCACATTACATTAGTTATCATGTCTCTGTAGGCTCCTCTTCCCTGTGACAGAAAGTCAGACTTTATATTTTTGATGACCTTGACAGTTTTGAGGGCTACTGGTTGGGTACTCTGTAGAATGTCCCTCAGTTGGAATTTGTCTGATGCTTTTCTTATGATTAGAGTGGGATTGTGGCTTTTTGGAGGAAGAACACAGAGGTAACATGTCATTAACATCATTTCATATCAAGGATACATGCGATCAAGATGACATCATTTTTGATGTCTGAGGTAATATTTGTAAGATTTGTCAACTGGAAAATTACTCTTTGTCTCTTGTTCATACCTTGTTCATGAACTATTATTCATGCCCCAAGAGGACATACACTATGAGCAGCAAACACTTAAAGAGTGTAGAGTCACGTTCTACCTTCTAAGGGGCTGACTATCGACATAAGTTGTATGGAATTGTTCTGCATAGGAGATTTGTCTATTCTGTTCATTTATGTATTCATTTATTAACTAACTTAGTATGAAAGGGTTCATAACATGCCACTTCATAATATGCCACTTTGGCATATCGATTATTTTGAGCTAATGGCACTTGAGAAACAGCAGATGCAAGAAGGGCTCTCTGACCTCCCCCTTTATACTTAAAACCAGGTCTTAAAATGTCCCATGAGAAAGGTACCTTCTCTGTACCAGGATGAGAAGCACATTGCTATCACCAGAAACTGGGAATCAACTCTGAAATGGACCTATACAAACAAACCTTCCAAAATGACCCATATCTTCCATTAGTTTTCTCCATCTATTTCCTAGTCACCATGCCATGATTTGCTGCCCCTATTCCAACACTTTGTCTTTTCACATTCCCCACAATTTATCATTCTTTGTTCAAAACAATATATAAGTTTTTGTGCCTAACAGCTTTTTCAGGTCTTCATTTTTCTTCTGAAGACTCCCATGTACACATAAAGATATTTAATAGAATTTATATGTGTTTCTCCTGTTAATATATCTTCTGCTAGTTTAATTCTTAGCACTAGCTGCAGAACCTAAGAAAACAGAAGGAAGCTTTTCCTCCCCTGCAGACTTATGGATATTTATTATATTTTACTACTTTATTCATTTTGTTGCCCAAATTATTCCAGTTTTGGCCATTGGGAGCTCTTTTCTCTTGTGTACCTTTGACATGCCCACCATCTATGTGTACATTGTCTGTGTGTATATGTTATGTATTTAAACACTTTTCTATATTTTTGGTGCTGCAAAATTCTCTAAGCTTATCTTGTGTATTTCCTGCCCCAGTCCTAGAATCAGCTGTTTCTCCAAGGAGCCCTGGTTCCTTTTAGTAAGGAGATTATTGACTAAAAGAAAAAGTTGCATTGAATCCAACATGACTAGACATTACTTTCTTTATTCATCCCACTTATAAAATATTTGGTACTTTTCCTCCTGTCAGTCTCACAGGAATGCTGAGATTAAAGTGAGTGATCTCACAAAGCCATTAGATTTCTTTGAAAGGGATGACTTTCAAAATGGGGATGTATAACTCCTGGAGAAAATTAGGAAAGTCCACAAAGATAGCAAAGAATTTCGCCTATAATTGCCAATAGAGACCACACATGTCTTCTAAACATGGGTCTAATATTGAACTAACAAATGAAGATTTCTTAAATGCAAGAGTAAATTAACCTCGAAATACACTAAATTTTAAGAACTAGAATCTCTTTTCTTTAATCAGAACGAAGGGCAAGACCTCAGCAGTTATTAAAAGCTGTTATTGCTGGTTTAAACAAAGAAACTAAAATGTTTATTATTGCAATGTATCCTTTTATATGTGCCCAGACTCCAAAGTCCAGTTTTATTTTTAAGGTACCCCAACAGAGTGGTCGCTATAGATATAGCAAAAGTCCAAAGGAGAGCATGCTGCGCCTTTGGAAAAACAGTTCCATTTCTAAAAGCAAGGGATACATATTGAGGCTTAAAGGGAGTTGATCCTTAGGATAAATTCATAGCTAATGTAAGGTTTTCAGAATAAAATCTAAGATTTCAGGAAAATCTAGGGACCAGTTATGTAATGTTCAAAGGAAACAGTGAGTATGAGTGAGCCTTAGTTTTTACCCAATGCTTAAGGCAAATTATTCTACTCAATATTGGAAATAAAAAATTAGTTTGTTTCTTTTTGTAATAATGATAATGAAGAGGAGGAGAATGAAATGAGGATGATGAAAACTGGAGTTCTAGGCACTTGAGTTGTAAGTTGCTTCAGTTCAGAAATAACCACAGTGATGGAACTTGACTTTGGTCTGGTCCTCTCTCAAAGAGAAAGGGACCAGATCCTATGGGAAGGGTTTCTCATGACCTTTTCTTTGAACCTGCTTCTCCCACCTGAATTTCATGGCAAGGTATGCTCATGTACGAACCTTCAAGATGGCAAATTAATTTCTCAAATGGAGTTTTCCATCCTGGGAAGGCCAGGTGTATGAGCCCTCCTTATCTTCCATCAGCTCAAAGACAAAAATGTCTTATGAATACAAGATTTGTAAAAATTTAACTTCTCAGTAATGTGTAAAGAAAAAAAAAGGAGGAAACAATGTGGCAGAGGGGAGGTCAAGCAGAACCAGATTGGCCACAGGAAGAATGATCTTCCAATGGTTTTCTCTGGGGCCCCTGAGATGGGCTGTCTTGCTACTTAAGAAGAAGAAAGTTATCCAATGGGAAAACAACCCTATCCTCATGCATCACTTGACCATTGAAGGAGAACAGGATGCCAGTGAGCACAGTCCGAGGGGAGGCACTTCAAAAGCAAATCTCCTAGAATGACGGACCCACTTTAGTGCTCAGTTGTTGATAAAGACTGAGGAAGGACCAATTGAGACAGGTTAGCAAACACCTGGACACCCTGTGTCCTCCATGTTGGTAGCCTTCTTTGCCTTGATCACCTGAGAAGGATTCCAAATTCTTATTTCAAGTTGTCTCTTTGGTGACATTGGATACCTTTCTCAAAACTATCATTTCAAGCCTCAGGAGTCACTGTGAGGTAAGGCATAACTCTTTTTCTGACTTTGTCTTCTCTTGCCAAGATTTGGAAATTCTTTTCTACCTGTTCATGGAGGAAATTACTGGCTTCAAGGCTTCTTTCTCTTTTTCTCCCCACCTATCAAAATAAAAATGCAACATTGTATACATATGTGTGTGTGTGTGTGTATATATATATATATATATATATATATATATATATTTACATATGTATAATCACTTTCCTGCTACTAAAATATTTTAGGTACTTGTTAGCTAATAATATAGATGATTTGAAAACCTTTTGAGGATAGGATCCTACTTTTGATGGTATGGAATAATATAGCTGTTATTTCATGTACAGCATCTCCCAATTAGTTTACTTTCAACCCCCCTCCATGCCTCAATTCCAACCTCAATGTAGATTACAGCATTAAAAAGATCATCATAAAATGTAGCCTTGTACAAGGAGATGATCTAGTTATTGAGCCTTGCTGTATAAGTCTAATAAATTATGCAGTTTTTCCCACTGTATTTCACCTGAGAGAATGAGTGTGTCAAACACCATAGTGCATGAATTCTCCAGCCAGCCTGTGTAGATGCCAGAGCTGTGAGTGTTTAGTGCCACAATCTGAGAGTTGGTTTTACGGCGCTTGAAGAGTGAATGTTATTAATTCTCTCTTTTTTTTTTTTTTTGGTTGGGGTTGAGAATATGCACTATTCTGAAGGGACTTGTATGTACATGGAATATACTATATATGATAATTGTGTATTTAATAATGTTCAAAGGGAATGCTGTCACCTAATTATTTGCATATTATTCCAGAGTGGTAATGAAAAAGCTAAAGGGAATCCCCCAAGAGTTCAAACGAGTTTATTTGGGACAAATGAATATCAGCCTCCAGAGGCTCCCGTCAGTAGAACAAGAGGGCATATTTACAGCTTTATTTGTGCACATGGGAGGAAGTTCCGAAATCTATTCTAATTATTCAAGCTCTCTGAATGGCTGTAGAATGGAAAGCTTTTGGTCTATCTGATGGTTTGCTCTACCTTCACGGGGTGTGATTGCAGGGCTGACATGTGCTGCTCCCTGTTGACTGTGGAACCTTTTGACAGGTATGATGGAGGGTTGGGGTTTGAAGACCCTTGAGGTTATTGTACAGTGGTGGGTTTAGGTTTTGTATAAGGGTGGATTTGAAAGCAATGGTGGTAAATGTGCATTCTTATTTTGTCTCTCTAGAGTAAGGCAAGTATTATAACTTTATTATGCCTAAAAATTCAAATGTGAATTGGTCTTCCCAATACAAGAAAGATAATCAACAAATCATTGCCTTATATTCAGATTAACTGGCTGATGTCAAGGGAAATTTTATTGGACATATAAGCCATGATTTTATATCAGTAAGCCAAATTCAATCAATACATTTGCATCAATTAAAAGCTACTTCCAATTTTTAAACCTCTACTTGAGGTTTTAAAAAACCTTTACCAGGGCTTCCCTGGTGGCGCAGTGGTTGAGAGTCCGCCTGCCGATGCAGGGGACGCGGGTTCATGACCCGGTCCAGGAGGATCCCACATGCTGCGGAGCGGCTGGGCCCATGATCCATGGCCGCTGAGCCTGCACGTCTGGAGCCTGTGCTCCGCAACGAGAAAGGCCACAACAGTGAGAGGCCCGCATACCACAAAAAAAAACCTTTACCGGTAAGGCATCTACCTAATTACTTCCCAGAAACTCCCTCTGCTTTACATTCCATATATACTAATTTTTCATGAGGAGAAAGAAAATGTTATAAGGTGAGGAGAAGTGAGAAGTAAGCGATGGTTTGCTGAGAGAAGGAGATACGTGTCTTGGGTAGCAGCTCCCTGAGCCTTGCTCAGACCACCGAGATATGAAATATAGGTATTGAGGCACAATTATGACCCTGATCATGATATAAAACTAGGCAAGAACTGGGGGCTGCTATTTGGTGCTGGACATGGAGACAACGCCATCTCAAGATCCTGTCCCCGAGTATGCCAGCACTCCAGCATCCTAGCGGCAGGGGGGCCTGGAACATCCCCTGGTGGCACCAGCTGTCAGGCAGCTTGGAGGACCAGAGAATAGCATTACCATTCATCTGCTAATGGGTGATATCCTCACATCAACAGGCTAAATGTGGTTTAGTTATGATGTACACAAGTATAAGTTGCATAAACTTGGAGCCAGTATGTGAAGGACAGGCTGGAATGTTCTTTTATCAATTACCTGACAGAGGATATTTAACAACTTCATACAGTAAGTTACAAAACATTTTATTATAGTCAACTCTAAATTATCTGGAGATAGAAGGAGCAGAAAGAGCTGGGCATCGGCATTTGTTGAACAGAGCAATATAATGAGGGCCTTGGGGGTTAAACACAGAAGTAGAGAAAAGGTCATCACTGCCTTCGTGGTTCTTATGAGCCCTTGATGGAAAAATAGATTGAGTTGGTGCCATTCAAAGACACAGGACTAAGATCTCACTGCTTTCACTGAAGCTAAAATCCTAGCACTAGAGAACCAACTCTGTGAGTTTATAGACCTTTTTAATTCTTCACATATTAAAAACTTGAAGATACAATGGAACATGGAACATATCAGAGGGCAAGGGCTTATAGCGTGGATTCCCGGCTGGGCCCATTCATTATTTTATTCAACAAATATTAAAGCAAACACTTCATATAAGTGAATCCTTGAGATCTCAGCAAAGGAATCTTCTATAGAACTCCTCCACTCCAGTGCAAGAAGACAGGAACATGGGGAGAGAGAGGGGACTTCCCAGGGGAGAAGAGGGTGGGAGGAAGAAGCATGGTTCAGAGCACGGGTTCTAATTCAGAGTTCTGCTTGGAGCAGAGGGACTGTCATTAGAGTATGAGATGGAAAGATAATTTGGAGAGGCTGGTAGGGACAGAAAGGCCATGGAAATATAAGAGCAAAGTGTGTTGTTTCATCTGCATATGGGAGATAGTGGTCATTCGAAAAAGCATTGATCTTTATATTGAAATATAGAAGATAATTCCTAACAGACCAGATGGGGATGAGATCAAGTTCTGACCTTCCCCACAAAATATTCCATGTAGCTCTTTGTGGCTTATATTAGTCACTGGAGAACACATTTTCCTGAGAGGCTGTGACATAAGAGCCTTCAATTAAACAAGTTTCAACAATGATCCTTCAGGAAAGAAATCAGTACAGGCACACACAGGCACACATACACACATACTTAATTTTAAAAAGAACTCTTGTCTGTAATCCTCCAAGGCTAGCCTTAATGTGCAATAAATTGTAAACAATTTTATTACATTTTATTTCAGCTTGAAAATTCTATGATTATATTTTTATAGGCCTTTCTTATTTATAATTATATGTCTATGGCAATTCACTTATTTCCTAGGGGGTATTACTTTCCCTGACCTTGTATGTTTTAAGGAAGGCTGAAATACTACACTTTAAAGACAAAAATAATTTGAGCAGCTGCTGTGAAGGTGCTGATTTAGGGTGTTCTGCGACTCAGGCTTCATGAAGGGGTTTTGCATATACATTGAGCTAAGGACACCCAGAGGATGCTGAGTTGATTAATTATCAGATCAATAATCTACAAACTGTGAATAGGCAGGAAACCAGAGTCTGTTGGCTTTTCAATCCATTGTGGAAATAAGGGTCTTTACATGGACTCGGAGAGAGTTCTGGTCCAGTGAGTCAATAATTCCCTTCATATCATAGAAAATGTATTGCCTCTATAGGCCATGGAATGCCTGGGGAATGTCCTTCAGTAATCGAGTATCCTGCATAGTAGATTATGCATTCACTTTATAGTCTGCTCTGGGACCTAACTGGTAAATAACACACATTTAGGTCCATTCTGCCTACTAGAGACTATCTGAATGCTCTGGGGAAAATGGTGAGGCTTCACAAGCACTTCAAGCAGACTCAGGCAGGGGAGAAATAAAATATAGTCACTCTGGTCAAAGAGTCACGTGGCATTTTCTCATGTGAATATTTCTAGACTCACTGGAGGAAAGGAAGAAGGATGGAAGAGAAACGTAGGAGTGATAGAAGGAAGGAAGGAGAAAGGAAAATAAACCTGATGGGGTGTGTGTGTGTGTGTGTGTGTAGTTGAAAGTTCAAGGTTGGAATCAGCATCTAAAATGGCAAGTTTAGCCATAATAGTTCATTGGGTCACTAACAACAGTTTGAACAGCAGTCTTTAAACAATAAAGAAAAGAATTTTTGGTTAAGAAGTTGACTCTGCTGCATCTAAATATGAACAGAGTTAGAACCGGAACATTCATACAGACGTAAGAGAACCACACGTTTCATGATAGAAATTATTCGAGGGTAGTTGGAAATACCTCTAGTATTGCTTAATGCAAAAAAACTTGGAGATGACTAGAATGTTACTTTAATAATAACTAACATTTGAAGAGCCCTTTATAATTTACAAGGCATTTTCTAGCAATTACCACAGTTAATTCCCACAATAACCCTGTGAGTTTAAATATTAGATTTATTATTTTACAGCCAAGGGAAATGCTGCCCAGGGAGAGTAAGTGGCTTTTCCCAAGGTCACTCAAAAGTCAGCCATAAAACTGGAACTCAAAGCCAGATCTTCTGACTGTAGACTGTCTGTCCCATCTCATCCTCTCTGCCTTCATATCCATGGATCCCTCTGCAAACAGTTATGTCTGTAACAAGGTAGAGATGTAACTACCTGGAAGGCAGAGTACGTAATTGACACAAGCTCATGGGCACTTAAAGCTACTCTTTCAACCAATATACAAACTTGAGCTTGAAGGTCTAGACTTTCAATTTTTTTTTTTAAGACAGAATTAAAGTAGACATTGGTTTTTTTCCTCAAATGCAATTATTTCACATATTTCTAACTTTTATAATAATAATACTTTGTCACCATAGTTAAAGTTTAAAAATAAAACCACAGGTCAGATGTGACCCTAGTTGTGGACATTCGTGTTTGAGAGACATAAGACAGGAGTGAAGGCAGTGCAGGTGGACAGCTGAAGCTACAAGATCCCTGGTGTAAGACCTGGGGCCAGGCTCTGTGAAGGAAATGATGATGAGCAGATCACAGCCTCTGCTCTCAAAGGAACCTGTGATCTATTGAAAACACAACTGCAGAAATGGAAAGAGGGGAGAAAAAGGAGGGAGAAGTGAGGAAGTGTGTTCCCTGTTTGAGGATCAGAAAATAAGCCAGTTGTTTAAACCAAAGGGCTTACCTTGGAGAGCAGTGGAGAAAGGACCTGGAGAGAAAGACTGAAATGCCATGCTGAGAAGTTGGATTTTATACTGAGTATAGTGTGTGTCGTGGTGATGATAGAGTGGGAGGAGGGCTCAGTGAAAGGGTACTTAGGGAAGGCAAATATAGTAGGAGCTCAGGGAATCAATCAGACAGAAAGAATTGGGGATGGGAGAGACCTGTTGTGAAGATATGGTAGTATCCCGAGGTGAGATAGTATGAACATGAAATGCCAATAAAAGGCAATTACTATCATTATTATTTATACCGTTATTATTAATAAGAAACATTCCCGGAACTCCCTCTGAATTGCTTTGAGATGTATTACTTAAAATGGGTTTTGAGAAATACTAGTGCCTCTGGAAATTAATAGGTGTTTAAAAAAAAAAAAAGAAAAACCTGTGATTAAAATGTACAGAATTTGTGGGTAAAACCAACTCTTAAAAATTTACAGGGCTTCCCTGGTGGCGCAGTGGTTGAGAGTCCGCCTGCCGATGCAGGGGACGTGGGTTCGTGCCCAGTCCGGGAAGATCCCACGTGCCGCGGAGCGGCTGGGCCAGTGAGCCATGGCCGCTGAGCCTGCGCGTCCGGAGCCTGTGCTCCGCAACGGGAGAGACCACAACAATGAGAGGCCCGCGTACTGCGAAAAACAAACAAACAAAAATTTACAGCAGGATTTAGGAGAGAATTTCATATGCAAAACGTACATTTTATTTCTGAAATGGTAGAGAATGCTGCATTTCCTAAACACCTTTGACTAATTAGGATCATCCTTCTTTCTCCAGGAATGCATCTTTCACTATTTGTGGAGACACCTTTAGTCAAAGATTATTTCTGACTGAGAGATAAGAAACCTAGGTTCTAGTTCACTTACAGATTAAAGGTGTGAACTTGGACATCTATGGGCCTCAATTTCCTCACTCATCTTGCTATCCTAGTTTGGTCAAGAAGATAACAGGACACAGTAATGGAAATGTTGAGATAGTTATTCATACAACAGCAGCTCTAGTTGATGGTCATGTCCTCTTATTAAGGTAATAACTAATTAGTGGCCACTGTGCCAACTGCTCCTGAGACAATTTGTTGTAGTTCTCTAATAGCTCAGGAAACAAGTCAAGCATTGGGTTTCTCTCTTAATTTAAAGTATATCACACGATCATGTAAGTATGAATGTGCCAGAATAGCAGGGGTGAAAGCCCAGAAGAGTCAGGTATCTTCCTTCCCACCACTGCACATCTCACCTCCCCAAAGAATCCATGTAGGTAACCTCCAATTGTTGCCTCGTGTCTCATGGCTTATTGAGTCCAGGGAAGAATGCTAGGCTTTTATGCTAAGATCTACAAGTAGAAATATCCAGGAAAGAATGAATATTTCAGACCCCCAGATCAAAGTTAGTATCACATCCCTGGTGTGACATTCTCCCAACCTTTATACAAATGAAAATAGTGCTTTATTTAAAGAGGTAATAATCCAAGGGGAGTAACTGCTTAAAAAAACAAAGAGGAGCATTATCGTATACTGACTGTGTGTTGGGCAGTGAAGGAGGCATATTGTAGGTTATCTAAGTATAATCTGGTGGACCACAGAGGGCTTCATTTTCAGCTAGCCCTTGGTTTGTGTTTTAGCTCTGTTTAGCTAAATTATTTAAATTATCATCTGTAATATGGTACCTACTTTATGGGATTGTACTGAGTATAAAGTTATATAAAGTATGGAAAGCAGTGCTTTGCATATAGTAAGTGCTCAATAAATGCTAGTCTTTATTATCACTATTATTTTATTATCAATTCAATTTCCAACATTCCCCAACACAAAGGGAAAAACAAAGACTGAGACCTGATATGACAAAAATCTACTTAAGAAATTTTCTAAATGGAATTTTACCTTCAAAGGTAACTGAGAATATTTTCCTTTTCCCCCGTTCTGCCTGAGTTATGACTTCTTTCAGATACTGTTAATTTGAGAACAGAAACACCAGAGAAAATGTGTTTCACTCTGACTTGTCTAGAAGGAGCTTCCATGTCATCCACCTGGGTTCAGAGGCCAAAGTTAACCTTTATTATGGCACCAAATAGTCCATTAGCAAGGCACACAGCTGACATACTCTCCAAGGGCCCACAGCACATGTTGAGGAAATGTTGCCTCTCTCTCCCCTTCTCAGTCCTGCCATCCCAGCCAGGGGCTCAGTGCCCAGCACCTTCTTCCTACAGAACAGCAACCAATCTTAGACCAAAACAACAAAAAAAGGAGAACTGCATGAAGTCTCAGGTGAAGAATAGAATAATTTGCAGGGTGCAGGGCAGATATCTAAATTCCACATAATTTCAGATGATACTTTTATACCTTTGGGGAGAAGCTCTGACACCAAGAAAACAAGAACTGTGAATTGCCACTTGGATCCCATATCTCTCTCAACTCCACCGTCCTCTTCTTCTCATCCTCTTCTTTTTCTTACATTTTCTCTCCTCTTCTTAGTCCCCTCTTCCTTCAAGTCTCCCTCCTCTGTTTCTTCTTCTTTTTTCACCTTAAGAGTTATCTTCATCACCACTGTTGACATTTTTTTCAGCACTTACTATTTGCCAGGCACCGTGCTAAATGCTCGATATGCACTACATTTTTTAATCTGTCTACAAAAACACAACTTACAGAACAACACACTTTCTGAACAGGAAAAAAAAGAAAAAAAGGCTGGGGCCCAAAGGCTACAAAGTCTTCAGTGACGATGGAGCATCGTGGAGTGGGTCAAGTTTAGGTGTGCTCCATTCATCTCAGTGGAAATGGCTTTTCCTACAGCATAAAGAGGGAATGTAAATGGAATTTGTATTGTTACCCCAATGCTAATGTATTCTGTGGCAAATAGTGAATGCATTCAATTATGTGTGCATGTGGATTTGATATATCCACTTGAAAATAAGCTTAATATTCTTTTAAATGACTTATTTTAATTGAATCATATACTGGAATTCATTCTTGTGCATTTTTCTAATAATTATCTTGGGGTGAAACAGGGAAAAGTGGAATGTGGTATTTATTTAACTTTTTATATATATTTGCATTCCAACATAGATCAAACTTTAGCATATGTCATTTTAATTTTGTATAATGCACACGTCAGTGTTATTTGTAAAAACATACCACAAACCATATTCCCAAGATTTAGTTTGCACACTGCAAGAAACTATCGCAAGTCTATGTGATGTTAAATGTGACTATATTACAGTTTTGAAAACTGTATTAAGATTTTTGAAGCTCAGAAGAACTGGTTTTTAATCCAGGTCCTGTAATTTCCCAGCTGTGTGATCTTGGGCAAGTTCTGCATGAGGTTCATCAAATTTCCTCTGTGGTAAGCATGGGAGTAATAATAGCCACCTTTCATAGCTATTGTGAAGGTTAAATGAGAAAGCATATGAAAAGGCCTGGCACACAGTACACATTCAGCAGAAGCTAGCTTCCTTCCTCCAGCATGACTTCCATTTATTGTACTAATGGCCCACAATCTATATCTATACCTATATCAACCCATATCTATATAATCTAACATATATGTGTGTATATGAGTACATAAACACACACAGGTATATACATGTATATGTGTGTTCACACACACACACAACCGTACCCACATATGCAATCATACTCATAATAACACACGTGTGCCACCCCAAGTGTACCTTCAATGTAGGATCAAACCTAAGGAGGTATGAAATACTCACATATACTCACTTTAATCCACATGTCACTCCGTATAGGCCTCACCTACAGAGGTGTAAAAGCGGACTCTATCTCCCTGCTCTGCCTTGATAATAGTACCATGGGTGCCTCAGATGTACCCTAGCTCCATCTAGTGGAGCTTTCCACTTTCCATGCCATAGTGTCTCCTGTGCTGGCTCCAGCCATTGCCCCAACTCACCATTTTACAGGCTGTCTCCACCACCCTAAGAAACAGCTGTGCTTAAAAGAGTTCCTATGTACTTCTATTTAGGCCTGTTCCAGTTTTCTTCCTGGATATTTCTGGACGTGAGTACGTCGCATTGAAATATTCCCACCTCTACCTATAGACAAGGAAAAGGCTTGGGGCACCTCAATCCACTGGGTCAACAGGACATGAATGACTGTGAGTACATGAATCACTTCTAAGTCCATGTCTTCAGGATCTAGAAGGAAAACTCTATATCCTTTAATGAAGGGTTTCTGCATTACTAAATTTGGGACTACTTTGTACTTATTTATTTATTTATTTACTTATTTATTGCAATGAAAACTTTGGCCCCCAAAAAATGCCACGGGCCAACTGTTTCAAAGAGATGAGCTGGTTCTGGCTTTCCTTTGACTATGAAGGAAGCCAGGTTGTTTATAGATACTGTTACTGCTATACATCAATTAAACCATGGAATTCAATCCTTATTTCCTTTAGCTAGTGGATTTAATGCACCGAAAATATTAACAATGGTAGAGAAAAACCAGGTCATTAGATCTGTGTCTATATAACCGATTCATTTTGCAAGTTCTTTACCCCGTTCAAAAGTTTAAAGGTGGCTGAGAAACATGGTAGTGGATGAGGTAAGGAGGACTAATTCCAATATTGTTGGTTGGTTATTTAAACCAAAGAACTAATAAACACTATTAAAAATCAGTCATGCCATTATCGTTGTTCCATTGAAATGATCAGTTAAATTATTATCCTATTCCCGTTGTCCATATAACAACAAAGCACATACAAGTTGGGTGGGGGTAGGAATGTCAACCTGTGGTCCCCATTTGCTCTCCCTTTGCCCCAGATCTTGGCCTAGGGTCCAGGCATGTTTGGATTGGTCTGATGGATTTTCTTTCACTGTTTCACATCAGTTATACCAATGCTATTGCTGAGTATGTTACCTATAGGTCCAATAAAAATAGTAAAACCTTCTGCCTAAGAGTCCCCCACTTCCAGGATAAAAGAAAGGATGTCAGTAGAGAAAAGGTAAACAAGAGTGACAGGCAAAGAAAGGCAAGATGAGGTTCACTGCTGGAACAGATTTGACCCGAAATTTCTACTACTAAGTTAATAAGTCAAATCTCATGGAAGAAGACAGGAATTCAAACCAGAGGTAAGTAGATTGTTCTACTCTCTTTGTGCACGTAAATGAGACTTGCATGAATTTACTCAACCTGACTCACATTGTGAGAACGTTACTCATTTGGAAGGGTTGGGTTTGTTTTGGCAAAGGATGAATGCCCCAGTTTGCCTTCCTGTTCCTTTGTTTAAGGGGCAAATGACGCTCATTTGACTTATCTTGCAAGAAATCAGCATCTCGGTCTCTGGGCTTGGGAAGAGAAGGAGGAAATGAAAGCACCATGTTTTCATTATGCTTGAAGTTACTTATTTGCAAAGAGGTTCTTCATCAGCTGAATCTGTTTCTTCATGTACTGCCTCTCAGTTCTGCTGCCTTTGTTGTAATGTTACATTTTGTATCTAATATTTCTTGCTACTGTTTAGAAATCATTGTGCTTACATTGGGCTTCATCGATAATTTTGTGTAGCATAATCCATCACCATGTTGGATGTTGGGGCAGGGAGAAGGGCATTACTTTGTCTTTCACTTCGTGCTCAGACAGCTCTCTCGTATTGATTCCTTGGCTTTCGTGTTCGTTAGATGATGATTTGCACTTTTCCTGTATTGTGTTTATCCAGATTATGTTTCAAATGTGTCTACAACATACCATCATTAACAACAAACATTTATTGAACCTTGTGGGCTGTAGATAAGGCTCCAGGCTAGGTACTAGGGATAAGATGAACTTAATGTGATCCTTACCCCGGAGGATTTTATTATCTATTGGACCATTTTTGTTTAAAAAAAGAAAGAAAGAAAGAAAGAAAGAAAAGATACCTAATGGCTTATGCCCAGTGAGTGCTACAGGCAATAAATGCTCTTGGAGTTCAGAGAAGGAAGTGATTGGTGTGGGCTAGACTGGTCAGGGAAGGCTTTATGAATGAGATGAAATTTGAGTGGCTTCATAAAGATGAGAAGGATATTTTTATGAGATAGTGAATATAATGAGTTTCCGAACGCCACTGTGCCAGGTTAAAAAATAAAATAGTGTCTGTATCTTTAAATTACAGTTGACTTATTAGCTATTTATGAGCTTCAGAGAATCAACTCACCTGCTTTCTACAATGCTTTTTGCAGAGTTCTGTTGTTAATAGCGTTGCATACCTCGTCATATACACCAGGGAAAGGCCAGACAGTCTGTCAACTTTCTCATTAAGACTTACCTGGCCTGTCTGACAACTTTTCAGATTGTCTTTTGCTTTATCTAAAATTTGCCCTAGTTTCTTCCCTACTAAAATCTCTAATCAGAAAAAAAAAAAAAAAAAAGGTATATTCAATGATTTCTTAAAGCAAAGTGAATTTTAAGGTAATAGAACAGGAAAGAAAAAAGTGACTTTCTTGTGAATGTTGCCACCCAAATCTTTAAGAAAACCCAAGTTTGACCTTGGAGAAGATATTAGTTCCCCAAGGGAAATATCCATTTATGAGCAGTTGCATGGTTTTTCCTCTATAAGAAAGAGACATTCAAACATTTTTGAAGATTGAAAACTTTGCTTATTACTTTTGTGGAACTTTACTGGTCCAGCTAGATATTTACCTCAGCTTATTGACAGAAAGCTTGGCAGGAAAACTATCTGTGGCCAGCAGTACTAATATTCTAAGGACTAAGCCCTGTGGCTTTCCTAATGCCAGTTCTCTTTCCAAAACTCTCCCTGTGAATTATGTTATTTTTTAAAAAAATCTCTGTTTTATAATTTATTTTGGCTTTGGTGGAATGAGAGGCAAGGAAGAAATGAAATCCATATTTTCTTCCTTTTGTTTCTTCATGCAGCGTTTACTTAGGGTCCTGTATCACGTACACAGTGTAGAGCATTCCACGGACCTCCTCATTGTGTTAAACAGGGGAAAAGGGATGGACATTTACATACTCTAAGATAATTAGATCAAATAATAAAAGAAAAAAGTTATTTTCTATGCTTGTTCTCCTTAGTCCCATCAGGTGGTGATTGGATTTAAATTTTCTAATTAAATACAACTCAACGTTTTTCATTTTAGAATAGCATCTTAGGTGTAATATGGTCAGTGAGTGTGAAGTATAAATGCTCAGTTAGGGATATTCCCTTTCACAAGAAGCATCTCTACGTTCCTTCCCAAGACAGTTGGATGTGTTCAGGGAAGTCTTACATGCCCTTTTTGGGGAGAGGGGTCTGCCCTGCATGCTGTCCTCCATACTGTCCACCTAAGTGAGGCTAGTTTGATCTAGTTCCTGAACACTCTGTGCTGGTATCTGCCCACTATGGCTAATATCATCTGTTTTTGGATTTTTTGTTTTTGTTTTTTGGTGGATGTTGTGCTTCACTCACACCATCAAAATATATAGTTATCAAATATATCCGGAGGGAGGTCCCTGCATTTTTTATCCTTCTCATTTAACCTAGTGTTTTAGGTCTCAGTACATATGTGTCCACCCCACCTCCCCATCACGGCCTATGGGAACTCAAAGGACTTTTGCATGCAATGCACACATCATGTAGAATCAGAGCTCTCTCTCTCAGACTCCTCTAGTTATTGATAAGATTTCTCCAGCCACCTTGGATATAGAGGGGCAGAGTAGCAGCCTGAGTGTTCTAGAAGACCTCAGGCTGTAGAGTCTAGTGTTTTAGTCAACTAACTCCCCAAATTTGGTCAAGGCCCAAGAAAGCCTGGGCCTTTGATTCTCAGGGAATCTGACTATATTCTTACCCTGGGGGCATCCACACAAAATCCTGCTCTTTTCCTTGCCTGGGAATGCTTTCTCCTTGTCTTACCTGATAGGAAATTCCCTATTGTCTCTAATCTCTACACTATGAGTTAGTTGTAAAATTCTGCCACTGAGTTCGCCAAGCTTGGCTTCTGACCTAAAAGGGAGCTTTTGGAATTTAGTAAACTCTTTCTCTCTTAGCCAAGTGGGTTTCAAAAAAAATATTTTTGTCACTATGGACTCAAAACCCAATTTTCTCTTTTTCTTTGCATTCTTATTTTAACATTTCTAGTCATCTCCAAAGCAATGGATGCCTCTAACCAAATAGGGGGAATGTGTGAAAATACATAAAAGTATATATTAGCCATGTTACAAAGTCTACCAAAAACCATTGAGAGAAAAGGGCAAGGCTCTGAATAGTTACTTGAGTGTGATTGTAGTGAGAGTACAAGTTGAACCACAATGGGTTAAGACAGTGAGGCAGTGGAATTGACTTGGATCTCAGGGATGGAAGAAGTAGGGTAGGTGTGAAGAAGAGGGAATGGATTTTCAATCAGACTTAATATCTTCTTCCCACTGCTTCTGGAGCTCTGTATTTATACCTCATGCAATCTCAGTGCAGTTTTCATTGTCTCCAAGTTACTCATGGGTGTACCTTACTATAAGATTATAAATTACTTGAGGAGAGGGACAAAAACTTTTTGTATTTCTATCTATAGTATTACTTAGCTCTATGCTTGTACATATTAGGTCCTCATATACATTTATAAAAAAATGTAACATGTTAAAAACTTAGGACTTTAACATTCTTTTTCCTTTAGCTCTCTTTCAAAATTGCTGTGTTCATTTACTTCCTGTATTAAAGACAAATATTTTAAAAAATCTGAATAGCGATTTACTTTACATATTCTTTAATACAAATTAGTCTTTTTTCTTCTTGATGTCCCAGCCTTCTTATCTATGGGATTTCCATATGATGGTCACCTCAGGTTACTTTTTTATTGTGGTAAAATATAAATAACATGACATTTACCATTTTGACCACTTTTAAGTGTACAGTACATTGGCTTTAAGTATATTCACATTGTTCTGCAGCCATCACCACAATCCATCTCTAAGCTTTTTCATATTCCCAGGTTAAAACTCTGTACTTTTTAGAAATAACTCCCCATTTTCACCCCTCCCCAAGCTCCTGGCAACCAGCATTCTACTTTCTGTTTCTATGAATTTGACCACACAAGGTAGCTCATATAAGTGGAATCATACAGTATTTGTCCTTTTGTGTCTAGCTTATTTCACTTTGCATAATGTCTTCTAGGTTCATTAATGTTGTAGCATGTGTTAGAATTTCCTTCCTTTTTAAGACTGAATACTATTCCATTGCTTGTATGTACCACATTTTGTGTACCCGTTACCTCAAGTTAGTGGTGAAGATAAAATGATCATTACCATCCAATGGGAATTTATATACATCTCTGGGTATTTTTTGGTGGCTTGATTCTCTTTATATTATGAAATATTTGACCATTTGATGCAAGGAATTAAATATGGTCCTTTCTAAAAAGAAAGAATATTACTAGAAATAACACTTTCTCTAATGCTGCTGATAGTAGTTTTAAGGTCAAGTAGGGTAGTAGCTTAGATTTTTAAAAGAAAAATAAAAATATTTTTATTTTATGCCTTTAGAGCTTTCTTTCTTTTGTGAGTCATTGAAGTGGCTAGAGACATCAAGCTGATGTTCCCCAGACCGATAATGCTGAAACATCTTTCACACAGAAGGGATGCGGAAGGTCAAACTTGTGAACTGCTTCCAGTGGCATTCTGTAGGTTCTCATGGTACACACGCATTTTAAAATCTCTGAAAAGACTTACTGCTAAAAGAAAACAAAAACAAACAAATGAAAAAATCCCCATGCTTTATTTATTTTATCTAGCTTTTTCGAAGCACATCTGAATTCAGAATCATTTTTTAGTAGTTATTTTGGAATATTTCAAAATGTTCTGGATTAAAACAAGGTAAAATCTTTAAGAAATTAATAAAATGAGAGCACCTGAAAAAGTGGGTCCTCTCAGAGTCTTGAACTGAATGGATCATGACACACAAATAAATTTTCCCATAATTAGGACAAAGGTACTTAGAGTCATAGTCAGCTAATTCATCTGTTACTTGTCCTTTACCTAAACTTAAGAATTTGTCTTGTGTCCACATAAAGAATATTGAGAGATAGATGTGGTAAACAATTTTAATATTTTTTGTCTGTGTTTTTGCGGAAGACATAGCAATGTTATTTAAATAAAGTAATTTTTAAAAATAACTATATAAAATTTATTTAAATAAAAGGTTGCTTAAATCAAACTTTTCTTATAGTCTTTTGATCTCTGAAGCAAGAAATAAATGAAGATACTTTTCTTTGTTAGAAGCATGTTCACCATAAAGAACTGAGTTTTAGCCAAGATTTCCCCAAGTGTTAGAATCTAGTGAGGAAGGGAAGGAGGTGAAAGGTGGAAGGAGATTATCAAAGCTGTGGATGAAATATTAAGGGAGCTCTGTGAGACTCATGGGAAAAGATGCATTTGAAAAAGAGCAAAGAGAACTTAAAAAAAATCAGTTTTCTGTTTTCATGTTTCTGAAGACCTCAAATGTCAGTTACTAGGGACTTCATAACTTGGTAAGTTTCTCATTGTTTTTAACCTCTGTTTTCTGAATTTTTCTGATTAAACACATTTAGCTTACTTTTAAGAAAGTGAGGGGGTTATTGAGGGATGAGGAGGTAGGAAAAATATATTCAGAAACTATATTTTAAGAAGGAGATTATGTCTGCAATGAAAAAAAGTGGGCAGCAATGCATAAGGACAGCAGGGGGGAAAACAACCAACACACAAAATTAAGTGTAAATAGACTGTGAAGCTGTTAAAAGTTTAAGAAGTAGTCCCCAAGGCTGACACTTGTTTAAGGTTAAGACTTTGAATTTTAGCTCAGTGATAGATGTTCTGTAGGAAGTTAAGTTAACATGGTAGGTTACTGGTTTTCTGTAGGAAGCTAAGTAATTGTGGTCAGGTTACTGGTTTTCTGACCACTAGTAGGCATGTAGTAGATACTTGCTATATGAATGGTGGTCTTAGAACTCAACATTATTAGATGAAAAAAAAAGCATGATGTTGATCTTTATCAGGTAAAGTCATTCATAATAGAGCTAGGAAATAGTCACTTCTGGTAGTGACCAAGTAGCTGATTTGGAAGTTGGAAAAATGCTCCAAGAACAAAGTGTCATCCAGTCACATTTAAAGCAAGCTACCTAGCTGAGTGACCAGCTTCATCAGATTTATTTTGCAGGAGAGTTTCTCTGGAGTAAATGCCATTTCAAAAGAAATGTCAAGTCTTTTGGGTAATCAGAGGTATCCAGATAATTATTACTCACAGACTGTATGTCAGTTTTGTCATTGCTCAGTCCTAGGTTTCTGGATTCAGATAAGGGGAAATGTTGTTTATCAAACAAAATGTTTCAGGCAGCCATTAATTCATCAAACTGAGACAGAGTTCTACATTTACCTGATTTAGGCTTGACCTGGGCCCATAAATGAGTTCATGGGTAAGCCTGTCTATGTCCCTGATGTCACAAGCCTTGGGCCATGGGACAGGTCATGAAGCTATTTGGGGATACAATCACTATTACATCTGCTGAAGCTATTTGAAAGCCTGCACTGGTACTCTTTGAATTACAAGACTTAGAAACTGATCTTGAACCAGCTCAAACAAAAAAGGGAATGTTGGGATCTGTATAAATTTTCTACAGCTGCTATAACAAAGTGCCACAGATTAGGTGGCTTAAATAACAGAAACTTATTGTCTCACAGTTCTGAAGGCTAGAAATCCAAGATTAAGTTGTCTGCAGGTTTGTATTTTTTCTGAGGCCTCTTTCCTTGGCTTGCAGATGGCTGCCTTAACTCTGTGTCTTCACATGGTCTTTCCACTGTATCCTCATGTGGATTCCTCTTCTGAATCCCTGGTGTCTCTTAGCATACCCAAATTTCCTGTTCTTATAAAGACAACAGTCATATTGGATTAGGACCCTCCATATCACCTTTATTTTAACTTAATTACTTCTTTAAAGGCCCTATCATCAAATATAGTCACATTCTGAGGTACTCGGGGTTAGATATTCAATATATGAGTTTAGGAACGGGCACAATTCAGCCCCATAATACAGTCATTTGCTCAAATCTTCTAACTGGCAGGGTGGGAGATGGACTGGGAAAATAAGGGATCAAATATGGTCAAGATTCTGTTCCTCTAAATGTTGTTCTCTCTCAGTCAGCTTCATCATTCTAGAAGGGCTTCTCCATAGGAGGGAACCATGGCCTCCAGCACTGTGGCCCTTCATCTTTAGTGTATTATTAGAGAGCAAAGGAAATGCCGTCTTCCTAGCTTGAGCTTGAAATACCCTGGAGAAAGCCACTGATTGGCTTATCTTGCGTCAGGTGGTTTTCCATGAACCAATCAGCGTGGCCATAGCAGTGAGGACTTTGATTTGTTCAAAGTCAGCCAGCGCCCATTGCCAGATCAGTCATTGCAGCCAGGGAGGCAGGATTTTCCCAAGATGGCAGCCCTCATCTGTAACATATTTTGGGAATAAGTGTGGTGGGGAAGAGGAGGAGATCTCCCAAAAAAACCTTAGCACAAGGGGAAGTGTGACCCACACAGGTACCCCAGTGTATCTTTAGGAGAGTCAAACACAGTCAAAGAAGCAGGAACATTTCAATGCAATGTCAAAAAGGACTCTGAATAGTGATCTACTCTAACTCTAATCAGGAAAAATGCACAGACTGCTAAACCAGAACTTGGTGGGAACACCCAACAGGGTTTTGGGGGATCAGCAAAGACTTCACATAGGTAATGACCTTAGAAAAACTCCTAGGAGGAGAAGACTTGCCAAGTGAAGTGAGACATAGAGAAGGAATGCAAAGCCTTGTGTAGGAGGTTTAGGGGGCCTGTAGGTATTTCAATGTGGTGTAGTAAAATGTAAAAGTTAAAGCTGTTGAGTCCATGTCTTCAGAATAGGCAGTTTAAAAAGATCCACAATGGATCAAAAGTGATCCTGTGTTTCTTACTATTTTCCCAATGAAACAACAAAGCTTGTTAGAACTTCCATTAAGATAAAGGTATGAAGGGGAAAGGGGAGAAGATAGAATAATCGGTTTCGTTTCTCTTATAAAACTTAACATTTCCCATAGAGAAACACTAGTCTGGGCTATGACTCCAGTCTAGGAACATCCTCTCTTTGGTTCTCAGTTTACTCATTTATTTCAAATGAAAGGATTTCTCTTGTATGAACTTTTAAGACCTTGCTGGGTCAGTTGGTTGCTACTTATCTGTCTATCCAACAAGTGTGTATCTTGAAAACTGGTTATCAACTTCAACTGACCTCGGTTTTGTTTTAGGGAGGTAAGTGCCAGAAGGCCCAGGCCCAACGTCCCAGAAGAGCTCTGGTCTCTTTTTTTTTTGGCTGCACTTCGCGGTGTGCGGGATCTTAGTTCCCTGAGCAGAGATGGAACCCGGGCCCTCAGCAGTGAAAGTGTGGAGTCCTAACCACTGGTCGGCCAGGGAATTCCCCTGACTTCAGTTTTGGAATGCAAAAATCTGTATTTGGCCTGGGTCTTATCCATGAAAAACTGCAGACCAATCATCAAGGCTTAGTGTGAACAATAGAATATTAGTGCCAGGTCACTATACTGAAACTGACACGTGAAAGGTACAGAGAGTTCCAATTACGGGCTCAGAGGAAGGGGGGCATTTGTACTGCAGTGGTGAGAAAAGCTTCAGGGAATGGTGGGATTTCAACTGCGCTGTAATGATGGTTGTGATTAACATAGACAAAGACAGGGGGTGAGGTCATTGCGAATGGGGGTTGGGCACCAGCTGGAGGGGGCTGTGAGCAGGAGAGGAGAGGTGGGAAAGGGCAATGTTTATCCCAGATAGAGGCACTCAGGCCTGCAGAGGTCACCTCCTGCCCTTCTGGATAGCACTGCATACTATCTCTTTGAAATATTCTAGATCGTTTTTATCCTATTGCTTGACACTTTGATCACCTTCTGGAGATCAACCTCCCCAGGAGTTGGTTCTACTCATGGGAAGCGGCCACTTATAGGACTTAAAAAGTGCAGGATGGTCTCCTCATTTGTCTGCCCCTCCATTCCCCAATGACACTCAGCTAATGTCACTGAAAACACTTTACTCCTCTCTCAGTCCCACAGAGGACCTCAGCCACCCCACCAAGGCCAACACTGCATGAGGAGCACCTGAGAACTGACATCTCTATCATCACCTTCTCATCACCGACAACCATGGCCAACATGACTACATGTCAAGTAGTGCCAAGTCTTTTATATATAGTTATCCTTCAACTGAACCCTTCCAATAACCCTATGAGGTGGGTTCTATATTATTATCTCCATTTTTCCAAATGAGGAAAATAATGCTTAGAGATGTTCAGTGACCTGACTAAGGTCACAAAGTGATGGAGCTGAGACTTAGACCCTGGGCTCCGACTGCACAGAGCTCACAATCACAGTGTGTGTGGGGTCACAAAGATGGAAGTTCAGGATGAGAAACGGCCCTATTACAGGTGGTATTTGCCATTACACAGAATATCCAAGCCTTCATTAATTGATGTGGGATCCCTGCTCTGTCTTCCTCGATGGAGTGTTTGGTTGATGACTGTGCTGGGGCAGACTCTGGATATTGGAAGATGTGGGGGTAGTATGGTATTTTCTAAAGAAAATATAGAATTTTTGTTAAATAAAGGAGGAAGAAGGTATTTCAAGTGTGGAATTTCCATGGAACAAGTATGGATGTGGACATTACAGTGGAAAGATGAAGCAAGCCCATGGGTGGAGGAGCACAGAGGCACCAAGGAGGAGCATGAATTTGGAACCAGCTAGAGCTGGGTTCCAACCTTGGCCTTACCAAGTCCATGGATGAGTCACAAGTTCTCTGACCCTCATCTGTAAAGTGATACTATGAGAAGGCTTATGGTGAAGATTATTCTTTTAAAAACATATTAAATTCTGCAACAGTGCCAAGCAAAGAGTAAATTTTCAATAAACAGTAGGTCAATTTTTTAACTGCTTTTATAATTGAGGAGTGAAATCCTGTCCAGCTTCCCAGGAAGCAAGTGGTCCCTCCTACCTGGAAACTTCCACTTACCATCTAATTGATCTACCTTCCTCTTTCATCAATTCACCTGTGCAGTTATTTCATTGGTGAACACTTATTTAACCTCTACCATATATCAAGCATTGTGGAAGCAAAAACAAATAAAAGAGGATCCTTTGATGGATATTTTACTTTTTGAATATATATGTATGCATATGGCTTGTCTCCCATCTAGAATACAAGGAAAGAAAAAGTTCTTAATCACTGCCCTGCATGTTTGAACACTTGGGGAAAAGCAAACACAGTCAGAAGTCTGTGTCTTTGCAGTTGGATAGTCAGGAGGAAACTCAAGCAGAGCTAGGTTCTTCTTATTTCCACCAGTTTTCATGGTGTGTGTGTGTGTGTATGTGTATGTGTGTGTATATGTGTGTGTATGTATGTATGTGTGTATGTGTATGTGTGTGTGTGTATGTATGTATGTGTGTATGTGTATGTGTGTGTGTGTGTGTGTGTGTGTGTGTGTGTGTGATCAGCCCTTGATTAGGCTTCCATGATCTGTCTCCACTAGGAGTCCTTACGTGAGAAGCAGCCACTCTCTTTCTCACTGACCAGAGGGGACAGAGATATCCCCTCACAGCTCCCAGAAGGGCTCTGGGGCTAAACCAGCTCTGAGGTCCAGAGACGGGAGATCGTCTGCAGTGGTCAGAGCCTGAGGCTGGGCTTTGGACACTGGCAAACCCCCAAGACTCTGGGCTCTTCTGCATTAGAGTCGAGCTCCATGGGGCAACTCTGAGGAAACAGGGCCTTTGTGAAGTGCTCCTTTGATGAGAAGCATAATATAAATACAAATTGCTATTATGTCAGCTTCTGAGGAGCCACTTCAATTCATTTGAGCACCTTTGATTTTATTCTCCAATTGCTTTCCTTCTTTAAAAAATTTAATAAGAGCATGTTTCATCTGGCCTCAAGGGAGTAATTTATTTATTTAAAGTAATAATAAAGTTTCAGCATAATCCCTGGTTCCCAAGGGGGAAGGAGACTCTTTGAACGATTTATTTTTCCCATCCTTGAAGTGCCAGCCATGGGGAGTGATGGTGTCCCAGAATCCACGGCCATGGCAACGAGTAGAGCGTCTGGGGTCACTGGCAAGCAGGGGCATGGAAAACGGTCTCATGGCTCTCTTCTTTCCCTTTCTCTGCCGCAAGTTCCTCCTTCAAAGCAACCACATGGGTAAAGTATGATGAGGCCCCACATCAGCTGAGGAAGCCAAACAGCGTTACGGCCAAGTCCAACTCAGGCTCCAGAATGGAGGCCCACGAGAAGCAGGCCAGGGCAGGTGGGAGGGCTGACTGCTCTGGATTCTCTCTTCTCAGTGCACAGTCAGATGTGGGCGCTGGGGGCACGAGGAGTGGGCACGAGCTGTGGGACACAGGAAGAGTTCGGAAATATTGCTCTTCAGTGGGTAATGGGGCAGGATAGTACCATCTCTACTAGGAAAACCAGTGGTATTTGACACTTACCTATCAGTCAGTGTTTCAAGTATTTTATGTGCATTATCTCACTTAGCGTTTATATGAAGCACATACCACTGTAATTCCCATATTATGGGTAAGTAAAATGAAGCTTATGGCAGTTAGATAACTTGCCCAAGGTCATATGGCTAGTCAGTGGTAGACCGGGATCCAAAACTAAGGTTGGCTCCAGAACCCAAGTTTGTAACCACTATATGCACTGCCTCTCAGGCTGGATTACCTGGGGAAGGCTGATGAAGGTGGTGATATCAGTTGAGATTACTTTTGATTACAAGCAATAAAAAACCTGAGTTATGGTGACAAATAAACAGGAGTTGATTTTTCTCACCTAATGAGAGTCTGGAGCTAGGCAGCTGCCGGTGCTCAGTCAACAGCAGTGGGAGGGGGACTGTTTCTTTGCCCTTTCTACATGCACATCACCTTCTTGTCACAAGAAGGCCATACACTTCCAGATATTACATCTGTATTTGAGGCAGGAAGATGGAAAGGAGAAAGGTTGGTGCCAGCGCTTCCAGCAGGGAAGAAAATGCTTTTCAGGACCAACCTCTCCCCAACAAAAGCAGACTTCTTAGGTCTCATGGATGAGAAGGGGGTCACATGCCCCCCCCCCCAGCTGGAAGGAAGGCTGAGGAAAGGAAGAATTTGTCTCTCTTCTTTCTACATGGGAAGGACAAGAATGGCTTTATGCAACTGCTCCACAGCTAAAATATGACCTGGGCATTGGACGGTCAGAGAGACAGGGAAGTGCCAGAGAGGAAAGGTGCAAGTATAAAGATGGTGAGGCCAGGCTAGGTCTGGATCCCAGTTTACGTGGGGAACTGGTGGGAACACAGATTGGAAAGCCAACTGGGGCTTGGATTATAGTAGAATTTAAGTACCAATCCTAAAAGCTATCTTCATCTTTATAGGCATAAACTGTTGTTTCCATGCTCCTATCAGCCACATTCTCTTGTTTTAACAAGACACATGTGTTAATTACTTTAATTTGCTAAATTTCACACTTGCCCCAAAGCTTGGGGATGGATTCCACAGTAGGAAAAAAAGGATCTATGTTCACGTATGAAGAGACCCTTTGTGCTTCATTTAAAGTAGATTGTATCACTTTAAAAAGATAATGGAAGAATTCTTCCTGTTCTACTCCCATTTTCTCATTGAGAATGTCCCTTCTATAAGACAAGAGAGAATCTGTCATTGGTTAGAGGGATTAAGAATGAGAGACAATGACAACAGTCTGTGTTAGGTGACAGCATATGAGATGATTATTTTTATTACAACATATTCTTTAAAGTTGGATTGTGTTTTGGTAAAAAGAAAAGGAAAAATATTTAGGGTCATTGAAAAAGAATATGTAGTTGAGTTACCATGATGGCAGCTGTAGAAGAGAAATGTGATTGTACGAATATTTTCTAGAGGTGGTGTTGTCACTAGCAGGCCTGGGGGCTCACTCTGGGAGCCCTCTCTCGGCTGTACCTGTATGTGGACATCCTCCCTCCCCTTCTTGCCACCAGGGGAGGCTTGCTGTGGCTTTTGGGTTCTTTCACCTCTCTAGGTCTATTCTAGAGTCTTGGTGATTTAGAGGTCATGCCCAGGGCACTACCACAAACTCCGGACATGGCCCTCAATGTCCCTCTTAGAAGAGGATTTCTTCATGAGGGTCTCCGGGCCTGCCACCTTCTCCTCCCCTTCTCTAACCTACAGGGTAACAAAAAGTCCAGAGTGTCTCTCACAGGGTCCCCTGTTGAGCTCTTCCCTGGCATCACGCTGCCTTTTGCTGTCATCATACCCTGAGGTAAAATGCTACCCTTCACCATTTTCCATAAGAAAGCTAATGGCATTCAGCACTCTGTAAGCTCAAGACCTCGCTGGATGCTTTGGGAGGCTTCAGTCAGACACCCCAGTGCATACAGCTCAGCTCTGACTGCCTCGCCTGGTGTCACACTTCTCAGGCCCCACACCTTCTGTATCCAGCACTCTTGTCATGTGACTGTCCATGGTCATGCAGTCGCTGAGCTTGTGGGCTGGTCCACCTCTCCAGTGGTTTCTGTGGTTGAGAGCAGGCCTGGTGGGCCAGCTGGCCTTCCGCAGCACACACTTCCCCTCACCACCATCACATCTCCCAGGGCAGAAATCAGAGAAACTGCTGAAATCTGGTGTCCAGAGACCGTCACCAATTTTTTAGCAAGACTGTTTGGTTTGGCATGTACATGTTTCCTGTACGTCTGCTCTGTGCATTACTGGCTTGTAGTCTTTTCAGAAAGCAGACAAAGAATAAGCTTTAATAAACAAAGCTCAAAAAGGCATGACTTGACCCGAACATTCATTCATCAATTTCTTCTCTAGGAAACCCCTATGTGGGGTTAGGCCCTGTGGTAGGTGCTGGGGATGCACACAAATAGAAGCCAGTTCCTGCCTTCCAGAGGATTACAAGTCAGGAGTTAATAACTAAGGAGTTAAAGGTTGAGGAAAAAAATCAGAACTTGAGATGTGAATAATAGATACAATCTCCTTAGAGTCAAGACAGCAATTTTTCCCATAGTCTAGGTTCTTCAAAAAATAAATGCTCCCCCTCCACCACCACCACCACCCCTCCAGCCTTCCAACTCTTGCTTTCTTGGTGGATGAGGTGAAGTTAAATGAGTTCTTCCAAGTCACTCCTCCACAGAAAAACTTTAGTTTTCATCTACCTACAGATTAGAACACAAGTGCTAGCATGGGCAGACCTTCATGATTTGTTTTGAACCCACGTTCTAACCTGTGTCCACCAATACACCCTCCAGCACTGGACATAGTGCCAACTCAAACTCTTCACCTTCCTCCAAGCACAGAGTTGTTACCACACCACTGTTCACATCACTTCCTCCACGTGGTAGTCTCTCTGGTCTCTTCACTCAAAATTCTACTCACCAGTCCAAGGTCAAGCACAATGCAATCTAGCCCAGGAAGATGCTGGTGGGTTCCCAGGTGGGACTCATCATTCCACCCTATGGGATGAACATGGATTTGCATGTGTTTGCTTTATAAACTTGGGCAAGATAGTTAATACCCCTGTCCCTCAGTCTCCCCATCTGTAAAATGGGATCTATAATAAAACATATTTCAAACATCACATGAATGATATTAAATGCTGTTTAAGGGTTATCATCAAAACTATCATCATTATCCTTAATATGATTGATTTATCTCACTCTAAGGACATCCTGGGTGTCCTTAGATTGTTGTGATTTCTTCCCTTTTTCCTCCTTTGTTATTGCATGAAGTCTGACTTCATTTTTTATAACTGCCATAAAAGCTTGCCACAAAGTTAGTGGCTTAAACAACACAAATTTATTATCTTACAGTTCTCTAGGTCAGAAGTCCAACCTAGACCAAAATCAAGGTGTTGGCAGAGCTGTATTCCTTTCTGGAGTCTCTAAGGGAGAATTCATTTTCTATCTTTTTCCAGCTTCTGAATGCCATCTGTGTTCTTTGGCTTCTGGACCTTTCTTCCAGCTTCAAAGCCAGTAACAATGTCACCATCCCAACCATCTTTCTGTGGTCACACCTCTGACCACAGCCACGAAAGGGGCTCCGGTTTTGAGGAGCTGTGTGATTAGATTTTGCTCCACACAGTTGACTAATCCAGAACGTCTCCTGATCTCAGAGCCCTTTGCAGCATCCTTTTATCCAAGGTGACATATTCACAGCTTATGGGGATTTAGGACGTGGATATCTTTGGGGGCCATTATTTGGCCTGCCACAAGATCCCTGAGGATAGATCTTCTCTTTTCCCCCAACTACTCCTCATGGGGCCTGGCATATGAAAGGCTTTTAAGAAATGTTGTTGAACTGAATCCAATCCTTACAGAGTGTCAGGGGAGGCAGACTCAAAGAGAGTTTTGAAGAGTTTGTTGTTTTCCAGAAGATATTTTCCTAATATTATTTTTGCAAATTATTGGAATGAATTTTGATGTGGTAATACCTCAGGCAGAAAAAAACAAACACCAAAAAAAACTTTTTTGAGCTCAGTTTGCAATTATGTTAAATATTTAACAATAACAAAAAAATAAGTGTATTAGCAGGAGTGCCAAAGCCCAGTGCCTTACAGTCCCCTACGTAGCCTGTGGGAACACCATGGGGTAGAACGGCATTGCCATCCAAGTTTCACAGACCAATGCACAGAGAGTTTAATCTGCCATGGTCACAGGATAACAGAATAATAAAATCTTGGCATCTTGATGATCAAGCTCAGGCTTTCTCAGTTGGTGACCCTAAGAATCCTTTCTTATCTCCAGCCAGGATACTCTCATCTTTCCCTTCTCATCACTCAAAATATGTCCAAATTATTGTCTCCACGCTGTCTCTGGTGTTTTCTTTTAGTACGGCTATAAGGCAAAAGGTAAGCAAAGGGCATGAGTGATAACAGTGCAGGAGAGTTGGGAGCCTGCTTAGAGGGTGGTACATACCTTGACTGCACAGTGCTATGAGGTGCATGTGAGGAATTAGGTCTTTCATTCAATAAGTAGTTATTGAGCATCTGTGAGTGTTGTGAGTGTCCCAGTGACTCTCCAGGGCACAGCCACTACCTTTGTGGAGTGTTTATAGTGTGGTAGTGAAAACAATCTTTCCAATAAGTAACTACATGTGTCAAGAGTGTTACCAAAGAAGAAACATAGACTGCTCTGGGAAGAAGTAACAAAGCTGGAAGCCTTTCATATAACACCTTGAGAACCAGGCTAAAGGATTTCAACTAAGAGCCCACTGCAATAATGAAAACACAAAATGATGAGAACTTAAACCTGGATTGAACCTTTCGGAGCAGAAAAGGAAGGATCAACTAGGCCATTATACTAACATCTCAATCCATTGTTCTAATTCTTTGGCATTCCAGTGACTATTTAGAAATGGAAAAGGATTAACCAAGTTGGATTCCAGCTTTGAAGATCCATTTAGCAAACCAGGGTACACCAAGCTGACATCATAGACAATCTCCTTGTGACCCAACTCGAGAGACTATAAATACATTGTGGGTTGTTACTTTAAAAAATCTGCTACATATTCAGCTTAATTGGTTTAGTCACCAAGGGCTTTAAAGAGCAGCCAGCTGTCTGCAGACTGGGTGTCACAGGAGTGCTGTTAAGCAAGTGTGTCCCCCTTCAGAGTCACACCCAGGAAACCACAGAGGATAATATGATTAAAATATCATCAAGTGCCAAGCTACGTGCAACAGGCTACCAGAGCTGTGTCAGTTCAGGAAGAGATGTGTGAGAGAAGAGATTATAGGTTGCCTTCTTACACCCAAATTTTTCTCCAATTTAAATGCCTACAAGAGATTTTTACTACTCAAAATGCATTTTTACTACTCAAATATTTTCTTTCTCTTGAAGTTGTCTTTGAAATTGTAAGAAATAATGGATTTCCTAAGTTTCTATCTACTTTCTAGCCCTAAGAGTGATCTGACAATGGAATCTGCATGTTGGAAAGGCAGTGAGGGCCTGTCCCTGAAGGAAGGGGCTCACACAGACCTTGTGTGACGATCCTTCTCCCACAGTGTAAAAGGGGTGCTTATACTGTTTAGGCAATTCTACAACTTGACTTCTTAAGATCAGCTTTCTCCTAATCTAAACTCACAGGCTAACAGAAACATATTATTGAAATGCTGCCTTATTCACAATGAAATGGGCCCCACAAACTAAACTCTTGCTGAGCAGATGATGTGACTCTTTGCCCCTGATGAGTGGGTGTCTCTTTCTCCTGCTATGGGTGAAGGTACAGCATGAGAGTCTAAGCACCCAAGAGCATTGGAAGAAACCAAACACAAAACTCCCCTAGTTCATAGTCTTGCTTAGGATCCCTCCTGTGTGTTGTGACAATGTTTATGAAGAAAGGACAATCTATGTGACTCTGAAAAGAAACAAACTTAGGCCATGATTGGGCCATATGTTTGGCATGATTCAAGTTCATGGCTTCCTTTGGCTTGCTGGGTTGATTTTTGTCAGTGCCTTTTAGCCTTATTGCATTCCGAGGTTGTCTTTATATTTCTGGTTTATTCCCAGATGCTTTTCACTTTCCACTCCACTCACTGCCCCCATCAAAAAGCATTTGCCAGTAGTCACAGTGCCTTCATGTAGAAAAGTGAAATTGTTTCTTATCTCTACACTGGCCTCTGTTTTTTTGGAACAAGGGGTGATTTTAGAGCTACCTATCAGAAAAGTAAGAAATTAACTCATTAGGAGAATGCAGGCCTAATATTAGATGAAGAGAAGCCACTAGAGCTACTCATTTCCTGGACTGCTACTCATTCCAGGCTTTATCAGAGGTAATTTCTTCATATTATACCTTTGGCCAGAGTCAGTTATTCTCCCTATTTTTTAAATAGTTATATTCCTATTTAAAAATTAGGAAAAATTAAATATTGATTACTAAATTCCTTCATCCACCTAACATTGTCAGATTACTCAAGAAGCTCAATGGAATTATACGTGTAACCCAGGGCCAAGGATCTGGGCCATGGCCACTAAATATCGTTGCATGAGAACATCTCCAGAGGGCTCCTGTTGGACTTGCTAGGTAGGGTGGCATCTCCTACTCTGTAAGGTGTGAACAAATTTTGAAAGATTACCATTTATCTATGATTATGTACAATCTTAGAGTGTTCAGGCACTCTATTTCAGTGGATTTACTCTTTGGGCATCTTTAAGTCATCCTCTAAGTCTTGCTCATACAAGGCATTCTATGACTAAAAAGAAAAAAAAAATGAAAACTACTGATTTTAGTCTAATTCCCTCATTTCACATTTAGGAAACTGAGTCTCAAAGTGGTTAAGTGGCTTCTAAAATATACAGAATTTTGGAGGAAAAGCTAAAGGAACAGCAATTATTTAAGTGGGAGATAGATATTATAAATTAGTAACACTGTCCTTGTGACTATTCTCACCTATCATTCCATTCTTTTGACTTCCCCTCTGTGTTTGCACCACAAATCAAGCTGCTCTGTCCCTGAACTTCCCTGGAGAGCCAGTTTTTATTCTCTACCTGCCTAGAAGTCAACCCAGAGTTTCTAGAACCAAACTCTATTTCTAATGGAATGAATCATTTATATAGCAATTCCTTGTCTGTATTATTTAGTGTTTTTTTCTTTTTTGTGTTTTTTTGCTCTGCAAAATACATGTTTTTATCAAATGCCTTATTTGATCCTCACAAATAAGTGAAATAGATGAAGCAGGTCAATTTGTAAAGCACATTCTATATATATATAGCAAAATACCTATAAAAGTAGAATTTATTATTTTTTAACAGGAGAATTTATCTGCCATTTCATTTTATAGGTAGGCACAGAAAGTCTCTTTGGAACACTTTAAATTTGCCTCTTTCCTGAATTTTCCCTCCTAATTAGGCAAATATAAGATGTGAAGTTTCCCGTACCCTGTTGTATGCTTAGCTGGAGAAGATGTGAGTAAGTCTGCATAGATGCCAAGGGGTCTCCTGGGAGGCAAGAGAGAGTGATATTCTAAACTTCCCCTTTTAGATCATCTATGGTAGCTTGGGATGGGTCAACTGATATCTGCAGGTGAGAAAGAACTTGAAACATCTGGAACTATTGTTCTGGTCTCAACCCCAGGGCCTGGAAGTCTGGGGAAGAGTCCAGAAATAGAGCTTCTCGGCATGGATGTGTAATCACCGATGGCTGTAACTAGGGGGTCATGTGTGAGGAGACCTACTGCAACCTACAACAGGATATGGACCAGAAAAGGCATCATCTCAGCCATAAAAAGAACACAGGAGATTGTGTGGTATGGAACCCTTTTCATGGCAACACCTGTGGTAACAGTAGAAATAAAGGCAGCTCAACTGGGTACCCATTAGTGGACACATCAGTCTCCCGAGTTCTCTCTCCTGACATTTGGAATGAAGACTGGCCCCGCTGGCAGAAGTTCTTGGATAATTAAAAAAAGGAGAAGACTCAAGAGGAAGATACTAGACTCCCCGCTAACCTGCACATGCAGGGTCCCCAGGCAGGTATCTCCGATTACCTGTAGATGAGGTATGGATAAGAGGAGGTATAGGTTCCAGGTAGAGAGAGTTTTAGGAATTTGCCAAGGTCACTGGCATCCCAAGGCTCCTAATCTCCTTTCCCAGCAGCTGCTGACTCTCTAGACGGAGCAGTGCACCCAACTCACTGCTAATGACTCTGCCTTAACCACACTCCCCATTTCTCATGCCTTTGAGTGGAAATGTGACCTTGGAGTGGTGGCAAATCGTAAATCCTCCCAAGTCTTTTTCCTGCCTATGCATTGGCTGTTTCCCGTCTAATTGTTCATATTGTTAGGCGCAGTTCTTGGAAAGCATTAGATGCATCATCTAAAGACACTTACGCATGCTGAGATGCTCCAGTGCTGCTTGTGGGAGTCTGGAGGCAGAAGATGATTCTCCTTCTCTAGCCCCTTTCTGCAGAGACTGACAGCAAGACCAGGGCACCTTAAAGTTTCAGCAGGGTCTGAGGGGCCCCGGGGAGGGCATTGTCCTGGCTCCTGCAGATTTCCATTGTAGTTATTAGTATGCATGATAATGGCAGTTTAGTTCTTTTCCCTTGAAGATAGCTTTTAAATGTGCTCTGTTGGCCTCTTGATGAAATAGCTTCATGCATATTAATGACATCTTTTATTTACTTAGCAGCACCATTAAGCACTTTGAAATACCAGATTCCACCCAGAGTCTCCGGGGAGACAAGCCAATATCTCTAGACTTACTGGTTGAATGGGAAACTGAGGAAACAAAAAAGCTCAGTAACATCCTGAAAGCAACACAAGAAAGCCCCTCAGCTACATATGCTGTCCGTCTAGCAGGTGGTTATGGGCTTGACTGGGTAGCATTAAGTTGGGCTTCCTGCAGGTACATCCATTCTTACAGCAGGCTTTTACAGCAAGTGCTTACAGCAGCACTTGCTATGTGTATAGCACTCTACGGGGCACTGAGTAGGGAGGAAGGTGAATATAATTATAAAGTACAAGAGCTACATGGAAGGGCTTATTCTATTCAAGGAAACCTGAAAGAGAGGTTAGAGTAGAGAAAGCAATGTCTGAAAGTTAAGCTGGCACCGCTGCTGCAGAATTTGAGGGAATGCTACCCCAACTGCCCAGGCTTCTTGACCTAATAACAGCACATCTAGGAGTGCAGCCATTGATAAAAATGAGTTAGATATAGATAACTTGGGAAAGATGTCCATGATATAGCATTAAATGGGAAAATGGCCAATGACTTCATGTTTATTAACTGTATGTGTGTATGTTTATGGGCTATAGGCATATTATGTATGTAGACAAACAGATGGAGATAGATGATAGGTAGGAGATAAGAGAGGGAAAGAGTGAGAGCAAGAGAGAAAGCAACTAGAAGAACTTAGGAAGAATTTATGTGCAACTAAAGGCAATGTGGGGGGAGGAGTGAAAAGAGCCACACTCTTGGTTTTTTATTTCACATAATATTTTAAAAGTCATATTAGAGATGTTTTTTTGTTTGTGTTTTAGTATTTTCAAAATAAAATGTTCAAAAGTAAATACCTAAAAGGTGTAGTCTCCAACCTCAAGGACATTACACCCCAGAAGGGCAGACAAAGAAACATTCACTACATTATCAGAAAGAATAAATTAAAGACATGCTAGTACATGAGGAGTGTTTACTCGAAAAGGTGTGTATAAGATAAAAGGCCACGTGTTGAAAGAAAGTTTCCCACTGGGAATATTGACCAAGGACTAGATTCTTTCCTCTCCAGAGCAGTAGCTGCTAGTGAATTGCCTCTTCGGGCTCTGGGGTGGCTGCACTCAGCCCCAGCCACCCCGGGAAACACAAGCCAGCCTGGCTCCTCCCAAGGAAGGAAAGTGTTGAACCCACCCTTTCCAGGTCCCTGTTTCAATCCTACTACCACTGCCCATCTGTCCAGAAGGGGGACTGTAGGTGCTGAGGGCTGATCCAAGGAAAAATTTTGGTAGCTTTGCTGATTCAAATTTTCCCTGGAACTCTGAGCTTTTCCTGACATGAGTCACGACCCAATCACAGGTAATGTAACAGAAATTAACCCTGTGCTCTGTAAGTACCTACGAGGGGACCCTGACGGTGGCAAACCTGTCACTGCCGCTCAGTGCAGACTGCCTGCTAGAATCCTCCCATGCAGTGGCTCCTGCTGCTGCTGATGGAAATCATGCCCTTCTGGTAACCATGCCCTTCTTAGTAAAGGTTCTAAGTAAGAAACACATGTGGAGGGAAGGAGGGCACAGAGGGTGCCTCATTCTGACAGGAAAACCTAGGATGGTTTCACTGGCGAGGAAACACGCTAATTACTGAAGGACTGGATTTTGATTAGCAGAGAAAATAGGAAAGACATTTTACAAGAAGAAACGGAGAAGAATCCAACATTGAAACAGCAGCTAGCACTTAAATAGCCCTTACTTGGACAGGTACTGTTCTAAGCTCTTCACATATTTTGAATGGATTAATGCTTACAAAAATCCAGTGAGATTGGTACTGCTATTATACCCATTTTGCAGATGAGAAAATTGAGGCACAGAAAAGTTATTTTCCTAGGGTCCCAGAGGGAGTAAGTGGTACCACTGAGAATCAAACCAAGGGAATTTGGCTAGCTCTTGACCTCTCAGAATCTTCTAGTAAATGAAGAAATACTGGAGCACAGGTAAAGGAGTGGTGGGGAACACTAGAGGTAAAAATGTGCTGGTGCACAGAACAACTGCTCCCTACCATGGCTGGAATAGAGGCAATAACTCTGGAAGGCGAAATGCAGCTGCTGTCCTTGGATTCCGGGAAAAGGGCTGGGAACTTACTCTGAGGGAGCAGGAAGCCACCAGACATGTTTTTGGAAGAAAACACCTGCTCTGACATGCTCTGAGACATGACATCTTAGAAAAAGACCTCTAGTGTGGACAGGAGAGGGGAGGGCCTGAAGAGGTAAAGGCCATGTGGTAGGAGATGCTGGGCGCTTGAGTTGGAGTCATTCCAGTTATAGGAGACAGTGGAAGGGAGGGTCCTTGGTGGGTGAGAAACAGCCTTCCATGTGATTCTGCTTCCCAGCCAATCCCTGGTAGGAAGTGAATGGTGAAGATTGGGGTGCAGCCCAAGAACAGGTGACAATCAACCAGGAGCAGCAGCATCTTCAAGCAGTCCCCTGGCCTCCTTCAGACTTTACATGACTTACTTGATTTTCAAAACAATCCTGCCTTAACAGCACCCTCCTTTCCTCCAGCTTTGAAGCTAGAAGATGGTTCTGTGTTCTAAGAGTCCAAGACAGTATTTCGGAGCACCTCATGGCACAGAAAAACCAAAGCAACCGGCGGGGCTCTGGTTTTTCCTGATCCGGTGTCTGCGGGGAGGCATCTTGGACAATTTCCTGGGGGTTTTGGAAGCAGATGATGCCAAACCCAGGCCCAGTTTGCTCAGCTCCATTTGTAATGTACTCACACTGTAAATTGTAGACATTACAGCCAGGCACTCTCTTTATGGCATACTTTCATCCTGAAATGTTCCCATGCTACATTTTCATGTAACTTATGCACCTTGAATGTTGTAAAAACTGCCGTAAAAGTCAATATAAATGCAATAATGTCACGTCAGTCAAAGGCAGCAGAGCAGCCCTTTTGAGCAAACAATTGGGAAACTAGAGGGAAAACTCAATTGCTCCATGTTGCAAATTGATTAAAGATATGAATCAGAAAATTAAAGGGCTTTTGGAGTTTAGGTTATTACTAACTGCTTTACTTTATGGAGCTATTACTTTGATTCTATCTTGAGTCCAGTAAAGTGGCTGACAACATATGGTGAGATGGGGCTCTGTGTCTTTCTTATTAATGTGAATTACTCAAGATCAGCCTAAATGAATGCACGTGCACATCTTAGCCATGTGAGTTCATTTCTTAACACTGTATTTAAAATTATAAAAAAATAATTAATAACTAGGGTTGCATCTCTATTAGACTAAACCTGCGTGTTCTTCTCATCAGCCAGGAGAACCAATCCTATTTTCAAAGTGTGAGATGTTGCAACTGTCACCTGCATGTTTAGTTTATATTTTTTAGGCTACTCTAGAAGGGCAGGGAAGCATCAGGTATTGTCAACATGGTTGATTTGTGCTACCACCAGGTTCAGCCTATTGAGTGCCAAGGTGCCGTCCTCATCTAATTGTCTCAGTATCTGAAAGTCCATAATTAGATAGTCATTCCTCTAGAGATTAAACCTTTTGGTACTAAGCTTCTTGTATAACTATCTTAGGATCGAATAAACTTAAGCTCAGGAAAAAAACCTTAGCAATAATTAATATGGCCCTTTGGGCCTTGGCAGCCAGGAAGCTAAGAGCTAAATTTAATATTCAGTGGTAGTAATCGCCCTGTGCTGGATTCCCGGGCTAACGTGCTGCTGGGCACATTTAGTGTGTGCTCAGTGAAGGATGGCTGAACGGAGGAATGAGAGATAATGACTAATAGTCACGTTTATTATTGCTTACTGTGAGTGGGAGTTTGCAGGTATGCTAAGTGCTTCTAAACATTACCGTAAATTAATCTTAACAATAGTCTTCTCAGCTATTTTCATGACTGTTTTACAGATGTGCAGGCAGGCTCCTAGAGGTTAAGTGACTCACCCACGTTCACCTAGTTTGGATTTGAAACCAGTACTCTGTGACTTTAGAACCAGCACTCTCAGCTACAACCCGAAGGAATGATCACGCAAAGGGACAAAAGTAGGTTGCTCATAGGACTTGAAAGTTAATTTGGAAACAACAGATATTAGCTGTCTCCTTATAGAGAAGAAAGTTTTCAAATGAGTAGATCTTGATTGTAAGCAGATTGAGAGTTTCAAGACATCTTTGGGGAAAATGGATCAGGCAGAAGGAGTGTTATTCAGCAATAGAAGCACAGACTAAATGAGAATCAAGGAGGCTGGTGTGGGTAGTGCCCACCCAGCAGGGTCCAAGAGATGGGGCGCCATAGCATGGGCTTTGCATGTCACAGCCCCATTGATGTCTGAATCTGAAGCCATTAACTGTCAAAATTCCCTTATTCTGATACCTTGCTGACCAAACAAACTTCTGCTTTGGTTTTGGCAGGCCAAGTGTGTCTGTCTACCAGCAGGAATGTGATGACTGTACCCAATCTGATTGGCACAGGAGTTATGGTGTTTGGGGTAAATTAATTAATAAGCAGTCTGATTTACACAATGTCTCTGAGGTTAATTGGAGACTGTTCCTGACCAGCCTAGTCCTTCTTGGGTGCTGACCAAACTAGCTTTCTTAGTCTGCAAGGGTGAGAGACTGGCTCTGATCTGCAAAATTTACTGTGGTTAGGAAGGCAAGCCTGGGAGTCCCTTCCTCAACACCTGGATTCACCTTTATTCAAATTTTTACTAATCATTTGCTCTGCTTTCTTTTGTAATAACTCTGAATCTTCTGGCCAATATTTATTTGTTTGGCTTTAGATGTGCCTTAAACATGAGTTATTTCAGATGTCTTTCGATTTAAAAGCAAGTAGCTTTAAAATAAACATGAATATACAGATATGCCTATATGAGAAATGTTCAAATCAGCAAGCCCATTGGTGGCGGAGAGGGAGAGGAATCACCCACTGTGATCCAGGTCCTGAAGGAATAGGGTGCAGAGAAATTATGGTGGAAAGAAGCAGAAAAAATAGGAGAGACAGTGCAAACACTCTTGCTAAAAGTTTGCCAAAGGAAGACCCATCTATTCATTCATCCGTCCATCTCCCCATCCATCCATTCATTCAAGCCAACCAACACTCACTAAGAATTAGTCATGTGCCAAACACTGCTTTGATCCAGGGGACATAGATGGCAGTTAGTGATGCTATTCATGAGGCAATTCAGCTTTCTTCCTGCTAAATGTTTACCCCATGTGCCACAATCAGATGTATTCATCACACAATTATTTGAAGGGTATTTTAGGCACCCTACACATCTCCATTCAGTGCCTCTCTTAATCTCTTGTGACTCCTCACATCTTAGCCCTTTCCAGCATCTCCTTTCTGCAGGGGGCCAAGGAGCCTATAACAGGCAGAGGAATAAACTTCTAAGTGAAGTTCCCAGGTTGGTGGGAAAGGTGTTTGAGGTTCAGGATCTGGGAATTCTTGAGATCTGCAATTATTTCATAGCCCAGATTGCCTGTACAAGGATATAGCTTGGAGATATTCCCCAGACCCCCATGACAGAAGGAGTCAGAAGTCCCCACCATGTCTTCTGTACTGCAGTAACTGCATTCTCGTCCCCTGTCACCAGACATCTCCATGACCCTTGCCTTACCTTTTCTTCCTCAGTTCCCATAATCATCTCATCTCTTGAATTTACCAGTTTTGTGCAGGATAATTCATCGAGTGTGATCTCAGAGAAACCAAAGCTGTTGGCCATTTGGGGATGCAGGAAGCCATAAGAGTGTCTTGTCTTCACCCTTCTGGATTGTGAGGACACTCTGGCTTGGCCTTTACTTGGTTGCCACAACTGACTGCCAAGTGGGTAGGTAGAGTGCAGGTGAAAAGGGGGTATTTTCAGCAAATATTGCCAGTTTGCTCTGTGCAGTCAGGATGGAGAAGATTTCTAAGACTCTAGTTCATAATTTCTTCAGAAGGTACTCATTCATTCATTCATCATCATCTATTCCTAATTATCCGTTCATCCCTTTACCCATTTAATAAGTTCTTTTGAGCAGTGGAATTTTCAAGTTCTCAGACTTGGTATATTTTATTCAAGAGTTTATACTCTTCTTTTGCTCTTTTATAAGATACTTAGGTATTTTTTTTTATTATGTAAAAGATACTTCATTACTTTTCAAAGTAAGTCATAACATTTCTGCATAGACTATTATGAACTGAATTCCGTAGCCTCAAAATTCATATGTTAAAGTCTTAACCTCTGATGTGACTATATTTGGAGACAAGTCCTTTAAGAAAGTAATAAAGGTTAAATGAGGTCATTAGGGTAGGGCCCTAATCCATTAGGACTGGAGTCCTCATGAAAAGAGGAAAAAACACCAAGAGTGCACTTGTGTACAGAGGAAAGGGCGTATGAGTGCCCCGTGAGAAGGCTGACATCTGCAGGCCAAGGACGGAGCCATGAGAAACCAAACCTGCCGACGCCTTGATCTTGGACTTCCAGACTGCAGAACTGTGAGAAAATAAATGTCTATTGTTTAAGCCCCCAGTCTGTGCTATCTTGTTTTGGCAGCCTGAGCAAACTGAGGAAGGTGGTAAGAGGTATAATGTAACATAGTCCTAGGCAATAAGAAACATAATATTAAATAATACATATTTTATATAACAGATTATTAGCATTAGTGTCTCACAATAATGTACAATTTAAAATATTTTTTCATAGGCTTATATCATTTTGAACCTCTCACTAATATCCTAACGTGGAAATAACTATTGTTATAATCCCCATTCTGCAGATAAGGGAAATGAGGTTCAACAGAGGTAAGTGACTTGTTTAAGATCATCCAGTTAGAAAGAGAAGAAACTGCCTTCACAAAGGACTGCCTTAACTGCAGTGACAGGAAAAAATGTGCTGCAGCCCAAAAGTGATTTTCAGAACATCTGACAACAGAACACCAAGTTAAATGTATAGGTGTTTCCCATCCTGACCCCATTCCCTTCCAATTTAAGTAAGCCCTATATAAAAATCTATATTCAAACACAAAGTAAATTCTAAGCCTATTTCAACATTTTAAGCAGAATTATCACTTTTCAAAAAAGGTTATTTTTAAAAAAGTAAATTCCCCTATTTCATTTAACATTTCACTCTTTCTTTAGAAAAAGTGATTTACACACACATTCCATAAACAAATATGGTGAATAAAAAGATATAACTTTACTAGAATCAAGCAAGCAAGTAATGCTGAAGAGATACCGATAAGGAGAATAATCGTATGGCTGCCTTCCATGGGCCATGGAGGCCTGGAGCCTAGGCCTGAGCACCTCAGGTTCTGGCCTCAGCTACTCACCTATATTAAGACCTAAGTGTGAGCGAGAGATTTACTTTACGAATATTTGGAGATTCCTCTGAGAAACATGCACAACTTTGTCTAACCCTTCCTATCTACCTTCTTCCTTCCAGAAATACTCCTCTTCCACCCTCTCGCAAGGAGTTCAAAAGGAAGCAGCTTTTTTCTAACTGATCCACCCCCTGAGTAGGTGGGGCCAGTTATAGACCCTCAATTTGCTGACGCCAGTTTGTTATTCTGGTCATGTGTGCCTGGCTTTTGTTTAACCCAGTCAAAGCCCTTCCTCAGCATTTTTAAATTTGGCCTCTAAAAGAGGAGAAACTCCCCAGTGATACGAGACAAGGCACTGGAATTGTAGGCAACCACGTTCCCCATTATAACAGAAGCCAGTTTATGGTGGGAGAGAATGGAGCTTACTCAGAGAGAAGCACAGATGAGAGAGGGAGAGAAAAAGGAAGGTAGTGAAATTATAAGCTCTGATTCCAAGTGTCCTTGAGGGCCAGATCACCTATGCTCTTCTAGCAGCCACGTGAGCTAATAAGTTCCCTTTATACCTAAACTAGTTCAGATTGGATTTGTCAATTATGAACAAAAGACCTTGTGATATTGCGATTTATCATGAGAAATATATATTTGTTTTCCATCCCCATTTCTGGTACAGAACTCCTAAAACCCTTGGAATTTCCTAAGTCATAGAGAGATAAAGGTGTTTTAATATTCATAACAACCCCCTTTCAATCACAACATACTTTACGTTAATGAGATGACTTTTGGAAGCACCTAAAGATGGGAGCTAGATGCCAGGGGAACAAACCCTGTGATTAGAGAGTTGAAATTTCAGTCCCACCCCTCTCACCTCCAGGGAGGGGAGAGGGGCTGGAGGTTGAATCAATCACCAATAGCCAATGATTTAATGAATTACGCCATTGAAATGAAGTTTCCATAAAACCCAAAGGATTGGGCTTCCTTGGTGGCTCAGTGGTTAAGAATCCGCCTGCCAATGCAGGGGTCACAGGTTCGATCCCTGGTCTGGGAAGATCCCACATGCCATGGAGCAACTAAGCCCGTGCTCCACCACTACTGAGCCTGTGTTCTAGAGCCTGTGAGCCACAACTACTGAGCCCACGTGCCACAACTACTGAAGCCTGCATGCCTAGAGCCCGTGCTCTGCAACAAGAGAAGCCAGCGCACTGAGAAGCTCGTGCACTGCAACAAAGAGTAGCCCCCACTCGCCGCAACTAGAGAAAGCCCGTGCGCAGCAACGAAGACCCAACACAGCCAAAAATCAAAAACAAAAAAATACATAAAATAAATTTTAAAAAAGGTGGGGTTCAGAGAGCTTCTGGGTTGGTGAACACATGGAGGTGCTGGGAAAGCAATGTGCTCAGAGAACATGAAAGCTCTGTGTCATTCCCACATACCTTGTCCTATGCATGTCTTCCATATGGCTGTTTCTGAGTTATATCTTTTCATAATAAACTGATAATCTAGCAATAAAATGTTTCTCTGAGATCTGTGAGCTGCTCTAGCGAGTTAATCAAACCTGAGGAAGAGTTTGGAGAGCCTCCAATCTACAGCTAGTCAGTAAGAAGCACAGGTGATGCCCTGGATTAGCAATTGGTGTCTGCGGTGACAGTATTGTAGGACTGAGCCCTTAACGTGTGGGATCTGACACTATCTCCAGTTAGTGTCAGAATTGAGTTAGTTTCTTGGTCGTGCTGGAGAAAACACACACTGGAGACCCCCTTCTATCAAAGAGATTGGGAGAAGGGGAAACATTTACCAAATACTATCTTGAGAAGATGTTAGCAGGCTGTCTGATTTTGTGCAGTAAATGCTTAGCTGGCAGGGGGTCACTGCAAAGAAAAGGAAGGGGAAGTTAGGGAAGTGGCAAAAGGAAACCCAGCTTTGCCAAGGGAAAAGTTTGCCTTAGAGAAGAAAGCTCCTCCAACACAGAAAAGATCTTAGCCGTTGTCAATTCCATCTTGTCCTACCATAGTAAATATTGGATTCTTTGATTTGATTTTAGTTTCTTCTCCTTGAGACTTTCTGAGGCCCATGGAAGTCACTAGTCCATGCAGAAAGACCCTGACCCCAGGATCGAGGGATTTGAACTTTATTATTCTCATCCCAGTGAAGAACAGAAAGACTTGGCCTGTTCTCTCCAGAGATCTGAGCACTCATAAGACCCCCTTCACCACAGAATAAGAGACTAAAAAACTGGTTGAGCTTGTTCAAACAAAGTCTCAATTTCCCATCAAGCAATTGAAAGTTGGGGTTACATGTTGAGGTAGACTTCAGACTCTTTTAATGGCATTCAGAGACATAGTTCCCCAACCAATTGGCATTCAGGAAATGTTTATCAGTTCTGACAGCCACAAGTTCCACCCTGGCCAATTTTAGCTCCTATGACTGGAAGTGACTTGAATGTTTGAAATTCTGTAAAATACAGGCTAGTTTTGAAATGGAGCCGCAGAACTACGATGGCTTTCTGGCTTAGCTGTTAGGCAATTTAGGTCAAAATCCTCTCTCTTCTGAACAAGGCAAAGCTTCCCTGAAAGGACTGGTGATAAACTTTCAATAAATCTGCTGGGTGGTGGGAAATGAAGGAAGAAATTTTTTAATGATTTATGAACCTGAGTGAAGTGATATTTTCATTGTTGTCCACTTTCCATAATTCTTCTCTTTTAAATTCCCTTTAGTGTCTTTTTAAGAACATAGAAGATAGGGATCAGCATCCTTTGGGGGGATTGCCTCCAAGATAGTGAGCACAGGACCATAAAGTGCATGCATCTATATATGTGTGTAAGCAAACTTCACTTGGGAACAACTGATAATTCTGTTTATGTTTGCCTCAGTATCAATAGAGGAGGGGATTTTTACATAAGTAAATTTTGAAATAATTGCTTCCTTCTTTAAGGACTTTTATAAAACTATTTTTACTTTTTTTTTTTAAATTAGGGAGGGGGAATAATTTTCCTTAATTAATTGATTAGCTAATAAATTGGTTCACTCATTTGCTCTTTTTCTATTATCTTATGTTTGGACTTGGCTACATCCCATGACGCTCTGACAAGAACCTTAAGATCATAGTCAGCACCCCGGGCTTGTTTCTCCTCTGTGCCTCATGCACAAGCAAGTATGGGGTCCTGTTAACTGTGTATGTGTGTCCACATGTGCTTAACATTTACTGAGACCTACTTTGAGTCTGTGCTATTTTACCTTTTAAGCATTCTTTTTAAAATTTTCTCAAAAAATCCTTGAAGCAAAAACTTAACACTCATTTTAGAGAAGATATAACCAAGCTCAGAGAGGCTGAGTCACTTGCCTGAGCTTGAGCTAGAGGCAGAGCCGAAGTGTGTGGCCTCCTGTAAGTGACCTGGCCTCTCTGGGTTTCGTCTCCTCTTGGGTCCAATGTGAGGTCTCCCCGCTCCCTTCCAGCTATACAACACCCCCAATGACTTTCAATACTGGTTTAGAAAATGTCGAATTCATTCGGTGAATCAGAGACATTGACTAGATATCAATAATCCGAGTAACCACCAGGAGAAAAGAAGGATCCCCTCGCTAAGGCCAGATCCTGTTTTTGACATAGAAGAAAATGGAATGTAAATGCGCCTGCAGAAATTCAGACAATATGATTTACTAACAAGCCTTGATAACTCTGCTGAAGGCGTGGTCACTCTGAAGAAACAAATGCCTCGAATCAACAACAGGCCTTTATGTGGGTACCAAGGAGCATCTCTGTGTCTTTATGTTCAGAGCATTAGCTCCAGTTTGATGTTTGGGTTTTAGATCAAGGACGCCATTGACCAACACGCACACATGCATGCCCAGGTGAGGGCACATTTTAATTAGTCCTCATTTGATTTTTAATCTTGCTTTTATTCCATGAGTACTTTAAAAGATTTATTATCATATCATGTGTAGCCTAATTCTTTTGCCTCTTTACTTTTTTCTTCTTTTCTACTCTCCCTTTTCTTTTTTCCTGTTCTTTCTTTGCCCTAATTTTTCTATTATTCTTGTTTCATCACCCACCTTGAGTTTTTTTCCTCCAACCTTTTAGCTGTACCTATTTCCCCTTCTGCCTGCTTTCTATGTGCCCTTCCCATTTCCCTTGTCTCCAAAGCACTAATTGGGATGCACAGGGCTTGGTCAGAACTGCCCATGGGAAACCCACTGATTGGGATTGAGAAGTGGTCCAGGAGGGCACAAGGGCTGACAGCTCCCGTACTTATCACAGAAACCTTGTCCTACAACCGAATCCTCTGGCTAGTTGCTTTTTGGCTCTGAGACATCTTGAGGGAAAAGGAAGTGTTATCTTTGTAGGTCTGTTTCCCTGAATTGAAAGCCAGTTGTGAACATTACTGGAAACTTTGAAGATGAGATGCCTGAGGCAAGTTAACTGGGAAAATGTGTAGGCCCCAACAGAAGTAACATTCACAGCTCCTCAGAAAGAGTTAGTGGAAGGCTGCAGAGAGGTTTCACAGGGAAGCCCCAGGAGATTAAGAGAAACAGGCTTCCATCTCTTTTGGAGCTGTGGTTCCTACTCTACTCTCTGTGTGTCTCTCTGTCTCTGTATCCCTTTCTCTGTCTCTCTTTGTCTCTCTGTCTCTCTCTCGTGCACACACACCCTCTCCATTTATATAGCTGTGAGCCAGCTTCTGAGTCTTGGTGGTACAACCACCTCTCTTCCCTAAAACGCGTACAGGCTACAACACTCAGCTTGAATTCCAGCTCTGACCTTTTTGATGTCTTCAGGTCAGGCCAGTGAGTGAGATGGGGTTAAGGAATGAGTTTTTCCTGTCCTGATGTTGTCAAAGCAAATGTTCGTGCAGACAGAAGTTGTGTGGTCTTCCATAGAGTGAAGCAGAGTAATTAAAGAAAACTTCCTGTTCTTTCCATATCCCTCTCCAGATATGTGCTCTTTTACATTGTGGGTGGGCATTGTTCTCCCACTGGGGTGCTGCTTTGGAGCCAGTCATTCAGTTATCACTACAATCAGGTCATATCAAGGTACTCAACGATGACCACACTAGCTACCACATGGAGAGCACTTGCTATGTGCCAGCCACTGTTTTAGGTGCTTTGCTTACATTATGGAAAGCATTTTAGTAATCCTGCAAGGTACAAGTGTTTATAGAGCAACGGGTATTCACAGGAGAGGGAGATCACCATGAGTGAGTAATCCTGCAAATACTAGCCTTCTTTCCCAAAAGGGATGTCATTGTCAATATCATCACCATCTCCTGCAATGCATTGTCAAGCTTGGTCAATTCAGGGCACCATGAGGTCAACTGTTGGGTTTCAGTGATGTTGGGGCACCCTCCCTGCATCTTCTCCACCCTGGATACAAGCACATCTGTGTCTGAGACACCTATACTCCCTGACATTCAAAGCACATCTCATCACCAATGATATACCAGAAATGTGGGTACTCTCACAAGTTTGCATGGCCTGTGCCTGTTAGAGCTGTAGATACTAAAAATGGAACTTTCTAGAGAATATGAAGAAAAATATGGAGAGAGAGAGACAGGCAGAGAGACAGAGAGACAAAGTAAGTTACAGAAATTACTCTGCCAGAAAGAAAACTACCCTGGTAGGACATTGTCAGGTGTCGTCTTTGCTTTGCTGGCCTCTGGGTATGCAGTGTTGGGTAAGTTACTTAAATACCTTAATGTCCACTTCTCTTTCTCCTCTTGCCTCTCACCTTTGCTGGCTTTTCCTTTTCCCCCAGTCTATACCTTAAATGTTGGTGTTTCACATAGTTCTGTCTTTATGCATCATCTCTTTTCATCCTTCAGATTCTCAGATTATCTCTGGTTGATCTTACCTACTTCCTTTACTCCTGCTCTAGTATTTCTGATAAAAACCCATGTACTGGTGCAGACATATTTAAATGTTGGCACAGATGTAGTATGCTTTTCTTAAGGAATTTTTTCCTACTTATTAAAAATTTGGGATGCTGGAATGAACATCTGAGGTGTCATTTACATAAACTACAGTGGGAATAATGGTTCCTGGAAATTTGCAATTTAGTGTTTCAATATGTAAAGTGAATGTGCAGGATTGGGCAACATTGTTGTCATAGCAAAAGACTGAAATCACCTAAATATCCATCAGTAGGAAACTGGTTAATTAAATGATAGCACTTCGTACTATGAAATAAAATACAGACTTTAAAAACATTGTGATATAATAATGCAAGTGGCTGAAATTAAGAAGATTGACCATCCCAACTGTTGCTGGGCATGTGGAGGAACCAGAACTTCCATACACTGCTGATAGGAATGGAAATAATACATCCATGGTTCTGCAGTTACCATACACCCACCATATGATTTTGACACTCCACTTGTCAAATACTCCAGCAGATTTGGAGTCAGTAGGTCCGGGGTAAAGGCCTGGTATCCACATTTTGAAAAATCTCACCATGTCCTCTGTCATATACCCTTGATTAAGAGATGTTGTCCTTAACCTAAACCCTGTATCACAGCACCTTGCATATAATAGTTCAATAAACATATGGGGAGAAAGAATCAAAGGCAGATTGACATGGTGAAGAAAACTAGGATTGGGGTCAGAACTTTGGATCAAGTTTTGTCTCTGCCTGTAACTAGCCAATGACTCAAATACAATCGCTTAACCTTTTAGGACTTCAGATTTCTTTCTATAAACAAGTGGTGGGGAAGGCAGACAGATCAGATGGTCCCTTAAATCTCTTCAGCTCCATCATTCTAGGGAGGAGTGTTTATGATTCAGAATATAAAAGATTACAAGGTCATACATTGTGAAATCGGGTTGAGGAAACCTCATAATTCAGTCATAGACATTAGAGAAGAATCTTGCTCAGAGATTTTCCACTATTTGAGGAACTCAAACCATCCTCCCTATCAGAAAAGGATGGTTCCCTTGCAAATGCATTCTGATGCACTAGTGTGTTAGCTTTCTAGGGCTGCTGCAACAATGTAGAACAGACCAGGTGGTTTGAAGAAATTTCTGTTCTTCTGAGTTGAAGAACAGAAATTTATTTTCTCAGGATTCTGGAGGCTAGAAGTACAAGATATCAGCTGGGTTGCTTTCTTTTGAGTCTCTCTCCTTGACTTATAGATGACCACCTTCTCCCTATGCCTCACATAGTCTCCCCTGTGTGGATTTGTGTCCTAATTTTCTCTTCTAAGGACACCAATCCTATTGGATGAGGGCCCATTTTAATGACCTAATTTAACTGAATTATCCCTTTAAAGACTCTCTAAACACAGTCACATTCTGACAGGGGCATCAACATATGAATTTGGGGAGAACACACTTCAACCTCTAACAGGTAGTGAACAGAGTATCTATGCAAATGGCAGCCTCTACCTAACTATGATAGCAGAGTCTCTCTTGGTTTGGAGCTTGAAGGAACAGAGAAGCATTGGCTTATAGAAAATTAAAACCATGATGATTTTAAACCAAGTATCTCTTGCATCCTTTGCTTTAATGCAGCAAACTTCCTCAGAAGACTCTGTTACTGATAAAACTATTTCTGCACAAGAAAGCCCTTGCTCCCCATTGTTACCAGCAATGAGAATTATACCAGGGGTGACTTGAGCCATATTCCAAACACTGGATCAGACAGACTCTGCCCTCTGAACAGCTATATCAGAACAATAGACTTTTATATTATTCACACACACACACAAAAAGAAAACAAGAAACAATTTATCACAAGAGAACTCTTCAGAAGATTTGAAATTTATTTTCACCTCAAATTGGGGGAGTAGAGAGATGAGGATGAGACCACAGAAATTTGAAAGCATACAGAAACCTGAGAAATGATCTATAACTGTATTTCCTAGACTTTTTGCATTTTATTACCAACATTTTTTTTAAACTGAGGTGTCTCTCATGGTTTCCAATTTTTGTTGTACCAAATATAGGGGTTAAAAATAAATAAAGGACATATTAAAAACAAAAAATTTGAAAGACATAGTCTCAGACCTAAAAGAGTCATAGTCATTTAAATGGAATATCTGGCTTTATTAACAAACAACTAAACAAAAGTAGTACAAAAACAAAAACACTTCCTCAAACATCTTGCCTCATTCTGACAAGAAGTTAGTCATGAATCAGGAGCAGCCTATAGACTAGTGTTTGCGACCCTCACCGTTCTAGATCAATGTTGTTCAAACTTGAGAATGTTCAGACTTTCCACAAACCCAAATTGAGAAACATCAAAATCAAAGTTAACTATTATCATTTTGGATTTTGTCTTGGTGCCAACATACTTACAGTAATTTTGACATGGAATTCTTTTTACGGATAAGAGAGCTCAATGCAGAGGGGTCAAAAGGAATTAGAAAATAGGATTGGATGCATGTTTCCTCACTTTGCATATTTATTTATTCATTCATTCATTTATTTACTTATAACATTTTTATTGGAGTATAACTGCTTTACAATGGTGTGTTAGTTTCTGCTGTATAACAAAGAAATCAGCTATACATATATTTATATTACCATATCCCCTCCCTCTTGCGTCTCCCTCCCACCATCCCTATCCAACCCTTCTATGTGGTCACAAGGCACTGAGCTGATCTCCCTATGCTATGCGGCTGCTTCTCACTAGATATCTATTTTATATCTTGTAATATAATTAAGTCCATGCCACTCTCTCACTTGGTCCCATCCTACCTTTCTCCCTCCCAATGTCCTCAAGTCCATTCTCTACATCTGCATCTTTATTCCTGTCCTGCCCCAGGTTCTTCATAACCTTTTTTTTTTTTTTATAGATTCCATATATATGTGTTAGCATACGATATTTGTTTTTCTCTTTCTGACTTACTTCACTCTGTATGACAGACTCTGGGTCCATCCACCTCACTACAAATAACTCAATTTCGTTTCTTTTTATGGCAGAGTAATATTCCATTATATACATGTGACATATCTTCTTTATCCATATATCTGTTGATGGACACTTAGGTTGCTTCCAGGTCCTGGCTATTGTAAATAGTGCCACAATAGACACTGTGGTACATGACTCTTTTGAATTATGGTTTTCTCAGGGTATATGCCCAGTAGTGGGATTTCTGGGTATGGAAGTTCTATTTTTAGTTTTTTAAGGAACATCCATACTGTTCCCCATAGTGGCTTTATGAATTTACATTCTCACCAGCAGTGCAAGAGAGTTCCCTTTTCTCCACACCCTCTCCAGCATTTAATGTTTGTAGACTTTTGGGATGATGGCCATTCTGTCTGGTGTGAGGTGATACCTCACTGTAGTTTTGATTTGCATTTCTCTAATGATTAATGATGTTGAGCATTCTTTCATGTGTTTGTTGGCAATCTGTATATCTTCTTTGGAGAAATGTCTGTTTAGGTCTTCTACCCATTTTTGGATTGGGTTGTTTGTTTTTTTGATATTGAGCTGCGTGAGCTGCTTGTAAATTTTGGAGATGAATCATTTGTCAGTTTCTTCATTTGCAAATATTTTTTCCCATTCTGGGGTTGTCTTTTTGTCTTGTTTATGGTTTCCTTTGATGTGCAAAAGCTTTTAAGTTTCATTAGGTCCCGGTTGTTTATTTTTGTTATTATTTCCATTTCTCTAGGAGGTGGGTCAAAAAGGATCTTGCTGTGATTTATGTCATAGAGACATAAATCTGCCTATGTTTTCCTCTAAGAGTTCTTTAGTGTCTGGCCTTACATTTAGTTCTTTCATCCATTTTGAGTTTATTTTTGTGTATGGTGCTAGGGAGTGTTCTATTTTCATTCTTTTACATGTAGCTGTCCAGTTTTCCCAGCACCACTTATTGAAGAGGCTGTCTTTTCTCCATTGTATATTCTTGCCTCCTTTATCAAAAATAAGATAACCATATATATGTTCATGGGCTTATCTCTGGGCTTTCTATCCTGTTCCACTGACCTATATTTCTGTTCTTGTGCCAGTACCATACTGTCTTGATTACTGTAGCTTTGTTGTATAGTCCGAAGTCCGGGAGCCTGATTCCTCCAGCTCTGCTTTTCGTTCTCAAGATTGCTTTGGCTATTCAGGGTCTTTTGTGTTTACATACAAATTGTGAATTTTTTTTTCTAGTTCTGTTAAAAATGCCATTGGTAATTTGATAGGGATTGCATTGAATCTGTAGATGGCTTTCGGTAGTAGAGTCATTTTCACAATATTGATTCTTCCAATTCAAGATCATGGTATATGTCTCCATCTGTTTGTATCATCTATAAATACTTTCATCAGTGTCTTATAGTTTTCTGCATTCAGGTGTTTTGTCTCCTTAGGTAGGTTTATTCCTAGGTATTTTATTCTTTTTGTTGCAGTGATAAATGGGAATGTTTCCTTAATTTCCCTTTCTAATTTTTCATCATTAATGTATAGGAATGAAAGAGATTTCTGTGCATTAATTTTGTATCCTACAACTTTACCAAATTCATTGATTAGCTCCAGTAGTTTTCTAGTGGCATCTTTAGGATTTTCTATGTATAGTATCATGTCATCTGCAAACAGTGACAGCTTTACTTCTTCTTTTCTGATTTGGATTCCTTTTATTTCTTTTTTTTTTCTCAGATTTCTGTGGCTAAAACTGCCATAACTATGTTGAATAATAGTGGTGAGAGTGGGCAAACTTTTCTTGTTCCTGATTTTAGTGGAAATGGTTTCAGTTTTCCACCATTGAGAATGATGTTGGCTGTGGATTTGGCCTTTATTAGGTTGAGGTAAGTTCCCTCTATGCCTACTTTCTTGAGGGTTTTTATCATAAATGGGTGTTGAGTTTTTTCAAAAGCTTTTTCTGCATTTATTGAGATGATCATACGGTTTTTCTCCTTCAATTTTTTAATATGGTTTATCACATTGATTGATTTACATATATTGAAGAATCCTTGCATTCCTGGGATAAACCCCACTTGACCATGGTGTATGACTCTTTTAATGTGCTTTTGGATTCTGTTTGCTAGTATTTTGTTGAGGATTTTTGCATCTATGTTCATCAGTGATATTGGCCTGTAGTTTTATTTCTTTGTGACATCTTTGTCTGGTTTTGGCATCAGGGTGATGGTGGCCTCGTAGAATGAGTTTGGGAGTGTTCCTCCCTCTGCTATATTTTGGAAGAGTTTGAGAAGGATAGGTTTTAGCTCTTCTCTAAATGTTTGATAGAATTCGCTTGTAAAGCCATCTGATCCTGGGCTTTTGTTTGTTGGAAGATTTTTAATCACAGTCTCAATTTCCTTGCTTGTGATTGGTCTGCTTATATTTTCTATTTCTTCCTGGCTTAGTCTCGGAAGGTTGTGCTTTTCTAAGAATTTGTCCATTTCTTCCAGGTTGTCAATTTTATTGGCATATACTTGCTTGTAGTAATCTCTCATGATTCTTTGTATTTCTGCAGTGTCAGTTGTTACTTCTGCTTTTTCATTTATAATTCTATTGATTTGCGTCTTCACCCTTCTTTTCTTGATGAGTCTGGCTGATGGGTTATCAACTTTGTTTATCTTCTCAAAGAACCGTCTTTTAGTTTTATTGCTCTTTGCTATTGTTTCCTTCGTTTCTTTTTCATTTATTTCTGATCTGATCTTTATGATTTCTTTCCTTCTGCTAACTTTGGGGTTTTTTGTTCTTCTTTCTCTAATTGCGTTAGGTGTAAGGTCAGGTTGTTTACTTGAGATGTTTCTTCTTTCTTCAGGTATGATTGTATTGCTGTTATCTTCCCTCTTAAAACTGCTTTTGCTGTTTCCCTTAGGTTTTGGGTGGTTGTGTTTTCATTGTCATTTGTTTCTAGGAATTTTTTGATTTCCTCTTTAATTTCTTCACTGATATCTTGGTTGTTAAGTAGTGTATTGTTTAGCTTCCATGTGTTTGTATTTTTTACAGTTTTTTTTTTCCAGTAATTGATATCTAGCCTCATAGTTTTGTGGTTGGAAAAGATACTTGATACAATTTCAGTTTTCTTGATACTTGATACAATTTCAATTTTCTTAAATTTCCCATATCTTAGGTCATATCTTTGTGACCTAAGATATGATCTATCCTGGAGAATGTTCCATGAGCACTTGAGAAGAAAGTGTATTCTGTTGTTTTTGGATGGAATGTCCAATAAATATCAATTAAGTCCATCTTGTTTAATGTATCATTTAAAGCTTGTGTTTCCTTATTCATTTTCATTATGGATGATTTGTCCATTGGTGAAGGTGGGGTGTTAAAGTCCCATACTATTATTGTGTTACTGTCGATTTCCCCTTTTACGGCTGTTAGCATTTGCCTTATGTATTGAGGTGCTCCTCTGTTGCGTGCATAAATATTTACAGTTGTTGTATCTTCTCCTTGGATTGATCCCTTAATCATTATGTTGTGCCCTTATTTGTCTCTTATAATAGTCTTTATTTTAAAGTCCATTTTGTCTGATATGAGAATTGCTACTCCACCTTTCTTTTGATTTCCATTTGCATGGAATATATTTTTCCATCCCCTCACTTTCAGGCTGTATGCGTCCCTAGGTCTGAAGTGGGTCTCTTTCAGACAGCATATATATGGGTCTTGTTTTTGTATCCATTCAGCCAGTCTATGTCTTTTGGTGGGAGCATTTAATCCATTTACATTTAAGATAATTATTGATATATATGTTCTTATTACCACTTTCTTAATTGTTTCAGGTTTGTTATTGTAGGTCTTTTCCTTCTCTTGTGTTTCCTGCCTAGAGAAGTTCCTTTAGCATTTGTTATAAAGCTGGTTTGGTGCTGCTGAATTCTCTTATCTTTTGCTTGTCTGTAAAGGTTTTAATTTCTCCATCGAATCTGAATGAGATCTTTGCTGGGTAGAGTAATCTTGATTGTAGGTTTTTCCCATTCATCACTTTGAATATGTCCTGCCACTTCCTTCTGACTTGCAGAGTTTCTGCTGAAAGATCAGTTGTTAACCTTATGAGGATTCCCTTGTATGTTATTTGCTGTTTTTCCCTTTCTGCTTTTAATATTTTTTCTTTGTATTTAATTTTTGATAGTTTGATTAATATGGTGTGTTTCTCCTTGGATTTATCCTGTATGGGACTCTCTGTTTTTCTTGGAGTTGATTGACTATATCCTTTCCTATATTAGGGAAGTTTTCAACTATAATCTCTTCAAATATTTTATCAGTCTGTTTCTTTTTCTCTTCTTCTGGGAACCCTATAATTCAAATGTTGTTGCCTTTAATGTTGTCTGAGAGTTCTCTGAGATTGTCCTCAAGTCTTTTCATTTTCTTTTCTTTATTCTGCTCTGTGGGAGTTATTTCCACTATTTTATCTTCTAGGTCACATCTGTTCTTCTGCCTCAGTGATTCTGCTGTTGATTTCTTGTAGAGCATTTGTAATTTCATTTATTGTTTTGCTCATCATTGTTTGTTTGCTCTTTAGTTTTCTAGGTCTTTGTAAAACATCTCTTGTATTTTCTCCATTCTATTTCCAAGATTTTGGATCATCTTTACCATTACTCTGAAATCTTTTTCATGTAAACTTTCTATTTGCTCTTCATTCATTTGGTGTGGTGGGTTTTTACCTTGCTCCTTCATCTGCTGTGTATTTCTCTGCCTTCTCATTTTGCTTAACTTACTCTGTGTGGGGTCTCCTTTTCACAGGCTGCATGTTCGTAGTTCTCATTGTTTTTGGTGTCTTCTCCCAGTGACAAAGGTTGGTTCAGTGGGTTGGGTAGGCTTCCTGGTGGAGGGGACTAGTGCCTCTGTTCTGGTGGATGAGTCTGGGTCTTGTCTTTCTGGTGGGCAGGAAATGTGTCTGGTGGTGGGTTTTGACGTGTCTGTGACCTTATTATGATTTTAGGCAGCTTCTCTGCTAATGCGTGGGGTTGTGTTCCTGTCTTGCTTGTTTTATGGTGTAGGGTGTTGAGCACTAACTTGCTGGTTGTTGAGTGGAGCTGGGTGTTAGCATTGAGATGGAGATCTCTGGGAAAGCATTTGCCATTTGATATTATGAGGAGCTGGGAGATCTCTGGTGGACCAATGTCCTGAACTTGGCTCTCCCATCTCAGAGGCACAGGCCTGACACCCAGCCAGAGCACCAAGACCCTGTCATCCACACACCTCAGAAGAAAAGGGAGAAAAAAAAAAGAAAGAAAGAAAAAAATAAATAAAATAAAATCAAGTTATTAAGATAATTATTAAAAATAAAAAATTTAAAAGTAATAAAAAAGGAAATAAAAAAGAAAAAAATAAAGAAGAGAGCAACCAAACCAAAAAACAAATTCGCCAATGATAAGAAGTGCTAAAAACTATAGAAAAAGAAAAACCAAAGTAAAAAAGAAAAACGGACAGAGAGAACCCTAGGACAAATGGTAAAAGCAAACCTATACAGACAAAATCACACAAAGAAGCATATACATACACACTCACAAAAAGAGAAAAAGGAAAGAAATATATATATCTTTGCTCCCAAAGCCCACCACCTCAATTTTGGGATGATTCGTTGTCTATTCAGGTATTCCAGAGATGCAGGGTACATCAAGTTGATTGTGGAGATTTAATCCGCTGCTCCTGAGGCTGCTGGGAGAGATTTCCCTTTCTGTTCTTTGTTCGCACAGCTCCTGGGGTTCAGCTTTGGATTTGGCCTTACCTTTGTGTGTAGGTTGCCTGAGAGCTTCTGTTCCCCACCCAGACAGGACTGGGTAAAGTAGCAGATGATTAGGGGGCTCTGGCTCACTCAGGCCAGGGGAGGGAGGGGTACGGAATGTGGGGTGAGCCTGCGGTGACAGAGGCCGGAGTGACATTACAACAGCCTGAGGCATGCCATGTGTTCTCCCGGGGAAGTTGTCCCTGGATCACGGGACCCTTGCAGTGGCAGGATGCACAGGCTCCCAGGAGGGGAGGTGTGGATAGTGACCTGTGCTTGCACACAGGCTTCTTGGTGACTGCAGCAGCAGCCTTAGCATTTCATGCCCATCTCTGTGGTCCGTGCTGATGGCCATGGCTCACACTCGTCTCTGGAGCTTGTTTAGGCTTGTTAGGCTCTGGATCCCCTCTCTTCGCTCACCCCAAAACAATGGTCTCTTGCCTCTTATGCAGGTCGAGACTTTTCCCTAGACTCCCTCCTGGCTAGTTGTGATGCACTAGCCCCCTTCAGGCTGTGTTCACTCAGCCAACCCCAGTCCTCTCCCTGGGATCCGACCTCCGAAGCCCAAGCCTCATCTCCCAGCCCCCACCAGCCCTGGTGAGCGAGCAGACAAGCCTCTCAGGCTCCTGAGTGGTGGTCGGCACCAATCCTCTGTGTGGGAATCTCTCTGCTTTGCCCTCTGCACCCCTGTTGCTGCGCTCTCCTCTGTGGCTCTAAAGCTTCCCCCCACCACCCCCTGTCTCCGCCAGTGAAGGAGCTTCCTAGTTTGTGGAAACTTTTCCTCCTTCACAGCTCCCTCCCCGAGGTGTAGGTCCTGTCCCTATTCTTTTGTCTCTGTTTTTTCTTTTGCCCTACCCAGGTACGTGGGGAGTTTCTTGCCTTTTGAGAAGTCTGAGGTCTTCTGCCAGCGTTCAGTAGGTGTTCTGTAGGAGTTGTTCCACATGTAGATGTATTTTTGATGTGTTTGTGGGGAGGAAGGTGATCTCCACGTCTTACATTTCCGCCATCTTGAAGGTCTCTCCCTTTGCATAAATACAAGATTTGAACATTTCTACATAGAGCTAAAATAAAGAGTCATTTAAGAAGGCTGGGAGTTGGGGTGGTCAAGAAGCAGAGCAGTGACTGATGAAATCAAAAAGCCTTAGCTCTTTCACTCCACAACCTTCTTCTGCTTCAGTTCCTAATCCCTTCCTTTAACCTCAAATAGAATCACCTGGAAGACTTGTTAAAATGGGTTTGTTGGGCCACATACCCAGAGTTTCTGATTTCACTGGTCAGGATGGGGCCTAATAATTTGCATTGCTAATGAGCTTCCAGATGATGCTGATACTGCTGGCTGGAGGGCCACACTTCCAGAACTTTTGCTCCCACACAGTCTGATAAGGAGCAAATCCCCATGGTCCAGTATTAAGAGGCAGGAAAGTGCAAGTGTGATGATGGGAAGCACAATGGAGAGAAGAGAGAATGCAGACCAAGAAGCAGCTCAAGGCATGTTCAGACAGATCCGTGGATTTGGAAAATGAGCAGATTACTTTTACCCAATACTTCTTAAAGTATTTGCTGTCTCCATTATGCTGGATACTTTGAAAACAGATAGTCATTATAACTTTAAAAATCAAATGACTGCATAAAAAAATCTTAATTTGAAAGCACAGAACCCAGGCACTTTAAAATTTTGTGCACACACATGATTTTCCATCAGCAGCTGTTAGGAGGATAATTAAGGATTAAATTTTCATTTAATCATGTTCAGATATGAATATAGTACTTTCCCTCTGCCTCACCCCCACCCCAAGCCATTTGAAAGATGGAAATGAACCTCTAGCTCCAGGTCTTATCTTTAGAGAACAAATAGATTTACTTCAATTTTGTAAACTTGTTAAAGTGATTTAAGAAATATTTGATTTAATTCTTGTTTCATGAATTAAATTTTCACAGTGAATTTTTTTTTTTTATCAGACTTCTCATGTTCCTGAATGGGTGAGGAGATTTTATTCCATGCCTAAAAAGAAATCTGGGCAAATGGTATCTTATTTGATTCTAAGGCTCATTGGAAATTGGTAGAAGTGGCACTAGGGGAAAGTGAGGAAGTTTTATAGCAGAATCACAAAACTGGGACACTAGAAGAGCCCCTACAGGTCACCTTGTCCCACAGCTTCATTTTACATGTGGGAATCCTTGTGTCCAAGGTCACAGCCAGGCAGTGTATTCCCTGAGACTATAAACCAGGTTGTCTCCTTCAGAGCCCTGGAATTGTTAGCTGGGCAAATTTTCCTGTCCTTGCTCTTCTGGCTTTGACTCAACATCCTGAGACTTTGGGAAAGACACAGGAATGTGGAACAGTTTGGAAGCAACCTGAAGGCAGGCTCTGGGCATGTGTCAGTCACTCGGTGTTTCCTACATGCAGCCAGGGACAAAGCACATTGTAGGCCACACACATATTTTAATCAAATGGGCTGAGATGTTTAAAATCTGGAAAGGGACCCTGAGGGGAGGAGGAGAGTAGTGCAAATATAAACCATTCAACTGTGCAATTTGGCCAAGATTTTGTTTCCATATTCTGTGAAACACTGGACCTCAATTTTAATGCATTGAAGGCCTGAAGGCAGCTGACTAGATTTTGTATTTTCTCTGGGAAGAATCCATACTGCTTTATCTCTCTCTCTGATGAGAGAAATACCCTATAGGAGTCTATTCCAGCAATCCAGGTGAAAATAGAATCAGGGCCTGAGCTTTCTGCCTAGACCTGGGTTTCAGTTCTCCTGAAGGCTGGCGTGGGCCAAGTCCTTTCTGCCCCAAGGAGGCCAATGATTCTGGCAGGTTTGAGCCAGACCCAGCCAAACCAGAGGGAGGGGCTTCCCTCTGCTTCCCCGGGCAGGCCTGGAGCCACCCACAGTTCACTCCGATTGATTCCAGCTGCACGGTGCCAGGCCAGCCAAGACTCCAGCGTTTGTAATGCTATCTGAAGGGAAAGGAGGTGTCCATAAAAGAGGCACTCTCACCTCTGCGTATTCCCCTTGCCTCCATCTTAGTCATTTTCCTGATTCTCATTTTTCACTTCTTTCCTTCTCTCTCTCTTCTCCGCATTTTCTCTCTCCTCTTTTCATCTTTACCACACCCCTTTCTCCTTGGTTTTTCCCTCATGCTATGTCACCCTCTCCCTTTTCCTCTGCATATTTTTTCTTCTCCCTTTCTATCTCCCTTCCTTCCTCCTTCTCTCCCTAGACACCTCTCTCACTGATGTTGTCTCATCCATCCCTGGCTCACCTTCCCTCTAGCATCACACCACAGTTAAAGCTACAGTCTTTGCTCCTTTAAAATAAAGAGATCTTGGTTTTGCACAGCCGCAGGCATGACTGAGCAAGATGGTACTTAACAGCATGGTCCTTTGTGGCCAAAAAGGAAGAGTGCGCTTGTGTGTGTTTAGTAGCTTTGTCTGAGCTTTCATTGTCCAGCATTCAAGAGCAGATCTTAATTTGCTAGAGAATCACAGCCAAATAATCAATTTGATTTAAAAGACTCCTGATTTAAGCTTTCCGAGAGCTCTACCTCTGGCCGTGGTTTTGGAAAGTGATTGCCTGTCATCTCAAAATGTTAAACAGCAGGTCTGTGCAGCATCATACGTTTATTTTCCACAGTGGCATTTGCTAGGTCACGTGGTGGCCATCTAATTTCCACGGCTGACATTCCATTCCACAGGTCTGAGACTTCATTCCTATGGGACTATTTCAAATACTTGTGGTTTTAACCAAAATGAAAAAATAAAGATATTTAAAAGAGAAACACATATGCCACCAGCCCCAAAATCCCACTCAGTTGTGTCCCTGGCAGAATCTCATGGGCAGCTCCTCTGCCCTTCAACTCTCAGATGACTACAGACACAGAGAGGGTAGGAAGGCCCAGATGTCTGCTTTTCAGAGATCTTATAAGACTAAGCCCTTTGAATTGATTCCAGACTTTCGCACTTAAGCATTCATTCTACTTTTGAATCCTGACACCTGGTTTGGTCTCACCCATTGAAGAGTTGGGAGATGGTTCTATCCTGGGTCCCCTGAACAGATACCCATCCCTACCCCTCAGGGTCCTTGATTTTCTTGGTGAAGAGGCTGGTGGTACCTTCTATCTAAAATATCTGTGCTAAATTTCTGACAGAGGGCAGTGGAACAAACTCTTAATGAAGGATTTGGATTGTTAATCTCTCACTGGGTAAAATAAAGGAACAGAAATAATTAAACGATGGCTGCTAAGTAGGAATGAGGTGTCGAAGACAGGGCAAGTCCAAAGGCACATTGTGTGAAAAAAAGATAAGACTACTTTATATCAGCTCCAATTCAACCATGCCTCTGAGCTATTTGAGTTCCAGTGGAACTTGGCACCTTTATATGTTCTTCCAACTGCTTAGAGAGCTCCCTATAGGTGTGTTCTGTTGGGGTCAAGAATGGCTTCCTAAGAGGGACTTCCCTGGTGGTCCAGTGGTTAAGGCTGTGAAATTCCAATGAAGGGGCCACAGTTTCTATCTCTGGTCAGGGAACTAAGATCCCACATGCCTCACGACGTGGCCAAAACAAAACAATTAAAAAATGGTTCAGCCATTAAATTGAAAAAAAAAAAAAAAGAATGGCTTTCTACATCATGCCCCTCCTTCTCTGTGACTCTCACAAGTCCATTGTCTCATGTATATATAATACACACTTATACATACTCTTATACCTTACACCTGATACCTCCACCAATATTTTGCTGAAGGGCACATCTGAAAAGTTGACATGTAGTCAGTGTGGGTCTATGCAGAGACTAGCAATGATGACTATTTTTTTCAAAGAGATGGAAGGTGAACATTAAGATGATCACAGCGTCCGGACATATTGACCCTAAAATTGCCCTATAAAATGGCAACTTGACTTATGAAATTAATTGTTCCAGGGATGATAGGAAGCAGAAGAGTTCTAGGTAAATTCACACATAATAGATTGAGTTAAGCTGTCTAGGGAGTTATTTCTAACTTTTGTGTTCGCCACTGGGTGATGCACATGTATTCTTCAACACATTCCTTATGACCCTTTTGTCATTAGTGAGACTGAGAATGGCATGAGGTTAAACTCTCTCTCTTTTTAATAAAATTGCAGCTCAGCTGTTGGCCAGAGAGAAAAGTCAATATTTCATTCGATTTTTTTCCCCACTTTTATCCACTTTTAGAGTCTGATTCTTTTTTTAAATTTCATTTCATTCGATTTTAATCTGTCAGATAAAGAACTAATAATTACATAAAGATATGCAAACTATTTATTTGACAACTTTAAAAAACACTCATAATGCAGTTAATATTTTCAATTGATTTCCTTGGGAAATTGATTTCCAAGGGCTGTGTAGCCCTCTCTTCAGCTTAAAATGTTTATAAATTGAAGATTTCCCCCATTTTTCACCCCCTTGGAGTAAGTTCCTTGAAGTGTGCTCTTGGAGGAAGGGTAAGCCCTAAGGTCATCGAGTTAGGTAGGAACCAAGTATGTTTAGATAACCTGGGATGATTAAAGTTACGGGTCTTTCTTTAAGGAATTCTTCTGTACTTCAGTACTCATATGCATTTTTGCATGTAAAAAGCAATATAATCACCACATTTTGAACGACAGAACCCCTCTGTGAGGAATATCTTGCAGGAATACTCTCCTCTGAACACACTTCAGGAAACACTACTTAATAATAACAGTAACAATAATAACAACAGTGACAATAGCTGCAAATATAACCAGCATTTACTAAGCACATACTGTATGCTAAACACTGTTCTTTGTACTTGACATGTATTAACCTGTCATCCTTGCACCATCCTATGATAAGTACCGTTATAACACCCAAGGCCTGAAGAGCATAAATAACTTATCCAAGGTCACCAACTGTTATATTTGGGAGGTATGATTTGAGCAAGGCTGATGGACCCTTCAGCTTGTAGTCTCCACCCTTACATTGTGTTTCTACCACACTTTTCTGTGACGGGAGGTTGACAATAGTAGAAGAACACCAATGGCCAAGAGCCTGAATCCCACTGAGTTAGGAGCTTGGATGTCTAGGAGGAGCCTATAACTCATGTATAACCCCTTGTTGCAGTGTAACTGAAGCATTACCAGGACTTAGAAGTAGGAGTGTATGGTCAATGTTATTATTTCCTAACTGAGGTATTTAAACCTCTGAAATTCTGGCACCATTGCAGAATACCCTGTAGTGCATAATTTAGCACCAGATTTTTTCTGCTTTCTCATGGATTCATCTTTGTAAAAGTCTGGACAGCTGTGTAAGTTTTGTCTTTTCAACTGGATTTTAAGTTTCTGTGGAAATACTTCTTGCTGACATAATAAGGGCAAGTTTGATCAAGTTTGATCAAGTCATTGATCAGTTGATTTGAATGGCTACATTAATAACTACCTTTTATTTATTGCTATAAAATATATTTTTGAATATTAGCAACCATATGGTATTTTGCACTTTGTAAATGCTTTGACAAGTGCCATTGAGGCAGATGTGAGTTGTCTCTCCTCTTTCTAAAGGTGATCAGGTATGTAATTTGATCAAGGTCATAGGTTGAAGGTAATAGAACTGAGACTCAATGTAGGGTCTTCCTGGGCTTCCCTTGGCTGCCTGGTCTCCACGCCACTGCAGAGAGTGGAGGGTCTCCTTAGGCACTGCCATTCTTTTTGGAGTGTGCCCCTCCACAAGTGCACACTGGCATACTCTGGGGTGCATCTCACACTACATTTCCTTCTAAACTCCCACACTTTCTCTTCTCAAAAAATGTCAGTGGCTTTGGCCTGACAGAAGTCAGGCAAAGAAAAAAAGGAGGGGAAGTTTGGCAGACGTTAGTGCTAGTGTTTTAGCCACTCCTCTCCCCCTCCCAGAGGCTGGAGAAGGACTCCTACCATTCAGGGACACTTTTTAGGATCAGGAGAACAGTAAAGCTTCTTGGAATCATGAAATATTTCCACTATTGAGTCATAGAGGCAAAACAGGAGAAAATAACATGTTGGAAAGAAATGAAAACCAGGGTCAGGAGACAGGGGCAGCGTTTGGATAATTCTCGAGTACAATTGCTGCTGTCTGCAAAAATGAAAAGAGTTTGCAGTGTGCCCTGAGTCTGTGGGACTTCATTTCATACAAATGGCACCAAAGGCATGATCATAACGATAGTGACAGACCCAGGATTCCAACTTGACTGCCTCATGCTTGGCCAGAAATAATTTAGAAGTATGTAAGTGGAGGAAACATAAAGAGAAGGAAAGGTGAAGAGTAAAGATAAGAGGGATTCATAAATTGAAAGATGATATTTTTTTCTTCTATGGAATAATGCATTCAGTAAGAAAACAAGTACATCTTCAAGGGCACTGAAGGAGGGCTGCACTTTAGATATCGAAAATGGAAGCACCAAGAAGAATGTGGCCAAAATGTTTAATGAGGAGAGTAATATTTTATTTCTTTAGTAATTGCCAAGCACTGAAGATCAAGTTGACTCTGAAGATGTATTCTTGGAAACAGGAACAAAAGAACATAAACAGATAATCTGGGAAAGTTGATGGTAGGATTTTTTTTTTTTTTTTACTTCCAGACAAGAGGGAAGAGAATGGCAGAGTACAGTCAAATATTGAGTGTTGGATGTGCTATTTCTGAGTTCATCTCCTCAGCTGTGGTGCTGACAGAATGATTTTTGGTGGGGGGGATGGGAGGAAGGGATGTCAAAAAGCTAACAACTTCCATAGCAAACTCTGACAGCATTCAGGAAAGACCATTTCTAGCAGTAGAGAATTTTCTATTTTCCAAGTTTGTTTAAATATACACAGATGACAAGTTGGCCTGAAGCAAAATTGTGAAGTAGAGAACATTGGCTTTAGGGCCTTATGAGTCAATCAATCACCAGCTATTTACTGAGCACCTTCTCTGCACACGGCATCATGCTTTGGAGGCTAAGGCACAAGGCACAGGCATCCTGTCCCTGCCCTCAAACAGCCTACTGTTGGGAAGCCACCAGTTGCTGCATCCAGAGGAGTTAAATTATGTTCTGAATAATGCCATAAAGCATCAGAAAAAAACATCTTGAAGTAATGCTAAGAGCAAATACTATATAGCTGTTACCATGATGCAAGGTTCTTTTTGTTTAAAGCTTTACAAATATCACTTCCTTTAACACTTGCAACAACCTTATGAGGTAGGTTCTGTCACTACCCTCATTTTGTATCTGAGGAAATTATGACATGGCTAGTAAGCAGTGGCATTAAGGTGGGAACCAGGCAATATAAACCCAGAGCCTGGGGTCTTAACCACTGCACATGCTACCCCTCATAAGACAACACTGTGCACAATGAAAAGTAAATGAATTAGACAGGTAATAAATGCAGTGAGAATTCTGAATAAGGTGATGCTTTGTCATTGCTTTGGTCCAGGTTCTTACTATGGCCTTTGAGCCTAACAATAGCCTTGTAAGGAAGGGAGGGCAGGTCACTATGGTAGAAATGAACAATTTTCTCAAGGTCATACGACCAAGAACATCAATTTGGTGAAGCCAGAACTAGAATTAAGGTCTCCTTACTGCTAGTCAGAGCTTCCAACTCCAGGACAGCTGTACCACTTTATAGTACAGGCACATGACCCAGTCCTGACTACTTTCTACCTTACCATCATTCTTTCCTTCCACAGCAGTGATTGAGCACGTGGCTAGAAGGAAAAGTTTCCCTTCTCCCACATTTATTAATTCAAATGTTTATGTATATTAATATGGACTTATAGGTATCAATTTTATCCTATTATTCCAGGTTTGGTCATTGTGAGCTCTTTCAGGTTGGTTCCTGCACCATTCTGACATGTCCACATTCTTTTTTAAAGCACTTCCTTACTTTTTGTCACCACAGTATTTTCCAGTCTCATTTTGTATTTTCTCTGACTTGGCTTTGGAATCAAAAAAACTTCTCCAAGGAGTCCTGACTCCTTTTATTGGAGAATGGCATTTAGAAGCCAAGATCTGGGCACCAGGTGTGCTCACTGCTACTGTAATGTCATTGCTCCTAAATCCTCTCAGCAGAGCTTACAAATATGTGAATGGATATTAGCCCATGCATACAGCCACATCTATACTTAGTTCCATATCTTTCCATTTGTATCTATACTAAAAAGCCATAAGTTCATACTTAATACCTCTGATTCTAATCCAAAACCACAGGGTTTATTCTACTCTTTTTCTTTCCTTATTCACAATTTCATTTTCCAACAGTGAAAAAGAACAGATTTATTTATTTATTTGTTTGTTTATTTTTGCTGTGTTGGGTCTTCGTTTCTGTGCGAGGGCTTTCTCCAGTGTGGCAAGCGTGGGCCACTCTTCATCGCGGTGCACGGGTCTCTCACTATCGCGGCCTCTCTTGTTGCAGAGCACAGGCTCCAGATGCACAGGCTCAGTAGTTGTGGCTCACGGGCCTAGTTGCTCCGTGGCATGTGGGATCCTCCCAGACCAGGGCTCGAACCCATGTCCACTGCATTAGCAGGCAGATTCTCAACCACTGCGCCACCAGGGAAGCCCAAGAACAGATTTTTTAAAACAAGTTTTTAGGTTTCTCCAACCTGACTCTTGTTACTCTTGTTATCCACAATATATTTATTTGTTCTAAACTAGAATACACATAAAATAGTTTCAGAATTCCTAACCCATACCCTTTTGATAAATAAACTTACTAACTATATCACAATATTTGTATATATTTCTTTTTGCCTTACAGAATGGTTTTACGGTTTTAAAAAACAGAAATTCACATTTAGCTCTCAGTTGTACTGTTCTCTGTATGGGCCATATTTCTCCTGAAGTGTTATGTTTTAGAAACTTCATTTTAAGAGTGACACCAGCAAAGTAGAGAGCATCGAGAAATGGATAGCCAATGTGTTGAGGAGTTTAAAAGCAAGGTGTCTATGAACCAATGAATGGGCCATCTCCTTGCATGCATCCATATGTTCATTCAACCATCACTGTTCCATCTTTCCATTAAAAATAATTATTTGGGGTGTGCAACAAATGACCTATATGCAACAAATAGCTGGAATTATTGAGGCTAGATTAGAAGTTGGAGTGAAGCCATAACAATTTTCTTCAAGCTTGTAGAGGTCTTTCATGTGAAATAAGAATTACACTTCTGGGACTTCCCTGGTGGCACAGTGGTTGGGAGTCCACCTGCCAGTGTGGGGGACATGAGTTCGAACCCTGGTCTGGGAAGATCCCACATACCACGGAGCAAGTGGGCCCATGCACCACAATTGCTGAGCCTGTGCTCTGGAGCCCACGAGCCACAACTGCTGAGCTTGCATGCCACAGCTGCTGGGGCCCACATGCCTAGGGCCCATGCTCTGCAACAGGAGAAGCCACGGCAGTGAGAGGCCCACACACTGCAATGAGGAGTGGCCCCCGCTCACCGCAACTAGAGAAAGCCTGCGTGCAGCAACAAAGACCCAATGCAGCCAAAAATAAATAAATAAATAAATAAATTTTTTTTAAAAAAGAATTACACTTCTGACTAGCTCCACATAGCCAAACCAAGACCAATGAGTAGAATTTAAAATGAAGCAAATATGCATTAAATGTAAGGAGGAATTCTTCAAGTTCTTAGAATGGGCCAACTTATAGAGTTACGAATCCTCATCACTGAAACCTTTGTCAGAGGCTAGAAAGTTGGACAGGAAGTCCTCTAAGGTCCATTGTTGAGAGAACTGTATACTTTCAGGAGGGTGAGCTAATCTGTGCCCCCAGCAACCATCATCAAAGCCCTACTATGTACCAGGGCTAGACATTGAGATACAACCATGAACTGGAAATGTTTGATGTCAAAGAACATTAGAGCTGTTGTTTCTAAAGTACTCTTCCTCCTGTGAGTCACACTCTAACCATTTATTTAACCTGGAGAACATTCCTGGGCAGGAATATGAAGACAGGGGAGATGACATATGTGGAACACTGGGCCAACCAACACAAAGGAGATGGAAAACAAAGGTACCAGGAGACATGGCTAGAGAAATGATGAAATGAAACCGAAAGGCAGTAAGAGGTGGAGCAATAAAAGTTGAGTACTGGAAAAAAACTTCCTGACACAGAGAACACTTAGATTGCAAAGGTGTTTCCCAATGACTGTGATGGAAACTGGATCCCTAGCAGCATTCAAGGCTAGACTAAACAGAGCTCTAAAGAGATGAATTGTAGGGAACAGTTTGGCATGGACTGAAGGGTGAGCCTGTTTTGTATTCTTCCATCTCAAGTCTATGACTGTAAAAGTTTTACTTTCTCAGAAATATTTGTTTGTTTATTAAAACGTTATAGCAAACATAGCCCAATGCCCACAATGTACCACTTGACCATAAACTATCTTGCGTTTGTCTCTATTTGTTTCATGCCCATTCATCTTACTCCCCTCCCAAACTCCATAATCTCCAGGGTAGGGAGAGTATTATAAAGTTTTCTTCTGTAAATCCCACAGGAGCTAGAACAAAGTTGAAGCAAATACCAAGTGCTCAATAAATATATATTGATAAACTATGGGTTTATTTAATACAAATATGTGTTTAAGCCCCATGCCAGGAGCTGGGGAATGTAAATATGTCATTTCCTAAAAGTATGAAGAGAACTGGAAAAAAAAATCACAAGTAGTTAAATGTTCATATAAAAGTTAAATAGAAATGTGGAACATTAACACATAATAATAGTATCTAATATAAAAGATATCAAAGGCAATCTCTGATATATGCTAAATAAATGGTACAGTATGATAAGTACAACTGCTATGAGTTCATTGTTTCATAAAGAGTTGGATTCAAAATGACAGAAGATTTTGTCTTATCCAAAGTGAAAAGCAAATGCTCCCATTTATATTTCTCTCCTTTGTTCTGTTGTCTCTTTGGGATAGCAACATGAAATCTAAGCACATGGCATGTGACAGATCTGGCAGCATATATATACAGTTGTGAGTAGTATGGTCCAACTTCAGGGGCAGCAAGCAAATGGTTACAAGTCCAGACTTCAGGCACTTCATCTGACTGGGTGAACATGGGTAGGGAGCTGGTAGCCACCATGGATCAGACTGGCTAAAGGTTGAGCTCCACATGACCGGCAATACTGGACAGTCAAGCACCGACCATGAGAGTAATTGGAAAGGTCCAGAGTTCAGCAGATTAAAGCAATAGCAATAAAAGGACCAATGTAGAGGCACCAGTGGGAGTTCTGGGAGGAGAACCTCTTCATTATCACTTTGCCTCACTTAATATTGTGTGTGTGTGTGTATATGTGTACAAAATGGAATGGGAGGAGGCTGAGATCACTAGTAATGATCATTGACAGAAGGAGGGAAAGCCCTGAGGGTGAGTCCTGCTTCCAGAAAGAGACTTAAATGAGCAAAGCTTTACAGTGCCAAATCAAGATAGCACTTTGAGAATGACCTGAACCTGATTCTCAAGGCTCTGCCCTTTCATTTCCATTACTAGGGCCTTCTGTACCCAAAAAGCAGAATGGATGGGTAGGATTTCAGATGTGCTGTGAAGGTTCTTCTCCTTAGTTTGTGGTTGATGTCTAAGGGTCTTTCCTTTGGTATAAGACTATTTTAAAACAGGGATATGCCATATAGGAGAACAATAAGCTATAAGTTGTCATTTGTACATCAGCAAAGGTGTTCTTCAAAGCTGTCCAGGCAGGGCCAAAAGTAGAGGGCAGCCATTGATAGACGGGGAGTGTAGCCTAATGGTGCCAGTACCCATATCTCTCCAGCCTCACTGTACTTCCCTACACAGGGAAGACCCCACTTCCAGGTAAAGAAAGTTAGTGATTCCTCAGCTTGAAAATCAAGCTGCATTTGCAAGGCTTAACCAAGTCATAAGAGCAAAGGGAAAAGTAGTTCTTGTCAGATCAAGCCAGCACTTACCCAGGGAAAATGCCGTCGGTTTTACAGACATCTTAGTGGTTGGGCCAGCCCAGTTTCAGCTTTCCTTGGCAGTGATTGCTTTTCCCTTTTCCCTTGGGAGGTGTTTCTAGAGTCTAAAAGACCATCCTAGCCTAGATCCTAGAAAAATCAGGAAATTCATGACCTGAATGAAAACACAGTCTGATGGTTAACTGTAATTCATGACATTGTGAAACAGCATGCATTGACTGAGAAGTGACTTTAAAAGTATCAGCAAAACACGCACTAATAAAAGGCTACCTAAGCCAGCAACTGAATCCCTCTAGGTGAGCCTAGACATTAGATAAACTCTACACTGCAGAATCTGTCAGGAATCTTGCAATTGCAAGTGTCAGAATAATGGACCCAACTGGCTTAAATAAAAGGGTGATTTTTTGGTTCATATAACTGAAATGTCTAAGAATTTCAAGCTCACATGGATCAAGGAGTTCTAACAATATCAGCAGAATAGGTTTTTCTCCATATCTTCACCCTGCTTTGCTATACATTGGTCTCATTTTCAGTAGCTCCATCCACTGCAGAGGTAAAATGACCATCTAGCTGTTTCAGGCTTATATCCTAGTAGCTATAAGTTTAGGAGGAAAGAGAGAATGCCTCTCTTGTAGTGGTCCCATCAGAAATCTCGTGAGTGCCTCGTTGGGTCTGACTGGGTCACATTCTCATCCTTGAACCAATCTCTGAGGCCAGAGCAATGAGGTGCTATGATTGGTCAGGTTTGAGTAACATTTCTCTCCCTGAACCCAAGGGTAAAATCAAGACACCACCAAACTATGAAGACTGAAATGGATGAGAAGAACATTTCTCAGAGGAAAAGAGATCAAGATGGAATGAGTGGTGTACAATATAACCATCAAGCATTACTACACTCTAGATTCAATGCTTTCTTTGATAATGTGTGTATTTGTGTTATGAGGTGGCAAAGAGAAGGAGAGTCAGGCACAAACAGGTGAGCAGAATAATGAAGTCTCCAAAGAAATGTCTGATAGTCTATTAAAAAAGCATTAACAAGGAGTTGGGAGGCAAGAGGTAGGCTGAGTAGGAGAACAGGCCAAATTCATTGTGTTGGCACAGCTTGTCCCTTGAATGAAACAAAATCCTCTCCTCTTCTGGAAATTCAAACTTAAAATGTGACTTCTGTAAGACACTTTTCTTCTCTGGGCTTGGTGTAATTGTCTGTAAAATGGATGGAAGAGTGAAGAGGAATTAGATCAACTGAACACTAAGGTTCCATTATGCTACAAATTTATGTCATATTTAATGTTTAATAAATTTTGTTTAATTCAAACTATAATTCCAAGACAGGACTAATGAGAATTACCTAACACAAGAAATACCTCCTTTAAGAAAATGTAATTAATTTACCACTACTGTCTTATCTTTTTGGATTCCATTTATGTAGGCTTTCCAGGAGTCCCTTGTATAGGTGATAGCACAACCTAACCGACCAACAGGGGCACCCACATCTCTGAGACCTTCTGTATAGCACTTGGGACAGAGGCCAAAGTGATTAGTTGTGATTTGGCTGGATACTTTCACCCATGTTGACCTTTCCTGGGTCAATTCAGGCAAGATGTGTGTTGTTCTCATTAGTGAGATCAAACATCTGGCCTAAAGAGAACATTTTAGTCGGCTACTTGCTTAATAGCAGAACTTAAACATTTTACTAAACTCAAGATCTTTTTTCTCTTAAATTATTGGAAGTCTTTGAGGTTAAATGATGCTTTGGCCATTGTTTTCCATGGCTAAGACCCAACAATAGATCTTTTATTACCTTTTTTCAGAGTTGTCGTCCAAGCTTTCATAAGATCCAGGTTTTCCAATTGTCTGATTTCTCCACAATTGTGAATGCAATGTTTTCTTAAGCTGGCTCTGTTCTTTGTCATCCATAGAGTAAGAAACCTATGCTCTAGCAAATTTGTATTTTTTCAGGGCGGGCTATTGCCAGTCAATAGATGTCTCAGGTGGGACCACTATAGCCCAAAAGAGTTAGGCCAATGTTCTCATATCCAAATTTACATTTACTTCCATAGCAGTATTTCAGGCCTTGCCCAAGGAGTCTGATCCACAGTTCTCTGTGATTCCTTGGTAGCTCAAATCCCTTGTCCTCTTGAACATCATTCACTCCTTGCTGAACACACCCAGGTTCCCCTGAGACTGTTACTCTTGGTGTGAGTTCTCAAGCACAACTCTTCCAAGAGCAGTTTTTCCAGACTTGATTCTCTGCCTGACGGATGCATTTGCAGGTCTCTTCCAGGGAAAGGCTATAGAGATGTATTCACTGAATTCTCTTTTTTAAACTCCTTCCTTAGTTAGATCTTTCCGTTTCTTGAGTTAAGATTACTATTCTCTGCAGTACTTTATTTAAACCAAAACATTACAGAAGTTAGCACCTGGAGAGTGGTGGCAGTGGGTGGGACAGGTAAAGCACTGTTTCATGTTTCACAGAATGTATGGTACTCATTCCACATTTTTAGTGACTTTATTGTTGGATGAAAGTAACAATGAAAGAATAGTATAAATAATGGGAAAAAGGAACAAATACTTCTAAATTTAGGTTATTGGTTAACTCTTAGGTTATTGTTTGTTTGTTTGTTTTTGACATATCTCTACTACTTTAGAAATAGCCAGGAAGTGTCATATTTGCTAAACTTCCATGGGAAAATATTGTGTGCATTTCCCATAATAGAAACATATGGGATAAACTCAACAAGTACTGAATGAATTGTTGAATAAACGTAATGGAATAGGTGGATTTGCAAAAATATGATTGTGTAAGGATGAGTATAACAGAAAGCGTATGGGATTTGGAAGAACCACAATTGCTTCCTCTTTTAAATTGGGGGTGATGATACTTATATGCTAGGGCTTTTGTGAACAATAAATGAGCTAATATATTTAAAGAAATTAAAATGGTACGTGGCTATATTAGATGATCCAAAAAATTGATTTCCTCTAGAAGTGGTTCTATGACTGCAGTTCTGTTTCACCAACAGGTGAAAGTAGTCTCATTAAAGATAGTAATAGACTCATTCATTCCTTTATCACTAAGTGATTAATTGTTTATTATTTGCAGATAAAAATCCCTATCTTCACTGAGCTCACATTTCAGTGGGGGAGACTTTTAAAAAATAAGTAAATACAAAATATGTAGGTTATTGGTAAGTGCTAAGAAGAAAAATAAAGCAGGTAAGAACAGAGAGACTGAAGAAGAAAGCTGCTATTTTTGACAATGTGGTCAGAGCAAACCTCTTTGTGAAGATGACATTTAAGCAGAGACCTAAATCTTGAGAGGAAACTGGCTATGGCATATATTTGGGGTAAAAGCTCTGCAGATGGTCATAATAGGCCATGTGGAGGCCCCAAGGCCTGGTGTTTGGTGACAATGAGGGACCAGTGGGCTGGGTGAAAGTGTGGGGTGGACAGTGTTGGGAAACAGGGTCTGGGAGGTAGCAGGGGCAGGTCACTGAGAGTTTCCTAGGCCGTGCATGGTAAGGGGCTGTCTCACGGTGTGCATACTTCATTTATTCATCCTATGAGCAAGTTCACTACCATGTGTAGATCAGGAGCTGTGCTGATGAATCCTGAAAGATCAGACAATTCATGTGGACCAAACAGAAAGGCACTCTAAAAATTTCAATGTGGTTACATGGATTTTATAACAGAAGTGTAGACACAAAGTACAGAGGGAGCAGATAAGAGGCTCTGAAGTCTGAGGAAATCAAGACAGGTTTTCAGGAGATCCGTTTTGAGAAGTGAAGAAGTAGAAGTTTTGTAGACAGACAAAGACATGAGGAGGAAGTTAGGTAGGATAAATATGTCAGGTAACAGCAATACAACAGTAGTGAGTGTGACAAGTTCATGGACACAAATGGTGTCTAAGGGATAGAGAAGGCCCACAATCCAACCCATAATTTTTTTTTTTTTTTGCAAACGTTGTTATAGTCAACAAGTTTTCAACAAGTATCTAGTACACATTACCTATCTGTGTTAACACTGAGTTAGAATACTATTTGTAACAAGTTTAAAATAAATGCTATTCCTAGGCATAGATTGGTACCATCTAAACAACTGAATTGTCATCAAGCACTCCTAAGTTAAACTTTATTTTATTGGTCTGTAACCTCCCATGCAAGGTTGAATTACTGTCCCAGTGTCCAAGACAACCAAGGGCATAAATGTTGATGGTTAAACTCCCACTCTGGCCCTGACTGCTTCTATCAGTGATATAACTTTATATATATATTTAATATTGTATACATAGAATATATATTTTAATTGCTTGTCTTCTCTGTTAGACTTAAATCCAGTCTCTCATTGTTGATGTTAATAACAATAGTAATCTCAGATCTTTGACCCTTACTTCTTTATTCTCTTCCACTAGTTTAACCTAAAAGCATAGAGTACAGAGGTGGTGGGTGGGGCATGGGGGGATTGGAGGAAGGTGGTCAGAAGGTACAAACTTCCAGTTATAAGATAAATGAGTACTAGGAATGTAACATACAACATGATGTCTAGAGTTAATATTGCTGTATGATATGTAGAAAAGTTGTTAAGAGAGTAGGTCTTAAGGGTTCTTATCACAAGGAGATTTTTCTTTTTATCGTATGTATATGAGATGATGGATGTTAACTAAACCTATTGTGGTAAACATTAATCATTTCACAATATAGATACATCAAACCATCCCTCTGTATACCTTAAATTTATACAGTGATGCATGTAAATTATTCCTGAGTAAAACTGGGAAAAAATGAAAATGTAAAAAGATATAGTAACACAAATGTACCACCTTCCTTAACGTCTCACTGGAGCCATCCAAGTCATCTCAGGAAAAACCACTCTTAGTGGACTTCACAAGAACCTTGTTACGGAGCACTCGAATTTCCTTGCTGGATTACAAATAAATAACATCTAGTATCTTACGATTTCCAGCTCTGCCATGTTGTATGATCTGTATAAGTGACCTTATTTTTAGAAATCTAAGTAGCCAAAGACTGTAAGATGCATTCTTACTTCAGGTATACTAAAATGTAAAAATATAAAGAGAGAGAGAGACAGAGAGGAAAAAAAAAGCCAACACTGATTATTAGATGGCATCAACTTTAAGGTACATATTCATTCCAGAATATGAAATGTGAAAAATGTATTTGCTTTAAAATCTATAAAATACATCCTTAATTTTTCTAAGCCTCAGTTCTTACCCAATAAGTTGTTTTGAAGATAAAATGTGTAACACAGGATCTGACATATTAGAGATACACAAAAATGTGCAAGGGGCCAAAAATTCCCCATTCTTTCTTCTCCTCTTTTTTAAGAAAGCTTCATTTTTCTTACCTCCTGAACTTTTTTAACATTTACATGAACAGTCTGACATAATGGATTTCTCCCAATAGGTACAGCCTGGCCTTGTACCACCTCCCCCTCCATGGGGATGAATTTAGTCAAACAGTCTTTCTTTCATTGTGAACGTGTTGGATAGCAATGAGTTCACCATATTTTTCTCTTTCAAACTGTTTTTGTATGATCTGGATGTAGTTTTAGCAGTATCTTCTAATATTTTAGAGGTATTTTGGGGGAAGGGGGCAGTATAATAGGTGGCTTTACTTCTGTCTCACACCATGAACAGATGAACCCAGCAGTACAAAAACAGATTTATCCTTTTGCCAGGAGAGTCAAAGTCTCTTCTGTGATTCCTTTTACCAAGCGGCTGATGACATGTGAGGTTTTTCACTGTGCAAGTCTCTGAATGCAAAACAAAGAGGATTTAAATACAGCCTCTGCCTGCCCTCAAGGAGCTTGCAATCTCCCCCCAAATACATGTATATTAAGAAAGAAAGAAAGAAAGAAAGAAAGAAAGAAAGAAAGAAAGAAAGAAAGAAAGAAAAAGAAAGAAAGAGAGGAAGAGAGGAAGGGAGGAAACAATCCTTGATGATAGAAGCTGTTATTAAGAACCCGTGTGAATGTCAATCTCAAACTCTCAGTCTATCCCTCCCCCCACCCCACCTTCCCCACTGGTAACCATAAGTTCATTCTGCTATATTTAAAATAAATAACCAGCAAGGACCTACTGTATAGCACAGGGAACTCTGCTCAATATTCTGTAATAACCTAAATGGGAAAAAAATTTGAAAAAGGATAGGTACATGTATATGTATAACTGAATCACTTTGCTGTACACCTGAAACACAACGTCGTTAATCAACTATATTCCAATATAAAATAAAAATTTAATTTAAAAAACCCATGTGATGTTGAGAGACAGTTTGTAAGCAACCTCAACCCTACCGACATTGGGGCTGGATGATTCTGTGCTGTGGAGGCTGTCCTGCACACTTAGGACATTTAGAAGCAGGCCTTGTCTCTACTTACTGGAGCCAGAATTAACATCCCCCCACCCCTGCTCCACAATTATGACCAGAAAATATGCTTGTAGGCATTGCCAAATGTCTAGGGGAATCACTATCTAGATGCAACAAACCTACCAGTCCTTTGCACAAACCAGGAAACTGAGGCTCCAAGAGAGTAACTAAATTGCCCAAGAGCACAGGGCTGATGAGGGATGGAGGTAAGACTTGAGTGCAGCCTCCTGACTTCAGCTGGTGTTGTCACACCACCACACTGCCTGCTGGATGCTGAGCTCCCAGGGAACTCACTGGTGGAAATCAGGACAAGGATACTGCACCCACCCAGATAGGTTGAGCTCATGGGAAAGGGGGCCTCAGGGCAGACAAGGGAGTCACAGAGGAGAGCAGGACAGGTGGGTTCCAGGGTGTTCCAGGGGGCTTGGTCAGGCTGGGAAGGCCTGAGAGATGGTTTGGTCCAAGTCAGTTAAGGCTATGCAGTCAGAGTGTAGTATTTACACCACCAAGCATTTAAGTCTGTCCGGAGGTCTCCTGCCACACCGGTCACAGTTTATAGTGCTTTTATACCCATCTAGGCTCTAGTTTCCCTTCTGGTAACATTGCTACGGGTGCTGGGAGAGAAACACTCTCTGTATGGTTGCTGCTGGTTGAGCTCTGCTCTCTGACCCTCAGCCCTCGTGGGAGGCATTTGTCATCGGGGGTTCCCTGCCCGGAGCACTAAGCAGGCCTGCCAGCTCCACAAACTGTGAAGAGAAATGAAGTGCTGGGAAGTGATGCTTATCCCCCGTGGTCTGCCTTTTGGCCCCTGCTTTTACCTTCTTAATAATCCCCAAAGAGGCAGATGTGGTAAATGCAGTTCTGTTCTTCTCACCTCACCCCGCCACCAGCATCCCAGCTTTGCTGTGCCTTTATCTTCTATCCCCTCTTTCCCTTCCCTCTGCTTGGAGAAAAATTCCTGCTCGGGCTTGTCAATCTGTCATGGAGGTCTCCAGCTCCCCCCACGCCAAGCGCCACTACCCAGCACCTCCTTGGCTCTGTCCTGAACATCAGTCTGTGTCTGTCAAAACACTGACAGCGCTTCTCCCTGCTCGGAGAGCATCAGATCCCATCTGTACCGCAAACAGTCTCCCAGGTTTATTTTGCCTATCACTTCCGAACACTTGCTATTTAAATTCCAAATCATTTTTCTGGGGGTTAACAGTGTCCCTGCTATTCTTGGAGTTTACTCACTACTTCAACTCAGCCACCCTATTTGTATGCTCCGGGAATTGTATCTATACACACTTGTGCACACACACAAATGTGTATCTGTACACACACAGGTGCATGTGCAGGCACACAACTAATATCTCGCCCACACCATCACTGTCATAAGCATCAGGCTGGGTTATCACCAGTCTGGATGTTACACGAAAAACAAAATGTCTGAGGTCATTCCTGCTTTCAAAGACCATTTGAATTATTGGGGGAAAAATATGGAATAGTTTAGATATTTTTTGTTTGTTTCTTCAGGCCCTTTCCAATCAAAATTTAATTATGTGACTGTCAGTTGAAATATGTCGAGAATGCTTGTCATCATTCTCTCTCGCCTCTCGTAGAGGCTGGAGGGAATTTAGAAGTGTTTCTTGGTAAATAAAGCATGCCCATCATTTCTCTATTTATTAGGAGAAACAAGATCACTTGACAGCAGGGAGGGTGAAGTAATGCTGCCTCTTTCAGGCGCAGGACTCCTTCGCCTAATCTGACACCTCTTCTGTCAATGCTCAACACTTTCAGGTCCAATGACACTGACATGCGACTGAGGTATAAAATAGAGAAGGGATAAACAGTCTCAGCTCTAGAATCCAGAGTCAGCCTTGCTCACCAAAGCTGCAGTGAGTGGCTCAGCCTCCAGCCGCTTGAGCCCAGACACTTGCCTGGCTCTCCCGGCATCTCTGACCTGGTCCCTGCTTGCTGCCTGCTCCTCGCCCAACTAGCTGCTCCTACTGAACCTAAGTCTTCCTTCCCCCTTGAATCTGTGGACTGCTGATTCCCGGTCGACTCCGTGTTGGTTCAGGTCAGGCCCCTGCAGAAGTGAGGGTCTTTGCGTCAAGGAGCCAGCACCTCCAGGCCAGTGCAGATGGAATGAGATGCTGATGTATTGCACCCCGGGCATGATTTCAGAGATGAAGTTTGAGAGCTGGTGCCAACTTCAGAAAAAAGCACACCCTGGTCTGGCTACGAATGGCATGTGAGGGCCAGTGTCAGTAAGAGAAGACCCAGCAGCCGGGGTGCTTCTGTTAGGATTCATGAGGTGCTCAAGGGTTACTCGGACACCAGCCTAATTTGTTTTCTTCAAGTCTGGAGTTATTCCAGGAGCCAGGGGATGGGGCCTGATCTATTGTGGGCTGAGCTGGCGGTAGGGCTCAAGCTGTCCCCTTCCAGCACACCAACACCTTCCCAAGTTGGCAAATCATGTGCCTTCGCTTCCCTCTCCTAAAACCCAGCCAAAGGGTTTGCCCTCAAAGAGTCACTCATAGAGGACACAGGACTGTGAAAAGAAAATGGACTATTGCCAGAGGGAATGTCTCCACGTCTAGGAGACACCTGCCCTTGGTGTGTGAAGCTGGACAGTGAGACAAACTGTAAAGATGGGATTTCCAAGTACAACAAGGCACCTCCCGGGTCTGCGTGCTCTGGGCAGTGTCAGTTCACGCTAGTTGTATATTCTGCTTTCTTTTAGTTTCCCCTCATTACTTCCTCCCTGTCTTCCTTCCACTTTTCTTCCCTTTCTTCCTCCTTTCCTTTCTTACTTCTTTCCTTCCTTCTTCCTTCCCTCCCTCCTTTCCTTTTTTTCTTTTATCTTCCTCACTCACTTTGTGTGCTTTTGTGTGAGTACCATTTGCAATTTTATTAAATGTCAGAAGAATATAAAAACATTTATAAAATACATGTAGGCTGTAAAGACTAGCAACACAATCAACACTGAGTAAAGGAAATAGGACATGTTCACACTGGAAACTCCTATCTCATTCTCCTCCTCCCCCATCAGAACTAATCCTTACTCCGCATTGTAGGTATCTGACTTGTGATTCTCATGGCCCACTGAAACACTTATAAGCCCAGAGTTCCCCAGACACTGAAGCATTACTTTCTGTAAGGAAAATTTCCCTCCAACTTTGAGACAATCACAGAAGGGAAGTATCTGAACACTTCTGAACACAGGTTTCTTCTTATTAGTAAAAGTAGAAGCTCTTAAAAACTAATGCATCACCATCAAACATCATCCAAAAAAAAAAAACACACAAATCAATAACACAGCCCATGATTCTGAAGCTACTTCCTATGATGTGTGGAATGCTATTCATCTGGCACATGCTGCCTTTCTCAGCCTTCTCAGATCTATGTTCAACAGGTGTCTGTTGTGTTTTCTGCTTCCCCTTACAATTCTGGGTTCAGTAAGAATTTTTTGGAACTTTCACTCATGTGAGGTCTCCCTAGGTGTGGAGGTGTCCTCCTTGGTGAATTCTTGCCTTAAACTTTCTCAAACCTTGGAATCCATATAAAATCACTTGAAACTCCAGTAGGGAGACACTAGTCACACGTGACTGCTGAGCCCTTGAAATGTCCAAATTGAAATGTGCTGTAAGTATAAAATACACACCAGATTTCAAAGACTTAAAATGAAAAAAAAAAGGTAAAATATCTCATTAAGCCTGATAAGATTGCTTACATGTTGAAATGATAATAGTTTGAATATATTGCATGAAATAAAATATATTATTAAAATCAATTGCACATATTTCTCTTTTCTTTAATATGGCTACTAGAAAATTTAAAATAGCACATGTGGTCCACATTTCATGGCTTGTATTATCTTTCTATTGGATATTCTGTCTTAGAGTATCAGACATGATACAATCAAGCATTAGATTGTGTTATAAAGACTATAGGTACAGTGTCGGTTCTTAGCCTTTTGCCCTCAAACCCATTCCTTGTCCTGTTCCCACTTTGCTCTGCATCACAAGGGGCTGCGTCCTACAAGGTTCTGTTTTCCAAGTTTCTATGACATCTGGCTTTTGCCTGGATTTGATTAAAGGGAGGTACTATTAGGAGGTTGGAGAGTAAGAAGAAAAGAGAAACCAGTGTTTTTTCCCTCTATGCTTCAGGCAGTGTTTTGGCGGGTGCTGTCACCTCCGTGCCCCAGGTGCCTACTAGAGAGGCTCCAATTCCCACCAGGTAGAGGATTACCTGGACCCCCGGCTCTGGTAACATTACCTTCCCCCTCATTCTTCCAGCCTGGAGGGAGTGGCTTCCTGCTGTTTTAATCACAGCCTCACTTTTTCCCATTTGGCTTTTTATTGTTTGTATCACTTATGTCACAAATTCCCCTGAATGGAGGGATCAGCAAGAGCTGGAGGAGATGATGAAATACAAAACAAGGGTCTGCGGGCTGGAAGGGCCTCAAAAGAGATCAAGTGTATCTTTTAGGTTAGAAGTGTGGAACTTAAATGGGAATGGTAGGGGAAGGAGACAGTGGGACAGGGAAAGAACAGAAGATAGGTAATAAATCACCTGATGGGATGGGAAGATTTCTTATGGAATAAATTTTAATTCTAGAATAATTTGGGACCTCCAAGGTTTACAGAAAAGTTGCAAATATATTACAGAGATTTCTCATACTCCCCTCACCCAGCTTCCCCTGATATCGATACCCTACATAACTATGGTACCTTGGAAGGGTTACTTAAATGTGGAGGGTGATAAGCTCTATTGGTAGAATAGAAGCAAACTCTAGAGGATCTATATTGGTTTCCAAAGTTTAGAATTTGAAGGGGTATGGAGGTCTGTGATCTAATATTTTCATTTTAAGAGATAAGAAACCCAATGACTAGGGGAGCTCAGTGACTTTTATTCGTTCACTAAATAAGAATTACAATCCAGACACTGAACTACAGTGGTAAGCAAGGGCCATGTAGCTTGTTAGTGGGAGAACTGAGAATAGAGCTAAATGCTTCTTCCTTGAAACCCGGGGATTGTTCTGTCAGCCACCACGTTGTTCTTGGGCTGATGGACTTACCTCCTGAGAGCAGGGAGCCAATGGTCAATTTCATGCAGGACACCTCTAAAGGCCAGGTCTGTGCAGGCCCCTTCTTTGGGGCCCATGTTGGGCCACCAGGTGGAGGAATTAGGAGCTGCCCTGCCTTTCCTTAGAGCAGCCCTTCTCAGCCTTGGCTGCCTGTTACGATCACATGGGGAGCTTGAAATCTGCCTGTGTCTAGGTCCCTGCTTCTCATTCAGTTGGTCTGGTTTGTAGCCTGGACATTGGTATTTTTAAAAAGCTCCCAGGTACTTGTAACATCTGGCCCAGGGTGAGAACCAGACCGGGACTGTACAGTAGCTCTATAAGTTGGCACATGTGGCTTAAAAATTCCCCCAGCTGTTCTGGGGAGCTGACAGCTGATCCGAGTTTAACTTTCAACGTGTGCTGTGTTTGGTCAGGAGCCCTTCTAAGACTGATCTTCCAAACGTTCTTGGAAATACCTTCTCTTCTGGCACTGCCCATTTGGCTTTATCACTGTTAACACACAACCAACTGTCTCCTCTTTACCATGGTCCATCATCTCTACCTTTGTTCATATAATCACACAGCCTTGATCAGATGCTCTGAATTCTTTGGATTCAGAAATGTGTCAATATTTGATCGTGTCTTTGCCACCGCCTGGCCTTTTCATTCAGTGCCATTTGGTATGTGTCACAGATACACACATCCAAAGCTCCCATCACATTATGGTCTCTCATCTCTCCTTTATTAAAAATTTGATTCATAATTTCACATTTATACTTAGTTCCAAATCTTAGAATCCAAGAATTTGGTGATGAAGAAAACTAAGAGACTATGATTGCCTCATTTTACAGGAGACTGAGGGAGGGTGCTCTAACCTTAGGTTGAGTATTGCCTTCACTCATCTCATACCCTCCCTCTCCCTTTCAGAAAATGAGGGACTGAGAAGGTTTCTAGTATTCACAAATCTCTCTCTCTTTTTATTGACATCCACAGTCCTGATGTTCTCATGGCTCTGTGTGTGCTGCACATATGTGCATGTAGGAGTGTTAGGGTCTATAATATACAGTACCTGCAAATGCTCATAGATGTTATGGAAATGATGGAAGGGCTGTGCCAATCTTGCAAACACAGAGCATGCATTATTCTAAGACTGTGACTTTCTGAATGGGAACCTGTAAAAACAGCTGATAGATTTATGTTCTTGTATTAAACAGGCCACCCAGCCCCAGTGTAAAATCAGGGTGACAACTGAATACATCACTGTTCCCAGCAGCTACCTGGGTGCACTCATTACCCAGTGGAAGATGAGCCGGGCTTGTTCATTAGACCTCCCTTCTCCTAAGGAGAGCCCTTTACATGCTGTCTCATTTAAAACAAAAAACCCAACCCCACAGAGATTTAAAAGAAAACAGAAAGACCTTTTCCTTTCTAGCCTCTGGAAGGCAGCGCATGTTCCTCCTGTTTGCCTGTGTCTAAGTCGTCATGGACGAAGCATGGCTGTGCACCTGCTCAGGAGAGGGAGTTGGTTCCTTGAAGGAGGAGGGATTACCTGTCAGCATTAATTAGAAACAGGTGGAAGCTGGTAAATATTTTGGGGAGAAATGACTTCAACTTGCAGGAACAGCATACCAACTATCACCTCTGTCTCCTCAGAGCAACAAAGGGACAGGTAGGACTTGGGGTAGAGGCCTGTGCAGTCAGGGCCCTGCAGGGGAGCCGCTACACAGACACCTGGGAAGCAACACCTCACGGTCATGGCCATGGTAAGGGAGCTCGTCATTGTGAGTCTGGGGGAGTTCAGGGGCCAAGGAAGTAAGGGGGTCTCTCAGGGGCTTCGCAGCCTGCCGCTTTACTCCCTCAGATTCTGACACTGGGGTTTCGGGAAGGGAAGCCATGAAAAGCCAATGATCACACCTCATCCTGCCCCACTTATCCTCCTGGCCTCCGCATCACCGGCTGCTCCAGACTCGCACCTTCCCTGCTCTCTGACCTTTGGCGCCTCACCGGGCTCTCTTCTTCCCTCTGGGCCCCTCCTTGCCCTGATGCGGGGAGGGCAGCACCTCCTGCATTGACCTCTGCAGAGCAGCAGTAGATAAACACAGCCTCCCCGAACCCCGCGGGACCCACGCCAGGCACAGCTGTCTCCAGCAACCCGCACCCCGGGGCCCCCAAGAGTCCCGTGTGTGTCCTCCCTGCTCTACGCTCGCTTCAGGCAGGATGACTGTCCTCCAGCCCTGCCTCCTTTGGCCTCTTGCCCAGTGGCTTTGAGCAAGTCGCCCTCATTCTAAATGCTCCCATTTCTCCTCTCTAAACTTGGGCCCCATGGAGCAGCCATTCTTAGTCATGGAGATATTTCGCTCTCGGGGCTGCTGGGAGGTAAAAATGAGAAGAAAAGGAATGAACCCTGAAGAGACAAAGCTCTTCCCTGGGGCAGGTGTTCGCATTTGTTGGTTCCAACCCTCCTTCTCTCAGGCATGTTTTCTTGGGTCTCTGGTGGGTTTACAAGTAAGACGAGTTGCCAAAAAACCCAAACCAAACCCTGTGATTCTCCCAGTGACTAACTCTGTGTACTGAGATCAATTCTGCATGTTAATATGTGAGCCGCCTTGCCCCAGCCCCATGAACCAATAGATGTCGTGCCCAGGCCCCTGCTCCACCCCAGGGGGCCAGGAGGCGGGTGGGGAGAGTAACGGTACATGCTTGGAGGTGTAGTTTACTAGCCCTGAGTGACGACGGTCCCTGGGCCAGGTCCCTGTCCTCCAGACACCTCTGTTCTAGGCCCATCCAGCTTCTGGAGCAAGGTGGGGCAGGCATAATAGCCTCACCCACAGTTTCTAGCTTCTCTATGTGGCACAAGTTGCCAGACACACAGTACATGCCGACCACCAAAAGAGACCAGTTGTTTGCAGAAACTAAAACCCATGTCTACTAGGGAGCTGCAAAAGTGGGGAGAATGATAGTTCTCTCCTCACAACAATTTTGAATGCCAGTTGAGACCATTCTTAAGTAACTGACACAGCCTGATCGTGTCATCGATCAAAACATGTGGAGTTGGACTTCCCTGGTGGCGCAGTGGTTAAGAATCTGCCTGCCAATGCAGGGCACACAGGTTCGAGCCCTGGTCTGGGAAGATCCCACATGCCGTGGAGCAACTAAGCTCATGCACCACAATTACTGAGCGTGTGCTCTAAGAGAGCCCATGAGCCACAACTACTGAATCCCACGTGTCTAGAGCCGGTGCTCTGCAACAAGAGAAGACACCACAGTGAGAAGCCCGCACACCACAATGAAGAGTAGCCCCCACTCGCCGCAACTAGAGAAAGCCCTCACACAGCAACAAAGACCCAACGCAGCCAAAACTAAATAAATAAAGTTACTAAAAAAAAAAAAAACATGTGAAGTCTGAGGACTGGGTGTGTCCCCAATCCTGCCTGTGGTTCCTGTGGGGATGAACGCCCCTGCCCATAGCAAGAGCATATCCCACCAACTCATGCAAAAAGTGAGTCCTGGGGCTGGATGACACAGATCTCCCTGACCTGTGCAGGCTTGGGGACCTTCAAGGTGGACCCAACCCCTGCAGGAGCCCAGGACACCTGCTGGCCGTTCTTAGCCCCCTCAACAGTAACACCTACCTTCCTTCCCCGGGGAATGTGGGGAGGGAATTTGTACACTGCTTGTCATTTGCTTTAATCATTACACCCAGCTCTCTTTCATTACATTTTGTTTGATTTCTTATCACTTTTAAAAAATCTTTTTCATCTTTTTCTTTTAGCTTGGTAGACAAGCCCCACCAACCCAAGAGGGGGGCAGCAAAGATGCTACTAGAAGACTTAGGCAAATGAGAGCTGACACCTATACCCCCAACCTCCAGTCACCTCCATAGTGGTCCTTCGAACCCCTCTGAAAGCTAGAATTTAATGAAAATACCCTAATTAAACACCTTGGGGATTCCTGTGATACAAAAATCTACCTGTCAGTACAAAGGGGTGGCAGTTCTATTTTCTAACCCCGCACAAACCTGATAAACTGTAATGAATTATAGAACAGTGTTCTAAACTTTCTCCCCATCCCCTGGCCAGCACACCTAGGAGTCCTGCTCTTGGTGCAACTTCGCTAAATTTCTGGAATATAATCTATATCCTCAAATGAAAAATTCCTCATCATCTGTGCTCCCTGGTTAGCACAGGCATGCCTATTTCCCCTAAAAGCGTCCTTCCCCCAGGACTGAGCAGAGGAGAACCTCTGTTCTCCAGGTTGGTATATTAACTCACAAGGAGCCTCTCTCTGTTAAGAGGTGCCAGGTGCCAAGCAAGGTAGGGGTTGTGTTTTCTTTTAATGTGATTTAGATGGTCACTGTCAAAGTCAAGGCAAGACCTGAAGAACCTGAGGGGATCACTCCATGGCCTAAGTGAGTTGTTCACACTGCAAGAGAAAAATAAAATACATAGGGCAAGGCCTTCCCTGCTGACAAAATAGACAGATTCAATGGATTCTTGATAATAACTTTGGCAGGCCTTTAACTGCCAAGATCCCACGTGTGGCTGGTCTTCCCTCCTCCCACCAACTTTTAAAAGTTTTCACCATACTATTCTAAGCTCACTCTGTTGAAAGCAAGGAAAACTCAATTTCTCCTGGGATTTCTCTGTTTTGTGTGGTTATGAGCTTCTCAAAGACGTTTGTTGCAGTTTGGCTCATGGTTGAGTCCAGGCTGTCCTACAGGGGACCTTGGAGCAGGGGAATCAGCACCCTGGAACTTCCTTGCTTCTGCTTCACATGGTGGAAAGAACATTGGCCAGAGGGTCAGGAGATGTGAGTTCTGTTGCTGTTCTGCTACTAAATGATAGTGAGGGCTTAGATCTGCTCTGTCCAACACAGTAGCCACCAGCCCCATGTGGCCACTGAGCATTGGCATTGTAGCCAGTCTGAACTGAGATCTGCTCTTAGTGTAAAATACACACTGGGTTTCAAAGACTTGGTATGAAAAAAAACTCTAAAATATCTCAATAAACTTTATACTGACCACACACTGAAATGATACTATTTTGGATATATTTGGGTTAAACAAGATACATTATTCATTTTATCTGTATAGTTTTACTTTTTTAATTGGCTACTTGAAAATGTAAAATTTCACACATGGCTCGCATTGTATTTTTATGGGACAGAGCTGCCCTTGACAAACCTTAGCTTCCCTAATTGGTAAAATTAGCTGCATTAGAGAGCACTTCTGACAATCAGTAATTTCCCTGCATGCACTACACCCTCCAAGGTTTACTGCCTCCTTTTTTTATATTTAAAAAGTGATTTACCAGCAGCATCAATGAATGTTGAAAAATTATTGAATAAAAACCATGTCATGTGGGTAATGTGTTTGCATCCAGCTGCTAAACAGATAAAAAACGCAAGTCCTGCCCTCAAGCAGGAAGTGCTGGAGAGGAAGATATAAGCCATGGAAGCACAAAACAATCAGTAATGATACAAAATCAGATGTGATCAACTGCCAAATTAGTTCTTCTCATAATACAGGATGCGTAAGTCTTTAACTGGTTCAGAGCATTTCAAACCGGGAAACTCTTTCTAGTGGGGGTACCAGTGAGAACAAAACAAAGTGAAGATAATGTTTTTCCTTCACCCCTAAATAGTTGCATGATAATTGTGGGGAATGATGAGTGAGCACAAGGAAGTTACAGGTATTATCGATAAACAGAAAATGTCTTCTGAGCCATTTTCTTTCCTTCTAAGAATTTTTTCCCACCAAGTTTGGGAAACTAGAATGGTGCTACCCGTTGTGCCTGGTTACTCAGAACCTCAGCCATTTCTCCAAACCTCCAAGTATGGGGAGCTAGAGGTGATGTGAGCCTCTATGAAGCAATAAGGATTATTATATTAGAGAATTCTGGCAGAAGAGGATGGTAAAGTATGAGCATCTTTCCCTCTTCAAAGAAAGGAAGAAAGTAGTGGCTCAACACCACTCCTTGACACATTGGGCAGCTCCCTTTCTGCTTTGTGACCTTCCTTTCCCCCCTGCCCCACCCAGGGACAATGTCCCCCTCAGCAAACATGACCGCAGAATTCATGAAGGTCACATAGATGATGAATCAATTGAACCATCCTGCTATTCTGGGCTCCTCTAGGGGGGAAAAAAAAAAAAAAACCTTTGGAGAAGATTGCAAACTGGCCAATGTCCCCTCTCTCCTTCAAAGTTCTCCTCCCAGCTAATTCAGGAAATAACATCTCGGAGGTTCCCATCTTAGTGTGTGTGGTGTTTTAAAATCCTTTCTAAATGGCTAAGAAGGCAATTCTTTTCAGTCATTTGCTTTGTGCAGCCCTCCCCTTTCCTGGCAGAGACAGTGTATGCACTCTATTAGAGCATTTTTTTTCTACATATAATGGCACCAATTAAATTACCTTGCAGCCCGACCTTAATCTGGCAGGAATGATTATTCCATGAAACAGTTAGGGCTCTAATTGACATGAAGTGCCTGCAAAATATGTCTTTTGCAGCAACCCCTGTCAAAGTCACATTGATATGCTAATCCCTATAGCTGGCAGAATCACTTCATAAAGAGAGACATTGAAAATTGAATTATTTCAATTTCAGTACCTAGGAATCTAGTGATCTGTCTGTATATGTAACTAAGTAGGTGCAATACTTTATATGGGTAAACAGCTGTACTAGGGTGTTGCCATGGAAACTGCTTGACTCATGGCAGTTGTGTTAGTGATGAAGTCATTAGCAGTGTGAAATGTACTTTGAGGTTGTCAAGTGTAACACTCCAGGAATATTTCAGCGGTGTTAGTGGAGCCTTTTCATTTACATAATTTAGGCTTTCACACATGATCTCATTATGGTGCAAGAAAGGAGTGGGGTGTGGGGGCAATTGTACCAGACCAGATGAATCTCCATTATGCCATTCAATTATTATTCTTTATCCTGAAATACGATTCCCCAAATTAGTCTTACGAGAAATTGATAACTCTCTTGGAACAATGACTTTGAGAAACCCTGTTGGTGGTGGGACAGGCTGGATTAGCCTACTTGTTCCTGTGCAGTTAGAAACCATTGAGGACACTGGGTGGTTTCTCTTCAGATGGATCAGTTATTTTTGTTCTGTTGTTTCATTAATCCTATAAATTAGAAAATAAAACTTTAAAGCCATTGGATTCATTTTTAAACCAATATCCAACTGAATGTTGCCCCTTTCATGAATGTCTCCAGTGGACCCTCAAGGATCCCAGTGATGATATGATGTGTGGTGTTAGTGAATTTCCAGCTTGGAAGTCATCCTTCAAGTCAAATGATGAGCCTTGTTGCTTGATTCCCCAACATATGACTCCATTTCCTCCAAGCCCTCCAGAGTTAGTTCTGAATGCTTTTTGGCTGTTTCATAAACTCAGACACCCTGAATCAGGCAGTAAACACTCTTCCAAAAGTAGAATTCTAAACATATTTTAAGCAGTGATTACATTATTAGAGTAAACAGACAACTTCCCATGGTGAAATTTTTGACAGACAGAGCACTTAGAAGTGTGAGTTTAGGTGTATAAGTTTATAGCTACACCTTAATTTTTAGTTTGGCATACTAATTTTTAACCCATCCATCCATACATTCATTCATTACTGTGTTCATTCATCAAATATTTATTGAGTATACCAGGAAGTGTTCTAGGCAGTAGGGATAAAGTGCTTAACATAATAGCCATGGCCCATGTCTTCATGGAGCCTAATTTAATGGGAAAGACATATTTTTAAACATTTATATGCAATTATAATACCCAGAAATGATGAGATAGGCTAAAGGGGGGTGCCTGATTTAGACCGGAGGGATCAAGCACGGCCCTCTGGAGATGGGCCATTCAAGCTGAGACTGGCGGGAGGAGGGGCAAGATAGGGAAGGGCAAGAGGAAGTGCATGCGAGGTGCTGAGGCCAGAGGAGTTTGCTGAGATTAAGGAATTTAAAGAAAGTGGGTCTGAAAGAGAGACAAGTTTACCCTTGGTCCCATCTTTGGTGGGAAAAACGGATGTTGTCCTAGCCCTAAAAGGGTCATTGTGTTTACCATTTCCAGGTGAGTAGTGATTTATCAATGAATGCCACCACATAGGATGAGAATCCTCACATTTTTCAGAAATTTAACTATATGTCAAAACCTCAGAAACCATTCCCTCTTTTTTCTCACACACAAGTGAGTCATCAAGCAGGTATTAGATATTTACTCAAGGAAGTAACTTCTATGCTATGCCATAGGGTGTGAACTAATTTATTTTTCTTCCCTTTACTTCTAAATACAGTTTCTTTCTAATGAAGTCACATGTACTTTGCATATCTTTTGCCAGTGCAAGATGTCAATTTATATTAGTACTCTGAATACTCGTATACCTGTTCCTATGTAATTGTAAGATGTTCGGGGACAGGAACAAGCTGTTATTTGTTTTGCATCCTCTTCAATTATCATCTAGAACTATACTCTATAGATATTGTAGAGTTTCTAGAAGGAATATCTGAAAAGGTAACTAATATGCAGCATGGCATGCCTTGATCCTGTGAAATTCTTAAGTGCCTAGTAAGCTAAAGTTTTCTGAAGAGGAATTTTTCAAATGTTAATAGGAGTAACTTGAAAATGATTTCCATGGTCAAATGTATTTGGTATGTAATATAACACCTGCGTGGAGACACATAGTGCATATTGGCATCTTACAAGCCTGGAATCCTGCTTTAAAGATCATAGCTAACTTTGCTTAAGCCTACATTTCCAAGCTCATTTGATCACTGACTTTCCTCCACTCCCCTCTCCTTTTTTGACCAAGCATATCTCAGCATCTGTGAAATGCTGTTTGGGGAACCCAATTCATTTTATCTTTTTCAAAACATTTCAAATATACATATTTTGTTTTTGTAGTTTTGAAAGTATGTACAACATTCTTGAGTTAAAGTGAATCCTCAATGGACCATAAAACTTATTCTTTCATCTCATTATTCATTGGTTAAACATACAATGATTACCTCCAGTGGACTGGTAGTGTGCGGGAACCCACAGTTCAAGGGAGGCAGCTAACAAGAAACCTCACTCTTGCAGAACAACATAATAAGTGGAGATGGAACTTGTCCTAAGGCCAGCCCTGGCACAGAGGTGCAAGCCCCTACTGTTCAGTTTTGGACCAATGGTAGACTGTGCTCCATGCCAATGATGGGTCATTGTTCAACCTGGTTCCACGTCATCCATTCACTCAGCATCCCCTTTCAGTGTTCCTTTTTACAGCATATTTTTGAGGGTGAGGGAATATCCATGGATGATGCAGCTGCTGTAGTGATCCACCTGCAGCAGCAACGGTGACTGTGTCCAGGATGGGCACACTCACAGGTTGTCACACGGCCGTGCAAGATCATCATCAAGAAGCTGTTCATCCTCTCCATAGCCATAGCTTCCTACACCTGAAAAGAACTAGGAAATGGAAACCCATTACAAACATTTTCCTAGATTTGTTTCCTTAGAAAAGGTCAGGACACAGTCACCGCGGGATAAGAATCAGCACATTTCTCGGACCTAATCCCAATCCTTTCCATCAGCCCTCCCAGTGAGGCATGTCATGTTCTGTCCGTTTTTACAGGCCTTATCTATCTGATGCCTGCCTTTTTACCTTGATAACTGATTTCTGCACCATCAATCGCGTTGGCCATGGGAAATATCTGAAGGACCGCCGAAGAGAGAGAAACACCAGATTTACACTTTTCCCCTTTGGTGTCTTTTATCATAGAAACACTTTGTTAGGTCCTGACTTTAGCTATATAACCATGACCTATGGGGTTCATCTCTAAGTTTACCCATCCGCAGAATGGGAATACCTGATATTGACCTCAAGGGGTCAATATTGTGAGCATAAATAAGGTAACAGAGGAAAGCCTAGCATGAAGTAAGTATTCAAAGAATGCAAGCTATTGTTTTACTCATGCAATTTCTTAGCACTCTTTATCAGAGGCAGGTTTGGAATTAATTGTTGAGGTCTTACCTTCTGTTTGAATTGAACAAGGCTTTAGCAAGCCCTAGACAGGTATTTCAGCAAATATTTGTTAATTGCCCATTTAGTGCAAGACTTTGCACAGGGCTCTAGGAAAATAAAGGTAATTAGGAAGGAATTCTGCCTCCAAAGGGCAGCACTGTGGAGTAAAGACCTCAGAGTTCACAGTGTGCTCAGTCCTCTGCTAGGTCCTGGTATGGGGTGGGACAGGGATAAACGTAGGGAAAATTGGTCTTTGCCTTCCAAGGATCCTATAACTTTGCTGCTGTACAGAGACAGTTTTGTATGCAGGTAGTAAGTTAAGTTGTGATATAATTAGACACCCAGTTGACAGAAGAAGCTAACCTGGCTACAGCATCTGTCAGCAGAGCTTCATCTGGTGTCTCAAAACGAGTTCAGCCAGTGTCCTGGTCCCTCCACCCTTCCAGTGGCCAACCCAAACGGCAGGCTGCAGCAAGTAGTCAACCTTCCCTCTGAAATCTTGCTGTTGGAGCCATCAGTCGCCAGTAACTGTGTCCCCTACTCAGCTCCTCCAACCAGCTCTCTGGACCCATCCATAGGAGGAGATGGTCCCCAGGCTCTGTTGTCAGGGACTGTGAGGGAGTGGTGTTTCTGAAGAGTGGAGGTCTCCCCTTCCCCAGTTTAGGGAGAAATGTAAGACAACTTCTTTTCCAAATGTATTTTTCCCAGGGTAACCACCATGAAAGTATCTATCTCTGTTGGCTGAGATATTTTTCTCCTTTTCAAATATCCTATTGTGCTTTTCATGTTCATTGTTTCCTTTATGCCTCTTTGATAGCTTCTTTTTGAGGCCTTGTAAGATATTTTGATACTAAGGAAAGCTGATGTGAGACCCTCTATTATTCTGCCTCTTATTTTGATTTAAAGTTACATGCTCCCCTATGGAAGAAAACAATACAAATACAGCACTGGAAGAAGAAAAGAATGTGGGAAGATGAATAGGAACTTGTTTCATTGGAAAATGAAAGCATGATATTGGGCATTAACAATAAATGCCAGGGACCATGAGTGACATTTAGATAGTCTATTAACCCAATAATAATTGCCTTGTTAGAAGATTGTATTTCTTGAAGGTGCAGCAACTACTGAAAGATGGTCTAAAACAGTGGTTTCTCTCAATATGTTGTCTAATTCAGTGTAATCATCATCTTTTATGTATTAATTACAGCTTAGCTTCACAATTGGCATCAGCGGAAGAGGTGACATCAAATCAGGCCAGATTTGATTAGCATTCTTTAACAAGATTCTTATCCGGGATGGCATTTTGAATCTTGCCTCCTCTGAGGATGAATGTGGATGAGACTGTTTTCTTGGTAACCGTGAGCAGGGTAGTACATCAGGCCAGGGTGCTCCATGTGGAAGTTACCTACAGTGGGAGAGACAGCAGGGTTCAAGGACAGCTGCTTTCTAATTCCTGCTCCATTACCCGCTAGCTATGGATTTGGGACAGGTCGCTGAACTTTCCTGAGTCTCAGTTGTTTAATCTACAAAATGGGAGTAAAATTAGCCACTCTTGACCCAACAGGATTATTTGGAGATGTACAATGGGATGTACACAAAGGTCCATTTTGTAACCTTTAAACTGCTAAATAAGTGTTAGTGTCAGTCCCTGAAAGACCAGAGACACTCCCCAGATGGACAAATAGCTCCACCTTGGCTCATCTCCTTCAAGTCCAGGTTAGGAGTTTCTGTGCATAACAGGTGGTCAGCCCATGGGACTGACCTGGGATGTCCTGGTTGCCTGGCCTGGGCATCACTCTGAAGGAAAGGGTTTACAATCCCATTTAGGACACAGATAAAATGTGACAAAGCCACTCATTCAAAAGGTCAAAACAAGTTCACTCTAAAGACAAAGAGGCATTTTATCCTCTATGCCTGTGTCTCCATTTTAAAAGTGGGAAAATCCCTCAAAGATGAATTTACTTAAGCCACAGTTAGAGCCATGAAAAACCTATAATCATAGTATAATATCGTCTGAATATTTATTACTTTAACTGGACATATGCATCATTTCTTTTATTCCTCACATCATTCTCTATAAAGTAGCAGGGGAGATAATTTAAGATTTAGGAAGATGTGTCCTGGAACCATTTGTCAGTGGAGACATCTCTGTAATTGGTGGAGCAGCACTGAGAAAGCAGGTCATCCAGAGCAGTGCTTGTTACTGTTACTTAGAGGAAAGGCTAATGAAATACCCGTTTATTTAAAGTGGTTTGTTTGTTTTGTTTTCCCCTTGATAGAAGTATGACAGCATAGCGAGCAAAAATCTACCCAGGAGTCCGGGCTATATCTATCCAAGAGAAATACCAAGAGCAAGCATGATGTTAAGACCTGTTTACTGTCTACTGATCAAATCATTTTAAAATAGAATTTCCTTTTCCTGAAGCCTCGTTAGCCACCTTCTATTCCCCAGCCCTTGCCCCTTGTAGCTTAATTTTTCTTCCTCTTCTTTAGATAGTAAACCTGATCAAAGACCATCTGTCTACTGGCTTTCAAGGGAGGTTAGCTCATGTCAGAATGTGATTAATGTTTGATTGTATATTAACATTATTTTAATTATGAAACCTAAAATTTAAATGAAAATACCCAATTTAAATCTCTCCCAAAGTCAGTCTCCTGTGTGGTTCTCTGGGAGAGAAGGAAAGGGGATTCTCTGACCTAATTCAATGGAAGGAGTGGGAGATCTTATATCCCAACGACCAGATTTCATTGCTTTTTATAGGACAATGACATCTTTCTCAATCTCAACTAAAGAACAATCCTCCAAGTTTTTGTGTTTTTAAAGATACAATCTGGAGCTAAGTTAGTTGACCCATTGGTTGAAGAGCCATTATTTAGCTGTGAAAAAACAGAGTACCTGATAAAGCCCCTCACAAGCCTTCTGGCCACAAGGTAGTTTTGTTTTGCAAATTGGATTCTTTGACACGTTAGAAATTTGGTAAAAGACATAAAACATTCAGTCTGGGTTCTGAATAGACAATGATCACTGGGAGATTGCTCAGCTCCCAATACAAAACCCAGTGGGTACAGTGGAGTGCTCCTGGCCTTGCTGATGACATCAAGCTGCCACCAGTAAATGAGAAGCCCATTCTCTTTAGAGGGTTTCCAGCATTCTGTGCAAGTGTCTAATATTCTTTATAAAGACAGGGAATTAGGGAGCAACTCTTTGCATGGCAGGTTGACTATTGTATTCTTGGGGTCTTTGCTATTATTATGATTAAATTAGATTAACAAGAAAGTGAGGGATGCCCACACGTGTGTGCATGCACACACACATACACATGCACTCGCCTATGGGAACAAACTCTACTTTAAAATGTAGTTGACGAAAAAGGCAGCAGCACAAAAGTCCCCTCTACTGCCTTTTACTTGCCTCAAGTCCTGGCCAAAGAGAGTTCTTTGCAATACTTGTGTCCTTGGCCTGTCTTCTTAGGCGGCCCCAATGGATGCTAATGCTTCAGGCTGGCATAGAGCTGTGTAGGCGATGGCTTCCTGGTTTGTAGTTATCTTTAGTTATTTTTAGTTACTTAGCTGGTAATTAAGTTTGTGGTTTTGCACTATGCATTTTCAGGAGGAAGAAAGGTAGCTACTCAATCCTAACGCGTGTTCCTTTGGAGACCAGGCTGTCTAGGTTTGACCTGGGCACATTTGAGAAAGCAGTGCTGTGGTGTACAATGACAAGACCGTCCTGTGCGGTCTTGCTTTGTTCCTCTCACTGTTGTTTTTGTCTTGTCGTAAGGTAACTAGTGAATTAAGGACTGTTGTATATTCGTTTCACAGCTGAGGGCACTGAGGCCCAGAGAGGTTAAGTACTTTGCTCAAGTTTGCACAGCTAGTTAAATGGCAGAGCCTGCTGTATCTGTCTCTAGATCTCTGCAACTAACCAACATGCTGTTCTACTGAACCCTCCAAAATTCAAGTCATAAGAAGCTGTATAATTTCTTTCCCACTTAATCTGAAACTAATGATAATACTGTGTTGTAGTTGTTCATTCACTTAACCAGAAAAAGTTCATTCGTTACTGTCTTAGTCCATTCGGGCTGCTGTAGCTCATAAACAATGGAAATTTATTGCTCACAGTTCTGGAGGCTGAGAAGTCCAAGGTCAAGACGCCAGCATGGGTGAGTGAGGGATCTCTTCCTGGTTCATGGTATAGGGGAGGAAAAGTAAATTCCCTCTACCTTCTGAGTTCTTGGCTGAGATTCCTGTAATAAGAGACAGATTAACAAGAAAAAACAAACAAGTTATTAAGATGTGTACCTCACACATACATGGGAGATAACGAGGATAAAATGAGTAGCTCCCAAGATGGCTTAGAATTCAGACTTAAATACCATCTTAATAAGGAAAGAGAAGGGGGGATGTAGGTGTCTTTGAGGAGAATAAATTATTTTTAGGAACGATGAATGGGCCCTCAGAAGAATTGATGGAGGTGTGAGTTTGTGATAAAGTATGTCTGGATGTGGCGTTGACTTCTACTCTCTTCCCCTGTGACAAGAAGAATCTTCCCTGGTTGATGGAATTCCAGGGGAGGGATCTATGACAAATGAGTTCTTTTTGGAGGATCTGTCTTTAGGCGGATAAGGGGAGATCCAAGAAAGCCTCTGCCTGCATTTGCTGTTTTTCAAGAGTCTACAGCTTAAAATAATCAATATATCAAAGTGATATATTTTAGGGTGAAATGTTTTGCTACCCATCCATAGCCAGCGCCTTCTTGCTGTGTCCTCACATGGTGGAATGGGCTAGGGAGCTTCACAATTTATAAAACATTTTCACAGTTTTGTAAGGTGGGCACGGTGAGTAATATTATCCCATTTTAGAGAGCGGGAAACTGAGGCTCAGTGAAGAGAAGGGACATTCCCAGGGTCATGTACTGGAGTTAGTAGTTGAGTCAGGATTGGAACCTTGATACTGACCCCGTGGTTCCCATCTCTGCTATCTCAAGCAAATTATTTGCTGCACCTAACCTGTTTTGGCCCCACTGAGTTTCTTGCCAAGTGGTGAGGAGGTCACCACTTGTGAATGAAGACAACTCGGGGTTCGCGGAGGTGGCAGAGGCAGCCCCGGGAGTCCCACCTGGAATAGCCAGAGGCTCCCCCATCCATAGAACCATGCAGGTCTGCCCAGAGGCCTGACTTACTTATTTTCAGAGAGGGAAGTGTTGAGAGAAACTAAGAAAAACTGGTTCTTGGCATTAAAGACATCTACATTTGTGCCTGCACTTGGCTCAGAGAATTTGTGACTGATTTCAGAAATTTTGTTTTTGCTCCATTCAGTCAAACTGATTTGTGTGGTAGAGCTATAAGCCAAAACAACAGCTTCAAAAGAGGAAAATGCAATTTATTGACCAGGTTGCTTCGTCCCCATAATGCCAAATGGCTGGTTGGAATGATTTTGTACCCCTAACAGTCCCCCACTCCTCCTGCCTAGAAACTTTTGTTCCAGCCAAGTTGGTCAATTTATTGGTCCATGAATGTGCTGCAAACATTCTCACCACCGTGAAAATTTACTCCTACTTATGTTTCCCCATCCTACAGTCAGCCTCCACTTTTTCCAGGTCAGACCCTCCTCTGAAATTCCATCCATGGCCACCTGTCTCTGAGAACTTTCTCTCAGTGCCAGCCCTGAGGTCTCTTTCCCTCCCTTGGGTTCCTACAATTCTTGCAAGGCCATCCCATTTGGTATTTCCCCTCTCTGCCCCAGGATGCTTGTCATCTGTGTTTGTGTCTCCCATCTCTTCATCTACACAGGAGATGGGGTTCCAGGGAGGAGGAGATCAATCCATGTTTGATGTCCCTGAGAAATGTCACCTCACTCTGGGCTCTCGGTCCTAAATGAGGCCAGGGTGGGGAATTGACGCCAGATAGTTTGGTTGATCTCCAGCAGGCTTGTTTTTAAATGACAATGTCTCTAGCTGCTGAGAGTACAAATAAGTAAAGAGTGGGTCTAGACTCCTGCTTGCAGGCAGTTGAGAATCAGAATTGTCAGATCGGCACTAGCAGGAACCCTACCGAACAGCTTTTCCAACGATTTCATTCAACTGATGAGGACATTGTAGTCCAAAGAGGGATAGTGACTTTGTTCAAATTCTCTCAGTAAGTTATGAACTGAGGCCCCAAGGTTCCTTGTCTGGACCCCTGGGCTCTTTTCCCATCACGATACTTAGTCCTTATTTTTAAAAACAATTTTATTGGAGTATAGTTGATTCACAGTGTTGTGTTAGTTTCAGGTGTACAGCAAAGTCAATGAGTTATACATATACATATATCCAGGGTATATATGGATATATATATATATATCCATATATATATTTGGAGATATATATATATCTTTTTTGCTTTTAGATTCTTTTCCCAAATAGGCCATTACAGAGTGTTGAGTAGAGTTCCCTGTGCTATACAGCAGGTTCTTACTTGTTATCTAGTTTATAAACAGTAGTGTGTATAGGTCACCTAATCCTTCTAAGATGTCTGGCCTCCTGACATTATCTAAGGACAGAGAACTTTATTTCTTCTCTAACTATCCATTCTTCGGTTTTATCAATTCTGGGTTAGGGTCTTCTTTCTATAGCCTACAGAAACTCAACTTCTATTATTGAAACAAAATAATATTCACTGTAAACTCTTATGCTCATCTTAGCACAAGCCACTGTGGGAAGCCTAAGATATTTTAGATGCAATCTTTACTTGTAAAATACATGTGCTATAAGCGAGGAGATAGGACATGTGTATGGAAACTGTTAACACAAATATAAAGCAGTAAGTGATCAATGTCCTACCTGCATTAACTGGCCAAACAAATTACAGAAACAGTTCCTCAGAAAGACCCTTCCTATAGGAGTCAGCACTGGGTAACTATGGCTAAAAGCCAACTTCGTGTGGCAGATGACAAAGCAGGGTCCAAGGTCACTGTGAATCAAGGAACTTTCATGAAAGTGTCCAGGGATGGAGATCTTAGGAAAGACAGGGGATATTTCTGGGGAGAGCCACCAATGCTGGCTGCTGCTGTCATCTCTGTGGCATGTATACAGACAGCCTTGATTCGTGTTCAGGATGTGCCAAATGAGGGGACATCTCTGTCCTCTTCCATAATTCCTTGTGTGCTTTTATTGATGGGTCTGGAATGCCACAATAACATTCATTGCAGAACTACTGTGACAAATCAATTAATATGCTAGTTGAATATTTAAAACATACAGTGCTGCTTTAATAAATGTATCTGTTCTCAGTATGTGATTATTGTTTCTTCTTTCTTCCATTTCCCCAAAAGATCAAGATTCCAATTTTATGTCAAAAAGGTAGCCCATCACACTAATGTCAGAGTGTGGTTTGGCTGTCCCCACCAGTTCACGATACATCCATCCCCAAGCATGTAACGTTAAATATGCATTGTCCTTAAAAGCCTTCCACGTGCTATAGCAATAGACACACTTGACCTATCTATTAAAAGACGCTGATGACATATCAGTTGGACTATGGTTATTATAATTTAAAATGTTCATTCTTTAAACAATTTGCAAAAACTGTGCTGAAGAAACCCAACTCTTCAGGCCTTGGGATGCTTTTCCTTTCTCTTCCCCATTTTTTCAGTATGTATAAAATATGTTGATTACATTAGAATACTGCTCTTTCCAGAGAGTCTCCAGGAAGTCATTCTTTCTTCTTTCAGCTCAAAAAGCATGACCTCACCTGATCTCTGTTATCCTGTCTCTGCTGCTGGTCTTTTGGCCCTCCCCATAGATGCATTTGGTTTATGCTGTGGGTGTATCTGGTTGGGTTCCCAACAAGATTCCAAGCCCACTGTGGGCAGGACCTGTGTCTTACACTTGCAGTCTTCCTAGTCCTCCAGCACCTAGCACAGTTTCTTACAAACTACAGAAACTTTACGAAGATGTGTTGATTAATTAATAACTGAAGTGTTTTTCTAGTTACTTGACATCCTGACCCATGAAAAAGATGACCCAGAGATCATATTATTCAGGGTTTTATTTTTCTCTACAAATGAAAATTTAATGATGCAGAATAGCTTTCCAACCTGTGGGCCACTGACCCCTGGGAAGACCGAAGAGTCATTGCAAGGAGATTTCAGCTGCACATGTACATAAATATTTTCTTCACAAACACAGGAGAAAAGTACAAATATTATCATTTGGGCCTTACAAACTCCTCTGCCACTTCTGCAGCATTTAGCTTAAGGTTTTGGAACTTTTGTTCAAATGAAAACCTTAGGTGATAGTTAGTCTGCATATTGAGGTAGGGGGGATCATTCTTTAAACAGTGAATGAAAGATCTATAGCTGGTACTGGGAGCAAAAGAGGAGACAGGATTCTGAGCTCTGAAGAAGAGAGAGTAGCTTCACAATGGGTGCTACCCCTGGGTCCCCTGAGCTGTAGGTAACAGTCAAGATAGGACCTCAGGGCTTCCCTGGTGGCGCAGTGGTTGAGAGTCCGCCTGCCGATGCAGGGGACGTGGGTTCGTGCCCCGGTCCGGGAGGATCCCACATGCCGCGGAGCGGCTGGGCCCGTGAGCCATGGCCGCGGAGCCTGCGCGTCCGAAGCCTGTGCTCCGCAATGGACCTCAGTCTGGATTCAACTGCTAAAGACGAGGACTCAGAAGCCCATGAAGTTCAAGAACCACCTCTGGGTAAAGGGTCCTGCTCCCTATTTCATTCAGGAATATGGATTAACTCCTCATTAACACACTGATCAGGTCTACCATGGATCAAGTGATGCCCTGTTAGAGAATACATATGTGTTTCCTTGGCCTTGGAGAGTCAGTAAGAGACTGAGAGACAGAAACCACCTCTGGGAATCATTCCACACATAGTGTTCATGGTCAAATGCAAAATGAGTGCTTCTCACTTGACCTGTGACAGGGGTTGGGAAAGGGGCTGATCTGCTGGAGAAGGAAGTGGTCCCAGGGAGAGATGAGATTTGTTCTAGATACAGAGAGCTAATAAGGATGTGGTGGAGGAGGCCAAAGCATTTCAGGAGCAGCAACAAGGTCTAGGTGAGGGGCAGGAAAACACCTGGAGGTGGGGAAACAGGATGCAGTGGTCAGTGAACATGTGGTAAGGAAGGTGCCTGAGGTCCCTGACCCTCTTCGGGGCACTCAAGGGTGAGTCAGGTCAACAGACTGTTTAATGTCATCGCCACATTCCAGCTGCATGAGTTCTTCAAAGATGACAGAATTTCAAACTCTTAATCTTGAAGTGCACTTGGGTGTCATCTAGTCCGACCTCCACCCGTGGTAGGAATCTCTATCCCAGAATTCTAAAGAGGCTGTACCTGAATTCTTCCAATGACTGAGAGCCCATGGCTCTTGTTCCTTTCTGTATGGGTTTCCTTATCAGGACTTTCTCCCCCTGACTTTCTGATGCTCTCTCTTCTTCTGTTCTCCCCATCCTCTATCACGACCTTCTCCCTCCAACCCACCGTGCATTGTTCCAGACCTACCTGACCCCAGTGCTTAACACACTTCCACCTACTACTTGAAATTTAGAACTCTAAATTAGACCTGTCTCTCTGCCTAAGTCACCAGCTTAGGGCTTCTTGTTTCATTAATTGTTATGTATAGCAGAGATGATTTCTTTTTCTGCCTGCTTTCTCCTCAGCCTTATTATTGTTCGAGAAACCATAAAACTGAAAACTACATTTTTATGACTCCATATGACCTTCAGAATTTTTGACACAGCTGACTCCTGCTTGGCTATAATATTTTGACTCATTAATTTCAGAGAAATATTCCGATTTATAGTTTTATTAAGTTTTTGAGGATTCTTAATGCAGTGTTTCTAAATATGATGAACTTCTCTCTACCAAATTTTAATTAGGGAGCATATTAAATCCTCAGTTAATGCTTTCAATAATGCACATTTAATACCCAATAACATTTGATCAGGATTTTTTCAGCAAGAGAGGGACTGCCGCTTTCAGGGTCCTTGGTTCTCACTGACCAGTAGGGCAGACACATCTTCCTTTGAGTCTTTCCATTCCCAGAAGAGTGGAGCCCATCACGAGGCGTTGGTCAGGAACACGATTAACCCCCTCATTACTGTATTAGCTTCCCCACTGGAGTGAGTGAGGAGTGTTCTGCCACCAGGTAGCCAAGAGGCACAGCATAGACTTTCTGAACAAACCAGTCCAGAGCACGTGAAGGAACTTATAAAACTATGTACCTTAAAAATATTTTCTTTCCTCTTTTCATCTCTAATCCAATTCCCAATGCAAAGGAGTGGCATGCATTTGTGCAGGTTATCTGCAAATGTTCTCTGTGAAGGGCCTAGTGCTGAATATTTCAGGTGTTGGCGGGCCATTCAGTCTCTGTCCCAGCTGCTCAGTTCTGCCCTTAGAGCACAAAAGCAATGGACTGAATTGCAAGGCACCCAAAGGTCATCTATTTCACCCTAGCCTGTTCTCCAAGTAGTTTTTTTCAGCCTACATTTTGGAGATTCCTGATCCAGTGGTTGAGAGATATGTTTAGTAGAAACTTCTTCCCTCCATATTCCAATGAATTTCTCCTCCCAGAAACATCTGCCCATGTGTCCAGTTTCTACCCTCTGGACTTACACAGAATAAGATGTTTGACACGAGCAGATGTTCCAAAATTTTAGAACCCATGATCATGTCATTTTGTAGTCTTCCTTATTCCAGAAGGAGCTTCCTCAATTCCTTCAAATGCCTCTCAGACAATTTGGCGTTGATCATGCTCACTTTCCTAATCTTTCTCCTCCCATTAGCCTCCAGGCTCCTCTTAACATGGATGACCATAATTCTCAGAAGCACTTTAAAAATTATCATCTCATTTGATTTTCACAACCATCCTGTGAATAAGGAGGACATTATGATTCCCATTGGACGGATGAGGAAACTGATACAAAGGTGGATATGACAAGGGGTTCAGCAACAATCCTTAAGTTCTTTACAGCTCAATAAGGGGGTCACTCCATGTCCAATGCTCTTTTCTCTGTAGCCTAGTATCTGCTCATGCAGAGTACCTGGTAATGGAGATGCTCAGAGCATTTGTTTTTATTTTATTTTCATTGTTTACTCTCTTTAAATGAAATACCTCAGACATACATACTAAAAGAGTACAATTAATAACTTAATGAACACCTTTGTAGCCACTACCCAACTTAAGAAATAAAACATTACAGATAATAGCTTGTATACCCTTCTATAATGACCCCTATCCCATGTCCCTCCTTTTACCCCAAAAGTAACCATTATTCTAAATTTGATGTGTATCATTCTCCATTTTAGATCTATCCCTACTCAACACATGGTATTATTTTGCAGTTTATTAAAGTTCATATAAATTCTGTTCATAACGTAGGTATCTTGATTTTTTCTTTCCCTTAGCAGTTTGATTTTTAGACTCATCCCTATTGATAGGTGTCATGTAGTTCATGTTTTCCTATGCCCTATAATATTACTTTAAATGGATAATTTATTAACCATCCTACTGGTGATGAGCATTCTTTCCCATTTTTTGCCATTGCAACAAGGTGTCAACAAACATGGTACCTGTTTCCCTGAGCCAAACTTTCTCTAGGGCTTGTCTAGAAATGTAAATACTAGGTCATAGAATACGTGAATCTAGAATATGTGAAGCTTTACTAGATATGACCACATTTCTCCCCAAATTGGCATTTTATGCCCACTAGCAGTGGCTGAAAGACTCCATGTTTCTACCTCTTCATCCACACTTCGTAGTACCATACTTTGCAAGCTTCATAGGTATGTTCATCATTGGTTTGAGAAAAATAGGCATTGTAGTTTCTAATTTATGTTAGAGTGCAGAACACTAACCTTGATTAACATTAACTGGCTTGACCAAGTCACATAGCTCCGAACTAGAATGCGAGTTCCTTGGTAGGAGTTAGAATTTGGTCTGCTGCCATCAGCCATGAGTCAAGTTTTCCTAGGCTTCGGTTTATGAAGAACACTATCCTGGGTGTCATGAGATATTTGTTGGAAATACATTTGCATATGTTAACGCTGATGGAGGCAATGGACAGGTAAAGTAGGTTTGCAATTTGTACTTGTGCTGCATTTGGAGATAGAATTGACATGTGCACTGTGTCAGTCCATGTAACAGCAAGTCATATGGTTCTTTGGAAGTGGACACACTCAACACTCTCAAGGAACCTGCCATTGAATAGTAGAGCATTCGAAGACCATAGCAGTAGCTCAGATGGAGGGTAAAGAGTATTGTTTGGCTCCAAGTCATAGAAACAGAAAGTCAACCCAGCTTTGAAGATGTGCACAGAGAGATGCCCTGCTGACCTGATGGTGACAAGATGACCTGGGCAAAGATCCGCAGATTTTCTAGTCAGGAGGGTCAGGCAGATATTGAAAGCTGAGGCAGGTCAGCTCTGGCAGGAAGAAGCTAGGAGGCTGGTGGGGTCAAGCAGGCTGAATGCCAGCAGGTTGACTTGAGGGTTCCACTGAGGAGGCTTATAGGCACATAGCACAGAAAAGGCAGGGGTCTTTCTCTTGGCATTGCATGTTGGCCTAGTGTGGCCTGGGGTGATGGCTATGGACCCAGAAGAGAAAGCCCACAAGTCCACAGGTGAGGCTTGCACAAATTATTGCTGTGTGTGTGCCAGCTTCAGACACTTGGGAGGTACTAAGAAAACAGATATAAGACTCAGTCCTTACCTCATACTTGGTATCTACTCAGAGAGCTAGAACAAGGAAAGTAAAAAGGCATTGTAGGTGTTGTATAACCATATATTAAAAAGTGGAAGTAAATACATGGTGGAAGATCCGTGGTAGTGAGTAGCAGTACCAAAAGTTGAAGTAAAAAGTCAGAACCAGTGGTGTGGAACCTCGCATGCCAAGCAAAGGAACTGAAACATCGTGCAGTAACAGTGTCAACATACTTACCTAGCACATGATAGTCGAGACATCATAAACCCTAAATGCTTTATCTCAATTACCTCATGAGGTGAGTATACTTTTACCCCATTTTATGGAAGAGGGAACAGGGCACAAAGAGGTTAGGAGACTTGCCCCAAATCTTCTAGCAAGTAAGTGGCAGAGCCAGGTTTTGGACCTCATCAATGTGGCTATAGGTTCTAGGCTCCTAACCACTATGTTATATTCCCAGTATAGGCTAGTGAAAGGCTCAGAGGCTTGCTTTTTGTTTTTTTTTAAATCCCAAATGTCTGGCCTCACACTGAACATTCAGATTCCATGCATCTGAACGACTCTTTCGGTATATCTGATGCACACACACCTGGTTGACAGTCACTGCTCTCAGCATTGAGAGCCATTGGGAGTTTCTGATTAAGTGCTACAACAGCCCCAAAGTTGAATGTTTGAGTGAGGAAGTGTCACAAGCAAAGCAGTATTCTAGCAGAACTGATCTGGCCACTGTGCCTGGCAGGGACTAAGAAAGTCCAGAGAGTTGAGGTGGGAAGAGAGTGGCAGACTGTTCAGAGGCCAAATCATGGGAGAGGAGGGATTCGGCCTGAGAGAGCGAAAAGAAATGAAATAAGCCATTGATGCTGGAGACCAGCTAGGGCTGTGTAAAAAGAGTCGTGGAAGTCTTCAAGTCGGGAAGGTTTAGGGAGTGACAAAGTCCTCATGGCACTGAGTGCACCCTAGTGGTTCACACGTGGGTCCCCTTTCCAAGACCTGCTCCATCACATACAAGCTGTGTGACCACGGGCAAGTCACTTAACATTTCTGTACTTTGCTTGGTTCATTTATAAAATGAAAATAATAACAGCACCTCTCTCATTGAGTGATATATAGATATAGATATAGAGAATGAGATATAGATAGATAGATAGATAGATGATAGTGCTTAGAGCAGTGTTTTGCTCACAGAATATTGTCAATAAATGCTATCTCTTATTATTTTTACTGGTAGAAGAAGGAAATGGGCATGTGGGCAATGTGAGAGACAATAAACTAAGATTTAGAGATTTTGGTCTTAGATGTGGTTAAGATGTCTGATCCTACTACAGGCTACCTTCAGACTAGGGAAAAAAAACTTGTTTTTTCCAAAATGACAGCAGCTTCATTTTCAATGAAAATGATGCTAATTACTGGGTATTGACCCAAGATGAATTTCTCTTTGATGAACTACATACTGCTCTTCAGAAAACCTAGCCAAATCATCTCAAATACCAGGAAGTGTGGGGTAATGCAGCAAATTGGGGGAAAATGTGTATCAGAAAAAATTATTGCTACAAAAATATTTTCAGTAAGTTTGTTCCCTTCATAAATAGTGTGAATGGAATGCCTGAGCAATCAGCTGAAAGCCGGATCTTCACTGTGGGCTAATTGCTCGTCTGGTTAGTGCAGAATTTAATTTGTGCTATTGTGCAGGCAAGGCTGAGAGCGTGAAATAAACAATGTGTGTTAATTTCACGTTTTCCAGTCTACTTAACCAAAGAGAAAGCTTGGGCTCCTCTCAGGCCTCACCCCACCCCCTCCCCAGCTTCTCATCCTAGAACCGTCAGATCACAGAGGGGAGGGATATTTGCTAAATGCAGGTGTGGGGTTCTTGCTTCAAGACCAAAGGCTCAGGAAAGCCAGTTTACTTGGGCAGTGATGCTGACCAAGGACACACACGGTGCTCCCCCGGCCCACCCCATGCCTAGGGATGGTGCCGAGGTCTTTCTTCCGAGACACATGGGCATCTGCTAGGACCAGGCAGCTAGCTCTGCGCTCTCAGGTTCAATGCTGCCTCTGGGCTCCTATGGAGCAGCTTTCATCGAGGCAAACAGAGCTACCAAACTCTCTTTTGTATGAATGATATCCGTGCTGAATGATATCCGTGCTGAATCGATTAACTGGATGAGCTGAAAGGACCCTTCTCTATTGTCAGCAGAGGTAGCAGAGGTAGCTTTATGGAGAAGCAGAGGAGATGCCCACTTGAGGCTGGGACTTGAGGGAGCCTAGGCTGGCCTCCCCTGCCACCTACCTCCCTCCCTGCTCCACTCCAAAAATCAGATGAGTCAGACTGGAGCCTGGACTTCTCTCCTTGTGGCTGAAGGCCTGAGACCCAGGAGAAGGGACCTGCTCAGGGCCAGTGTGGCAGTCGGTAGCTTGACCAGGCCTAAAAGTGAAGGACCCCACTGCCCTTCCAGTACTCTTTCTGCTATACCATTTCTCATCAGGTCTGTAAAATGAATCAAATTATCTCCTCAGTAGCTGACTTGTGAGTAGAGACCCAGGAATCAGGCTGCCTGAGTTCAAATCCCGGTTCTAGCCAGTTGCATGAGTTACTTATCCTTCTCAATGCCTCAATTTCCTCATCAGTAAAATGGGGATAACAATAGCACACACCTCATAAGGCTATTACGAGTATCAAAATAGTTCATATCTGTGAAGTGCTTAGAATACCACCCGGCAGAATGTAAGTGCTCAGTAAATGTTAGCTATTATTAGTGTTATTGTTTGGAATATTCTGAATTTCCAAACTATTTGTATTGTATGACTAGTTGTGTGTGTGATCAGATATTCCTATCCTCCCAGAAAAGGGGAAGTTCTGTTCCCTTGTCTTCACTTTTTCATAAGGGAAAGGGGAATTCCCGTATTTGGAAGGGCCTGAGGTCCCCTTTTAATTGAGAGAAGAGCAGAAGAGCTAAAGTCATTGATAAAAATCCTTGTGATGGCAGGAAGCTTGCCTTGCCTCTGCTTCCCCAGTCATAGCACAGCCTGACACATGGTACATCTTGAATAAGTGCAGAACCACCGGGGGGTTCCATGAGAAAGGCAAGATGTGGTTTTCAAGGCTACAGAGGCCAAAGAACTAAATGGGGAAAAATCTCCTTTCCCTTCAGGACTTCCTTGATCATGGGGATGACTGGTATTTCTTTTCAGGAAAAAGCTAGGTCACTCATTAAAGTGGCACAAGGAAAAGCCACCTCACCTTGGCCTAAGAGACACTGCTATATATGCTCCCAGTGGGACCCCTATAAATACTGATTAAGCCCCTGCCTTGGACTGGCTACTGTACCAAACACTGAAGATACCAAGGTTATGTCTGTTCCCAGGGAGGCCACAATCCCCATAAGTATGGAATCTTAACCATATAATGCAACTTGACACAGAAGCAGCATCCTGCTCTTTTCCTACGCTACTACTAGGACAATGAGGGATTGAGGGACTTGCCGTAGGTCACATAGCTGAGATGTAACTTCAGGCCTCCGGACTTGAGGTCCTCTTCTCTCTCCACTACACTGATCTATCCCTCCAAAAAATAAGGGATATGTGCCCTGACGAAGCTGTACCACTGGCTATTGGTAATGCAAGGAAAAAAAGCACATTTTATAACAGTATAAGGTGGAGCTGTGTAACCTGAAGATAAAAGAAAAAAAGCATTCACAGTGTTGCAGTTGTGGACTTGGAGTCTACAAAAAGCAATAAAGTGGCCAAAAGTTATGGATCGCCTCCTGCATGCAAGACCCCAGGCTGGAGTTATGGGAGGGGCACAAAGACAAGCAAGAGACTGTCCCTGCCCTCTGGTGCATCCCAGACTCCAGGAGAAGATAAAGTGAGTATCCACAGAAGAAAACTTTATGTTAGCATGTGGTGGCTATTACCTGAGCTGAATGGACCAGAGGGGACTTAGAATTTGAGAGGAGGTTAGAGTCTATTAATGCCAGGAGGGATTTAAGCCGGAGATAAGAGAACCAGTTAAGAGGTGACCCTGGGAAGTACATCATTTGCTGCCTGACAACAAGAGGAACTGTATCTCACTGCAGGGAGGGACCATCAGGGAAAGCTTCCCACGGCAGGGGGAATTAGGGAGGGACTTCGGGCGGAAAGAATTTGAATCATTGGAGGAGTGGGACAAGGGATTCCAAACAGAAGTGTCCAGATCAAAGGCACCAGAAAAGGTAGGACAGCTACAAATCTGTCCTCGGTTGTAGTCTAATTGGAAAGATCATTTGGCTCTGAAGACAGAGAGACTTTGACATTCAAAGATGGAGAAGAAGGTTGTTTAAGTGCTTCATGCAGCGGAAAGAGCAGCGGAGAAGGGAAGGGGAGCTTAGAATGAATACACTGCCAGCTGACTTTTCTCCATGACTCTCCTGTTGGGCCAGCACTCACAGATTAGACAAGAGACCAGAGGTTTGGATTTATTGGACAGGTAGAACAAGGGACTGGGAACTTCCCTGGCTTGATGGGCCCTGCAAAATCCCCCTCCTTAATCATCTGTTCCTACCTTAGAACCATCCGTGGCCCTTGTATGCTGTTACTCCTAGCTTGGGACTTGAGGGTTCCCTGAAAGCTGGCGTGTTGGCAGGAAGAAGGAGAGAGGGAATGAGGTGAAATCTATAGTAACCCATAAACCCTCCACAATCTTCAAGCGGGGATGGGATGAGCATTTCCCCTCTTCAAGGTTCCTTTGAAGTTCCTTTGCAAATAATTTCATCTAGATACAAATACGTTGAGGAAGAAGGCAAGAGGTAAGGAAGGAAAAGTTAGCACACAGTGCTAACTGATGCTCCAGGAAGCATATTTCATCACCTTCTTGAGTGAGAGGTGCCCTGTGAGAATGTGAGAACCCCCAGGAGGGGGCCACCATTAACTGTCATCCATACTCAGGAGTGGACTTCTCTTTGTGCCTGTTTTCTGGAAGAAGTAGGGGGTTTACATTCAGAGACCCTGGGAGGAGCAGGTGCCCCCTCCCTCCCCACCCCATTTCTCCTCTTCCCTGGCTTGGACGCTGTGGAACAAAAGAGAACCAGAGGAGAAGGACACAATAGAAGGGGGTAGGAGGATACTCAAAGCAACTTCTCAGACCTCACAATTTTTAGCAGGTTCCTGTGGGCTCTGTATCCAGCTTTCCTTCCTGAGAAAGCCCAAGAAAGAGCTACCTGATGTGTCAATCCAAAAAGACCCTCCAAGGCAGAGTAAATGACAGCTGCCAGGAGGCTGCCTGCCACAGCAGTGCCCAAGAGGGTAAGCAGAGGGAAGGGCCGGTCAGAGCAGGAGTAACACAGACCCCAAACGGTCCATCAGGGCAGGTGCGGTGGCTTGTCTAAGCAGCACAGCTGGTTATTTCACTCAATGAATCAGCCTGTTCTGCATTTGAAAGCTTCTAACATGTAGAGTTGGGTTGGTGGTGTACGTTGCAAAGAAACTGACTTCTTGAGCCCTCCTGAGAATCCGGTGCAAAGGTTTCTTTTCCTTAGGGTTTTCTAAAGCTGAGAGAGACTGAATTCTAGAGTCTTCATGGTGCTTGGACCTCCCTAGACCTTTGGACATCTACAAATGTGAGAATTCTGAGATGAAGAGACAAGAAAAACATAGCTCTGCCCTGTGAGGTCAACAACTTACACGTGTGACCTGAGTGACTTGTTATCATGCTGAGCTTCTCTGGGTAGAACTGCCAATTCCCAAGCCTGTTCCATCCTTCCAGAACCAGTTCAAGGCCTCTCCTCCATGAAGTTAGCTTGAAATAGCCAACACTAACCCATGCATTCTCTTCCCAAATGCTAGCTCCTGAAAGCTCCCATTTGAGGAGGGTTCTCTAGGCCCTGAGTTAACCATGGTTTCCTCATTTATGTTCACAGCAAAACTATGAATTGAAGCATTCCTTTATTTACTGATGGAAAAACTAAAACTCGAAGATGCTAAGGAATCTGAACCATGGTCCAGCTGATTCCCAAGTCTGAGCTCTGGACCACTGCATTCTAGTGTCTCTTCCAACCCTGGCTATGTGCACTATTGCTTTAGTATTAAAACCACCTTGGATTGTAACTGAGCTTGCTGGGCTCTGTGGGAATATAAAGCACTATGAGATACACATCCCCTATTGTTCAGGGAACTTACAATCAAGATAGACAGATAAAGCATTTGAAAAGATAGTTAAAACCCAGGGTATACATACTCACATTACATCATAATATCAAGTGATATTTATTGAGCATCTAGTATGTGCAAGGCATGTCACTAAGCTCCTAAATATCTCAAGAGAAATCCATCTCTGCCCCAGTGAAGCTTATAGTTCACTGAGGGAGTTAGTCCTTAAGCAAATAAGTTTGCAAATGGCTATATATAATAATTTATAGAGTAAAATGTTAGGGAGAGAAAGATCTGTATGCTGTGAGAGAGAATAGCAGGAGGGCCTGATTTAGATGGGAAGGTCAGAGAAGGCCTCCCTTCCAAAGTGTCATTTTAGCTGAGATTTGAAAGATGGGCAAGAGCTAGTGAAACAAAAAGATTGGGATCTGGAATGGAATAATTTCTGGTCAGAACCCCTAGGCAGAAAGAAACATGGAGGCTTAGAGAAACACACGTAACCAAGTCAGCCAGCTGTGTGCCTCCAGCTTTGCCATCCCCTTTTGGGTTTCTGGAGCCCCTGGGCCCCACACTCGGAATGCCCTAGGGCTAGCAGATGGTTCCCCTTCTGTCTGAACCCCTGCTTTATTTCTATGACATTATCCACAGCTTCAGTCTGAGCTTGGCCTCTTGCTTTGTCCATTTTCTTCTTTCGAAAACAGCAGGGGCTTCTGGACCATATGGACAATGGGACTTATGGTTCATCTCTCGAAAGAGGGGGCCACTGGGCCAACAGAGACCCCCCATGGAGAGCTTTGCTTCCATTTGTGTCTCCCCTCCCCAGCCTCCGCCGGAGCTAGGACCTGGGAAGACTGTAAATTGTATACATTATTTCCTTTTTGATTAGGTGAATAAATAACTTGATTGAGACGCGCCTCTTTGGAGGACGATGCTGGCAGGCTTCCAGGAGCGGGAGGCAGCTGGCTCTGAGCACAGAGGAGGTGGCAACAAAGACCTGAAGGACAGATACATCATGGGCAGGCTTGGGATCCCGCCTGGCCCTGGGAAGGGCCAGCCAGAAACATCTAGGCAAAGCAGTTTGCCCCTTCCCTGTTCTGTGAGGAAAGGTTCAGGTTTGGGCTGCCTTTGCAAATACTGGGACGTGTGTCCCAGCCCACTGCCCTCCTGAGGGACAAGCTTCAGCTGCGAGGAGTTCATGGGCACAGGGTCAGGGCAGCTGACAATACTCATTCTACTCAAGTGAGCTGGTCGGCAGTATGATACCATATACGGTAGGTACCATTTTTAAGAAAGGCCTTTAGACCCTGCCCAGCATGTCCATATGTACAGGGCATGGAGACATTAGTGCATGGAGTACATTCGCTGGCCTTTGATCCATGCTCCCCTTTATTGCTCTCTAAGTTTAAAATGTGAGTCTAAGTTGGGGTCCTCTGCCCTTCTCCAACCCAGGAGATACCATTTGCCACCTGCACAGCCTCCTGAAGTAGCCCTGCCCCACCTGAGAGCTATGACAAGCTCTAGTTCTAACCACCCATGATGCCCTGTAACAAGGGGCAGTTTCAAAGTGGGGGGAAATAGCATGTTAGACTCTGATTCAGATACAAGCCCCAAGGCAAGTCTTAGCCTTGAGACTCACTACTCTGAAGATGGGGAGATGACAGTCCTGAGAGTAGACACTCAGATCTAAGGCATTTAGAATAGGCTTCTCAGTGCAAAACTGGGTTTCCTTGCTAGTTACAGATCTACCACTAGATAGCTATTCCTTAGAGTTAAGTCACAGTGATTTCAGAAATCTTCTGTTAAAACATCTCTAAGGTGGAAAACACATTTGTCCAATTTCAGTCATTAACACCTTATTGGTTAGAGAATAGTTGATGACTATCCTTTAGGGCCAAGGAGATAGGTGAGGACATAAAACTATTCCTGCCATTTATGGAGCCCTTTATGAGCCCAAGGGAGCATTGGGTCCCTCACATATGACTTCCCGTTTAATCCTCAGGATTTGAACCCGGGTTTGTATGGTGACAAGCACTATGCCATTTCCACTATTCCAGCTGCCTCTGTTTGAAGGGGATGTTGGGGAGATGATACTATCTGGGGGAGATGCTGGCCCTGGTGACCCTCAGAGAGAGCTGGTCTGAGTACCTGGGCACCTAGGGTGGAAGGGAGGGCAGTAGTGTCCTGATATGACTGTGGTCAGCCTGAGGTCCATGTCTTACGTTGTGATCCCACACCTTGTGCTCCTGGTTCCTGGGCAGGTCCTCCCCCCACAGGCTGTGGGTATTACTCAGTTCCACTCAGCATGCTAGCTTCCAAGGAGGCCTCCAGGAGTCCCAGGAAAGGCTGAGTGCACAGCCAGATTTTGAGCTGCACCTGAGCACATCAGGATGAGGACATTGTCGAAGGGAATGGAGAACCTGCCTCTCAGTTGAAGAGTGTGGATATGGTCTTGCCATCTCTGTGCACACTCCTCACTCCTGCCAGGGGAACCCCATGTTGGCTTCCATGTGGGAGAAGACCTCTCACCCATATGATTCTACCCATCTTTGACCCCAACCTCCAGTCTCTACAGGTGATCCAGCTCCTCTTTATGACCTCTTTATGGCTCCAATCATCTCTTTGTGCTTTGTAAATTCCTTCTCATGCTTTGAGTTTCACTCCAAAGATGTTCTTCTTGATGATGCACAGCCCTACAACTCCCCCTTCCGTGCTGACCTAGAACAGAAGGGTTGCCCCACTCTTATGACAGCGTATATCACCCTGTTATGCATATCTGTCTTCTCTTCTAGAGAGGAAGCCTCTTGAAGGCAGTGTCTGTTACATTCCTAATATCTCACATAGTGTCTGGCGCTTAATAGCTCTTTGGGGAAGACTTCCTTGGTGTCTTCTCCACCTCCCAGTCTTGGATGGCTACACTTTCTCTGTACCCCCTCATGTACCACTCACACATGAAGCTTGATGGGGACTGTCTGTTAATTTGTGTGCACCATCTGCAGGCCATAACACCAGGAAGATGGCCCATGACCGTCTTATCCTTCATCCAATCACTAATGCCCAGCATGTATCTGACACCTAGGCCATACTCAATAAGTATATGTTGAATGAATGAATGAGTCAAACTGGGCTTCTGAAGGCTAATTTGGTTGTAGACTTTGCCTGGGTCAGACACCTTATCCAAGTGAGCACCTCGTTCTCTTAGCCCAGGTCCCCTGAGAGGCACACTTGATCTACAGTTGCTCACAGTCCCAACATCATCAAACTGTGCTTAACTCAATCACTGTGCTGGGGGAGTAGTTGTAGATGAGGAGCTTCAATAGAATACTGTTTTTTCCCCAAAGTTCCATGTTTTTTCATTTGCTATGGTACAAACAGAACATAAACAACTAATGGGCTTTTTCTTATGATGCATGAAGAGAGAAGAGAAACATAGTTCATCCTGTGGTCAGTTTGATACTCTGCCAAATTGCGGAATCTGTGACTGATGTCTTGGAAAAAGCTTTCTCCCCAGGAGTTAGAAGACCAGACTCTGCTATTAAATTGCTGTGACACCTCAGGCAAATTCACCCAACTGGCCTAGTCTCCTAGTTTCAAATGCCGATTTCTATGTCCCCCCATTTTTTTCTAGTCTGGTTTTTCTAGAGTACTATTCTAGTCTATTTAATAATTGTTGCAAAAATATTAAAAATTTCTTCCATAAGTCCAGCCTTTTAAACATTTATGAATCTTATTTATGTGCTTTTATTTCATTTCTGGACCTGTGAGGTAAGTAAGGTAGTGAAATCATTCTTAATATTTTCAATATTTGGTCTAGATGATCTCTAATATTTGGTGTAGCTTTCAGTTTCCAAGAGGTCTGAATTCAAAAATTTGTACCCTTTGATCCTTTCCCCAAGGCGGGGCCAAGAATTCCCATGTATCCTGATTACATGATTCACAGAACACAAACTAATTCACATGGGGTGATAAGAAAGAAAACCCAAATGGGCTTATTCTCCAAAGACATGACTCCCTGGTGGAGAAATTACCCACAGTCATGATGGTCTGTATTTTTTGGCAAGCGTGTCTTCCTACTTCCCTGTCAGTCACAGACTAGGGCTACTGATCTCCTTCAGTGCATCAGGCTGACCTTGACTTGTGGTGCATTGACCCCGGCACTGGATCTTTTGAGCCTGGCAAGAATCATGGGAGAGATCAAAGCTGAAATGTTCTGGACTTTCAGTTAAGTCACAGTTAAAGACACAGCTTAAGTACTTGCAGCTATGTCACATCAATTGCCATTGTAAGGTAAGAAAGGGCATCTGGTTTGTTACACTACTTCTGAAATATAAGGCTTAGAGAAGTGCCATGGCTGGCCCAAGGAACCATGAAAATTCAGTGGTCAGGACATATGGCTACACCTGCCACTCACTGTCAGGACAGAAAGCGGCCTTCTTGTCCAAAAGTGCCTTTTGGACTTGGAGTTCAACAGCACCTGCATGAATATTGCATCACCAGTGTTCATGGGCTTGAACTGAATGGAGACCATGTAATTTCATATGGAGAGAACTGTGGACAAGAAGATAGTGAACCAGGGCTCTAGACGCAGCCCTAGTTCGAGAATGCCTTCCACACCCTCGGTCTCACTTTCCTCATCTTTGCATAAGAGAATTATTTGGAGAAGAGTTTCTCACTATATAGACTGAGGATCAACTGCATTCACATCATATGGGTCCATGTCTATAAAGGTAGATCCCTTGGCTCCTCCCAAGACCTACTGAATCAGAATATTATGGGGGTGAACATGAAAATCAGCACTTGAAACAAGCTTACCAGGTAACATTTTGAAGCATACTAAGGCTCAACAACCCCAGACTAGATGACCTCTGAGCTTCTGTCAGGAGATATCATCTTCTGATTTTATGAACATAATTACTGCAAGGTCCGCAAAGAACAATAGCCAGGAACAGAACTACACTTTTAGCCTCCTGATTTTTCATTCCCCACCCATGTGTGCTAGTTCTATATAGAAAGATGTATTTGAAAAATCTGGTACTTTCTGGGGGGCACTGTAGTCACAGACTCATTTTGAGGTTCCCTCTAGGCTGTTCTGGAGCATGAAGCCCTAAATGTGGGATGAGAGAGGAAGAAAGCCCTCTCTGTGTTCTGAGGGAAAGAGAGAGTCCCTAGAAACAGCAGTCCCGGAATTATCCTCCAGCTCCTGCACTATTATAAAGAAGAGCTGACACAGCAGAGTCCAGGGGATGCTGAGTATCTACAGAGTACTAATCACTGAGGCAGGCAGGCTAAATGCAAGGAGAACATTTTCACAAACAGCACCTGTACTGAGCAGTCATCTGCTATTTTTAGAGCTGCTGCAAAGATCAGAGGAACATTTGTAGAGACTCCCAAAGGGCACCAGGCAGGAGGAAGATGAAGAGGTTTTGGCATATTCTCTCTGGCTGATTCTATAATGCCCTATCAGTTGAGTCATTGAAAACTTGGCCAGTCCAATGTTTTGTTTTGATTCGTGGTTTAGGATGAGACAGGGACATGGTGGTGAGAAACAAGGTGAGATAAGGAGCATCATTCTGATCTATTGGTGATGGTTTTGATGGCAGACACATATTTGAACATTTAGATGATTTTGATTTCAGAAAATAAAACAGTCCATTCTCTAGGGCTTATTTTGGAGGAGCTCAAAGTAGGAATAAATGGGGAATACTTTTATCTTATTAATTTTATCCAGCTGCAAAATTGTCCTCCTGGTTGAGATTGACATACCTTACATTTGTCGATAGGATAAATCATACAATTTACTGCTAATGCATGTTGTTTAGGTTAACTTGCTTAGAACCTAGAGCTTGGAGATTGTGGCCATTTGGGAAGAATATCAACTTAGAACATCAACTCTTATTTCAAAATAAGAAACATTAGTGAACATTAATTGAGGGCTTAAAGGAATATTTCAAAAGGCGGGCACATTGACAATTGGCTAAAGACATCAACTCCACACAGAAGGTTGGAATGAGACTTCTGTAGTATGTGCTGACATGGAATGTCCCATCAAAGTGAGCACAATCGATCTGATAAATGTTACGCATTTGTTTGACCTTTCAGGTAGATTCATAACACTTCAGGTCAGAAAATGTCATTTTCTGATCTACCTCCTCCTCTTCTCCCACATGCAGTTAGGAAATTCCCCTCTTTCTTTTTCAGCCTCTCCAGGAATATTGGGTTGATCTGTAATGAGATATCTGTTCCATTCCTCTCCCACTTTATGGATGAGCAAAAGAGTCTTCCTCAAGTCTACCTTTCAAGCTCACACAGCTATGTGTTTGCAGTGTTGGCCTGGAACCCTGGTTTCCTGACTTCCAGCCCAGTGCTTTATCTATTGTGCTGTATCAGAGAACCTGAGCCTCCTAGATTTGAAAGTACCTCAAAAGTCATCCTATATAATTAGTTATCCCCGGTGCTTGAATTGATACACTGAAGATCACACAGACTTTTTTTCTAATAATTGTTTTGAAACATAAAATTAGATGACAGAGATGAATGTCAAGTTGAGATGATTTTCTTTTGGTTCTGTTTAACATAAATACAAAACAAACAAGTAAAAATACCACCTGGCTGCATCTTAATGCATAGTGGCCTTGAGGTGTGTAATTCAGAATTTATGGACATCACAAGACTATGTTTACAGGGTAAACAAATGATGATGGGAACCAAGGGATTTGGGGATTTTGCTGCATAAATTCTACGTATGTTCCTTAATGCATTATAACTAATGCAAACACTTTGATACTGTTGGAACAAGAACCTCAGTGAAGTGCAAAATATTAACAGAACTGCAAAATAACAAATTTTGTCCACTCAGCTTCCCAATGATTTCTCCCTACTCTTGTGTCAGGCCTCTCCCCAGAAGCCACTTCTTGTGTTAAATGCCATCTTTTAGAGTCTTGTTCTCATCCAGATACCATATCCCCCCTTTAAAATATTTGCCCATAAAGATGTAATAAGTTTGGGAAGGGCAATGGGAAGAAGAGAGGTGTCTTAATCCACTCAGGCTGTTAAAACAAAATACCACTGACCCGGTGGCTAGTAAACAATAGAAATTTATTTTTCACAGTACTGGAGGCTGGGAAGTCCACAACTAAGGCACCAGCAGAATCAGTGTCCAGTGAGAGTCTGCTTTATGTTTCATAATGGTCATTTTTTTCCTGTGTCCTCACATGGCAGAAGGAGCTCTTTGAGGTCTCTTTTAAAAGGACACTAATCCCATTCCTGAGGGCTCCACCCTCACGATCTAGTCACCTTCCAAAAACTCCACCTACTAATACCAGCACATTAGGAATTAGGTTTCAACATATTAATTTGGGGGAGACACAAACATTCAGCGCACAGCTAGAAAGAAATGGAGATTCAATAAGTACAAAGTCCTGAATCTAACCATGGTTTTCTCTCTCCTTTTGATTGCTTTTACTTCCATTATGACTCTTCCAAATTCTGCTTTGTATTGGTTTGAGCTCTAGGAAATTGTCGTTCTCCACAGCATCCAGGTACTTCCTTCTTCAGAGTGGTGTTGCTACACAGCCACCCAAATAAATTAAAGTTATCTTAATGGACTTGTTTGCCAGGACAGGTTCCAAACACCAGTATATAGCCTGACTCCCTCCTCCCACCACCAAAAACACCATGATTTCTTGGGCTTTTGAACTAATAAATTTTGGGAAGTAACAGGTTTTTGTTTCCCTTTTCATTGTCGTTCTCAAAGATGTCCGTTGAACTACACTTAACACTCTGTTTAAAATGCAGATCCAGAGATTTCGAGTTTTATGGCAGTGAGGAGGAGGGCAAAAGAGAAAATGTGAGCGATATTATAATTTGAAAGCACAAAAAAGCAATATGCTTAGTGGGAGTAGTGGACTATGTGCCCATCTCTCAAATGGGAGTAAACTCTTTGGAGATAGGTATTGACCTTTTGATACCATACATCATTAGAAACATAATAGACGTTCAAAAAGTATCCATCAAATCAAAGTAAAACACTTTTCTTAGGACCCTCAGTAGTGAAGCCAATAATGGTGGATGCAGGAAGTCCCTTCTCCAGGCATTTTTCAAACCATACCATGGAGTCAGCCACTGATTCCCAGTACTTGCCAGACCAGATTTGATCTCAGTTTTTTCAATCTTTTTACCCTTCTCTGCACCCAAGCAATCTCCGGCAATTATTTTAAGGCAGATTCACATCACTAAGTCCTCCTTTATTCCTCCCCCAAGGACTCTAAAGGCAAAGAAAACAAGAAGTCATGAAAGTTGAAATAAACAGCCAACATCAAAAAGAAAAAGAAAAAGAGAAAGGAAGAAGTCGGGAAAGTTGGATCCTTTTGAACTCCATGTTGGCCTCACCCCTTCAGTTACACTCTCCCAGCTTTTGCAGGACACAGCCCAGCCTCCCGCCTCCCCACCCCAAGCTGTTACCCTATCCCAAGAAACTCCAGCAAATCTTGGAACAAAGACTGGCAGCAAATAAAATTCCCTGTCTGAACTGAGAATAGAATGCAATTAGCCAGGGAAGGTTGTGAAATTTGTTTTTAAATGTTACAAATATTCTCTCCCCTGACCCTCATCTCCATGACATTCACCTTCCAGCCAGCCACCAGACCCCTTCATCAGGGTCTCTGCAAAGTAAAGCATGACCTTTAGATTGAGATATGCTCTGTTGCAATATGTTGGAATATGTTTCAACACGTAACTTGAGATCTATTTACTAAACCATTTGGCACATTCAGCATGTCGTGGGGGAACTGTTGGCGGGGCCTGCGGTGCATTTTTCACTCTTCCCTGATGCATTACCAGACAGAAGGTCATCCCAGTCTAGCAGAGATGGGTGCTGCACAGGGCTCATTACCTCGCAGCAAGGCAGCCAGATGAGGCTGTGGGATGTTTTCTCTTCATCATTCAAGCTTGAAAGGAAACTGTCAGCCTCCACTTGCTCTTAAAACAATGAAAATTTAGGTGACAGCCCTCTCATTAGCTCAATGGAAATGAAGGTTTCTAGGCAGAGACTTGTATCCTTTGTAGCATGCTAATCAACTCCACCTCAGAGGTCATTCTAAAAGCCAAGGCATGGGGATGAATATCACTTTCTGGGGACAGGATGGTAACAATAAAATGATACACCTCTTTGGTAAGACCAGAAATTTTCAGGATGCACAGCTTCTGAGCTGGGAAAAATGGGCAGATTTTAGATAAATCCAGGCTTTTCATGGCTCACTTTTGCTGGGAAATGGGTACACGTCTAGTTTGTCCTCTTTTGACTTATATGCATTCACATTATCAGAAAACAAATAAGGATATTATTACACTGGTAAATGCTCTCATGAGGAGAAACTCAAAGAAAAGTGCCAAGTGTAGATCCTGTTCTCTAGACTTGCCATTGCAGAATTTCTAATCTAAGAGGATTTGGTTAATATTTGATGAACCACTTGGATAATGCACAGAATTATGGGAGCCCTAATAATGGCTTACATTTGTATAGCACTGTATTCTAGGACATCCATATGCATTATTTTCTCATTTGATCCTTGTAACAGCCGCATTTAATGGTCTTTGTGGGTTTTCAGTCTTTTTTTATATATATATATAAAATCTTCGGGATATTAGAACTGAAAGTGACCTTAGCTATAACTTTGATCAGTTTATGCTAACCAGGGAGGGATGCATGTTGAATTGTCAGGGGAATTGTTTTCAAAACTTATATGTGTGTGCTACCCTCCCAACTCCCCAACTTATTGCTACACATCGCCCCAATCCACACATACAAATTCTGAATCGGTTAAGTGGGAATGAGATCCCAGACATCAGTATTTCTTAGAACACACTTCGAAGCCCACCTTGCTTTCCACCACTGCTCTAGGCCAGCCTTTCATTTGTCCTGTGGAGAAGCTGAGGATTAAAGCAGTGATGTGATTGACCCAGAGGCATATGCAATGGAAGAGTCTGCATTCCAAACCCTGCCTCCCGATGTTTAGTTGGGTGGCCTTTTTTCACACTTTCCTACATCTTTCCAAATTAAGAGGGGACTGCCAAGATGGTGCTATTTATTTTAAACCATGCTTTGCTTCTTGCTAGCCAGAAAGAAAAATTATAAGAAATGTGCTATCCAAAATGTGCCTGATGTGGGTAAAATTCCCAGAACCACAATTTTCTATTAGAAGCGTTTTCCACCTGAATGCATGATCCTCACAGGTTTTACTTCTCAGTCTGAAGAGTTGGCTGTGATCCTCACGAACAGTGATGACTGGTCCTCAGTTGGTCCCATTTATTAGTGAGCAGGGTTACTATATAAAAGGGTGGAGCTCTAGTTCTGGTGCTTTCTGAACCCAAGTGCTAAGAAATGAAGGCAGATCTTCCTTCCGAGCAGGCCTCTTTCATGTTGCATGTTGAATAAGCAGATCTAAGGCAGGGTCTACAAATTTCCTACCCTCAGTTCCTGTCTAGAGTGTAGGAAGCCTCATTAGGAAATTCTTGAAGGAAGAATGCATGGAGAGTTATCCAGTCCTACTCTTAATAAAAGATGCTCTGTCCAAAATGTCCCGGATTGCAGTAAGTTTCTACACAGCACAATTTTCTATTATGGTGATTCCATCTACATGATAGCAGCTGTATGTAATTAATGTATTTCTTTATACCCAAAAAATGTGCATCTGGGGCTCTCTTTCCAGTAATAAGTGTCTCCAAACCAATAGCCCCTACACATTTTTTTATTGTGATAAAATATACATACCATAAAATTTACCATTTAAACCATCTTTAGGGGAACAATTCAGGGGCATTAAGTATATTCACAGTGTCACCAACCATCACCACTATCCGTGTCCAGAACTTTTTCATCAGCCCAAACAGAAACCCTGAGCACATAAAAGAGTAACCTCCTATTTCCTCTTTCTTCCCTCCCTCAGCCCCGGGTAAACCTTACTTTCTGTCACTATGAATTTTCCTGTTCTAGGTACCTCATATAAGTGAAATTATACAATATTTGTCCTTTTGTATTGGGCTTATTTCACTTAGCATAATGTTTTCAAGGTTCATCCATGTTAAAGCACATGTATGAATTTTATTCCTTTTAAAGGATGAATAATATTCCATTGAATCTATATACCACATTGGGTTTATCCATTCTTCAGTGGGTGAACTAAACCTGGCATTTTTATCATGTCCTTTGTTGGATCTGGTGCATATTTACCTAACTGGGCTGTGGGGGTAGGGATGAGGGAAGAAAAGGATGAAATTTGGTGAGTCCTTAGGGAAACTCTGAATGAGCATTCAGAAACTATAGAAATACTGTTTCCACACTTTTCTGAACTAAAAATGGATGTGATATGACAAATATGTTTGTACAGAGATAACTGAAAAGAATTTTGAAAACATACTGTCCAGAAAATTAAGCAGGTGCTGTCACCATAGCTCTCCTAGTAACTGGAAAAACAAAGTGGGAAAAAAATGTTCTCCGTAAGGATTTTCCCCCTTCTGAAGCAGAAGTTCTAGAACTCTCTGTTCCCTACCCTCCTGATTTTGGCATCTTTTGTGAAAATGAGTACCTTCTCTTCCTGAAGGTGCTTGTGCCTGCACAGCAAGAAGCTAGTATGGCCTAGAAACCCCAGGAGGAATGTCTTAGAAGCAGTCTGTGGCCCAAGGAAGATGTCTGTGTCTTCTTTCGGCCTCTTAAGCCCTCTTTCCTGTTATCACTAAATATGAACACTAAACAAAGGACCAGGGATAGAAAAGATGGGCAAAGTCTTGGAAAGCAGCATAAGACTGAAATCAGTCCTGTCAGAACCTTTTTAGGGCTCGAGTGGGACTGAAGTTGCTGGGATAGAGCTGCACTGGGGCTCAGATAAGACAACTCGGTACTGAGATTCACGAAGTCTCTGTTACTCCCTCAGGGGGCTGTGTCAACTTCTGGGAGGAGTGTTTGGACATTGTGAAGTTGGCAGCATAACAAAAGGTTTATATGAGATTGGGTCAAGATTAAATCTCCCTCCTCTGGCTTTTCCCTAACTGGTGGATTTCATGTTATGTAAGAAGCACAGACTTGACATTAAAAACGGGAAGCTACTGAGGGGTGATGATAGAGCACTGGGGGAGGGGCCCATGGGTTTGTGAAAAGCAAAGGAATTACGGAAAGCACATTGAAAGTCCATTGCAAGTCCTCTTATTTTTCTTATACTATGTTCCAAACCCAAACAAATTCGAAAAAAAGTATGTGTGCAAAAGCAAACCTTAAACCATTTTGTGAATCCCACCCTAGATTTCACATTTCTCCAGTGAGGCTCACATTCCTTTATTCAGATTCCAAAAGTAGAGATAATTTGTTCCAAATGTTTCCAAAGCCGACCAGCAGAAGGGCCTAACGATTTTTCCAGAGCTGGAGAAAACTGAAATTTTCTACACTCTAATGGAGCATTCAACGTGAAAAAAAATAGAGAGACAAATGAGGGGAAAGGGCAAAGGAATGTTTTGATCATCTATTTGTTTATTTTGTTACAGTTATGGCTCTTTGACAAGGTCTGAGGAGACACGTTGATTGCCAAGTTTTATTTCCTTTGGCAAGGTAGCATTTCTTCTGTATCATGCAGCAGGTTATGGTGGAGAAATCGGCCATACAATTATATATTTCTTGCAAGATGGTGAGCAAGCTGATTTCAAAAAGACTAACCTTGGGGACCCCTGGGGATGATGTGTGTGTGTGTGTGTGTGTGTGTGTGTGTGTGTGTGTGTGTGTACGCTGGTGGCACCCAAGCCTCTACAATGACCCCCTTCCTCCTACTTAACAGACCTTCAGATGAACATCAATTTGCAGATGACAACACCCTGCGTCCCAAAGTAGTTCCATTTAGATACATGTTTGGGCCCTGGGGGCCCAAGCTGATGACTGACAGCTGGGATAACTTCTAAGGAGGGACATGTTTTACTGGGATTGGAAAGAAAGGCTTTTTTCACTTTGCTAGTCTGTCACCAGACTGTATTGTCATCTAATGGTTTAAAATGTGTCTGCCTTGTCTCTGCTGTGAGAGTCTAAGTTTCTGCAAGTCTGGAAGTGTGTCTTCCTCCTCTTTGTAACTCTCTCAGTGCCCAGCACAGTGCTTGACTAGTAGTAGGTGTCAATTTGGGAAAAAAAGTCAATAGAATGGAGCATTTGACACTTTAGCTCATTAAATTTGCATGGACCTGAAGAAAACTTTGATAATTTCAACTAGAGAGATAGTTCAGATTCCAAGCCATCGTGGTTTGAAATATAAGTAATACTTATACTTTAATACGATTATTATTATCATTGTCACTGTTTATTGAGATCATACTATGTGCTAGGCACAGTGACAAGTGCTTTACATGTATAATCTTCCTTAATCTTCATAACAACTCAGCAAAGAAGACATGATTATCTCATTCTACAAATGAGGAAACTGAGGCTCAAAGAATTAAATAACTTTGGATTCTAGTGACTAAAGTTGGGTCATATCCAGGTTGGCTGATGAGCCTTTGGCTATGAGCTGAAACCTGGAAAGTAAACAGAGCTGATATCATAACCAGCTCACTCACTGGGATCAAGCAAGGGACTAGGGAACCCAGAGCTATGATTGTGACTCTTCATGGTTGTGTTGCATCAAGACAAACTCTTTTTTTGGCTTCCAACCACATCCCTAAGCTGGGCCAGCTGGATTTGAAATTGTGCAATTGGTCACAGGCAAAGGAGTGTGGGTGGCTTGGGGAAAATTCATCATTAGGCTTGAAGCTGCATTTCAGAGCACATGGCCTTCTAATGGGAAACTGGGAAAACATTTCTGTACATGAGTTATGATAGTGCATGGTTGCCAGGTCTGAGGAGGGATGGACTAGGAATGTTAGCCACGGCCCCTGTCTTTGAGTGATGGATGATTTACTGGGTAAGGCAGGTTGCCCATCCACTCCAAGTAGGACATGGGAACATGGATATGGGCTTCATGAATGGGCTTCATGAATGAGCACACATGCACCCTTTCCAGCTCTGTACACAGATGTGAGGTCATGGATGTAATGCAGTCAGGTAAGTCTTTTCCTTCGCACTCAGTATAATTGTTTATCATTCACTCTTGGACTCCTAAGACCTTTCCTCCCCAAACCATTAGGAAGTCTTGTGTTGGAGAAAAAGAGCATTGGGTTTGAAATAAGAAGACTATGGCTCGAGTCTTTCATGGCCACTCACTAGCTAGAGAAACTGAGTCTTTACTTCTTGAGCTAGAAGTTTGGGATAATCTCTGCCTTCCTGAATTTATGTGATTGTTGAGAAAATAAAATTACCTACAACACATATCCACAAACACAGAAGTGTTTCACACATTTTCAAAAATTATATGAATAATAGATATTGTGATATATCATAAAATCCAAGGGAAGTAAGAAATATATAACTAGCTAAAATTATTGCTGCATATTTCTGTGTCCAAGATTCTATTAGACATTTGGGTGAAATAACTAGAGACATATATGACATCACTCTCACCATTAGGCAGCTTATACTATTTTAGAGAAGGTAAAACTAGCAAGTGTAATTGGTTTACTGGACAAGCTTGGACTGAAGAGGACGTAGGAAGGAACCAAATTAATTTCTTCCTGCCACTAGCTTTCTCCATCTTTGGTGATAGCTCAGAGCCCTCAGTTTTCCAAGTCACTTTTCCAAGTCACTAGATATCAACAAACAGTCTCATGTTCAGGAATTAGAATATTAGGTCAAAAGTGGTGAAAAGCTCCACTCCACCAGACCTCGGGGAGAAGTGGGAGAAATCTGCTCTGTATATTTTCCTCATTCCACCTTCTTCTTGATAGAGTCTGTTTCTGCACTCCCTGACCCCCTAGACTGTCTACAATGAGGAAAGAGTATTTGAGGAAAAGAGCACAACTTGTAATAGAAGTTCTTGCCTTCTACCACATTGGACCCTTTTTGTGTCAGGTGAACAAACACTGGCTCTCTGTCTCTTGGGGCACTCTTCTGAGTTCTTTGTTGATCTCCTCTGAGGTCCAACCCTGACTTGTTTATAAGCACCATGATGCCTCCTCTATCTGAACAACTTGGGCTTTCCCTGCTGGTGGTAAAGCTCATGTCAAATCTTTCTGTGTGTCTTTCTCATCCTGGCAGACAAAGTTCTTGAGCAAGTTCCTTTCAAAAGGGCTTATGCTGAGCCATCTTCTGCAGAATCCACTGGCCTTTCCTCTAACCCACAGGAAATACCTGGAAGCCAGCACAGTCTCCACTCCTTCCTCAGCCATCATAGGCTGCTGCAGTTTTTGGACATCTTCAGAAGGGAATCAGGTACCAGGCTCTGGGTCGTCCAAAATCCAGGGGATACAAATCAAGCTCCCTGGCAGCTTCTGGGAGCACTCTGACCTAGTTGAATGTGGGGAGTTGAGGGGGAGGAGTCACAGATCCCTGAAACTCTCTTTACAGAAATCCATTCTCCCCAGCCTTCTCTCTCATAAAGCCCCATCTTATATGGTAGAGGAAGGAGTTATGGTCTCTAGGCAGCAGAATTAGTGTTCAGCCACTATGTTAGTTTCCTAGAGCCACCATAACAAATTACCACTGGGTGGCTTGAAACAACAGAAATCTAGTCTCACGGTTCTGAAGAATAGAAGTCTGAAGTCATGGGGTCAGTGGAGTTGGTTCCTTCTGGACACTCTGAGGGAGAATCTGTCCCAGGCCTCTCTCCTGGCTTCTGGTTGTTGCCAGCAATCTTTGACATTCCTTGGCTTGTGGATGCATCACTCCAATTTCTGCTTCTGTCTTCACATGGTCTTCCCTCGGTGCCTGTCTCTGTGCTTCATCTCCTCTTCTTGTAAGGACCCCAGTCAGTAGATTTAGGGTCCCCCCCTAATCTAGTATGCCTTCTCCTTAACTAAGTTACATCTTCAAAGAACTTATTTCTAAATAAGTTTACATCCACAGGTACCTGGGGTTAGGGCTTCAACATATCTTTTTGGAGGATATAATCCAACCCACAATAGCCACCTTCCTAGCAACTACTGCACAGACATATAGGCAACTCATTTTAGAATACATAGGTACTGACTCCCTTTGTTCTCAGATTTGGGGCCCTAGTGACGTAAGACCTAAAAAAAAGCCTCCTGTAATATCCTCTTAAACACATCCAAAGTCATTTTAATATGACATAAAAATTCTAACAAGCAGAAGAAAGCTGCTCTTCCCTCCCTCAGCCAGTTTCTAAGGGTGGTGGTGAAGTAAATTTCTCTTTTCTTACTTTTCACCTAAAATTCTAAAAAATTATTTAATCTTTCAAATATACACAAAAATAGAATAATATATTCCCATACCATCACCCGCCTTGAACAACTGTCCACATTCTGGCATTCTCTTTTCATCTATTTCCCCACCACCACCAAAATCACAAAAACAAACAAAGTCTTGTTTCTCTGGAATATTTTAAAGCAGATACCATATCTTTATCTGTAAATATGAAGTAATCTCTTCTAGTCATTGGAGATAGCCCACATTCAGAACTTCCTCTGTACAGATGGTGGGTGGCGTTAACAGTGATGGGCATTATCTCTGCCCATGGAGGGCAGCTGGGTGGATCTGAGGAACTTGGCTACTTGTAGAGGCTAAAACCTTGTCCCTTGGAAATCCATGTCTACTCTCTCCTCTTTTTCTAAAACTTCTCTGAAGTGAAGGGCAGCTATGACATTCCATCAACAGATATGGTGGAGTTACTTTGTTTTCATACTGCTAGGTTTCTCCCTGGAAGTCAATTCCATGTTTCAAATATGTAATGTGTCCACTGGCAATCAAAACCTGGATGAATGCTGGAGAATATTCTCTCAAGGGGCTTCCAAGATATCAGAAGGGAAGAAATAAGACAAGTACATAACTATAACTCAAGGAGGACAAAAGCCCAAAGAGGTATAAGAAAATTGCTAGGTTGAGTCAAAGCCTTTACCCAGCCTGACAACTTCTTTGCTGGTCTGCAGATAAGTCTCTGGAATTGTGGTTTCTAAACTAGATCCACAGCTTAAACTGGAATAAAAGTACTGGCAGCAATTTGGCTGATGCGCTTTTTCATGAGGAGAATAACATGAAGGGTCAGGTGTAGGGAGATGTGTGGAGTGACTTTCCCAGCCTTGTTTCTCAAGATTCAGGCCACCTAAGGGAGCAAATGCAGCCATTCAAATCCTGACTGTAGACTTTCCATTTTAGAGTTCTCTCCTCAAGAATTCATAATAATGCAGCTGGGGTGAATGGGCTGCAACCTCCTGAGCTACACAGGGTCTGGAAATTTATCATTCAGCAGCAGTTTTCTCCAACTCAATTCAGCTTTACTCTCTTTGTTAATGATCGAGTGTTTAGGGCAGTTTGTGGTTTCAGGATATCTTCTTCCCTGGCCAAATTATACTCCCAAATGTATCAATATCTTCTGGGGAATCATATTCATTGATGGAAGAAATTATTTGCCTTCTCAGAGGATCAAGCAAAGTGGTCTGGAACTAAGAGATGAAAATATTTAGATAGAGAGGAAAAAAATCCTTATTTGTAGTAGTGACTGCATCCTGCTATAGACTCAGTAACTGAACCTCTCTAAGAGTGAATGTATAGGAGTCTCTGCAGTAGTTGGGAATGAGGCACAATGCAGGGCCGACTGACTATCTGAAAGGCATTTTTAAGGCACTTTCTTAAAATCCAATGCATAGTTTAATGCCACTTATTTTGTATTGACAGTGTAATTCATATTCTAAAATACACATAAGAAATAAGGGAGGATCTGTCTCAGCACTGGTCTTGAAAAGAATCATGGAGTCAGTAAATTGCAATCACTTAAGCCATGAATCTTTATTGAAGGCGCACAAGGAGCTCCACACCAAGCTAGGGACAGTGGGAAGTTCAAAGGGGAATAAACTGCTCTGCTTCTAAATGAGCTATGCAACCTGTACCCCATCAGTCCTTAATGCACCCTGTTAAAAAATAAAAAAGAGTAATGCTTGACCGATTGTGCTTATTCTAGGCAACAGGATCTTGACTTCATTCATTAATTTAATAAGTGTTTATTGGGTACCAGGCACTGGGCTACACACTAGGCCACCCAGCACTGACAGCTATTCATAACAATATTTTGAAATGGTTCTTTAACTTGATAAAAGTGACTGTTGAGATTGACTGAGCCCAGTTTTAAACTGAGAACTATATATAGTTTATTGCACCTAGTGGTATATGATACACTACAAAGATACATAATAAGTTCTGCAATTAGTCTCAGTTTCTTCTTACAAAAACTAAAAGGAATATTTCTTTTTTTTTTTTTTTTTTTGCATCCTCTTCGCTTGCTTCTGTCCCTTCAGGCCTGGTCAATGCTGAATTGTTTGCTTCAGGATTTATATTTAATCAGTGATACAATAGAAGAGCTAATATAAAAATTGAATCACAGTCATTGCCCTTTACTGTAAATGTAAGTTTGCATATTAGGAACCCAAAAAGCAATTGCATTTTGCTTTGTCTATTGGATGAGAACTTTTTGTTAATCCTTTATTAAAGACATTTTAAACAACAGCCAGTAGAACTAGTGCACATCGCGAATATTTGGGGGGTGGCATGTAGTAGTTACATCTTCTATGTCCTTGAGGACTTCCCTGTATATTACTCTTTTTTTTAACTTCTTGAAACTTCTTTCACTGTAGGGGCAGCTACCAAATTCCCATTACACCTATTGAAGAATTAAAAGTAAAGTTTTTAAGCATTTTGGTCCTAATACCACATAAATGTACTTACCTCTGTGTGTCTGTCTTGGTCCTTTGGAAACCATCTTTAGGATGTCCATTTTAGGTGACCTCTCACATTGGGAACCCACTTTGCCTCGATCTCTCTTTTCTTTTATCTATAAAATAGGTTTAAAAAATGTACACTTCCACCTAATGGAGTCTTTGTGAGGAGTAAAAGAGTTAATACCACAAAGAGATGACTGCATGCCTGTGGCAGAGTTAGGCTCTGGTAAATGGTGAGATCCACACACCACAGACCAGGTGCTTCTCCCCGCTGCTCGCTGAGGGGTCTGCTCAGAGAGCCCTGCATTCTGCCCTCCTCCTCCCTCTGCCTCTCTCTTCCCACACAGGGCTCGCCTCCTGCCTTCACATTCAAGTGCTCCCACGAGACTTTGAGGGAATGAGTATATAGCTTTTATTTATTCATTTATTTGTTTACTTACTTAAATAGTTTTATCAAAGTATAATTGATATAAAATAAATGACCCTTATTTGAAGTATATACAATTTGATAAGTTTTGACAAGTACGTACACCCTTGAAACCATCACCACAATCAAGATGGCAAATATACCCGTCACCCCCAAAAGTTACCTTATGCCCCTTTGTAATCACTCCTTCCCCCACCCCGCCCCAACTCCATGCACCCACCGATTTGCTTTCATCACTATAGATTACTTTGCATTCTATAGAGTATTACATAAATGGAATTATACAACGTAGATCCATAGTTTTTGGTTGGTTGGTTGGTTTTTGCACAACTTCTTCACTCAGCATAATTATTTTGAGATCCATCCATGGTTTTTTTTTGTGTAAATTAGATGTCCTTTTGAGGACATCACATTGAAGGTAGATTCACTGATTACGGTAAAGGAAGGAAGCATAAAAAACTATTATATTCAGATATAAGAACCCCAAATCTCTTGCATTCTGAGTGTAACCTTCAGCGTGGCCCAACTGCTATCATTCATTTAATCCAGGAGGATTGGTATCAGGAGAGATGAACTTCAGCAATCAAGAAAGGATCAAGCGATCATTAGGATTCTCTACTGAAGAAGATGTGGAAATGCAGAATATATTTTGTAGAAATTTCTTCCAAAAGTAACTAGAATTATTTTGAATTATCAAGTCTAAAGAAGTCATCCTGAGCTACCTAGAAAACTTGCCTCACCAGAATCCTCCAAGGATTCTGAGCAGCCAAGGTTGTACTGCAGGGCTGCCTCTTCCAGCCAGGAGAGGAGGAGCCTCCCCCTGACTCATTGAATAAATGGCTCCTTTCAGGAGAAGGTGCTAAATTCTCCCAGCTCCCTGGCCAGAACAGGTAGACGAAGCTCTGGGCTTCAACAGAATCTTTGCAAGCTTAATGGGGCGATAACGAGGAGAAAATGGCTTAATCTGTGTTTTGGCTTCCTTCTTGCCAAGCTGGTTGGAATGAGAGAGGCTGTAACTTTGGAAAACCTAGTCATAAAATTGTTTTTTTAACATGGCTGTTTTTGGCAAGGATAGAGAGACTCTAAAGGAATAAGTGCCTGCCAGTTTCAGCTTTGAAAATGGAACAATTAATTAGAAAAGTGAGGGTAGAAAAATAGATACAACATACACCACCTGGGCAGCCTGCTTTTGTGTTGCAAGGAAAACAAATTTAAAAGAAGCGAGCCCAAAAGAAAACAAAAAGGTATTTGCACTGTGAAAATTTCCTCTGGGCAGTAGCCTAACTGGGTATAAAGGTGAGGGAGAGACCTCTGAAAAACAGAGCTTTCCAGAGGAAGCACCAGGGGACCCGTATTAACAGCAGCCTGCCTGCCGTAGCTAATAATTCTGCATTGGGCAGGGGGTGGGGCAAGATGATCTCTCAGGGCCCTTTCTCACTCTGAGATTCTAAAAGATGCTGATATTTATAGGGCAATGTTTAGAACCTATAAATCGACTGCTCTCGGAAGGTGTGCCTTATAACGTCTCTTTTATTTCATCAGTTTTCCCCCTGGATCTTGACTCCATCCCTCTGTTACCTCCTTGCCAACTGAGCAGGAAGAATGAATTCATAAATCCCTGAGTAACATCTGGAGGATGTGTGTTGGCCTCCAGCCTGGACAGATGTTCTGGGACTGTTCTGTTGGCCCCATATTTCACATGGAAATGTAACAATAACCACCTATGATGGCTTCCAGTTTTCCCCACCACCAAATCTAAACCCATAGCCTGGAACTCAGAGTCCTTCATCAGCTGGCCTCCATGTTGCCTCACAATCCAAATACAGGAAGCTCAAGGCTTGTTGGTTTAGCTCTTTAAGTAAGTTGACTGGTCAGCAAGTATTTACTGAGCCTATAATATGAGCTTGCCTTTGGGTCAGACATTAAGGGAGCTCCAAGGGAAGGAGGATACATCTCCATGCCCAGGATATTTATAAATGTTCTGTTTTTTAAAAGTATGCATACAAAAATAGAGAAATAAATGATAATAATAAACCATTTATTAGGTTGTGTGGGTCCAACTCTAAGTGGTATAAGAGTTCAGACAGGATTTCAAAAGGACTGGAATAGTCAGGAGACCCTTTGACTATGAGGGGCACTTGAACTGGGCTTTGAAGGATGGGAACAAATTGGAACAAGGGATGGGAAGAAGGGGCAATCTAATAGAGAAAAACAACATGTGATCAGGCATGAAACTTTTTGCAAACTGACACATGCCCATTATTAAGTTATCTTTGGTAAGTACTGGTAGCTTCCAAAGTTAGAAGTGGGAGAGTGTTCTGTTTCCCTACTACCTTGCTTCTAGGATATAATTTACCAGGTAGTCAGGCTTCCATGGAGTGCTCAATTCTGTCATGCACACACAAGTTATTAGCAGGCAGGTATGAAAACAACCACACAACCTGTGCTGTAAGCATCATGGGTCTCGTCCCTCTGTCCTTGTATGAAAACATGTACTGAAACAGATGCAGCAGTGTTCTGGTGGCAGGATTCCAGTAACCTTCCAGTCTAATAAGCAAAGACACAGGACCCATTTGGATTCCAGACCCTGGGGACACCATTCCAAAGTGAAGAGAAAATTGCTCTTGCTAGATTATTGTACCTTATTTGTGCAAGGGCAGGACTGTCTGTAAAACAGTGCAAAAAAATCCCATATTTCTAGTTGTCAGTGAAAAAAGTGGTTTCTAACATCCAATATTCTAATTAACAAAGCCACTGTCATAACCAGAAATAAAGGAAGCTAAAGACCTGCAGTAGATGGCTCTGGAGTTATGGTTTCTAATTGGAGTCTTTCAAATGCTAACTAACCACCTCTGGAGTATGTATTACTGATTAAGGAAATACAAATGTTAATCCCCTCTAGGGTATAGATTAAAATTAACACCCACTTGCCCAATATGTTGTCTATGCTAATGAATTTTGAGTAAATTACAGATAATATAAATGGATGGAAAGGGACATGGCATGAATTGTGGACAGGGAAGGATCATCAGCTGACTAACAGATGTTGAGAAAAAAGGGAGACCAGGTTGTGCAGGCAGGTTTTCAGCAGATTGGTGAAGCATTGCATTGAAGGCTGAGCAGGTTTGATGTGGTAGTCTGTGGATAGGGTGGCCATATAATTTATCGTCCAAAGGGGGGCCTTTTGGAGAGTAAAAAGGGACACTATTAATAATAACTCTAGGACAACAGATATAAACTGGTACTGTCCCAGGCAAACCAAGACATATGGGCAACTTAGCTATATTGCATTAAAGCCTGGAGGAGACATGATGAAAAGCTGCATCATATGAAGACTCGTCTGTCAGACACCTCTGTTTTGGCTCACTTAGGCACAGCAAAGTTTCCTTTGGGTGACTTTGTAGGTGAGAGGGGCTCTCTGGGAAAGAAACTCCCTCTGACTGTACTTTGATTAATTATCTCAGACCTATTTATCTGTAACCAATGTTGTGGCCTACTTTCTCAGAGCAACATTTCTGGAACATCTTCTATATCCCCAAATTTTGGTTTGTCCAAAGCAATTACACAGTAGTAAGGAAACCACCTCCTTCACTATTTTGCTAATGTGAATTTAGGCAATTACATCTCTGGCCCTAAAACTCAGATTAGCACATATTTTTTGAGAAACTACTCTGTGCTGACGAAGGGCTTTTCCACATGCTATTTCAATCCACCTAGTTGCTCTCAGAAGTGTGTGGGAGATAACAGGACCTGTTCATCCATAAATGAAGGTACAAGTATCTACTCTACTTTCATCCCAGAGTCTGTGAAGATAAAATGAGGTGAGAAATTCCCTGAAAGTCAGAGAATTGCTTATCCTGGCTATGAAGGTAGAATATTTTCACCTAGGTTCAAGTCCCCAAGATCCACCGTAGAATGGCTGACGGCAGTACCACCCAGGGAGGTAACTCAAGGTATATTTGTGAGTTTGGGGTCCTAAAGCAACTAGGTGGTAAAAATTAGAATAAACTTTCTTGGCCTTTTGGAGGGACAGGTTCTGAATTGGAAGTGTCCTTCCTCGGCAATAATTGGTAGAGTGATGAAATACAAGCTGTAACCACAAACACTGTGCTGTTTGAAGGGGGGTTCTGTGGTGTGGGGAAAAGTGCACTTGTGTGGGGGTCAGAAGCCGTGGGTTCTAGTCTCTGCTCTGGCCCTTTATGCACTCCACTTTGAGAAAATCATAGCATGGATCTGAGTGAGGCCAACCCTCACAACCTAGGATCCCAGGGAGTGGTCCATGCTGTGGACACATGTAGTCAATAAAGGATTAAATCTCAGGTAAGACAGTCCCACAACAACCTTTGATGTGGATGCTGGAGATCATGAGAATAACTGTTCTGAGGCACCCTCCCTGTCATCCAGCCCAGAGTTTCTCCCAGACAGAGGCCCCACGGGTGGTTAATTCTTTAAATAGATAGGCAACTGACCAACTCTGCTATCTTTTTCAGCATCCAGCCTCGGTCAACTCTCACATTTATTCATTTTCTGAACATCTATTCATTGCACACCAAACACTTCCCAGACACTGTTAGGGACTGTGAGTCAGATGGAAAGCAAAAAGCATCTGACAGTCTTTGTATAGTTTACAATCCAGTGAAGGATAAAACACAGTTGATCCTCATTATTTGTCAATTCCATACTTGCAAATTTGCCTACTTGCTAAAATGTATTTGTAAAACCAAAATCAACACTCATGATGCTTTTGAAGTCATTCACAGACTTGCACAGAGCAGCAAAAAATTCAAGTCTCTAGACATGTACTTTCCCACCTGAGTTTGAATAAGACGATGCATTGCCTTCTTGTTTTAGCTCTCATATCATAAACAAGTGTCTTCTGCCATCTATTTGGTGTCTTGTTTTTTGAACTTTTGTGCTATTTGTTGGTGAATTTGCTGTTTTAAATGGCCTTAAGCCTAGTGCTGAAGTGCTGTCTAGTGTTCCAAAGTGCAGGAAGGTTGTGATGTGCCTTACGGAGAAAATACATGTGCTTTATAAGTTTCATTTAGGCCGGAGTTACAGTGCTGCTGGCCATGAGTTCTATATTAATTAATCAACAATATATACTAAATAAGCTTTCTTTAAACAGAAGCACACATAAAACAAGATTATGTATTGATTCATTTTCTGAAATGTTTTGACCAGAGCTCAGAAAACTAACCCTCTATTTTTCCCTAGAAGCAACAGTTCAGTATACACTAATTCATTGCTCATGGAAACCTTACACTGCAAATAACAAGAAGTGACTGTTACCCAAAGTATTAAAAAAAGAAGGGAAAAAAGGAGTGCAAGGATGAACAGTTGCTGGTGCTATGAGGTTAGGGTGACCAGGTGAGACTTTGCTGGATAAAGGGAGATTAAGCTGAGATCTGAAAGATAAGAAGGAGGGAACCAGAAGAACAGAGTTCTGGGTTATAGACACATCAGGGAGAGAGATGGCAGGTCATGTGGTCAGGGTGGAGGGTAAAGAAGAGTGTGGTTTAAAATCAAGGTCAGAGAAGTGAATGAAGATCAATCCATGCTCTGCCTTACAGAGTTTTAATTTGAGAACAAAGGGGCATGATCAGATTTCCATTTTGAGATCACTTTGGCTGAAATGCAGAGGACACTTATGAGAGCAGAATGAATGTGAAGAGCCCAAGAGAAGATTACTGCTAACGTCCTATAGAAAATGGTGCGCGTTTTCACCAGAGTGCTGATGATTAAGATGGAGAGAAGCAATTATTCATGACATAACTTGGGAGGCAAACCGGACTGGGCTTGGGGAGAACAGGATACGGAAAAGTGATCAAGAATTTACCCTAATTTCAGAGACCTTCCCATGACAATACATTCCAGTGAGTGGTGATTCTCTGATGATCAAGCTTTGTCCTTCAGAGAAGTATAGAACTTCTAACCTGTTTTCTAGATATTGAACTAGTTCTAGAGCAGGAACACCTCCATCTACCAACCTTCTGATGTAGCCAAAGGCCACTAAATCCTCCTTTAATTGGTCTTTCTTTGAAACCTGACTCACAAGCCCTTCAGCATTGCCCCTGATCTCTGAAGCCTTGATGGGTTACCAAGTCTGGCAGTAGCTGGAGGCCAGAAAATTGGACACAGAACCTAGGTCTGAGTGGCACGGGTAGTAAGCCCAGTGGTGGGGCAACATTACCACTCCATTGTGAAAGAGCCCTATTGGGTATTTTCCTTCAGTGCTGCTGAAAACTTTTGTCTTTGATTCTTTTTGCTTTTTCTCATAAGCAAAGCCCTGACCCAGCTCAAGGAAAGTCTCCTTAAGCTACCTTCCTTTATCAAAGTTTCTTTATTAATGTCTCTCTCCCTGCTCTGAGAATCCACATTTGAAATGAGCCCCACAGAGGAAGTGGGTCTTTTTTATTTGGGTTACATTCTACCTGTCAGTATGTTGGTCCAAAGGGAATCAATAACGCCAGGAGGCTAGGGGGATGCGATGGTGGTTCCCTTACTGATCGGAACACTCCATGGCCGCTCCTGTTCCTCCCGTGTCACCTGACTCTTTCTGTCTTCGGTGACCCCCACTCTGCTGCTGTGACACATGGAGCGTTTGCAGCACAGAGCAGAACACGCTTCAGCGTCTCTTCTATCCAATTAAAATGTTTTACTATCTTTCCTTTTTATCTCGTCTTTGTAATTGGATTCCCAGTTTCTCAATTTTCATGGCAGCAAAGGGAGGGGGAAAATGATAGCAAGTATCTGATAAAAATAAAATGCTATGATTTAATTTCTGCTGGAAGGATTCTCTTGAGCCTTTATGAGGCCTTTGAAAGGGTTCCTGAGTCCCTGACCCACAGATTGTGGCCCTGTGATTCCTTCTGGGTATTCAAAGGGTCTCTCAAATTCTAGGTACCATGATATCAGAAAAATCTAAAACCACTGTCTGTACAAACTGCATGGAGGGTCCGGAAGGGACAATTTGTGATGTGATGACAAAACTAGGTTTTGTGTGACAGCAATATCTAATTACATGGGACCTCAGGCATCCTGAAACTGTAGTCCCCAGGGTGGGGGTAGGGGCATCCTATAAGGGTGTCCTCTGCTAAGAAAGCAAAGATTCATGATGAAATTTGTGCATGAAAGGCTACAATTTGCTGGCCCAGTATGTTTCATAAGCTGTAATATTCCAACGTAGTCCTTAGAATGAAAGGGGTGAAAGTATGTGAAAGCTCTCTGTGTAATTCTTTAATCAAAATTTGTCACTATCTTTGTTGATGTTGTTATTATTATTCCCCATAGTACTTGACAGAGTCCCCTACATATATTCTTCACTAAATAAATATACGCTGATCAATCATTAAGATAGATATGACCTAACCCATATGCACTCCAACATCAAGTCTCTGATACCAAATTTGTGTCCAACAATTCAATTCAATTCAGATACTAACTGCCCAGAGTTAACATGGACCCAACAGGTTAAGGGCTCAGTCTCACAAGACTGCCCCCACTTCAGACACCAGCCACAAGTCCTGGGTGTCTCCAAGCACTTTTGGCTGGTTATAAATCTGGGGCTTCCCACAATCCTCTCAGGCTTTGCTAATTCACTAGAACAACTTGTAAAAGTCAGGAAACTTCTGTATTTACAATTATCAGTTTATTATAAAGGATACAAAGAGCCAGATGAAGAGGTACATCAGCTGACGTCTAGAAGAGTCCTGACAAGCAGATGTATCCCATTTGGATGCAAGGGGAAGATTCAAATTCCAGAAATGATGTCAATAGAATGGGGCCAGTAAGCAGTATCACTCTGTGAAAACCCAGAGAGACTGAGAAATGATCAGGAAGTGAATGCAATGAGAATAACTCCAAAGAACATGCTGTATCTACTCTGTGCTTCTTCCTAGAAGGAAGGAGAGAATTGGTTCTTGCTCTTATTCATTCATTTAAAAATATGTTATTGAGAATTTACTCTATGCTAGGAATTCTGATATACCAGAGACAGGGAGATTTAAAAAGGCAGAATCTCTGCACTCTAATGATGACACTTCAGGCATCTGATGGACAGGCATTCAGGAAAAAAGCCCGGATCACATCACATCGTGCACATAATGCCCTCTGCTTCTCCACAAAAGCTTAGCTCTGTTTCCTCTCTGTTATTACCCTGTTGTTTCTAGTTCTCAGGCAAACCACTCCAACCAACTGTCTCTTCTGGACTTAATTTCTGAGATTGATCCATGTGAATCATCTAGCTCATTTGTTTGCATTCCTCCATATCATTCCATTATAGGACCATTACAGTTTATTTACTCAACGTCCTGTGATAGACCTGTGCATTATTTCTGGTTTTATACTATGCAACAATTCATATATGTGTCTCTTTGACCTTGCTATGAGTGTTAATCTAGGGAAAATACTTATAAGAAGAATTGTAGGAATATAGGAAATGTGCATCTTCAATTTTATTAGGTAATGACAAGCTGCTCTCCAAATTGGGGGTAACAATTTACATTCTCGTTATCAATAAATGAATGTTCCCATTGATATGAGTTCTTGCCAACACTTGGAATTGTCAGCCTTTAAAATGTTTGCAAATATTATGAGTGAGAAACTTCATCTCACTATAGTTTACTTTGCACTTCTCTGATAATAAGTTGAATTTCTATTTACACATTTATTGTGATTTGTATTTCCTACAGTTCTCCCACTAATCCCTTCATTCTTCTCTTTCTCTGGGCTTAGTTTCCTCATTAAAAAATAAAGATATTGTACCAGATCGGTCCCAAGGTCACTTCTTGCTCAAATACCTCATGGCTGTGATTATTATCATGGTCGTTACTGTTCCTCCTAAAGCTCCAATTCTATATTCACCCTTGACAACTCTGGGCCTCAACTGTTTCATCTGTAACAGAAGAATGTTAGATTTTCAGTTCCGAAATGCTGCAATTCTATAGCCAATCTAGGAGATGGATGGGATGGATAGTAATGATTTGCTCCAATTTATAAAGAAGCTGAGGCCCAGAGAGGCTGAGTGGCTTGCCCAGAATCACACTGCAGGAAGTAAAAAAGCAAAGACAGATAGCCCAGGCTCTAGAAATTAAACTGAGGCATCTGTTTCCTATATCATTCTGTCTCCTGTTTTCTTGGCATTCAGACCAGTTGCATGGCTCTACCATCCTTTTACATGGCTAGTCACAGGATGCTTTTAGCCCCTTGCTTTGAATTCAGCAGCGAGTGGTTGGAATGCTAGTGTCAGAGGTTCTGACTGGCCTCAGGCTTCTGCTGGCCTCCTGTTGTTGACTCAAGAGAAATTGTTGGACTTACGATAAAATCCATGCTAAACTGAGGTAGTTTATAATGGGTTTCACTGTGTTCTAGCCAGTTCCTCTATGCTTATCTTGCTTTCTTATTTTTAAAAGGTGCTTCTTGTTCCTTGTCCATTGGACAAAGATCATATTTGGAAGGAATATCAGTTCACTGGGAAGTTTCCTTTGATCAAAAACACATTATTCAGCCTGAGGATGATATAAAATGGGAGCAAAGCCTCATAATGGGGAGCACATATATAGGTTCCAAGGCAGATCTATTATTCTTTGCAGTCATGTGAGAACTTTGCAGTATACCAAAAGTGGCATATTGGAACCACTGACCAAGTTGCAGGGATAGAAACCGATTCTGTTGTTTGAACAAGGCTGCTAACAATCCCCTTTTACCCCATTCTGTGTTTTGATTGGCTGGCCACATTTCAGCCTCCTCCTGGGGTGCATGGAAATATCACTGGACCCCCTTGGCGGTAGACCAGCGCACCTATTCCAGAACACAGCAAATGTCAAGCAGAGACAGGCACCAACAGTTGTCCACAGGTTGCACTGGGCATTTCAATGCTGATACACTGTGCAGTGAATGCAGTGACGAGGGGGAGACTTCACAAACATAACCTCTTTTGGTTACAGCACTCTCCTCTCCTGGGCATTTCCCCAAATGTTTCCCTGGAATTATCCAAGGTACTGTCATCTCTAGATTGTAAAAAGTAAAAGGCAAGAAGTGGAACATAGAAGAAGATTAAGAGAGCTAACTAGGCATAACTTAGCTAAATGAAAATGCCAGGAGACCTGAAGCCAGCCGTCTGTAGGTATTTTATGTGCTTAGGTAATTTGGCAAAAGGCAACATCTAAATTTATCAGTGTTAGGAAACAATGACTGCTGAAAGCAGTATAAGAAATCAGAAATACTGAAAAGAAGCAATATTATCGACTGTTCATTGAGCATCTACTGTGTGTCCAACCATATGCACAAAAGAAGATTTAAGACAAAAGCAAAATAGGTTACAGCACTTGCCCTAAGGAACAAAAGAGCGGAAAAGACAAAACACACGCCCTTGAACAGAGGCCGGGGAGTGGAAAATATGCTAAGAGCTCAGGGCAGGGAGAGAGCCCTATGACCTGAGGTGACCGTAACAGCCAGAGACATGAATAAGAAATGGATTTAGAGTATTTTCTCCAAAGAGAGTAAATGTTGCTAAAACCAACCTGGATAAAGCCCAAGAATCACTTGTGTCACTGCAATGCATGGAACAGTTGCTATTTCAGATTTCTCTGATTCCCACCCCCCACCCCCCATGTCTCAGAGAGGACTGATTATAAAGCAAACACACTCACAGCTCAAGGTCACAGGGAGGGCACATTCATCACTGTGAGGGGAATTCCTCGGGAAGAGGCCGCAGTTCAGTCTCCCAACAGCAGGACCAGCACCGACCACTCTCTCTGTGTGCTTGATAATTAGGAGGCTCAGTTTAATTCCCAATATCTGGGCCACAATCGATAGTGGGAGCACAAGGGGCATGTGGCTGGACTGGTTTATGTGATGGGTCACACATTAGATACCTAATTGATGTGGCTTCTCGGGATGAAGCCATGCCGGTGACGCCCGCCACTTCCTATTACTACTAGGCTTAATGGTCCATCTTTTGATTTCTGCCTCACTCCCTGCACAGTGTTATTTAAATAAGACCCTGTTAGGAGATTTATTTATCACAAGCAAAAGATTTATCCAGGAAAAAAGTCTACCAAGACACAGCAGTTCCCTTTTCAGAGGTGCCACAATAAAGAAGACAATAGCAATATTTTTACTATTTAGGTCGATACAATTATAGGATGGGAGAAAGCAAGGAGCAAAAAATATAAATTTCACACTCAGTGACCTAGTAATTTGTCAGTCATTTTTCTGCATTAAACCTAATGCATCCTCCAGGGCTGGGGCAGAGGATTCTAGAGAAATCGCACTCTTAGCCTGGCCACCCTCCAAATTCCACACCATCTCTTTTATTCTCCTTCTTTCTTGAGGTTTTCCTCTATGTTTAATTGTCTTTGTCTTCTCAGTTCCTATAGCTTTCTATTGAGAGTTTCCTTTAGTCTTTTATTCTGATACCAATTGCTGGAAAAATAATCTTCTCTTCACCTACTAAATGATCATTTTGTATTTCTTTACTGGAAGAAAAGTGCCTAATCTGAAGTGTTGGAAACTCTTGACATTGATCAGTTTAACTCTGCCAGCCATGGGAAGAGGCAAATCTCATCCTTCCTGAGTCTCCAGCCCATATAATCTCCATTTTACCCCTGCAATAGACTTTCACCACTACACTGATACACTTTTCATTCAGCAATGAAGGTCCACTGTATTTCCAGCCAAGTATTGGGTTTCAAAAATATATAAAAGAGGCAGAAGGAAAATTGTTCCCTCCAGGAGCTTAGACTCTACATGAGGAGATGCTGCACACATTGAACGTGCAACTGTGAAGGACACTATGGGAGGAGGATGGGCTGGAGATGTAAGGAGAGAAGCAGGTGTGGCAAATGTATCCAAATATGGGAAGAACTGTGATGGGAAAGGAGGAGTGGATATACTGTGGAGGTTCTGAGGAACATGAATGGGACTGAAGCATGGGATCATCAGGGAGACCGATGTTAGGTCAACGTAAGAAAACCTCAATCCATTAAACAGAGTCATCTGGCAAAAGAAGGTGATGTATATGAGGAACTCATGGACAAGCTGTAGTGGAGGAGTTGCTGCACTGTACAGGTCATAAGACTGGCCCATTCAAGCCCCAAATTCTCTGGTGTGAAAAGTATATGCTTTAGGAGTCTGCAGAAAGTATACAGTGGTGAGGACTGTAGTCACCAGGGAAGACTTCAAAGAAACAGAAAAACTGAGTTAGGTCCTACGTAAGAGTTGAATTGGCCAAGAAGACATGGGGAAGATACTTCTAGAGAAGGAACAATATACACTCAACCTGCCCTCACACCCCTACACACACCCATTATTTCTTATAATTCTCTGTTCAAAGAGCAAACTTTCTTCTTTTAAGTAGAGAGAAAATAGTTCACAACATTTTCATTCATCCCCCAAAGAGAAGGGACAGGCACAAGAAGTAGACCAAATTTTATAGTTGATGCCTTTAATTTTTTCTCTTTTGTCTTTTCATTCTTCCTATTTTTCAGTCTTCCAAAAGTTTACTGAGGATCTAGGCACTGGGGCCAAGTGCTATGGCTACAGTGACCTGCAAAGACAGATGTCTCTGCCCTCACAGAGCTTACAGCCTATCTGGGGAGATAGATATTAGCCAAGTAATGTCTTGGATATTTATTTATAAATGACAAAAGAAAAATACAGAGAGTCCTGAGAGCAGGTAAGAGAGAGCCCAGAGCTAGGCTGCAGTGGTGACAGAAAATGTTTCCCTGAGGGGGGGATAGTTGAACTGAGACCCAAGGTTGGAGATGGTAACAAGGTGAAAGGGGGTGGCAGTGAAGAGGGTCACGAGGTTAGGAGCAAGGGAATCAGTTATTCCAGGAAGAGAAAACAACATAAATAAAAGCAAGAGGAAGGACTACGTATACAAGGAACTGAAAGAAAACTCTAGGAAACACCAACAATTGTGTGCATCCACAGTGGTAGAAAGTTCAGTTCATGATTAGTGACCAGGGATACCAGGACGGAATGGGGGTAAACTGATGAAATTTGGGAACCTGGGATCTCTGTAAATATTACAGTTATGATTTTGTATAGTTCTTTGGAAGATGAGAAGGTTAGTATTAGTTTTATAGGTCAATTGTGTTACAGAAAATATTTATGACTGGGGTCCATATGACCTATTTCAGCGTAATTCTCCTGCAGACCCAGGCAGAATTTACAGATTAAAATTGCAGTCATCTCATAATTATACATGCATGAATTAACCCCAGTGACCTTGGACCATGAATGGTTTTCCTTTCTTTCACATTATTAAGCCTCAACAGGATGGGAAGAAGAACACACATTAGTGTGGAGGAATCCTGGGGCTGGGTACCAAGAAGATGGGTATATTTAAGAGTCTGAGTATGTCGTGCTTGGGTAAAGGTTGTGACTAGTGGTTTTCTTCTTGCCACCTTCCAAGATTAAATACAGACCCCTGGATTTTCCAATGTTTTGTATTAGTCTATGTATAGCTGTTTAGGCTGGCTTTATTCTTAAACCTTAGAGATTTATGTTAGACAGATTAAATGAGTTGCTAATTGTTTTCTCCTTTCTGAGATTAAAAAGATTTTTAACAGGATGAATGGGGGCTTTACCAAGAAAGGCATACCAGGTAGAGATAATAAGAATTATTTGTGCTCAATTGGTCTCCCTCCATTATGAAAAAGAGGCAAAACTCTTGACTTTATCTCCAAAATACTGAAGGTGCTTAAGGTAATTTTTTGAAGGGGTTGAGGTAAGCTATAAAGTGAATGAATAATTGTTCTCTTTAACATCAATACTAAGTAAAAATAAAGATAAATTACCTATGCTATAACCAGTAGAAGTCACTGATTCAAGCTTATCTAAGCTATTGATGTTCTCTGGCTCACCAGTCCGACATGTTAACATTCTATTTACGTAATCAGTAGTCTTCAAAAATCCCCAGTAAATCAATCAACAGAGCTTCTAGGCATCAGAATTAGTCTGATTTTTGAGGAAACTTGAGAAATAGGATGGACTAGTTTCTGAGCTGGTAGCAGATGTAGCTGTGATTCATTCCTGCACTCAGCATTCAACCATCTTGAGTAATATCTAGGATGTTGCCAACAGTAGAGAAAAGCCATGTCAAAGATAGTTTTGACGTGTGCAGGTTCTCAGTTCAATGGAGCAGAAAAATGTAAGCATGTCCTCAGATCTCAGAGGGATACCATACCTGAGTCATAGCTAGTGAATCAGAGCTCCATCCCCAGGATGATGGCGCTTGGTTATCTGGTAGGGTCAGCTTGTCAATGTCTTGGTAAAGCAACTGCTTTGGTAAGGCAACTGCTTTTGTAAAAGAAGACTTTCATGGAAATGGCCAGACAAGGTGAAATTAGGAAGGGGATGAAGTTTTCATAATTCAGCGTGGCATGCTGCCCACCCAAGCCTTCTCTCTCTGTGTGCTCTGCTGGGTTTGCTGTTCCACAAAGTGTTGCAATCTCCCAATTACCTCTGGTTACCCCATCTCAAAACTCCAAAGGATTTTCAGCTGAGTGTACTGGGAAGCATCAACTGAAAAACTCACTTAAGGATGTCAGTGACTGATCACGCCCATGGTGGTGGTGTTGTTGTTGTTTTTTAATGTATGCTATCTTAAATAGATCATAACTTGATGGAGCCGAAGAAAGACAATATTACGGAAGAAACACTTGAGGCTGACCTGCATTTGCAACATGGAGACAGGGCTCCTTTATCTCCCAGCTCTGTGGTCTGGGGCAGAGAGGAGCTCCTGGATTTCTGCATTAATCTCTCCAAGTCCAAATGCTCCGGCCTATACAAAATCACGTGCCTCCCTTGCAGGGAGACAAAGTACACAAGCACGGGACCTGGAACACAGTAGGTATTCAACAAAAGACAGCTTTTGTGATGCTGACGTTGACTCAAATCTCACACAGGAGTAAGAGACCATCTTTTTTTGGCTGCCAGGGTAGGTTGGAGAGGGAAGGTATTTTTGGATAAGAAGCACAAAGACTCCTGAGCCATGCTCACACAGTCAGGGCCTCCACAAGGCTTACCTGGCTTCAGACAGAATGCCTGGGCCCCAAACCTCTCAGCATTATTGTCTGCATGCTCTACTCAATCTCAGGGCTCTGGGTGGGCTGACTAATGAGTTGGCCAGGCTGGGCTGCTGGAGAACAGTAGGGGCAGGCTTACCACCCAATGGAGCAAGAATAAAGGAGACCCAAAGGGGGTAAATATCAACCAGGGTGCTAGGGAGGAGCTGACTGCAGGAGCCAGAGCAGATGAGAAGGTGGAGACCGCCTATAGCTGGGATAGGAAGTGGTCCAGAATTGTTGTGAGCACCCAAGGGGTTTTGTGATGCCTTTGATGGGAGGCGGTAAGGGCTCTGTGGACATGTCACAGCTGTGCTCAACATGCTGTGATCTTCAGTGCTCAAAACGCCCAGGAAGATAGGGTATGGGGGTCCTCGCATGCAGCCCTTGTCTTCTTCACGTCTCCATTTATAAACCTGTGCAGTAGCAATGACACTGGTGGATTTTATAGCTTTTATTAGGACTAAATGAGATAACGAGTATTGAACAACTTCATTTCCTATTATAGGTGACTTATGACCGTCATTATTATATTCTCAATAATCATCACTCTATAGGGTTGCTGGTTAAACAGCAAAGCCCATTCCAAATAATTTTATCCTATTTACAGAATTTCTCTAGAATGTGATAGTATACCACTAATTGGTATGGAAAGTGGTCAAATCTAAGATCAGAAAGCTGGCTCCCCCTAAGGCTGTAGCTGGAGGAAAGAAAATGTCTGGGTACAAAGAGGCTGAGAGATGAATTGAAAGCAGTTTAATAGTGAGGGGTCTGGATCCGGGCTCCTCAAACCTGGCTGGCTGTGCAGGAATTAGCCTGGCAACTTTAACAAAATTACAGACCTGCTGAATCAGAATCTCTGCGTGGTGTCTGGGGCAAATCCTTTTTATAGTTCCCTAAGTGATTGGAATGATTAGCCATCCAGTTTAGAAAGCAGAGGTCGGGGCCGGCCTTGGGACCACCTAACCGCGACAGCACACCAAGCACTGGAACGCAGCAGTGGGGTGACGGAGCAGCCTTCACCAGCCTGTGGATTTGGGTTATTTGCTTAATTCTAGAAATGCAGGGGCTACAGTTCAGGCTGTTGGAGAGGCTGGTCTGCAGGTGTGAGGAGAGGGAATGCTGCAGTTAGGAGGGGAGCCTGGAGGAACAGCTGAGGGTCAAGGCCAGGAAGGATAGGTTTCCTCTTCTCTCAGTATCAGACCTTCTCTCCTGAGGAAGTGGCTGTGAGGAAATGTGGTACAATTAGAAGAGGAAGGAAAAATAAGGTAGAGGGTCTGGGTTCTCCCCTCCTTCACCCCACCTCCTCTGCAGCTACATAGCGGGAGTGAGGAGAAGCCGCAGGTGCCCTGACGAGAGTGAAGCTCCCGGGTCCATGTTCTCAGGTGGCCAAGGAAGAGACTGGCTTGGGGGCTAACAGGACCCCTGGGGAAGAAGCTGTTTTTACACTTGGTGAAAGGTCAGACCCTGCTGCTTCTCACAAGACTTCTAGAAAGCCCCCAGCTCTCAGACACAGCTTTGGTAATCACAGTGCAAAAGAAAAACAAAAAGTCTCCTTGGAGATACAGCAAAGTTCATGAATCCGTGACGATGAGCAGGTGAGGGCCATGTAATTCCCCAATCAAGGCAGTTGATTGTGCATATCTTCAGTTTAAGAAAAAATTAAAAATAACCTCTCTGAAGGAGAGAGAGAGAGAAAGAGACAGACAGAGAGAGAGATTAGTTGTCTATCCTTTGTCCCAGTGAATTGCCAAAATGAGGATTTCACGTTAAATCTCCCAAATTTTGCCAGAGGGACTGAGTTGCAATGAATGATTTGGTCTCCCGGGCCAAAGCCTCACCACCCCCACAGGACACTCTGGCGGGGCTGTTCCTTCTTGGAGGCAGTGCCTGCCTGGGCCTGGGTTCCAATGAAGCTGTGAACATTGATGAGAATCCTCAGAGACCCAGTGGCCCACCAGAGGAACATAATGAAACACTGTCATAAAACTTGACTTGGTTCAAGCAACCTTTCTTTCTTCAAGTAACCCATAATTTAATTTATAATGTATGACCAAGATGGCGCAACAGAGAAAAAAAGTGTGAACTTCGAATACTAGGTCCAAAGCCAACTTCTGACGCTTTTAGTTATGAGACCTTGGGCAAGTTAACAAACATCTGAAAAGCAGACACAAAGGACTCCTCCACCAGCCACCTGGAGATTTGGAGGGAATCAGATGAGATAACGCACAGGAAGCCACTCTTCAGTGTCTCAAGTGTAGCAGCATCAGTAATGTAGCAGCATCAGTAATGTGTTGTAAACGTGGTGCTGCCGCCCTGATCCCGCTGTGATACCTCCCAAGATCTTTCTGCATGCGATGGCCCCAGTGGGATCTACGGAAAAGTGCTGTCCGAGCTGGAAGGTGGGCAGACCAGAACTCCAGCTATGAGCTAACGGAAGGCCCTCTTATAGACCCGGTTTGAGCTGAAATGGGTGAATGGGCAGAGGTGGAGATAAGCTGGAAAGATTGGTCAGAGTCAGACTGTGAATCAGAGACAGGAGGCAGCAGGCGCTGCTTCCAAAGGGGCTCCCCGGGCAGTGACCCCAGCTCCCACTCCCCGGCCTTCCGTGCCCCCTGCATCAGCCAGTTAATGTCTAACCGTTTGGAGCAGGTCCACGTGGGGCAGAGGTCCCAGAATCTGGGCCTCCTTGCCCTGGTGGAGATAAGGAGAGAGGCTCCTGGACAGGCTAGGGTGCACACCTCCGTGCCCTCGGCTCTCTGGAATGCGCCTCTGTGATCAGGTGCTTATCTCCAGGTGTTCGCCTGAAGGGAGGTCATGAAAAATCAACACCAATCAGGGCAGTTTCCTTGGAAGCTGAAATTATCTCACAGGCATCTCAGAGCAGGTGCAGGGCTATTTTGGGCCAGCAATCACTGTGTGCAGAGGAGGGAGCATCGCCTCTTCTCATAAGGCAGCAGCCTAGAGAGAGCCAATTACGGCAGGCGAGCGCTTCCAGCTCCTTCTGTCTGTGCCGCCGAATGCGGCAGAATGTCCTGGCGTGGGTTCCTGCCACGACCACCAGCAAGGGGTTCTCTCCAACTGATGAAATGATAGGGGTTCAGCTTCCTGGTCGGAAAAAGAGTATTCCCTGCCTGCAGGAGAAAGTTCACATCTTTTAGCTTGGAATTCAAGGCCCCCTCTCTCCAAATGCACATGCAATCTCTACTCAGAATCTTTGTGCAGATTCCTCCCACACTCTTCGCTATCCCAGACCCTCCATGCCTGTCGGAGATGCCTTCATTTTAACCCAGATGCCCGGGCTGCCCTCAACCTCCACCCTCCTCCATAGAGTTTTCACTTTCCCGAGCTCCCCTTCATCATCAAAGTGCGCTTCCTCCCGGAAGGCCAGCCCAGCCCACAGAGCGCTCTCCTTTCTCTGCCCTGCCCTTTTTGGAACCACAGGGCCTGACAGAGCACCTGTGTACACTCTTCAAGTGGCAATGAAGGATTCCTGGGTATATTACACCACCCCCTGAAAACCAGAAAGTGGCTCTGGGGTTTTCTACTTCTTCATGTCCCCTACAGTATCTAGGACGAAAGTGTAGGCACTGAATAACCACTCATTCAATTCCTATCTCTCCTAATTCCTCTACAGAACCTACCTCACCTCCCTTCACCTCTCAAAATCTCCTCAAGCCTCTCAAATCATCAAAGCCAGTTAGATTCATACGCAACATCCCAGAGTTTGGGAATCACTGTTTCCTAAAATCTTCCGACAGGTTTGTCTTATGTCTCCACACGGTCCATTTTCTGAGGACGGGGCCGAGTCTTGGATGTCCTTTCTCAGTCCTCACTCTCCTGCCAGCTAATAGAGAGAGGGGATACTCAGTGTGGACTCTGTTCTCCTAAAGGCTCTTCACCTGGTGATCTAGTTTCCAAGAAAGGGAAATAAACTTGCATTGTAAACTGATTTATTAAGATACGTGCCCACCATTCTTGTCTTTTAGAAGCCAATAGTCTAAAAATATGCCACAGAGAGAAAGGGCACACAGACAATGAAAAGACAAGAACTGGAAGCAGACAGTATCTAAAAATATCAGGGTTCTGAACAGAAAAGGGTGGTTTTACTGTGTCACATGTTGAAAGCTTGTCCAAAGCAGCACGAATCTCCTCTCTCTCTCTCTTCCTGTCTCTCTCCCTCTCCCTGCCACCCCCAGTTTCTTCACTTCTCTTTCTCTATTCACTTCCTGCCTCTGAATATTTAAACCTTAAAAAAGTCAAAACAGAGTACAGTGGATAGCAAGCACCATGCCCATCACTGCTTGTTCTCCCCTGAAGAGCACACTGTGTCAGTCCTGTCAGATCACTGAGATGAAAGCCCTCTCCCTCTGGTCGCATTTAGTGTCCTCTTGATGCAGTGCTGATGAAGTTGCCCTGGATGTATCTTTGTGTGTGTGGTTTCCATCCCTTATTAGACTATAAACCCCTTTATAGAGGGATTGTGTCTCATTCACTCCCAGGGGCCACAGGACACTGTGCTGCCCAGTTTTCAGCATAAGAAAGTGTTTTTGCTAAAGGAATGAGCGAGCGATTACCTGAAACCATGACTCTCTCCGGGCCTTGACAACCTGTGGACACGCTGATATTAATAACCACATTTTGGTCCCACACAGCTCTCACCTCTACAACCAGGCAGTCTGTCACACACTGACTCCATCTGAATCAGGAATGAAGGAGGGGGCACCTCGACAATTCTGTCTGATGGAATCTCAGACAGACCCTAATATAAGAAACAGATGGGACAGGTTAAAACGTCTGGGTTTGGCAGAAGCTGCTTTGCTGTATGTAGAGTCTCTAAAGCAGCAAAGGGCCCAGGGCTCTGTGCCTGGACCCAAGGGGCCGTCTCAGGAGCAAGCCAAGCATGGCCCTGGCAGTCCTCCCTCTCCAACCAGGGCTGCTCTGTTTCTCCCAGGTTCATAGTCTAGGATTCTATGCAGGATTTTGTTGAAAGTCTTCCAGCAATTAGAAAATAAACTACTGGGTTACAACAAATTTTCCTAACTGCTTCCTGGAATAAAATGCACTGCTTGCGCCCACCTTCTCTGCAGGAGCACCCCTTGACCGCCATCCCCAGAACTGCTTCAGACCGCTGGCCACTGGGCAGTAGAATTGGAGCTGGGAGACTGTGGCTACCAGTTGCCCTTCCCTGACCCGTAGAACTGCGGCAAGTTGTCTTTCCTGCGGCCTTCCCCGGCCCTCGCAGACTTCAGGCCCTCCTGCACTGCCCCCCTCCCTAAACTTCCCATAAGTGTCCTTCGTTATCATGAGTGAATAACTGAATGTGAGAGCGGGTCTCCACCCCATGTCCCTGGTCTCAGATGAAGAAATCCCCTATGACTACAGACAGGCAGAGTGACCTGCCCAGTCACACTGTTAGATGGTGGCTGTGGAGACTCATTCTCCTTCCAGTCTTTGCATATTTAACAAGTTTAAAAGATCACAGTGAAAACCCAGGGACACCCGCGTATTCTGAGCATCAACCACTTGCAGGTAGGGTCAAATTCTCTCCAAAGCAGGGAGAGCGTTGTTCTCCTGCAGACACACTCAGCAGGTGGGTCATCACCCACTCTGCCTGTGTACAAAGCCAGCACTGAAGAAACTTGTTTTTTCTGACAAATTTTTGATAGTTGCAGACAAATGGGAGAGGCCTTGAATTCCAAGAAAAATATTTCACTCACATCTTCCCCAGTTTACCTGCCTCAAGTATATGCGAGAGGGCTATGCTAGAGCTGCCGTCCGGCTGGGGACAGAGCTGCTATGTGTACCAGAGCTGCAGCATCCGTATGAAGGGAATCCAGCCAGGTCTGGCACTTTTCTGCCTCTCACAGCAATTCCTGTCTCCCTCGCCTGCCCCTTCTCCTCCCACCCCTCCCCCCAATCAAGAGTGTTGTTTCCCAAACCCCATTCCACAGCGATGTTGTTTTATAGGGCCCCTCCAAAATACCTTGAATAGTTCCTTTTTATCGCTTCCATTTTCTGAAAGCTCCAGCTGCTCCTCTGAAACCATCCAAATCTAATTAACCGTCTAAGCTGGAGTTAGGGAGAGCGGCTCACTTTCGGGTCCTTAGCATACCCATTCAGGTCTTCTTTCAATATGGGCACAAAACCAGGAATTTCTAATAATTGTATCTATGGGCCTGGAAGGGGAAAAAAAAAAGAAAAGAAAAAGAAAGAAAGAAAGCTGCTAATAAGTAGGTCTGTGAAAGCCGGGAGATCAGCACCTCGCCTGAACTTGGCAGCCCGGCCCCGAGAAACTTGGAGACAATGCCATGGGGGATCTGAACAGCTTAGCCTCCTGACTCAAATCTTGTGAGAACCGACCCGGCTGTGAATAGAGATCCCAGCCTCAGCACTAAATGGTCCCAGCTCAGACTCATTGAAATGTCTTCTCACAGAATTGGAAAAGAAGAGGGCCAGGAAAGTTTGCAGAATGTCAATAAGGCTGTGCTGAGAAGTGGAAGATGGGGAAATTCAGAGGTTTGCTCCTGAATGACATGGATTAAGACAAAAGCAACACGTTGGGTCTCTGCCAGGTGGTGCTGACAGGAGGGGACCGTGCTGCCTGGGGAGCTGTCAGGGACGGGAGCTACCTGGGCATGGACCACTTCCTGGGGTGTCACGCTGGGGCTGGGGGCCATGGGACGTCACCTTCCTGCTCCTTTAATCAAAAAGGCACGGAGGGGGCAGGGTCTGCAGCCTGCTCCCTGGAACCCCAGCTCCCTGCCTCCCAAGAATGGCCTTCCTCATCATCACAACTCAGTCCCCTCACTTTGCTAAGAGAGGCCATGGAAAAATAAATATTTGCACCCATTTTTCCAGACCCATTTCAAACACCAGTACCTCCTAAAGCCTTCCCCAGTCCTCACTGCAGCTCTCACTGGCCGGCCCTTCCTCCCATTTTATTCTCTGTCTAACTGGCTGATTCCGGGGGTCTGGGACTGCACTGTATACTTCTGGTATGCCCCACAATTCCTTATGCTTAGGACCTAATTAATAAACATTATTTGAATAGACACATGACTAACCCAAGCTAAGCCTGGTATTCAACTCTGCCAACTCTCACAACAATTCAGAATTCTACCACATTGTGCATAGATGCTCTTCCCGATGGTTGGTTGGTTTACTTATTTTGATCACTGTGGGAGTAAAAATGAAAGAGGAGCAAGAGAGTTGCTTTTTGGTAGTACTACGCTGAAGGTAGATAAATTATAAGAAAAGATAATTTATGTATGAACATTTACAGACATGTTGTGTTCCCATATATATATGTATATACGTATGTATACGAATGTGTACGTATAGTCATACATATATGGAATGGGAGTGAATGTGTTTATAACAGAGTGATTACAAGAAGAGAGAAAACCGTTTTCTTCTGGAAAGAAGTCGATGGTCTCTCATTGTAAAGAAGAACTGCGAGTTTTTATAAGGGGCATAGATCAGGCAGCGCACAATTTAGAATAGTGCTTGGCATCTAGCAAGCATGATGTGTTTTGTTCATTTTTTATTATCAACATTGTCTTGAGTTGTTTTTCCAGGAGTGGGAATGGGCTGTCTCTTAGGAATAGGAATTCACTCACAGGGCCTCACTGGCGAGCTTTTACTGAGGAGAACTAAAGCACTATCTCCAGTCACATCTTTGCTCTTGGTGACAGTGATCTGAAGCCCAGTTGTAGCTCAGATGTGAAGAGTGACAGAACTGGAACAGAGTGAATCATAAGCTGTTTCAGGCCACAAACTCCTCTCCAAATGAAACCACAGGCAGGTAAATAAGTCAGGGCCATCTCTGATTGGATGAGGTGTGTGGAGGCCTTCCCTCCTTCCCCCTCCCTCTTGTTCTCCCCTCCCCAGCCCTCAAACCCTGGTGGCCCCAGTGGGGCTTATGGGCTTCCTAGCTCAGATGACCATGCAAAACCTATGCTTTCCTCCAGCACCCCAGTTTTATAGAGTTAAGAGTTAGAAATTCCAGGTGCAGGTCCCAATTCTGCCTTTTTCTAGCTATGGCCTTGGGAGCTCATTCCCCTGGAGTAATCTCATTAATCTTGCCTAGAAAATGGCCATTATAAGCACTTCTTACTTTATGTGCAAAACAGTGTGCATCCTTCCTCTCGTGGATCTTAAAGGACACCAAACACAAAACTGAAGACGTGATCATGAACCTTCTTGGTCTTGATGGTCTTCATTATTTAAAGAAGAAACAGAGGATCTAAGACACTGTTGGGCCCAGGTCACCTGTAGCTCCTACCTCAGTCCTCTTCCCCCATCTCACCTGGTGACACTCTTGGTGAAGAGAAGAAACCTGTCTTTCGGTGGTTATGATAACTGACTCTGGAGCCAGAAGGGTTAGGTTCAAATCATGGCTCCCTCACCTGGCTTAAAATAAGCACTATACGTGTTAGCTATTATTATTACTACTATTATTTCTGCTTTTAATTGTTTTTCCAAGACTGTGAATGGACTCTCCCTTTTGCATGCAGCACACATAAATCATCCAATTAGCCAGTTTAGGGCTACAGGTGGGACTAGATTATCCCATAAGCAGACAAAGTAAATACACCCAAGCAAAACAAAGGCACCAAAAAAAAAGAAGCCAACTTCAATAAACTTAGTTTTGTAATCAGAAAATTCCAGCAACAGAGGTAGAGTGAGCATAACAACCTTGTTTAGTGTTTTCTTTCCAAAGGACTTACCGTGAAGCTTACCATGTGAGCTGCAGGAGGGAGCATAGCACGGCTGTCTCCCATATCAGGAGTCTGAACCTGGGACCTTGGCTTCCTCAGCCAAGCCCCTCTGGCTCCCTACACTTGGTAGCCATGGCAATCATCACTGTCACATTGTCCTTTCTGGGCCTAGTCGTCCACTTCATCCCGGGCCTCTCTCTTGGCCTCCTTCCATATTTGTTCTCCTCCCCTTCATCCTCTTCCCCAGCATGTTCAGGGATGGGGGGACAGGGATCAGCTGCAGAAAAGGTTTATGATGAGGCCAGACTCAGCTCTGTCCATCAGGTACTACCAGGTGGAGAAGGCACTTTTGACTTCCTCATAGGGACAAAGGCACTGATGTAACTCATGCCGAGGACCCCTCTGACACCACCCCATCTACAGCAAAGACAGCTGAAATACACAAGGCAGATGTCAGCAAGCTGTGAGCTAGAGAGCTGTCTGTCACTTTCTATCTTTCTCTTCAAGATCCTTTTGCTTCCTGTAGTGCCTTCCTCTCTCCTGTTCCTCAGAAGCTGCCCACGAGCTGGCGTCTGGCTGCCCAGGGTAACTAGCTGCAGCCTTCTGCCCAGGATATACCTCCACCCCACAGAAACTGAGACTGAATGTTTGTCTCCTACTTTCCCACCTCCACACATATGTACCTGGTGTGTCTCTCTCATTATTGAGAGAATTGGCTCAGCTGGTACCTGGTGGAATATTTATCAGTACAAAAACATTCGTGGCTACTGAGAGATTCCATCTGCTTCATCAGAGTGGCCTGTGCACTTCAGAATGGGAAGAATGGAACAGAGTTCACATGCAAAGGTAGACTGTCAGGCCAAGTACCAGGCCAATGCGAGGGCAGTTGAAGGACAAAGGCTGGGACTTGCTGATATCCTTTCAATTCACACAGCATGCTGAGGCCCTGCGTGAGGAGAAGGAGTAAAATCTGTCAGAATCACAGTTCCGTTTGGCAGAGGGGCAAGAAACTGGTCACCCAACAGCAAGTCAATGATAAAACGTGTTTCTTTGGAAATTTTTACTTGTGTTTTATATCTTGGATTCATAACTTTGGTGTTTTCAGTTTTGGATTAGAGGAATGTTAGAACTATGAGGGACTTGGGAGATTTTGTAATTCATCCTCCTTATTTTATAGATGTAAAAACAACAACCCAGGAAAGGAAAGTGACTTGACTGAGGTCCCAGAGCAAGATGGTGGCTTATGTGTTTGGGGAAAATTAGCAAGATTTCACAAATGTAAGATAAAACAAAGTTTTCTATAGGTTATGGGAAGAGTGAGGCCCCTTCCTTCAATATATTCTTTTTTTTGATTTTGGGGGATCTCAGAAACTAGCTGAATCTGGCACGGAAACTGCATGTGAAGAATTAGCATCCTTGGATGTGAGGGCGATCTGGCTGCAGCATCTGTCATCCCATGGATCATCAGGGTTGATTCAGTTGATCTGGTTGTCTAGGTGGTGTCTTCTCCCTCCCTCACTGCTCTATGTGTGTCCCTTCTGAAGCTGCATGCTCCGTCAAAGAGGCCGACCTTCCCTGATAGAGGAGGACCGTTCTTCGGTCAAAGGTAGATGAATAGCTGTGCTCCCTGGCTAGAACCGCCAACAAGCCCTTTAAGTCCTTTTGCAGGAGAACATAGGTCGTCAAGCTTCCAAAACTCCAGGCACATCCAAATGACATGCTGCATGTGGCAGAATGTCTTTCTCTGAAAAAAAAAAAAATAATTAATTTAAAAAGAAAACAATTACATTCTTTCCATTTTAAATGACAAAATGACCAATCAGTGAGCAAGCAGGCTGGAACACATGTCACCACCCTGTGGTTTGACATTTTAGTGACCCTGTGACCTTGCAAAAGCCACCCTCCCAGTGGTATGCTGGAACTGTCTCATACCAAGCCAAGTATGTTCATCTTGCTCCAACTCCAGTTTTAGTAACTTCACGTTGGTAGCTTGAAGTTGGACATGATGAAAGTATATACACCAAGGAAACCAGCAAAGCTACAAATCAGAGCTTTTTTTTTTTTTTTTTTTTTTTCTCATTTAGCTGCTTCATCAGCTTTCTCTTTTCCCAGGGCCACTGCTTACCTTGCTATCAGAGGCTCTCTTGGCTCAACTTACTTCTGGCTCCCCAGTTGAGGAATTGTAGCCAGAGCAAATTGTCAGGTCTTTATCTAGAGAAAGAGACACTAAAGGCTTAATGTTGTTTTTGATTAACCAGTGGCAAATCTTGAGCTCACTGGTTGACACCTTGGATTGGAAATATCTAGGTGGCTGTGATCCTTCATGTCCCCTTGGTGCTCTGTGCACCGTCATTCTTCATTCTTATGGTGGGGACCTGGGAGGTCAGGGACAACAGATACATCCTTCCAGCAAATTTAACTTGGAAGAGATAGAGAGACACGCTCTGCCCTAACCCAAACCCTTAACTTGAGTAAAAGGCACTGAAGGATTTTTGCAGGTCTTATGTGCAGTGCTAATGAGTAAGGCCTCCCAAAAGAGTACTATCCCCACACATATAGTTATCATTGCCTTTGATTGAATACTTTGGCTTGTTGCTGTTGAGTTTTGTTGCCATTGGGAGGGTGGGAGGGAAAAGAGAAAAATTAAGATTATAGCTGTAAAAAAAAAAAAAAAGATTATAGCTGTATCCTTGCTTACTAAGAGCTAAGAAACCTTGATCCCTTATATTCATTGTTAGCTTTTTTCTGGGTCTCAGCCATGAGGAGTCAGACTGAGATGTGGATGGAGATGATGATCACGTCTATGGCAAGATTGAGGGGAGGACCCATAGCATATTTTCTGTCACATTAGGCACATGACTTTTATAATGTTTCCCTTTTTAAGCAGATGGAAAGTCGGGTCTATTATCTCCATTTAACAATATATGAAACTACGCAAGTGTCAGACTCAAGCACTGGGGCCTCCAGTGCTTAGGTCAGAGAGGAAAGGTCACGTAGACAAAGCAGAGGTATAAAGAGCAAGTGGAAGTGGTTTAAGACCAACGTCAGCTTCCTCACAATTTTGCTTTGATTTGGCTTCACTCCTTGTTCCTCTCACACCAGTGAGAAATTGGTCCTACTGGATATTAAAAGGTACCAGATAACATGAATAGCCAATAAATACCAAAGATTTTGATCATCCAATTAAATTAAATTTTTCCTAAAATTTTTGGCCACTGAAAAGTAGAATGGCAGGCCTTAAGAAGTGATGAGTTCCAATCATCTTCAGCTAAGAAGAAGCTGAGCAACAACTTGGGCTATTAGGATCTTATAATGTGGGTTCCTGAATTGAAGGAGTGACTGCAACCAGCTCAGTCGAGAGAGGCTAAGATGTTCTGTGAGGTGGTGGCACTTGTCCTGTGTGGGTCTCAGTCAATATGGTAAAAACAAATAAAAGAATGCTATCACTGCTCACCTTTCCCTCTTGCATCCCCTCCCCTCCTTCCTACCATATGAGAAGGAATTAGGCATGAAAGCATAGAGTGGAAAGATGGGGGCAATTTAATCTCTGATGAAGACAATCTCCAGCTTTCTCTTCCAGGATCCTTCTACTTTCCCAGTCCTCCCTGGGGGCTCAACCACAAGGGTATTTTTTCTCTTCTGTTGATCTCAGGAAGTCATTTTTCAAACTAGTTCATATATATGATTTAATGTGACACCAAACTCAGGTGCATTTGCATTTTAAAGGAGGTCATTAGGAAAACATAAGGCTTAATTCAAAGAGATATCATACATTTCATGGTGAAATCTCAAGGATCCAAGGTGAGTATTTTTATATGGATGAATTGACTGAAGGATAGGGTTCCAGTGGAGGGTAAGCTAAGATTAATTTTACATATATATATATATATATATATGTTTCATGTTAGATTCATTATTCTAGTGCATTGTTCACAGTTCTTTTATTTATTCTAATAGTACAAGCAAAGCTGAGAGTGTGTGTTTGTGTGTGTTCCTATATCTTATATACAAACTTGCTCTAGATCATGTTTTCATGATTAAATACCTCCAGTGTAGCAGGCACAGGGTTAAGCTCTAAGATACAAGGGGAAGCTGAGAAGACACTGGCATTCTTTGAGAAGCTTACAGTCTAGTGCGTAACCTTGTAAAAGGTCTGGGCAGAATCAAATCCAAGACTCCTGATAACAAGTCCAGCATTCTTTCTATTATGTGATAGTTGTTCCCCTTGGAAGAGATAAGAAATGGCAAAAATGTGTATTGGTAGATCTTTCTCCAAGAGATACCCCTGGATCACACCAGACCCTTGGTAAAACTCTGTGGACTGAGAACAGCCAAGGCTCTAGGCAAACCCAATTTCTCTGACTTTTCTGTAGGGAGTGGACTGATGCTTTCTCCATCTTTTCCTTCCCTGTTCCTGACACACATTCTTTCCTCAAATCAAAGGGAACTCTGCTAGGAAACACACAGGGGATAGCAAGGGAGTTAATTGCCTTCATGGAAAAGGGATTTAAAGGCTAAACACATGGGAGAGCTCCCACCTCAACCATTCCCCAAGAACCCAAAGAGAATCAGCCATGGGGAAAGACTCCAGCAGGCCCCAAGAATGAGGGCTGGTGAGGAAGGGAGTGCAGGCAACTCTATCATTTGTTCCCAGGGAGAGGAGTCTGGTGAGTTTGGAGGCCTGTTTTTCCCTTAACAGATGCAAGAAACGTGCCAGAAAAGGTCAGAGATAAATGCAGCCCTCACTTTGTTCTGCATATTCAAAATAACTTCTATAAAGAAAGACCCAAAATATATGTGTGTTCACTCAACATTTTCCCATCAGGCACAGGGTTCCAGATATGGAAATGACAGAGTAGCCACCTACGAGGTGTTTGCAGGGCTGTGCACCAGCAGCACTCACAAGCCGGCTCCCAAAACCAGCACGCTTTGTGCGGGACCCATCAATCTGGCTGGAGAGAGGGAAGCTTGGAAACAGCATAGTATCTTGAGAAATTACTCCCAGAAGGGAGCAAAAAGTTCCCAGGGAGAAAGCGGGGAGTGGGAGACCAGAACACCATCATCACAGGAGGCTGGATGGAAACAGTGCAAGACCTCATGGTGGCTGACATCTCTGCACATAATCAGAAAGTCCTTTCAATTATGTGGGAAAAGTCTCTTTGCATTGTCAGCCCAGATGCCCCCATAAAGAAATAGCATGAAATGAGTGTCAAGGAAATGTCAGCATGGGAGTGAGAACTGATTGCCAGTGGCTAGGTTGGGGGAAGACAGGCCAGAGAGATGGGGCTAATGGAATAAGTTGTTGTCCCTGAAGCAAAACAAAACCTGAAAAGGTAAAGTGATTCTACACCCTGGCTGGGTAGTGTAGACACCCATTTTCTCATTGTTAACCCCCAGTTTTTAATCCCGTAGCTCTGAAATACCTCTTCTACATGTTTCCACAACCAAGGATAACCCAACCTGCCTTTACAACCATAATTCCCCCTATACCCTTTGGTTCACCAAACTAGACTCTCTTCAAACTTGCCTACGACTTTCATACGCCACCTCTCACCCATATCTCCAAATCTTATAGTACTTGAATGATGACTTCAGATTCCACCTCTCTGATGTGATGTTCAGCTATAATTAGTAGACCCTGTCCTATGGCTTCTTTCACACACATCCTACCTAGCCACACTTTATATTAGTCTCAACTATTAATAATAATAATAATAGCTAGTATTTATTAAACACTAAAACTATACTAAACTACTTTAATCCTTATGCAACTTAATGAGTGAACAAACAGTGACATTATTTCATCCTTTTCAGAGAAACCAACTGAGGCTTAGCTAGGTCAAATGACTTATCTGTAATTACACATATAGTCAGAGCCTGGATACAAATCTCAGTCCTTCTAACTTGAGATGCTCTACTCTTTATCCTCGTGCTTTTCTGCTTCCCATAATGTTTGCTTACTATCTATCTTCTGAGGAGAATTGATGAATGCCCATTTTGCACACCTAGCCCAGAGAAGATGTCCAGTTGTAAATAATGGATTCCTTTGTGTCTGACTGTTTTCTTTACTCAATACATATATTCCAAATATTAAACTCTTCACTGCTCGCTTCACAAGTAAATTCACTGATGAGCATGAATACTGGAATAAGGCTTTCAAAAGGTCATGAGGTGGGGTTATCTGATACACAGTTAACAAATGTTCTTGAAAAGATTGGAAGAGTGTTATCCTCTTAGATAAGACTTTGGGAACTAGAGATTCTAAAATTAAATGTTTAGTGAACAATTAACTTCTACCAAATAACAAAATTTCTACATTACAATTACAGACAGGGCTGGAGGTGATTTTAAGAGCATCTAGTGCAGCTGATCTTTTGTTACAGATGGGAAATCTAAGGTGTAGACACAGGATGGACCTTGTTCTTGATCATTGAGGTAGTTCGTGTCAGAACTGACATTGTTGAAGTGTAAAGACTAGAAAAGATCAACCCACAAAGGAAACATGGAACACTGGTAGCATTTAGTGTTTCTCAAACTCTAGTGTGGATATGAATCAAGTAGGGGTTCTATTAACATGCAAATTTTGATTCAGTGTGCCCAGAGCCCAGGGTGGGGTCTGCATTTCTGACAAGCTCCCAGCTTGTCAGTACAGCTGAGGCCTGTACTAATTATCCATGGACTGACTATACCCCAGACAGCTGGGATCTAATCTAGATCAGCACTGTCCAATAGAAATATAATTGGAGCCGCCATATAAAATTTTCTAGTAGCCACATATAAGAAAGTTTTTAAAAAAGATAAAATTAAATTTAACAATATAATTTGTTGAATCTAATCTTTGAAATACTGTATGTAGCTCTAAATTTACAGCACAATTTGGACTGGTCAGATTTCAAATGCTCTATAGACACATGTGGCCAGTGGCTACCAGCTTAGACAGAAGCTGGTAGAAGTGTGGTCTGGAGCTGTCTAAGCTCCAGACCACACTTCTGTCACTAGTAGACGGTCTTGTGAAGTCTATTTCATTTCACGGTCTTGAAACTCAACTAGACCAGCTCATCCCTCAAAACAGGCTTATTTCTGTGTATGCCCTATGACATCCTGCCCAGGTCTAGGCACATACACATACAGTCAGTGAAGACTTATTGACTTCCACTTGCCCTGTCTTCTTACAGGGAGAAAACAGCCTTTCCCACCATCTTCACACATTTACATTATTTAGCTCAGAGCTCTCTAGTTCCTGCACCGGCTCTGACATTAGATGAGGTGACTTCCAAGATTTCTTCTTCTTCCAAGAGTCGATGATTTTATCCATTCCAACATTAGCTATAGCCACCTTCTCAGCCTCCTCTTTTTCTTCATGGTAAACAGTTCTTCCATCCCTCCCTCATTTCCCCTCTTAAAAACTCATTAATTACCTGCATGCTCCCTCTGGAGCCAATTCCAGGCGACTCTCAGATTTAGAGGCTTAGGTGGAACTCTGGAGTCTAATAGAGGACAATTGGGGTATATATCAGATGCTGCTATTTCTACACGTCCTCAGAATTCTGTCTTGGGTTTACATACGGCCCTGAGAAAAATGGCCCATGATCAAATTACTATGTGCAAGGGAGAATAGAGTGTAGCGGTTAAGTGCACAGACTCAGGGATCAGACAGCCTGTGATCAAATACTAGGTCAGCATGAGAGCAAATGTAAATTCTCTAAGCTTCACTATCTCCTAATAGCTACACAGTTCAATAAGATAACCCAAGTAAAGGACTTAAGACAGTGTCCCTACAGATTAGTGCTCAATAAGTGGCAGGTAACTGTAAAATTTGGGGGTTTTGGAATTGTGAGAAGGGGACCTGATCCTTGCCTGGCTCGGCCAGAAGTACTGCAGCTCAAAATGTCTGAGCACATTTTGGGTTGTGCCTAACTTAGAGCAAAACTATTTCTCTTTCACATTAGACATTTAATCACTCTAATCTCAAGACCTTCTCATTTCAGTCCTTCTCTTTAAATCCTGTCTCTGGTTTCCTTCTCAACACCTCACTACCTGGCACTCATTGGAGACTTTCACCTGGCTCTTTAAGAACCTGTCAAGGGCAGGTCATAGCAGAGAGCCCTGTGCAGAGACCTCCTGGGTGACGCCTTGTCTCCGCGCTGCCCAAAGTCACCTCGTGCAGTTTGCAAATAAACAACTTCTCTCCTGAGAGAAAGAACAAATAGTTCATAATTGGCAATCTGCATAATGAGTGGTGCATCTATGCAAATATAACATTTGGAATACTCTATTAATATCTCGACTGTGATGTCTGTGGGCCACCACTTCCCATGCTAAAAAGCCAGAGCCAAATATTTTCTGACTCCTCTTGAGGTGAGATTGACAAGCTGCTTTCTTCTTGCGGCTCTGATTAGAAACCTAGAGACCACCAGGGTTGGAAGGGCTCTCAGAGGCTGTTCCACCCCTACCCCCACCTACCTCTCACATTAAGGATGAGGAGTGAGAAGTCCAGAGACATGTGGCGGCCCCTACACGGGGCTCCTGTGCTGTTAGTGGTCACAAGCCAGTGGCAGACTCCCAACCTCAGCCCTCCCTGAGATGCCAACACCTAATCAACATCATCTCCTGTTGATCAGGGTTTTGCTGCTAAAATGCAGCCTTCCATGTGGAATTGTCTCTAGCTTTCCCTCCCCTGCTTTCCCTTTCTCTTGTTTGAAGTCCTCTTGCTGATCTGGACTTCTAACCTAGAGAACCAGCTTCTAGGACCGCAGGACAGAGGACTGGGGAGCTCAGACCAAAAGTATCTGGTCCCAAACAGATGCCATTTGTGAGTTAACCAAAAGATACCATCCCCGGGTAGGGCTGAGCCCTTTGTTTTTGAAGGGCTTGAAACACACAAACACATTTAAAAAGATATTGCTACCAAACCACCAGCACCGGGGGAGTGCAGGACAGGCTCTGTGAGCAATCCATGACTACATTTCCTTAACACTTTCCCTTTTATCCCATGCTCTCCATCCAATCTTAGGCAGTCTCACCATTTCCATTATGCTTCTCCCCTTCCCCTAGGAGCTCCTTCTGTCACCCAAATATCTAACAAGCAGCAGTGCATGTCCACATACTTGGCCAGAACAGGGTGGAAAACTGTGGCCGGGGACAGAGCCACTGGTTGCTCAATCAGGCAGTTAAACAATGCCCAAGATGGAAGAGTGACAGTGTGGTTCTGGGAGATTTGGGCTACAGCCAGGCAGGGACACTAACAAGACTTAAGTTCTCCATCTTTCTTTAAGGAACAGGGCAAACATCTCCTCCTCTCTGATACTTTTTCTGGGCTTGACCTCACTACTCAGATTGAACTAACAGCCCCTCCTCCTGCTTCAGCTTGTACAAACCACCCTTTTCCTTTGTACAATTTATACTTTTCCAAGCTGTTCACATGTCTCTCTTCCAGGCTACATTATGAATCTCTTTGTCTCCTGAAGCCCTGAACACCTTGCACAGTATCTGCCACAAATAAATTCTCAGACGGAATGAGTAAATGAAGTCCTAAAAACCTCTGCAGACTTCAATTTACGCATCAGGAAAATAAGGTCGTTGCACTTTCTCAACTTAACTCTATGACTCTAAGATATTACTGAGCACCTGCTGTGTGCTCACATTCTGAAAAGAGTTACTAAGAATCAAGGGAAAGTCTATGGATGAACCACCCTGAACACGCCCGATCTCATCTGATCTCAGAAGCTAAGCAGGGTCGGGTTTGGTTAGCGCTTGGATGGGAAGTATGAACCTGCTCCTAGCCCTCATGAGTCTAGTTGGAAAGAAAAACTCATTCAGTGAAGAAAATCTTTTCAGGCTAAACTGTCTGGCTATAGATGATGCAGAGAAAAGAGAGATCACTGCCCGGTAGGACGTTTAAAGACAGTTCTCAGTGGCAGTAGTTGGGTGGGCATAGGGTGGGAGCATCCCAAGAGGAGAGGATGAGTGAGCCACCCATGGTACGGTTTTGGGGCTAGGCATTATTTGTGGAGGGGGGATGGCAACCTCATACCTGATTTCTGAACATCCATTCAGTAAGAGACAATTACAACTAGATTTTTGTTCTTCTCTCTTGCTCACACCTTTAGCTTCTCCTTCCTATACACTTTTTCCTAAAAATCCGTCCTATTTTAATAAAACATTGAGTCATCGATGCTATCCTCTCAAAATTTTCCTTCACCTCCTAACCCCTTGGAAATGTGGCTCACATCATCGGTTCCACAGCACAAACAGCCCCATACAGTCTGGCTGCTTCCTCCACTATGTGCTGATGCTACTTTCTAAAGGATTCCAAAATATCTGTAATTGCCAAACCTCAAAGCTATTTCTAGTCGAATCTATTGACCACCAGCCTGCCTTTCTTGAAATGCCTCCTCTGGTTACTGTTGTCTGCTCAACTTCTTCATCACAAACCTCACTGTCTGTCTTTTTTTACTGCCTTCTCTTCCCTAAACACAGATATTCCCCAAAACAACTGAGAAGCCCTACCTTCAATCCCTTGATGATTACATCTTTTCATATAACATTGGCTTCTACACAGGTGATTTGCAATTTCCTGAAACTAATCCCAAGTCCTCTCCCAAGCTTTGGACATTGGCTTCCAACCACCAACTAAACTCTCAGCCTGGAGTCCTAGCAACACCTCAAAACCACTGTCTAAAACCCGGCCCTTCCTATTTGCTCTTAACCTAGCTCTTTTCCCCCCACCATTTCTCCCTTCTCCCCCTTTCCTTCCCCAGCCACATTTATTCCAAAGCTTAAGCTTTGTAGATTCTCCCTCCTCAGCATCTCAGATTCCTCCTTGTCTTTCCATTTCACATGCCAGCCCTTTTGTTTGGCTCTTCTCTCCCTCTTAGACACCTGCCCTGTCACTCTCACTTTCAATCCATACAAAACTGCCAGATGCACCTTTTCTATGCTATGACTCTGATTATTTCTCTTTACTGGATGAAAGCTTTCCACAATTCTCCTTTACCTACAGAACTTGAAAGAAACCCTTGGTCTGGGGATCCAAGCCTCTGTCTTCTGTGGCCCCATCTTCTGTTTGACCTCCCATCACTGATTACTCAACTTCCCAATTGCAGAGATCTTGACTGTTTTCCAAAGACATCCCACAAATTCCAATCTTTGTGGCTTTCTCAAGCTCATGCATCTTCCTGAAATGTTCTCCCCCCACAAGTACCATAAAAGTGTATGTATCCTTCAAAATTGCTGTGAAATTGCCATTCCCTTCTTGAACACAGAAACTAGTATAATCCCCATCTCTTTGTTTCTCTCCTAAGTCACTTAGATAATTTACTTTGAATTTACTGTTATTTATCTGTGGGTTCCAAACCAGACAGTAAGTTCCTAAGACTAGGGGCTAGGTCTTATTTGTTTCTGAATTCTCTGGAGTATTTAACACATTGCCTTAAAGGCTCTCATTAAAAGTGAATTGAATTGAACTGAACTGAACTGAATTACTGATAAAGGGTTCTGATGACAGCTTCCTTTATTCCTCATCTCCAAAGTAAAATCTTTGGAGAACTACTTCTTGAAAAGAATCTGTGAGCTACAACACAGTTAACATTTAGACTTAAATTTGGATTGTCATCCCCTTTGTCTAGTGAAAACTGACTTCAAAGACTTCTGGAAGTAGTTTTTCCTTTAAAACTCTGAGATAACATGATAGAAGTAGGTGAAGAAGCAGGTGTCTGGAGTTGGACATCAATTGTCCTGAGTTCTTATTTATTCTTGCATATGCAGCCACATTTATGGGCTGACATTTTACTGATGTTCTTTGGGAGGTAAAAAGTTAGATAATAATAGAGTTATGGCTTTCAAGTTTAAGATCTTGATGAAAATCTAGGAGAAGAGGTTCCATGTCTGTTTCTTTTTTTTACCAAGGTATCCACAGAGCCTGGAAAACATCAGTGTGCAATACATTTTTATCAAATGAATCTGATTGGGAGATGATACCTGAGCAAAGAGCTAATCAAATTAAAATCCAAGGTAATGAATTTTCACATAAAAACACAAGATAGAAAAGTGACTACATCATGTTAATCCTTGAATTCTCCACCCCACCCTCATCCCATCTAGTGCCTAGAATAACCCAGATGGGCACATTAGAGATGGAATAACCATAGGTGTTGCAGGATACAAACTTCCATCCAGCACAGGATCTGTTCTCAAGTGTCCTTGACAAAAGTCCTCCGGGTTCTACTTAAATTCCCTCAAGAATAGTAAGCTTGCTGACATCTACATTGTTGGACAGCTCTCCATGTTAAAAAGGCAATTCCTATATTGAGCCAAAAGCTGGCTTCTTATAAATTCCACCCACTGATCTTAATTCTGCCTCCAAAGTAACATAGTGAAAATCTATTTTCTCTTCCATGTGATGGCCTTCCCATGTCTGAAGACAGCAGTCATATCTCCACCATGTAACTATTCTCCATTCCCTGACACCATTGTCTCAACCGTTCTTCCTGTGACCTGGTTTCAAAGCCATTCTTCACAAAGCACAGTCTCCTCTGAATGTGCTACCAACGTGCTATCCACCGATCCTCTAAAATGTGATTCCCAGACCTGAACAAAATACCTTATTTATGCTCTATCCAAGTTGTTACCTTCTGTAATCTGAGCCCCATCCATCTCTTAAAGAGGCCTATGAGCGTGCCAAATTTTACTGATGCTTCATAATTATTTGCTTACACTAAGTGTATGATTATGTTAAAACTTCATGCCCATTTTAGATAAAATCTTCCCCACCAAGTCTCATCCTCTGGTTTTTCATTTATCACAGGACTTGACCATGGCCAAAAAAAATGTTAAGCAAGTACTCCATTTGACTTGTAGGAGTACTGTGGTAGATAAGGAAAGGAGGAACTCTCCACTAACTAGCCAGGAGATCGTATGCAAATCACTTTCCATTTCACCTGCCAAATGGCACAGTAATGCCCATCCCACGTTCCTCATTAGAGTAATATAAGGCTCAAACAAGATAGTTAGATTTGAAAGGGATTTGAAAAGCTGAAATATAGACTCAAATGGAAGTATTAAGATGATTCATTCTCTAGTAAATCCCCAGTGCCTTGCAACTATCTCCTGATGGCTGTCAGTATAATCTCCAGGCCTCTCTCCTATGGTGGCGACGGGGTTAACCTTGCTCAGTGGTGTAGTGCCCAGGAAAGAATAAGACCAGTCCTCACTAACTGTGTGACCATGGCAACCCATTTACCCTTATGGAAATTTTTAATATCCTCCAGCCAAAGACTACCAGGAACACACCTGTAGTTGAATATGTTGGGGTTATTACTCTTTGCAGTAAGGAAGAATGCACATCATGACAAAGCACTGTCATCTCAGGGAAAGGGTGCTGGAAAGAACCGATTGTAGAATTTCAGGCTAGGTTGGGTGATTTGAGACAGGGTCTAAGGAAATGAAGGTTTGCTCTAGATTGGATGCTATCAGAAAGTGGGGAAAAGTCTATGATTGGGTATCAATAAATCCCATGTACAGTGAGAACAAGGAAGAATCTGTAACTGGTAAAGAAGTAGAAGTCACTCATTTTAAGTGGGTTTTTAGTATTTGTGGGTGGCATGGTGGCCTTGTTTTTGCCAGTGTTTAGATAAAATTTAAAGTACCCTTGCTTTTTCTCATTTTATCATGGTCTCAGAATAACCTTGTCTGAGGTTAGTATTCTGTGAGATCGTTTATGTCCATCAGGAGAATAGCATGACCTAGCTGTGAGTGCCAGGCTAGCTTTCAGATGTCAGAGACTGCTCTTTTTTTCTTTCTCAAAATTAATTTAACTCTTTGTTAATCCTTGAATAACAGTTACCTCATCTAGAAAACAGAAATAACAACTCTTACCATTGTGGTCAGGGATCAGAAGTGCTCACATTTGTGGAAATGCTTTGTCAACTCTACAGTTGTTTGATAGCTATGGGGCTGCCCTGCTCAGCTCTGGGCTCCTGGATCTATGACCTGTAGACATTTCTTGGGCTCTGTTAGGCCTTCACCCGCTCAGAAGAAAAATCTTACCTATAGCTTTATAGCTTGAGTCCTCTGAGGAAGGTGATTCTGAACTCTTCTAATCAACCTCCCTCCAGAGATGAAGCCAGCCAGTTTCTGTACTTTTATTGGACAGTGAATTATCTCATCCATCAGCTGGAGCTGATCTCTCTGGTGGGGCAGAACCCAGCAGGCCTGAGTTCATCTTACCATGTAGTGCAGTTGGATAGTGATATTTGGCATATAGCTGTTTAATAAATAATTGCACTCTTCAAATCAAAACATCATTTGATGTTTTGTCTCATGTTTTGTCTCATCATTTGATGAGCCAAGACATATTCTTGACCAAGCCTCTTACTTTATAGTTGAGGAAGTCAAGGATCAGGAAGTGAAAGACCTCATGATTTTAGTTTTCTGTGGTCTCTTGATTGGAGTCATCTAAAACTGCATAAGCCACAAAGACACAGGGCTGGATCTGATCTATTTCCTTTGCTTTTAGATTCTGACATGAACCAGTTGAGGGCTTCAACATTTGAGTCAATGTTTTATTTTTTCTTCTTCAATGTGTCTTGGACATAGCTTTTAGGGATCTAATAATACGGACTATAAACTCCTTGAGGGACAGACTGGCTGGAGACAAAAATTGTGATTTCAACTCGATTCAAGTAACATTTGGGAGTAATACTTGTGCTCAATGCTGGGGATATAGGGAAGAATTAAACACAAGCTCTACCTTCAAAGAGCTTGCACTTTTAACAGAAAGATAGTACATGGTAGAACGTATTGAGTAGTACAATGAGTGTCAAGGACAGTGAGATTTCATTCTACCTGAAGCTATAAGGGAAGACTTCATGCAAAAGGCATTTTTGCTAGAGTTAATCTACATGGCTTGGTCTGCAAAACACCTAGCTACCATATTATATCTCCCAGATTCTTCACAGTACTTAACTCTCTCCACCCCACTTTTGCTACCTGGAGACTAAATGATTACCTACCTTGCATTATTAGAAAAAATCATATGCCCTTATGGTTTGGAGTGAGTTTAAGTCAGATGTCATTAGTCCCTGAAATATTTGTATTTTAGGTCTAATCTCTCTGTAAAGAACTTATGAAAGTTCTAGGCACATGGTAGGCACTTCTTAAAGACTTCTAATCGATTAAATGACACCAATATTTTCAGATGTTCCTTTTTATACTTCATGAAGCTCTTTTGAAAAGAGCTGCTAGATATCAATTTTTTTATGGCTATGTCAGTCTTGTGTAATATTTGGCAGAGGAAGAGTTTAGTTTAGAACTGCAAGAACCTTTAAAATTGTCTAAACAAGTGATGGCAACAGTTTTGGTCTCAAGAAAGAGCTCTATTTGGTTGATAATGGCTGTTTCAAATGTTGTGTTGAGAAGGATTCTGAGTCTAGTTCAGTAGGAAAAATGATCTATTAGCACTATGTGCTATGCGCGTGGACTGCCTAGCTCCATTTGTGCTACACATTTGCCTTCCCGGATGTATTCCAATGCCTATATTGGACAGAAAAGCAAATTAAAAACTAGAGAGGGAAAGTGACTTGCCCAAGATCACACAATGGGTTATTGAGAAAAGTAAGATGAAGATACAGGTCTCCTGATTCCAAGTTTATTGCTTTTCGCATAATCCCGTGCAGCTCCCAGAAGTACCTGGGAGGTTCTGTGCAAACTGTCTGTCAAAAATAGAAGAAACTGGCCCACTGTATATTAAAACAGCTCAGCTCCAGGTGTAAAACACAATGACCATACAGAAGCTACTTTAGGCAATGGTGATTCAAAACTCCATCCGGTTCATAGAATCCCAGAGGCTGAGAGTTGTAGTAAAACTACACAGCCAGTGTAGGAGTCTTTTCTATAGCTTCCCTTATGGCCCTAGACAAAACTTTGGTATGGGTAAGATTTATATTTGTTACACTCCCACCTCCCTTGCCTTCTCTACTTCTCCCCACCCTCCTGGGACTCCTTTCATGGGCCTCCAGGTATTCAAACCCTCATGATGCTCTTGATCCAATTTAGACCCTCAACCCAGGCTTAATCTTACCCCAAGTTGTCCCACATTTCAAATCGTCTAAATCACTATCCCTGCTGGAGGTTACAGAACAATCTGAAAAATATCCTTGGGTGGCTGCCCTGGGCTCTGCATTCCCGGGCTTATTTTCTCCACTTCTGGACCCATCTCTTCCCTGCAGCTCCTAAGGGACATCTGACAGTGAGATGAGATGAGAAGGGTGAATGAGGTTAAACTGAGTTTTGTTTGCAGGATGGATTTGAGGAGAAGGACGAATATCAAGGGTAAATCACCAGAAAAGGAACAAGTTTAGAGAGCCAAGGAAAGTTTCTGGGTTGAGTAGAGGTGGAAAAGAATTTCTCTTATATACAAGATGCACTAGCATAGGCACTACACAGGGAAGTAGAGATTGGATGTAAATTACATTTGCTTGAAAATGAGAGAGCTGAGTCCAGAAGCCTTTGCCTTTCCTCTTAAACCACTGAGCCCTGACCCACTGCACAAAAGGAGGAGTAAGAACTTGAGGGAGCCTCATAGACTCTCTCCTCTGCTGACTGTGACATGCTGGCTCCACCTCCAGCAGCTGATTTCACCTTCAAAAGGAAGAGCAGCATGGACCTACCCAGGACCAGCCTGGGAATTCAGGAACAAACCTTCCTGCTGTAAAGTGAAGGGATTGGAACCTTTGCTATCTAAAAGGCTTTGTGGCTCTCGGATGTTCTATGATCCTCAGTGGGAATCGGCCCACAGCCTTCACAAAGGAAACATCCCCCACTTTCATGGGAATGCCCCCAAAGTCACCCCCACTGCCTTGGCCTGTCTCTGAAAAAAAGGGATGGATTTAGGATCGACTCTTAGGCACTGCTGCCCTCTGCTGGGTGGTATGTAGCCAACTGCCCCCGCAAGGTGCTCTGTCTCTACTCCTCAGCTGCCCAACTATGTGTCCTATGGTGATCTGTCTTGTATCTCACATTCAAGTGGAAAACCACAAGGAAACTGAGGACCCAGGAGGGTATGTGTACTTGTGCGTGTTGGGGAGAGATAGGAATGTGGGGTAAACCCAAATGGCCAGTTATCCTCAATTAAAGGTGAAAGCTCCCTTATGACTTGAGCAAGACCTCAACTGTGGTCTCACTCAGCTGAAAACCACATGCTGGTTACCACCATGATGACACCTTCCAGCAAAGATGACCAGGGCAAGCTTCACCTGCCTTTTGTGATCAGTGAGCTAAAGCACAGAAGCAAAATGGGAATAACTGGATGGCAGGGGAACATCAGGATATTGTAATTGTTCTCCTTAGAGACGAGAAGGAAAGCAGAAAAACATCTGCACTCTGAAATCTGCTCCGATGCGCTAAGTGGGCCAAGAAAACCTGCAACCACGAAGTGGGGCTAATTTACTGCTCTAATCACCAGCATCCAATCTGAAGCCAGACATTAGCTTAAAGTACACACCAGTTCCAGGTGGTGCACAGCAAATGTTTGATTAGCGCTACCAAATTCCCTGCAACTTCATAACACTTCTGAGTGTGCAGGAATCCTGGGCTGCTCACTGATGGAGCCGGGTTACTGCTGGCTCCTCAGTGAGCTGTTTGCCTGTGGTCATGACCTTCCTTAGAAACACATTCAGACCCCTCTTCCCAGGGTACTGAGACACTGGGTTTAAACAAGAAAAAAAAAAAAGGAAACTCAGTAGGGGAAAGGGGAGGTGGATTTAGTGGATGAGGAAGAAACAGGTTGTTTCCAGTGAGCCTTGAAAGTGTAAGAGAGGAAGAGTGGGGGATTAAAAACGCACAAAGTATCTGATCTGTACCCTGTGCGGGGTATTTTGTATATCATCCATCCTCACATAATAGTACATGGCTGCCATCACTATCTTCCCATTTTGCAGATGAGAGAACTGAGGTGACTGCTCAAGTGACTCCTCCAAGATACCTTAGCTAGAAAATTATGAAGCTGTAATCCAGACTCATAACTGACTTAAAAGCCTTCAAAATATAAATGGTTTCAAAGAAACTAGGGTTCAAATGAGTTGATTCAGATGTTAGAGTGTTTTAGTGGTTGCACAGAAAAAGAATAAGAAGAAGATGTCAGTCCATGACATCAGAAAGGATGGAAATAAATGCACTTGGGGCAGCCGAGGCCTTCACTGAGCCCTTGCCACATCCCCAGGACTGTATGAAGTGCTGTAAGTGAAGCAGAAGGCACAGTGCCTGCCCTCAATGAGCTTAGGGTCTATTTGAAGGAGAGGAGATTATTTGACCCAGAAATGAGAGGTGCTGTAGGGTTCAGAGTTGCAAGCTGCATTAACAAAAAAGGATGATTCAAGTCTGCAGAGAAAAGAACATAAGCCAAATTGTGGAGGTGAAATTGATGGTGATGAGTTATTCTGGGGTACATGAGGAGATCCGGAGGAGGAGTTACATCTGTCTAGCTGGAGTTGGTTCAAAAATTGCAGCTGAAAATTACTTCTGGCTGACTTCTAAAACCCAAACTGAAGGGTCAAATGTCTCATGGAAATTTCATATCCAAAACCAGTAGATGGAAGGGGAGATGGTAATAAAAGTAAAGGGAGGACCAGGGTAGAGTGAGGGTCGGTGACAAGGAACTCAGTTTTCAAGACACCTGGAGTCAGAGCTGTTTCCTGCAGTGTCTTCTAGAATCCAAAGACCTCAGAAGGGTCTTGGAAAACGAGGGCCAACCACAACTTTGTAGTCTGAAGGCACACGGTACCCCCTAATGGGCCCAAGCTTTGGCTCTGTACCTGGCTTCTCCCCATCACAGCTCACCTCCATGGGTCCCATCCTGGAAAGGCTCGTTTCCTGCGCAGTAGCAGTGGTGCAGCTGCATTAACAGATAAATTGAATCTTGCTAATAACACATAACACTAGATTCCCCCTCCATTCAACAACTGCTAAGATGCCTGCTTTCAGAAACAGAACTGCACTGTGGTTGAGACCAGGGCCCATGGAGTCAGGCTGGGATTTGAGTCTCTTCAGTGAGGCCAGCTGGCTGTGGGACCTCGAGCACCTCACTAGACCTCCCGAAGCCTCAGTTTCCTCAACCACAGAATCAGGATGGAGGTAGTACCTACTTCCAGGGACATTGTGAAGGTTGGTGGCAATAATGCACACAAACCACTTGGCACGTAACCAGGCACATGGTGAGCACATGCAATAAATGGCAGCTTGTCATTAGTAGTGTGATTGTGATTCAATCGGAATTATTCTCTATGAACATTCTATGAATGTTAACTCTCTCTCCCTCCAGACCTGGGCTCAAGCAGTTTCTGGAACGCTCTTGTCTGAATCCCTGTTTTTCTCCAAACTTGTCCTAGCCCACCTGTAACTTCTTTCACTGGACCTTCACTGATATTGTACACATTGAGGCATCTCTCTCCATAAGAATTTTGCTATATCTCCCTTAGAACTTTCTCGCTTGTATTACAGTCATTTATGCGCACGTTTTGCTCCTGTCTTACAAGGAGAAGCTTCCTGTATCAGTCAAAAGAGGCGAGGCTATGCTGCCACTAATGTCCCCAAGTTTTTCGACAGGAAAATCTTTTGTCTCCCTCATGCCCCTTGTCCATCAGCTGAGGGGTTCAGCTAATGGCCGTCACTCGGGGGTCAGGTTAATGGAGCAGCCACCACCTCACACTTTGCTGGTCACCAGTCATTAAGAGGGTCTCACACCAGCATGTAAATGCTCCAGCCTGGAAGTAACACACAGGACTTTTTGCCACAACTCATTAACAAGCTCATCATGTGCCCTGCCCCCAACACAAGGACACAGCAAATGCAACCAGCTCTACCACGTGTCTCCCCACCCCCGAGGTGAGGAGAATCTGATACTGGTGAGGATGGGTGATGACAACCATACTCCTGGATTGCAAAGGCAATGTCTACTCCACTTTGTACCACACCCCATGTCTACCCAGCAGTGTGCCTTGTACAGTAAGTGCACAGTAGAAATCTTTGAGTGACTAACTGAATGAATATATTAGTTCACAATTACGTCCTTTCTCCCAATACAGATCAATGCCTTAAATCAGAAATCTCTTAATGACTGACTACTGGTAAAAATTTCAGGTATCCTCAGGGCAAGTCAGAGGGATGGTATTTGGATAGAGGACACAACTTTATTTCCCTCTTATTCGTACCATGTGTTTTTAAACATAAAAAGTTGTGTGAATGACTATGACAATCAATAACTGAGAAGGATTATTTGCCTTCAAGATTCTTTGACTCACACACGAACTAGCATCTACAGCTGATATAGCTGGAAGACAATCCACAGCTGCTTGCAGAAAATGCATGAAGCTGGTCCACACGGTGCCCATTGGAGGGACTGCAAAATAGATGGATTCCCATGAGGTCAGTTATACAGGAAGGAGGTCATTCTTGACCTGATTCTTAAAGACAGTGTGCAGCTTGGGAAGGCTCAGAGGGAGAAAAAATCCTGAATCTTCTAACGCTCACCTTGTTTATATTTTAAAGAAACCATGAACCTGAAATGAGACCTTATTTTATCACAGATGGAGAACAAATTCACTCCTTAGATCTTGACAACAAGAGCTGTTGAGAGCTTCTTCCATTCCTTCCTGGTAGCTGGGGCCACTCTGGCCTGGTCCCTTCCATTCCCCAAGATTGAGAGTACTGATAGTGGACAAGTTTTATATATTGAGATACAGAATTTCTAAGCCTTCATTTCCACCATTTCCCCTCATATTCCCTAAGAGAACATGAAAAAATAGGAATTCCGTACATTTTTGTCATTCCAGATGCTAGCTAGAAGGAAGGCACTTGCACGGTTAGGAGATGCAAATCATAAATTCCTCCATTGTGATCTATGAACATGAGGGGGCTTAAAGGTCACAGGTGCACACGGATAGGTATTTGCGTATGATAGGACTATAAAACCAAGGGATTCTTCTACATCCTTATACATCCAAATGTGGGTTGAATCCTTCAAAGAAGGCACGCTGATGCACTAGAGGCATCTAGTACAGATTTTTAAATATTGGATAAATAATTAAGGGAAGACAGAAATAAAATATTCATATATATAAATATGTGCATATAAATAGACACCGCAATCTGGCATGGACGAAAACAGAGTTGGAGAGGTAAAAACCTTTTGATTTCAAATCATTTTGATGGAGATCTTTCTAAAATATCTGACACAGTTGTGAGCCCTGGTATAGAGAGGAAACTGGCCATCCTGAAGCCAAAATACCGGTGATAAGGATAGACTTTCTGACCAATCATCGATGGGCTGGGGAAGCCTGTAGCTTGAGTGGTGGGATGGAATTTGTGCGAACTCCAGGGCAGGCTTGCACCTTGTTTCCTTGCTTAAATTTGTTTGTTTCATTCTTCATAATTTTTTGTTCTCATAAATTTTTTGTTCTCATAAAATCTGGGCTACAGATTCCATCTTCATCATTTCTTGAACCCTGGAGTATAGTTCTATTTCCCCAAAATTAATGGTCAACCCAGTGGCCAAGCTAAGCTTTTCCAAAAGGATTCTCTCATTCTTCATCAAATCATACTATTCCTCATCTTCGAGGACTGACCATTTTTGGCGTATGAAAAGCATTGTTCTTGTAGTTACTCTCAGGGTCCCAAACAACTCCAGCTAGAGGTCTACCTTCCTTGAATTAACAGTAAACATTGCAAAATTGTAACCTCTGATGGTTTTGCTACAAAAAGTTTCTCAAACAATTGTTGAACCACAGGACTAAAGGTGTTTTACATTTGAGGCTATTTGCTTTACAGGTGCCCGAGGGCAAGATAAGCCTTAGGCAAAATAAGAAAATTGGCAAAGTTCTGCATGCTTTGCCCAATGGCTCTCTCCTATCTCTCCTTTTTTCTGGATCCTCACCCCCATTCCAAGAGATCTGTAAATTAAACTCCACATTTACTCTAAGGAGTAAAAATGGTGTCCTGGCTCTGCATTTTGACAGATACCCAAACTTTAAACTAAAAGATTATTGAAGCATACAAAAGCCCCATTGGCATTTGAGAGAGAACTTGAGAGGAGACAGGGCCTTGCCTTAGGCCCTGGAGCTGCAGAACACAAGTAGTCCTTTACTCTCCCTACACAGTAGCCTGGACCGGTGTGACCTGAGTGCTGGAAGAAACCCAGCTGTGGGGTGGGCACTGACATACCCAGCGGTGCTGAAGAGGGACCTCCACTTATCCAGCTTTCCCTGTCCCCACCTGCCGTCCTCTCAACTGGGCTGCATGAGGCAGGCAGTGAGCAATCTCAGGCCGTGTTTCATCACTGTCCCAGGTGCTTGTAAGGTTCTGAGAATGGTACAATCAGGGTGGGCTAAGGGATCTTGCCACCCCCTAAGCTTCATAGCAGGAGTGGCACTCCATTGTCTGCCTCACATCAGGGAATTCATTCTTTCATCATTAAACAAGTGTTCCTTGAGCACCTACTAAATGCTTGGTACTGTTCTAGGAGTGAACAGAGGAGCATACATTTTATTACCTGAGAGAGATCACTTTGAAAGATGCACAAATAAAATAGGGTCTATATAGAATGTCTAAGAAGGAGGTTAAGAGGTGACTGTGAGTGGAGGGGTGTAAGTGTAGCTGGGGTGGTCAGGTCCGAAAGGCCTAAAGGAAGTGATAACATTGCTGCCTGTCATGAATGGTCACAGGGGCCAGGCACTGAGCTGAGCATTTTTTGCTCAGCTCATTTAACACTCACAATAACCCAGTCAGACAGTCAGTATTGCTGTACCCATTTTACAGATGAGGAAAGCAACATTCAGGGAGATTAAATACATTGTCCCAGGACACACAAAAAGGAGTGAAAGCAGGATCCAATCCCAGAATCCTAACTATCATGCTGCATCACCTCCTGGGAATGGGCCAAGTGACCAATAGCCAAGCCACCCAAGGCCATTTGGCCCCATGGAGACCCTCAGGATGTGCTCTCACCAACAACTCCCCACCCCCACCCAACACACACATGCTTTTTGCCCATATTTGTTGGTTTTGTGCTGTTAATCTAAGGGTTTAATTTTGTTTGAGCTCTATGAATTCTTTAGAAGGAGGAAAATTGAGGAGGAAAATTGAAAAAACACAGTCAACTGGCCCAGGTAGTACTTGGACCAATGAAAATCTCACAGCACAGCATAGTAGTCAACATTCAAACTGCTGATGTGGAGTTCACCACAAAATGTCAGGATACATTTAATAGCTCTGTGTAAGATGGGCCAGAGTAGAATAACATATTTTAAAAGGATTTTCCACTGAAGTAGTTGGTGTACACAGTATTTGCTTTAACTGGCATATATCATGCTTACTTAAAGAATTCACTTATCTAAGTGTTGAAATAAGGCATCATTTGTGTGGCTATACACTTTATATCGGAACCTTTGAACATATGTACACACATTTATATGCAAATATGTTTGTATATGGTTTCTCTATCACAGTCTGAAATAAAGATACATAGATAATTAGAAAGTCCAATCTTTATTTAAATTGTTGGGATTAAACTAGTTTTTTTTAAGAGCACATTTGCTTTCTAATAATGTGAATCAACTTATTTTCTTTGTTAAGGAAGCAGTGAATTCTTAGTAACTGAAGAAAGAATACGAAAGATTTTTCTTTATAAGTTCCCCCAGCATTCTTTCTACAAAATCACTTGACGGCAAAGTTTCTCCTCTCTCAACGTTTTCTCTTATACCTGTGTGAGATGATATTGTTTACCAACAGTTTTATATGTTGATACATTTTAGGGCTATAGTGTATGCATATGATCTCATCCTATATTTAAAATAACTTAAAGTGTCCAAGAACACCCAGACTTCTAAACATGCCTTGTCTTCTGCCAACCCATGCCTGAAATTTTGCTGCCAGTTGATTCACTCCCTTGATTGAAGCCTTATCCTCTGCAGCACAAATTTATACAATATATGCATTCTTGGGAGAGATGGCGCATCAGTTGCTTTAACAGGAAAGCATGTGCCAAATCATTTTTCTCTACAGAAAAGTTTGTGAGGATAGATTGTCCCTGTGCATCATGGAAACCCAAGGTCTGGAACAAGGAAGCTTTTAAAGGTTTTAAAAGTTTGCTAGCGCAAGAGGGTAGGAGAGAGCTTGATGCTCTTAAAAGTAACAGAAGCCCTGGAAGTGGACCCTGTTAGTCCCCTCTGCATCGGCCTTCTCCACGTTGTCTGAGGGAGCACCCAGATTGCTCTCTTCCCCAACCCTTCTTGCATGGTAGATACACAACCCTCGCTATTTTTCTTCCAGTCGTCCTCATCAGAGCAGCAGCCAACATCACTGAGTTCTCACTATGGGCCACACACTTTACAAGCATTATGATCCTATTGAATCCTCCCTAGAGCTCTTTGTGGTATTACCAACCTTGTTTTACAGAAAAACAAATAGAGACCCAAGTTCTCACTATTAGTAAGTGATGGAGTTGGGATCCAGACTCAGGTCTAAAAGGCTCCAGGCTCTCAGCCCCTCCTCATCCTGTTTCACAGATGGTCTTAATTCATTTAAGTTTGCCTACTTAGAGCAACTCAGGATTTTATCATTTGCCTTCTTAAAGAAACCAGGAACATTATGCGCATTAAATAATGTGCTGTGCTGTGATGCAATGATACTTTTGTTGGACTAAGTATTACATGGGGTCAATCAACTGTGGATTGAAAATTCTTGTGCTTAACTCCTCTCATTCTGTTGTGAAGTCACTTTGCAGTGTCATCTGTTTGCTACTCTGGACATCTCTATTCCTCTTAATTAATTTCATATAATCTGTTAACATGCCAGAAATCGAAAAATCATGCTCCTTAAAATTGTGTGCAAATCAAAAGTAAAGAGACACTGAATCAGGTCCTCAGGCTTCACTACAAATAAAATATATATAAGATTTGTAGCATTCTTTGTGACAGTGTTTCTGGTTATTCTAAATTTAAAATCACTGGCTGTCAAGGTAGAAATTACTTTTAAGACATTGTCTACTTTTTTGATAATGGCCATCCTAGCAGGTATAAAGTTATATCTCATTGTGGTTTTGATATGCATTCCGTTACTAATTAGTGATACTGAGCATCTTTTCATACACCTGGTGGCCACTGTATATCCATTTTGGAGAAATGTCTGTTCAAGTCCTTTATCCACTTTTTAACTGGGTTATTTGGTGTTTTTGTTCTCGAGTTGTAGAAGTTCCTTATGTATTTAGGATATTAACTCTTTACCAGATAGTTTGCAAATATTCTCTCCCATTTCATAGACTGCCTTTTCACTCTGTAGAGTGTTTCATTTGCTGAAATTGGAGCCCTCGTGAACTGCCGGTGGGAAAGTAAAATGGCGCCACCACGTGGAAAGCGATATGGAGTTTTCCCAAAAATTAAAAAAAAAACACTTTACAATCCAGCAATCCCACTTCTGGATATTTATTCAAAAGAATTAAAATCAGGATCTCAAAGAGCATTAGTCACAACAGTCACGGGATAGCAACAACCTAAGTATCCATCAACAGATGGCTGGTCTATGCATGCAATGGAATATTATTCAGCCTTAAAAAGGAAAGAAATTCTGACATGCACTGTAACGTAGATGAACCTTGAGCACATTATGCTAAATGAAATAAAGCCGGTCACAGAAGGACAAAAACTGTATGATTTCATTTATAGAAGGTATCTAAAGTAGTCAAACTCTTAGAAGCAAAAAGTAGAATGGCGGTTGCCAGGGTTGTGTGGAGGCGGAAACAAGGGAGTTTCTCTTCAATGAGTGTAGAGTTTCAGTCATGAAAGATGAAAACTTCCAGAGATCCTTTTTACAAATGAGCATATTGTTAACAAGACTGTCATGGACACTTAAAACTTTGTTAAAAGGTAGATTTTGTGTTAAATGTTTCTCACCACAATAAAAAAGAGAGGGAGGGAGAGAGATTATCTAATCCAGCTTCTTCTCTTACAGATGAAAAAGTTTAAGTTTGGAAAGAGTAAGTAGCTGTCTCAAATCACAAAGCTAGCTAAGGAAAGCACTAGATTTGAACCAGCACCATCACAGACCCGCCCATCTGTATGCCAGGACTGCCACCTCCCTTCATCCTCCTCCCCGTGCAGGGCCCCTAAGGAGAAACCCAAGAGCTTAGACTCCAGATCATCAGATCTGGAGTTGGAAAGGGCATGTAGCCACAGTCATTAAATCTAGCCCACTGCCTGACAGAACAATGTCACCTAAAACATCTCTGATGGCTAGTCCACCAACTTCTCCACGAATAGAAAGATAAGCTGCTCGACACTGGAAAGGCACTAATTGCACTGTTGAAGAATGATAATTTTTAGGAAATTATTTCTTACATGAAATTGAAGTCTGATCCTACATCTTCCATTAATTTGTTCTGGTCTTTATGAATTAGCAAGAAGGAAATTATTCTTTTCTTTTCCCCACATGTTAGCCTCTCAAATATTTGGAGACAACTGTTCTGTGTTCCTATAAGTCTTCTCCCCAAGTTGGGTTGGGTCCCTCAGCCAACAGGTCATGTGTGATGTGGTTTCCAGATCTCCTCTCATCCTAACCGTTCTGGTCACCCTCTTCCACGTAAATGCTAGTTTGTTCAGACCCTTCTTCAGATGATACTTTCAGCACTGAACACATTGTTTTAGATGCGATCAAACCAATGCAATAGTCTCCATCTTTGTCTGGATACTGCTCTACTAATTGTAGTGCCTAAGGGAACATTAGATGTTTGGCAAGATCATCTCACAACTGGAGCATGAAGCATTTCTGGCCAAATAAATCATTCTTAATCTTTTTTTCATTTAACTTCTGGCAACTCAGTTCATCTACATTCCAGCTGTGCATTTTTTTAACCTTAGTTCAGATCTTTATATTTATCCTTATTAAAATGTGTGTTATTTGTTCTACATTTATTTCATATACAGAGAACTTTTTGTCATCCAGTGACTGGCCTTCCCAGATCCATGTGGTTTTATAATCCTTCCTTTTGTGACTTCATACAAGCCATTGATAAATAAAACTGCTAACCATGTCAAGGGCAGAGTCCTATGGAAATCTGCTAGAGAATTTTTCCGGCTTTATGTTAGTCCATTAACCAATACCCTTGAGGTCAGTTAGTTACTCAGATACATGTTCATCCAACTATACTATCATCAATGTTACTCCCCCAGCTTGTTCACACACACTCACAAAATGTCAAAATTCCTTCTGTTTCCTTATACTTTCTATTATTTTGAATTCTATGTTTCTTTATTTACCCATTTAGCTAGTTATTTGTAGGGGCAGTGGATGGTGAAGGTTTACAGGTCTGGAGTTAACCTGCTTAACTCCTGTCTCCATCACTTACTAGCTGTGGGACCTTCAGCAAATTAATGAATTCCTCTAAGCCACAGTTTCCACATCTGTAAATAGAGGTAACAGTGGGATTCATCTCTTCAAAGAGATATTTAGAGAATTGAATACCTTAATCTATGTAAAAAACACTTGGTTCAGTGCCTGGTCCATGGTAGGCTCTCAAGAATTAGCAATAATAATGATTATGATGACAATGATACAAATAATCACCTAACTGCCAGTTTATATTACTTTTGACGTTAATATTAGCAGGGTGTTTAGGAAGTAACATTTACTGAGGGCCCGCATACAATGCCAGGAGCTTACATATATAATCTTAGTTAATTTTCATATGGAAAGAGAAGTAAATATTCCATGCATAGAATTTGTTTTATTTACAGGAAAACTGATGTTCATAGAGATTAAATAAACAGGACAAGGCCCATGTATATTTAAGATAACAGACCAGGATTCTAAAGGAATTCTTTCTGAGTCCAAAGCCCTTGTCCTCCCCACCATCCTCTCTCCTTCCTGCTTCTCTGCCTTGAGTGTGTGGCTGAGAACAGGCTGGATGTTAATTTCTGACCAAAATCAGATGATGAAGGCCAAGGTTTCTGAGGGTTTTAAATAAGACGGCTGTACCACTTCTGGGCTGTCTTGAGCATCACAGCATATTCTTACCCTGAAGCAGCAGGGAGTGGATGAGCAGACATTCAGTATAAAACAATAGTATACTCAAAATAATTGAAAACAGGGACTCAGATATTTGGATCCCAGTGTTCATAGCAGCATTATTCACAATAGCCAAAAGGTAGAAACAACACACATGTTTATCGACAGATGAATGGAGAAACATGCAATAGAATATTATTCGGTCTTAAAAAGAAGTGAAATTCTAACACATGCAACAACATGGCTGAACCTTGAAGACATTATGCTGTGTGAAATAAGCCAATCACAAAAGGACAAAATATTGCATAATTAGACTTATATGAGGTACCTAGAGTATGCAAATTCACAGAGACAATAGCAGAATGGTGGTTTCCAGGGGCTGGGGGAGCTCAGGGTGGGCGGTTATTGTTAAATGAGTACAAAGTTTCAGTTGTGAATGATGAAAAATTCCCAGAGATGGACAGATGTTGAACGATGTAAGTGCTTAATGTCCTTGAACTGTACATTTTTAAATGGTTAAATTTTGTGTCATGTATATTTTACCATAATAAAAAATATATTTAGACAGCCAAAGAAATAGTGTAATGACACTTATTAGATGCTAAGTCCCATCTCATTTAATCCTCACAGCAATCTCAAGAAGTAGGTCTTATTACTGTTCTCACTTTTGAGATAAGGACATTGAGGCAGAAAGAGGTTAAGAAACAGACTCATATTCACATAGCCAGTGAGGACTGGAGTCAGGATCTGAGCCCAGGCAGTCTGGGCATCCCTGGGCAGGGGCTGAGGTGCCCCAGGAGGCAAGTGTGTGCTCGAAGCCACCACACTTCTCTGAGAGGCATGGCTTGGAATTTCTCTCCAGTGCTGAACGGCTTCCCAGAGCCTCATGAATATCCTGGACGTGGGAGACCCAGCTGGGGTCCATCGTCAAGAAGGCCGTGTGGGTGAAATGCCACTTCCTTGGCTTCTGCTGGTTTTGGCACAGAAGAACTTGGGAGGTTTCCTGGCAGTGGCTGATTTTTGTTTTTAGTTTTCCTTTCATTATTCTGTTTGATGGGGTTGTTAAGGGAGGGTAGGAAGAATATATATTATGATGGGACTTTTCCCCCATTTGCGTCTATTTTTTTTTTCTATTTTTTCTGACCTTCTATTTGCTGCCACCCACACACTCCCAACCACACAGGAAGACAACTGGTGAGATTATGTTTAGAGTTAAAAGAGTTCTGATTATGCTGCTACTCCTGCAGAGGAATTTGCAAATGAGAGTTGATGGCAAGTGACAAAGCCACCCCACCAACACCCTCTTCCTTCCTTTCTTCCTCCTCATCTTCATCAGAGTTGGCTGTTCCCCCAACAGTGCTGTAGACCTGACGCAATTGACTCTCTTGTCACTATTCATGGCCGTATCACAGTCAGTTGCAATTTGTATTGCAAGGAGCTTGTCACTAGCAATGGTTGAAGTATGGAGGTTTTGGGTAAATTTTTTTAAAGCGTAATATTATTTGCAACAAGTTCAAACTTACAAAAAAATTTGCAAGAGATTACAAGGAGATTTCAAATAGTGTTTTTTTTTTTTTTTTATCAGAGAATCCCAAGTCAAGTTACACAAAAGTCTCCAGTGATGTCCTTTATAGCAAAAGGGACCCATCCAGGATGTTGGGTTATGCCCAGTTGTCACATGTCTCTATTTTCCCTCAATCTGAACAGTCCATTGGCCTTTCCTTGAGTCTTATGTTCTTGATCTTTTTAAAGATTACAAGGCAGCCATTTTGTAGAATGTCTCTTAACTGGCATTGGTTTGATCCTTCCTCATGATTAGACCTAAGTTATCCATTTGGGGCAGGAAATCCCATAATTAATGCTTTGTTCTTCTCATTAGCATTCTCTCAGGTGGCATGCAACGTCAGTTTGTCCCATTTATGTTGATACTATGATTACTTGATTAAGATGATGCCTTCCAGTTTTCTCCATTATAAAGTTACATTTTTCCTTTTGTACTTATTAAGTATTTTGTGTGGTGATGCTTTAAGGCAATGTAAAGATCTCTTTCATTATCCTACTTTCACCCACTAGTTTTAGCATCCATTGATGTTTCTTGCCTAAATTAATCCTTTGGTGATCCCCAAATGGCAATTTCCTAATTCTATGAGTCTTACATTTATTAGTTGGCATTCTCCTGTAAGAACTTTGTTTTCTCCCCATGTTTTTATTCATTTGTTTATTTATATCAATGTTGACTCATAGATTTCTATTTTATTCAATGGGTCATAATCCATTCCTATCATTATTTATTTTGTCCTAGATTCGGCCAGCAGGAGCCCCTTCAAGCCAGTCCCTGTGTCCTTTTCACCTGGCGTATCGCTTTTTGAGCAGTTGATTTGAATTGTACTTTCCCTGCCCCAGCCCTGGAGTCAGCCACTTCTCCAAGGATGCTTAGTTCTTCGTGGAGCATGGCCTTTAGAAGCTGTGATCTGGATGCTAAGTGTGCTCAGACCTACTAAGGTGTTGCTGCTCTGAAGACCTTTCTGTGGACAGAGTTCACTCCCCACCTCCTCAGGTCTCTTCTGAAACATCACCTTTATGGGCATCCCTGTCTCCCCTATTTAAAATCACAACCCCAACACCATCCCCAGCCATAGTCTGTTCCTCTCTGTCACTTTAATTTTTCCCTCTCACTTATTATCATATAACACTATAAGTATTTTTTTTTACTATAAGTATTTTATATATTTGCTTTATTATGCTCTTTCCCTCCACCCTTCCCCCCTCCCCAGAATAAAATAAAACACTGTCTTTGTGAGGGTAAGCATTATGCTAGGTGACCAAGGCAGAAGAATATCCTTGTCCTCACTGATGAATGTGAAAGATGTATAGGAATTACCCAGGAAATGATGTTGAGGCAGAGTGTGTATAATGGTCCTAAGCTTAGGAAAGACACAACCACGCAGGAAATGTCAGGCTGGTGGCTGAATAGGGGAGGGACGGATAAGTGAGGGCAGAGCAGCCAGCTGAGCCCACAACAGCCAGGACTGTACAGTTCAGCAGAAGGATTTGGTGCATATCCTTATAAGGGCAACAGGAAGCCTTTACAGAGTTTTAAATACAGGAGTGACCTAACCTAGCTTATATTTTTCAAAGATCCCACTGGTTACTTAATGGAGGAATAATTGTATGGGGGCAAGATATTTAACAGAAATATTTACCTGAGGTTGTCACAGTGGCCCAAGAGAGAGATTATGGCCTAGGGTGGTAGCAGTAGAGTAACAGTAGAAGATTTAGAGAATATTTTGGAGGCAGACTCCCTAAGACCAGTGGTGATGGATTTGTTGTGATGGATAAAGAAGAGGAAATGTGTCAGTAATGATCCCCAGGTTACAGTTTCAAGGATAGGGAGTTGCATCTGTACCTGTCTGGCTTTAAACCTGTCGTTGTAACTGCCTTGAGATCTGATGGCCAGAATCACATTCTAACCCTTCCTTCCCTCCCATAAAAAAGTTTCTCTTTGTAATTGTCTATAAAAGATTATTGTCTGTGTTTTACTTAATTATTCCATATGAAGTAATTATGAGAGAATTATCAGCGAGTTCGCCAATAATAGACGTTTCATAAGAGAATACAAAAGACACTAATAAAGGCAGAGCCAGTGCTCATGGCTGTCATTAATAGTTTCTCTACATCTTTCATTTTCATACATTTTTATTGTTTGCCTGAAATTAATAGCCCATTTCTTTCCTCAATCAGGTATATTGCAAGTGGGCCACTTCTAGATAGCTATACCATTGGTGCGTTTCTCTGGTGAATGTCCCAATAGATCTTGTCAACATTGAGAAAGGAAAAGAACCATAAACTCATTGTGCCTTGGTAGCCTAAGGGACCTGACACCCCCGCCCCACAACCTCATTTTACACATAAGAAATCTGAATCATTAAGAAGAGTTTGCACAGCTGTTGGTGGTGTCACTGAGACCAGAACCTGGATCTCTTGGATGGATCTAGGATGGTGAAGCTATAGCAGGATTCATCCAACCTCACATGAAACTGAGCTTTCTATCCTAGGTGTGAACCATTTCAGAGGGTGGTGTCTGGGCTTCCCTACCCCGGTGCACACTGTTAGGAATGTTTTTCCTTCAATTCCTGGTTCCTAAAATATTCTTGTTATGAATAAGACACTTCAGTATCACTTAACAGGATATATTAGTCTGCTAGTCTGCCGTAACAAAGTACTACAGAGTAGGGAGCTTAAAAAAGAGACAGTTATTTTCTCTCAGATCTGGAGGCTGGAAGCCCAAGATCAGGGCACTAGTGGGTTGGGTTTCTGTGATGCCTCTCTCCTCAGCTTAACCTGAGGAGAGAGGCCAGTCACGTCTCTCTGTGTCCTCACATGGCCTTTCTTCTCTGTGTGCAGAAAGAATGAGAAAGCTCCATTTCTACTGTCTCCTCCTCTTCTTATAAGGACACTGGTCCTGTAGCATTAGGGCTCCACACTTAGGACCTGATTTAACCTTAATTACCTCCTTAAAGACCCCATCTCCAAACACAGTCATTGTGGGGTGGGGGGGAGTGTTAGTGATTCAGCATATGAATTTTGACTGGTGTGGGGGTAGGAGGACATAATTAAGTTAATAACACAGGATAATTTAATCCTATCATAGAATCTCTTTTTTAAAAAATTTTAAGCTAGTAATGATAATAATCTCTTGAAGGCAACATTGGAGCTCCACAGCTAGGGGCCATGGACATGCAGTGTTTCTCAGACCCTTGAGGGGGACGGCCCTGAGTTCTCTGCGCTCCCCCTCAACCCTCCTCGTGTGAGCTGCCTGGAGGGCCTGGCAGGGTGTGAGGACTGAGTGTGGAAGCAGGCAGGGGCTAACTGGACAGTCTACCACCTAGTGCGTGGCCTCAGCCTCATTCACCCCACACTCTGGGCAGGGGCCTTGCTTTATGCGTTCTCCTTTGTACCCCCAAGTGTCAGAATCGGGTTCCGGCACTCAGTCAGAAATGAATGAGTGAGAGGATGCTCTGAGTCAGTAGATTTGATCACCAAACTCCTCTGCTTAAAATGCTGAGTGACTTCCAGCACCAGGAGGGTGAAAGCCAGGGCTTCCATGGCCAGGCCCTCCTCCACCCTCCAGCCTCAGCGCTTCCTATCTTGCACTGGCCCCTTTCTCCCGGTATTGCTGTCCATGCTAAGTCTCTGGCAGCTTTCAGAACACCTATGTCTTTGCTCACACTGTTCCTGCTGCCTGGAAGGACCCCTCTTCATCTGGCTGGCTGACTCTGCTGTCAGGACTTCCTCACCTTCTTCCAGTTTGAGAGGTTCTCCTGTTTTCTGGGCTCCCAGTGTTTTCTACTCAGACCCTTACTCCAATGTTATATATGTCCATTAACTTATCTATCTCTCTCCTTTATGTATGAGGCAACTCTTTTTTCTGTGTACTCTTACTGTCTGGTGCAATGCCTGATACACCAGGGATTAATTAGCCTAATGAATTATGATATTAATTTTTTCATAACATAATAATACTAGATTTATAACCCATTAACCAAAAGCCAGTGCAGTACACACATATGTCAGAAAGTTTATAATCTTGAGAACATCAGGGAATTTGGCTGATCCCTGATTTCCCTTCCTTCCTTCCTTCCTTCCTTCCTTCCTTCCTTCCTTCCTTCCTTCCTTCCCCCCTCCCTTCCCTCCCTCCCTTCCTCCCCCCTTCCTTCCTTCCTTCTTCTCATCAGTGGGGAGTTACCTCCTCTACAGAGCTTCACACCTGCTGGAATGGGAAGCCTGAAGGACAGTACGCATGATGCAGTAATTCCCAAACCTGTCAGAATCTCCTGAGAAAAATGATTACATATTCCCATACCACACAGCCCCACTGAGTCTTACCTCTCACTCCCAAGACTCTTCTCATAAAGCCTGAGTCTCCGCAGTACCTCAGCCACTGCTTACAAAGCAGAACATTTGCCCTCACTTAGGACAACAGTGATAGTTACTTGCCTGATCTCAACTTTTAAAACCCTGAGTCCTTTCAGCTGGTGTGGACATAGACCCTGGTACACGACACCATTCTCCACTGATGTCTCAACCGATATGTCAAATGATCTGGTGGGCTTCCAAAGGAACAATCTCGAGCTCTAATCTATGGCCCTGCTTAGAGAAACTCTACCACAGAAACAAATCTTACCATTTTAGCTCATATAATAAGCAATTGCAATTATGAACCTCCCCACATTGCTTGTTTAATTATTACCTAGGTCAGGTTGAAATACATTTGGTTGAAATCAAGCTGCCTTTCTTTGAGCTGAGGCACAAATGCTTTACTCTTCACTGTTAATATCATTGCTGGGGAAATCAAGCTGGCATATGTTTTCAGTAACCACCACTGAGATCATTTTTCCCTCTCTCTGGGGTAATTCTGAGAAAGAAAAGCGTTCAAAATATTATATTTGCCATCCCCTAGCACATTCATGTCATGTAGTGCCTACAATTAATGAGTGGTACTTGTGAGGATGTGAGTCATTACAGCAAAGCATTTAATTCCATTCTTCTCCAACGCACTGATTTAATCCGCCCTGAGTTAAACTGGAGCTGTAACGCACCTTCCCTGAATAGAGCTCCGCGAGATAACATGGTGTGTCCGAATGACAGTAATTTTGCACGTGTACATAGCAGCTTCCAGGCTAGGATCTCCAAGAGTTGCTTCGCACATGGTAATTGATGGCACCTCTAAGCGTTACATTAAACATTTAATTGAACAGTTAAATGTGGATTAATGAGGCCATTAATTAATACAGTGGGGAAGTCTGCAGTTCTTATCTGTGGACCACAGAGAGGATTTCCCCACACCATGTATTTGAAATCCCATCATGAAAATTCAAACTTGTGAAGCTGTTGGGAGTGGGGTTGGGGAAGAGAACAATGGGAATAGAAATAACATATGGCTGGCAGGAAGAAGACCCAGAATTTGGAGACATGAGTTCAAGACGAGGCTCTACTAGCTGTATGACTTTGTATAAATCACCTTGCCTCTCTGGGACTTGGTTTCCTTATTTGAAAATTGTGAGCTGTACAACATTATCCCTAAGATTTCTTTTATTTAATCAATGCCTTGAGTCTGTGAACCAAATATATTCTGAGAGTGGCCCAGTTGCTCAGCTATTCATATATCTACTGACTTCTGTTCATCAAACATTTGGCTCAGAGCTTGAGCCCCTCCAATTTGAGTCCCTTACAGCTCACCAAGGGGAGGTAGAAGGGCTCTGGACTTGTATTCACAAATCCCATGCTCCACTCTGCTGTATGAGGAGAGATTCCGGAAGTCAAGAAATGCATCCAGGTCTTCATTCCTCATTCTCAAAATATAGATAGGATGGTCTACTGTAAGGTATCGTTATGAGAACTAAATAAGATACTTTACATGAATGCCAAAAAGTGTGATGTATGTGTGTGATACTATTTTTGGTTTTATTATCATCAACCAGGGCCACTGACAGTTGGTTCCGGGAGTCATGTAAGGGTCTCTGGCTGCTCCCTCGTCTCTATTCTCCTTCTCTTCCCCACTATCTTAATGCTCATTCTTGAATTTCTATTTTTCTAAATATAGAGCAAACTATTTATTATCAAGTCTTTGGTACCCATAATTCTTCACTCAACAAACTATTATTAAATCCCCTTATGACAATGGTAGTGAAAATGAAACAAAAAAAAATCCTAAAGCTACAGATGGTGGCATTGCTTCTTCCAAAGTTAACCCAAGACACTGAGCTTCAAGGGGAGCTTTCCTTCCATCATCCCTTTTCCAGAGGAGTGTTTTCAGGATTTTTCTTAGATGAAAATGAAGAAATAAAAGGATCAAATGAAAAATCGTTTGTGCTTTTTTTTTCCAATCCTCATGAGCAGTATATTCTAGAAAAGTTATTTAACTTTAAGTGAGTGTCATAAACTTTCATGGTCATTTAGAATGTTCTTTATATAAATCAATGAAGTACATAATCAAAAGATTAAATTATGTTCAGTAGCATTTTATTACTAAATATGCATTATTTTATTACCTCAAATGATATATATGAATTCTTTTTTTAACCAAAATGTTTTATTTTTACTATGTTAAATACCAAATCTCATTAAATCAGTTATTCAAAAAATATTTATCTGATACTTACTAGATGCCAGGTTCTGTGCTGAAGAATATACTTACATATATAGATATATTTATCTGTATATATTTGATATACATTTGATCCATATTTGCTAATTCACTCACTAGCTAAAATGTATGTGTAACCTCAAAATCAACATTCATGCTGTTTTCACAGTCGTTCAAGGGTATGTGCAGATTGAGTCTCCCAGTTGAGCTGGAACAAAGTGAAGCTCTATCTTTTTATTTTAGCTCTCATACTACAACGTATCCTTTTTTGTGATATATTTAAGTGCCACATATTTTTTACATTTTTGTGCTTTTTCTTGGTGATTTCCCTGTTTAAAATAGCCCCCAGCACAGTGGTGAAGTGCTGTCTAGTGTTCCTAAGTGCAGTACAGCTTTGATGTGCCTTCATTCAGTCATGAGTGATATACTGCTGTTGATCATGAGTTCAATGTTAATTATTGTATATTATTATATATTATATATGTTATTATTATATATGTTATCTTTAAACAGAAACACACATAAAATAAGATTATATATTGATCAGTGGACAAAAATGTGATCAGAGGCTTTCAGGCACCTAACTCTGTATTTCCACTAGGAGCAATGGCTTAGTATTCACCAATTCAGTGTTTGCAGCAGCTTTATAGAACATAACTCCCACAAATGTTGAGAATTGATTGTATATATGTGTGTGTATAATTAAATACTATACACTGACTATAGAGGAGTATACTTAGCAAATTTATCAATGTTTTTCTATTTAGCCTGTTAATCTCACCAGAAGTTGCAAATTTAAGTGAGTGCTTCTGCTTTTATTAGCATAAATGAAAATCAGTCAGCTCAGTCTTAGGAAACAAAGAAGTCAGCCTTTGTTATTACTGTTTTTTTTGTTTTGTTTTGTTTTGTTTTGTTTTGTTTTTTGCGGTACGCAGGCCTCTCACTGCTGTGGCCTCTCCCGTTGCAGAGCACAGCCTCCGGACGCGCAGGCTCAGCGGCCACGGTTCACGGGCCCAGCCACTCCGCGGCATGTGGGATCTTCCTGGACCGGGGCACGAACCCGTGTCCCCTGCATTGGCAGGTGGTCTCTCAACCACTGCGCCACCAAGGAAGCCCAGAAGTCAGCCTTTGAAACCAAACTTTACTGCATTAAAAGCTCTGATCAAGGGAAATGTGCAGCAGAAGCATAGTGAATGGGATGCTCATGGTCTGTCTTTGAGCATAAACCAAGTTTGAGTTTTCCCCATAACACACAGACTCAGCTCCCCACACCCACAATGTGCTGTCATCTCTATTCTCTCATAGACCATCCAACCACTCCACAGCACACATTCACCCAGGATGTATCAGGTCACAGTAACAGAGATGACAATTATCACAATGTTGTGGGAGGATAGAGAATGTGGGAAGACCTCTGAAGAGATCTCAGCCTGGGATGGAGGGTGAATGTCAGTAAAGGCTACCCAAAAGATAAGATGTTTCAATTGAGAAATGAGGACCAGTTAGCTTGGTGACATGGGTGGAAACACTGGTGCAAGAGTCCACAGCACTTATTTTGTTCAAGGTTCTAGAATAGGCATCACTTGTGACACAAAGATATTGAGTCTGTATTCTTACAGGCCAGTTTCTCAAGAAAGCTTTTCCTGGAGACATCCTTAGCTCCACGCACACATATACTCCCAATCAAGACTAGATCTGGACCCTGTCACAGGACTCCTTTCTCCTTCATCCTGGCACTTAATTGATTAACATCTGTCTCCCCAAATGGAGTGTATGCCCCTGAAAGCAGAGGACAGGTATCTTTGCTGTCATTGTTGTTTTTCACTGTTGCATCTCCCACTGCCTTAAACCTCACCTGGCACAAACTATTGAACAACTGAATTAAGATGGCAGAGTATGGCCAAGGTCTTACACCTAGGATGACAACTTTGCTAGGAAGTTTGGCAAGGTCACACTATTGGAAGGATATTTTTACATATGGAACAATATTTTATCATGGGAAATCAGTGTACACCCATCAGTATTTTTAGTCATCATGCTCTAAGCTTTTCATTACTTAAGTATTTGACTTAAAAATGAGTAAACTAGGGGCTTCCCTGGTGGCGCAGTGGTTGAGAGTACGCCTGCCAATGCAGGGGACACAGGTTCGTGCCCCGGTCCGGGAAGATCCCACATGCTGCGGAGCGGCTGGGGCCATGAGCCATGGCCACTGAGCCTGCACGTCTGGAACCTGCGCTACGCTACAGGAGAGGTGGCAACAGTGAGAGGCCCACGTACCAAAAAAAAAAAAAAAAAAAAGAGTAAACTAGCAATAACTAAAACTGAAAAGTGAGAAAACAAAAAGGTTTCAAGTCTTCTAATTTATAGTTCTAAATGCAAACTTTGATGCTAGCAGCTTGGCCCTTGTTCTCAGCTCACCTGGGCAGGGGGCTCATGTGCCTCTTTTTATAATCTCTTACTTCCAGATTTGAGCTTGAAGGCCAACACAGAATCCCATCCGCAGAGGAATTATTTCCTTCTTCTCATACCCCTTAAATTTCCTTGCTATTAAGACTATTTTTTCTGACTATAAGAAGCACATCCAAATGGGACAGAAGTCATAGCATGAATCACAGGTGATGATCAGGGTCAGGATGGCCAGGATGGCCAACCCTGAGGACAGAAGAATGCTGTGAGGCTTCTGAGCCAGGAGGTCTTGCCCTTCTCCTGTTTCTCATCTCTTCATTGTGGGATTCTTAAATTCAAATGTGCATGTGGCAGGGCAAGCAATGTAAGTACTTGGAGCTGGCCAGGTGGAACCACGTCAAGCTGTGTCTGAAGGGGGTAGCTGCTACTCAGCTCCATGCCAGAATTTTGAGACCAGTGTTGTCAAATCTTCTGGTTTTTCAAAAGAAAGCAGAAATCTGGCATTCTATCCTCAGCTTCTCAGGTTTTGTTATTGTCGTTATTGTCTTTCTGAAGTGCCTTTTGTCAATCATTAAGGAAAAGATAAAGATAAACGGAACCATGTGCCCATTTAAAGGACCTTAAGGTCCAGGGAGAGAGCTAAAACTCAAGCATTACGAGATCATTATGCACAGTAGCTTCTGTTGTCCAGTGTTATCTACAGAGAACAGTGTTGGGCAGTTTCATTAGGCAATTTGGTTGAGGAGAATCCCTACCTTAGAGTAACAAGAAACTCAACTGCTTCTGCCCCCAGAAAAGGAAACATTCTGCCAATAGGACTTCTCTGCTGAGCTTGCAGAATTGTCGAATGGCTTGTAGAATTGTGTTGCAATATGGTAAGAAGGTAAATGAAGGGGTTGCCTGAGTTAAAACATGTTCAGACAATGGTACTCTGCTAGCATTCTTCTGCTCCCTTTCCTTTTTCATTTTTCTCATCTGGACTCAGACCCAAGTCCCTGACTTCAGGTAAGGTATTCTTTCCTCTCCTCACTTAAGAAGGAACAATCAGAATTTTAAGGTAATAGGAACATTTTAGATTCAAAATCTCAATGCCTTTACAAAACCTGACTGCTTTTTCTCCAACATTGTCATTTGGCAAGTTGATCAGAGATTCACTGTTTCTGCCAATACTGAGTCACAGTAGTTAATGTGTGGGGTTTTGGAGGAACAGTTCTGGAGCCCTGTCGCCCTAACTTCTCACACTCACTGTGTGACTTGAACAAGGTGCTTAACTTGGTCCCTAAGCCACAGCTTTCTCATCTATGAATAAAACAATAATAATGCCTACTTCTGGGGGGGTTTGAGAGGATCAAATGAGATCATACGTTAACTACATAAGTGAAAAACCTTACATTATCCTAACAGAGTATGGTAAGAAAGATTACGTCTATATGTGAAGTACAAGAAGGGCTCAGTTAAAGACAGTCAATATCATTATTGTCAAATAGGGCATGAATACTTCCTGGCTGTGGAGTTTTGTGAGAATAGGAGACATCTTTGCAGTAGAATCTACATATGTAACCTCTTCAAATCACAAGGGTGAAAGCTTTTTTTTTTTTTTTTTTTTTTTTTTTGCGATACGCGGGCCCCTCACTGTTGCGGCCTCTCCCGTTGCAGAGCACAGGTTCCGGACGCACAAGCTCTGCAGCCATGGCTCACGGGCCCAGCCGCTCCGCGGCATGTGGGATCTTCCCGGACCGGGGCATGAACCCGTGTCCCCTGCATCGGCAGGCGGACTCTCAACCACTGCGCCACCAGGGAAGCCCGGGTGAAAGCTTTTTAAAAAGAGATGGCATGTCTTAAACCAAAAAGGTTATCTCAAGTAATAGAATTTTAGACATTCTTAAAAAAGTGGGTGGAGCAGATTTTTATAAATCGGTTATATACCTGCTGACTCTGAAGTGAACCAGCTATGTGGCTACCAAATACGTCTTGGTCAGGATCCTCATGGCCTACTGTGTTGGTTTAGAAGCTGCCTATCTTGTAGGTCCCCTTCATCACAGACTAACGGGGAAACTCAGGATTGAGGCCCAGCAGCAGACGGTGTGTTTCTATCATCATGCTCTCCAATTTTATACAACTGAGTACTTCCGGTGTTGCCCAAGCGAATGTTTCTTCCACTCTTTAGAGAGCCCTGATCTATGTGTGTACTCTGAGACTTGGTCATATACTGAATTTGCCCATCAAAGCTCTTTAATTGAGCCATCTCCACTACTAGATGGCACAAGTCAAATTTTAGTCTTATTTCAAAGTACACCATGAACAGATTAGACTTCTCTGTCCTTCTAGATAACTCCAGAGCCAGTGGCACTCACGTTTCCAAGTGTTAAAGAATTCCCACTTCAAAAGGTTCAACTCTTTCCCAATTTTTATTTAGAAAACTGATAATGGTTGAAATAAGCCACAGGGGGTCAAAGAGCCAGGTGGCCAGAGAGCTTATACCCGAGATGAGAAACGCCTTGCTGTCTGCTGGTTTAATAGGCTGCCCTTATTTCTAATGGGGCTTGAGTGGAGCTGAAATCGAGGCTGAGAAACTATATCAGAGCGATCTTAACATCGAACCACCTGACATTGGGTCTGTTGGGGATATTTCATCATTGTCTGCTTGACCTTTGGCCTCTTAGACTTCAGCCCATCATTTCTGAGAAGCTGAGACTAAAAAAGCCATTTGTTCCCTGTCGAATGTACCTGTTCTGATGCGCTGTCAACAGCTGTTTGCATTGCTAACTATGTCAAGGGAAAACAATTGATGCCAGCAAACTCAAATTTCTAACCACCTCTTTTATTTCTGTCACTCCTGGTGCTAATGATGACCTATATTCTCTACAATAATGACTATCTTAAAAGTCTTTTTGACTTTGAAGAGAGCGTTTGAGTCCTAAGTGCCTGTATTGTGAAAGAATATAATATGGAGAGGTCTATTATTTTAGAATTCATTTGCCGATTTTTTTCTTTTTTTGAGGCCTCGCTGTAAATTAAACCGCTTGAGTTGGCTTTGTAGGTTTCTTTTTTCCTTCTTTCTTTCTGTTTTTTTTTTTTTTTTTTGCATACACAGCAAGGATAACTACACCTCAGATTTATGAGCATTGTGAACAGGTTTCCATAGCAACCACTCTGGCTGCTCTACACCAAATAACCTTGTCATGTGAGCGTTTATCACTGGAACATCAAGGACTGGATTGCACTGTACGCTCTTTGGCTAAACAGCAGGATTTTTCTGAATAATAATTGGTCGTGGCCTTTTATTCCACCAGTCAGAGTTAATCATCCTCAGAATCTGAAATTAACCATAATGCATTCAAAGCCCAGAGTGCAGCCATTCAAAAATTCCTCTTTGGAGGAAGAAAACTTTACAATGATCTTTGCTCTTTGTTGTATATGACCATTGTTGTTATTGTTATTGTCATTATTACTATTGGGAGGGCTTAAAGAGAGAAGGATGAGGACTTGGGAATGGCATATAGAACTTGTTACCATGATATAAGTAAAATAGGCATTTTAACTAACCTATTATTTATGAGAAATACAAGATATTTTAAGCTGCCATCAAAACCAGTAGTTATCTTTTCCTCTCAAATTACCTTACGGGACATTTGATCATTTGAATGGATTTTACTAAGTTAATTTATTTTCCACAGATTCATGTCTTACTACACACTCAGAAATTTCACTTGTGCTTCAAATCTATCATATTAGTAGGTAAATGAATGGGGTGTAAAGGATCAGTGAGCTGTCTCCGTGCCTACACAGCATGCATGTGTGTGCGCACACACAGGCGCTTGTGTTCATGTACACGAACCCACAAGAAGGACCCCAGAAAGAAAATAATTACATCACAAGGATACAGCTGGCTCTCTGTCACAGGCAATTATGTTACAGCTGGGGGTGGGTGGGTTAAAAAATATATCAGGATTGTGGTTATTCACCAGCGGAGAGGTTTTCTGGTCCATCAGGATTTGCCATGTAAAATTCTACTAGGGATGGGGCCAAACTTCAGCAAATTCTCCAAATTGTAGTTTTCTTGGGCTTTTTAACACTTACCATTTTTAGTGACCTCTCTCTTACCCCTTTTATTGCACTTCCCTAGTCCCAGAGTCTTCTTTCTTAGAGGTCCCCCAACATTGTTATTGTAAATAACAATTGTCACATCATAGGTGTGGCTTCTCCTAAAGATAGTTACATAAAAAAACTAAACATTGAATCTCAAATGGAAAAATTTAAGAAATCAGTGAAGAATGGTTTTCTGAAGAATGGATTGGAAGAGGAAAGACATTTTAAAAATTCCCATCATAGTATACCTTCTGGGTAGCCACGGACTACATCACTTTCTAAGACTCCCTTTTATGAGAAAGACCTCCAGTCAGTCCAATCAAATGAAGTTAATGATTGGATTTGGAGATGAAAATTAGCTAAATGGGCAGATTTTGGATAAAACTATGCAGGGAAATGGCACTGCTCATCCCGTGTCACTTCCCTGTTCTTGTCTTTTTGCAGTTCTCCCTTTGAAATAAACATATACATGGGGCAGGCAATAAACTGAGTTTCAGAAAGCAAAAACATAGAGCAGTAGTTGGAACACAGTAATTCATTTACTCATCAACCATATATTAAGTTCCTTGTAAATGCCAAGGACACTGCTAAGTGCTGCATAGGAAACAGCAATTAATGAGACCTTATTCCCACTCTCAGTGCACTTACCAGTTTGGAGGGGAGATAAAATATGAACACAACCTGGGTAGCTGCTGCACTATTGAATGAGAAACCAAATCTATTGGGAGTGAGAGGCATAAAAGTCTGGAGGTGGCAACAGTCACTGGCATTGTCATGCAAGGGGGCCTCTGGTGTGTGGAACTGCTAGTCTCTAAGGATGTGTGGAAGGCTGGTGACTGGAAAGAGAACATTCCAGGAAGAGAAGAGGGCAGGAGTGAAAGCAAGAGGCACAGAGTGTTGGCTGTGTTTTGAGAATGGTCAACATGTGTTGGGGCTCCAGGTTTACATCCATGAGTTGTGGGTAGAGGTAAACTAAGTACCTTCAGGCTAAAGTTGAAATGTTGTTACTAAGATCATTTAAGTGTCATCCTAAGATGCTTGGACATTTATTTGGATGACATTAGAGGGTCATTTCAAGTTCTTAAGCAGAATATTGATCTGATCAAAGCTGTAGGAGAATTTAAATGAGACGGAGGTGAGGAGGGGGAAGGGAGATGTTTCTTTCATCTCTTGGAAAGGTGGACTTACCTCAATTCTCTGTTCAACTAGCCTTTTATTCTTCTTTTACTTCTGGGGAAAAGAAGAGGAGATTCCTTTTATATGGTGGTGTTGAGGTGCTGTGTTAGAGGTGGGCAGAGATCCCCCTGGTGCAAGCCTCATATCCATGGCTTAGCAATTAGGTAGGAGGACAGTGAAGACATGTTGGTCATATTTGGGCTCGTCAGGCTGAAGTACCAAAGACATAGCCAGAGTCTTATCATTTGATTTCTCAAGTTTTAATAGGAGTTTTGTGAAGAGGAAAGAAGTGACCAGTATTGTTAACCAGTTCTTAGTAAGCTCTGACCAATCTGTCAATGAGCATCGCTGCTATTAGACGCAAGAGAGCTATAGTTAGATACCAGCGAGAGAAATATGCTATGTGGTGGAAAAATCTTCACAGAATTGTGTCTAGAACCCAGGGTTCATGAAGCATACCCTGACCTGGATGATCCCTGAGGTTCCCACAGCCCCCTCTGACTCTGTTGGGGGGTATGACATGTGTCAGTGAAGTTTAAAGCATGAATAGAAGGGTAAACAATTCTCTCTCATGTCCCTTCACTTCATCTTGCTCTTGACCATCAAACTTTTGAGCAAATTTGTTTTGTGCTGCAGTTCTGTCCTAGAAGCTGTTCAAAATGAATTTTTTTATCCTCTCTCCTTTTTCATTTTAGAAGGTCTATGAGGACAAAACACAATATGTCTTTTGTACTTTCGGTAGAATGGGTGTCCTTCTCGTTATTTGTGTTCAACATCAGGTTCTCCCTGGTTAGAAATAAGAGCTCTGCTTGGGAAATTTTGTGTTATCTAAAGCTGCATAACAATTCTCTCCAAAATATAATGGCATAAAGCAGTAATAATAATTTAATATCTCTCACAATTTCTGAGGGTCATAAATTTGGCAGCAGCTGAGCTAGATAGTCCTGGTTTGGGGCAGAAGATGCACTTTGGAGGTGACTCACCCCCACTCAACAGCTGGTGTTGGCTGTTGTCAGGAGTCCTCACTTCTGCAACCACAGGTTCTCTCCACAAGGCTGCTTGAGTGTTCTCACAACATGGTAGTTGGCTTCCCCCAGTATAAGTAAGTAATATAAGACACCAAACTCAAAGTCCTTATGGACCAGGCTTGGAAGTCACACGCCACCATTTCTGATATATGCTATTGGTCACAGGACAGCCTGCTTGGATGAGGCACGGAATTATACAAGGTATGAACTCCAGAAGGTAAAGATCCTTGGAAGGTTTCTTGGAGGTTACTGACTACAGAAGTGCTGTAGTTTTGCACCTCAAAATTGTATGTGTGAGCTTCTGGTGTTCAGAAAAGAAACTGCCCTTTCCACTTAAAAACTCTGGGAAAATTTTTACCTGTGCTGAGGTTGAGCAGTGCTCATTGGAGAAGAACTGCTTTTATCTGACATAGTCTGGAATAATGGTTGACATGGGTCAAATTATTTTAAACATACATAAAAACAGTAAACTTTTTGTTTTAGCTTAAATTTGTAAATGTGCATTCATTTACCAATATTTTCCTATAGGACCAATGATTTTTCTTTGAGTAAAGGCCTTCTAACTAAAATTCTGCATCATCTTTTCCCTCAAACAATTCCCAGAATGTATAATTTAAATAACCTACTTTTGGTTTCTTTAAAGTAAAGCCAGAACCTAAAATATATTTTCCAAGCAATGTGAATGCAGACTTCATCAAGACCTTTATGATTTGGGCTAACCTCTTAGAGATGTCTCACCCACATTCAATTCAACATCGGCTCTTTTTTTTTTTTAATCAAATTCCCATTTATTGACCCTTTCCAAGGCAATCAACTTGGTTTTTATCAAAGAAACAACTCTCTTTTCATTCATATTTCAGTTTTGCATAATGCTTAAATAAATTACATAACTACAACCAGCATAAAAAGGTTTGGGAACAAACACGGTTGATTTGTGGAAAGCATGCAGTGTGATCAGGAGTAGAGCCCTGGCCCCCTAGAGAGCAGTGTGCTGGTCCCACACGTTCCTCAGAATGTCCTGAATGTTCAGATGGGCAGCATCAGTTAAGTGATTCTGTGTTAAGGCAATGTTTACGGTCAATATTGTTACTTGCTTGCACTTCCTTAAAAATATGCACTGAAATGACTGATCTTTGTGCTCCATTCTCAAAACTCAAATATGTGTAAATAATCGAACTGGTCATGTAGATAACTGATCAGATAATCATAGACAATCCATGAACCCATAATGCTCTCCTTGCCAAGCATGTAGAGGGACCTAAAGAACACCTCAAGGAATGGGAAGATGAATGCTTAAGAGTTAATTATATTTGGGCCCAAACCTTAGGGTGATACTGTGGATCAGCTTCTAATCCAATGTTGAATGGCAATACCCAGGCAATAAGTGCATCAGTCCTAGTCTCAGTAGTCAGGGAGGTTTCCTGGAGGAGGGGGTCTTGGCTTTGGCTTTGAATAGGATATGAAACATACAACAGAAGTGAGAATGAGTGAGAATGATAAGAATGTTTGAGGAATAGCAGGGAGAACATGGAAAAGAGAAGGTGGAACTGTGATCAGGGAGGGAGGGCCAAAGCAGTTCAGGCATTTTGATCCACTTTTGGAAACAGGAAGCCATGGCAGATCTCTGAGCAGAGGAATAAGCATGACTAATGAAATACTTGAGGATTATCAGACTGGCAAAAGGACATTGGGTAGATTCAAGTGGGAAGAAGCTTGAGCCAGGGCCAGTTTGCAAGGCTGTCAGAGTGGTTTGGAAATAATCTGTGAGAAAGTTCTGATAATTGTAGAGTTTGTGGGTATAGAGATATCACTAAAAAAGTAGCTGCATTTGGGAGCCATAAAACAGGGGAGGTAAGTAGAAGAAATTAAAGTTTTGAATCTAGAGAAATAGGAAATTGTTGGTGCCCTTGTCACAGGGTGAAACTTTGGGAAAGGGAGCGTGAGAGAGTATGGGAGTGATGAATGCAGACTCTGCTGTTGAGGGAGGAGGAGAGTGAAGAGGGTTGGCAGAAGGCTAGAGACACGGGGGACTGTACCGACGGCGGGGGGAGAGGGGATGGAACCCAAGGGATAGATTCCGGAACTGTCCACAGAGCAGCCTCTATATTGTATATAGAGGCCCCCAAAGTAGGCAGGTTGAACCTCTGAGGAGGGTCCCACAAACAAAGGGAAAGAAAGGGAAGGACAATGTCAAGACCAGACCTTAGCCGAAACCCCTGTTCCCTCCACTGGGCCAGAGCTTCTCATGGCTCAGAAAAGGAGCTTGAGGGGCTGGTCTCTAAGAACTCACAGCCTAATCTTTTAATTTCCCCATTCACCCCTTTTGGGGAGTCTCACCCTCTGTCTTTCCTTTCTGGGTCTCCATTTAGACAATAGGCATCAGACCTTGTGTAAACATGTGCTTAGTTTCAGTCTGATTTTTATTTTACTGCCATGTGTAGACTCATCCTGGCTCCCCCAGTCTCACATTTCTGCCTTTTCTTTGTTCTCCCCTAACTTTTCTACTCATACCATTACCTAAAATGTCTCCCTTGTTAAGGATGAGAAGGCCTCCATTAGGACCCACATTCCATTGTGTCACACATCACTTAAATATCTTTATCACTTTCCCACTGGGAAAAACAGTAATTGATGGTATTCCCATTTATCTTCACTTTCTCTGCTCCATTTGGGGAAAAGATGACGGTTTCACACAGCTCATATCTATTTTCCGCTCAGGCTCAAGCTGGATTCCAACACTGTACTTACAGGGACCCAGATTTCCTACAATCCCATAACGTTTTATGAGCAATTTTACAAACCAGACACTGTATTATCATGTCCTTCTGAAAGGTGGTAATGTGAATTGTCAGCACAAAGGAGCTGGGACAGGGAAACCGACCTCTGTCTGGCATTCGGCTCACCATCTGCCCTGAGCAGGGCCCTTTGTTCAGGGGCTCCTGTGTGGAGCCGCCACTGCTGTGGGCAGGTGACCACAAATGTTTAAAAGCCTCTCCTGTTCAACAACAGCGGGCAGAGGCTGAAGGACTGCCTTGGAACATCCTCACCAGGAGATTCCTTAGTGAGCATCTAGGTTGTCCCACCTATTTCACAGATGAAGAGATTGAAGCTCAGACACAGGAAGTGATCAACCTGGGACACACAGACGATGATGACATCAGAACTGGAGACTGAGCTTTCTGACAGTCAAAAAAAAACCGTCTTAAAAAATTGTTTGGCTAGATATGTAAATATGAAATCCAGCCTGTCTGTTCAACTGTCCTAAGTAGAAACAAACCCACAGATGATGTCATGCAGTAATTCTAATTTGGTTTTTCATATTGAGAAAACAAAGTGAGCAGAGTCCTGGTAACTGACACACATTCTTCTCTTACCAGCACTGGTGCTCAAGTGCTCAATTTTGGTTTACCTTGTCAGACTGCATCCTCTCACCCAAGGTTTATGGAGGTGAGGTGGAGTTTTTTCCATCCCTTATTCGTCTCTTTTGCTTTTCTGCACAGGAGAGAGATAACTGGAGCAGAGTGGAGGAGCAGGTTTGGGCCATGCTCACCAACATAGCTTGGGGTGGGCTTTTGGAGAGACTCCTGAGATGGGTAGATGGAGGGAAGGCACAGATTTACTGATTTCACATAACAGAATCATTTATGAACCCCAGCTGAACACTGGGCAGATGGGATTTCCTGTGCTAAAATGGGTTGGGAAGTACAATATTTAAAGGGCCCGAGGCGACATGTAGTAAAAAGAACACTGGACTTGGACCCAGGCTCTGGTTCTGACTTTGCCACCATATAGCTGCATGACTTTTCTGAGCCTTCATATGCTCATGTGTAGGATAAGGGGGTTGGTTCTGTAGACTCAGAGACCCTGTCCAACTGGAACGTTCTGGGATTCTGTGGAGACTTTGCATCTGGGTGATGGTGAGCAATGATTGCTAGGAACACAGGCCGGAAGGGGAACGCGCAGGAAGGGCTAATGGGAAACACATGGTGCAGATGACTAGCGGCAGGAAGAAAGTGGGAAGAATCGGCAGGCCCAGGGGCTCCCCATAAAGGCTGCACTTCTCCAGGGGCAAACTGTTTCCAAAATCGCAACTGAGCAAGGCATGAAGAGTTGGACACACATAACTTTCTCATAGCTCATCAGAGAAGAGCAATTTGTAATCATCTCCATTGACATTCAAAAGCACCCTGTGAAGTAAACAAGACTCTATTATCATGCGTTTACATATGAGATAACTGAGGCTCCAGGAAGGCACAAGACTTCCCAAGACTTATTGTTTATAGGCAGAGTTGGACTAGACCCAAAATTTCCTGGGTTCTACTCACACGCCTTTTCCAACTCAGTTTGCTATAGCAACCACTTGTATTTCTACAGAACTTTTTACTTTTAAAGTGTTTTGAAAAACCATTACCTCATTTTCATCCCACGGTGACACTGGGGTTGCTAGGGGTTATTTCTCGTGCTTTAGAGTTGAGGAAACTTAAGCCCAGGTAAATTAAGTAGTTTTCCCTGAGTTTCCTATTCATTCAACAAACTACTATTCAGCACCCATGATCCAATAAGTACATCCCAGACATGGTTGCTTAATGGCAAGGCCAACTTTGATGTCACAGTGTCTTGACTACACACCCAGTACTCTTTAGCAGCTGTGATTTTTAATATGAAAATAAAAGCTCTCAAAAGAAGCTTTCAAATATGACATGGACAAAATGGCCCTGCAATGGTAATATCCTGTCCAAAGGTTGGTCCTCCATTGCCCTCTTTTTTTTTTTTTTTTGGCGGTACGCGGGCCTCTCACTGTTGTGGCCTCTCCCGTTGTGTAGCACAGGCTCCGGAGGCGCAGGCTCAGCGGCCATGGCTCACGGGCCCAGCCGCTCCGCGGCATGTGGGATCCTTCTGGACCAGGGCACGAACCCATGTCCCCTGCATCGGCAGGCAGACTCTCAACCACTGCGCCACCAGGGAAGCCCATTGCCCTCTTATTTTGAGATGGTCTTCCAGCCCCAGAGTTAATGACTTAGGAGATACATAATAATTATTAGTGACATAAAGGGCAATAATAACAGTTGATGAAGATACCAGGCCCAGGTTTCAACTTTGATCTGAAAAAGGCAAAGCACATATCAGTGTGTTCCAACCTCTGTGTCCTGTCTCCTCTCTACCTTCTCCACACCAGGATTCCACAGCCTCCTCTGCCCTAGAAATGTACCTTTGGTTCAGTCCCTGCTAATCCCCACTGGTGGATGCTGGTGTATCAATGGAATAAGCAGTCGCAAAAATAGAGGCTGGATGGCCAGCCCTTAGAGATGCTTGGGAAAAGATGTCTGCCCTGGGAAAGGACACTGAGATTATCTGCCTTCAAGAAAATATGAAATCTAGTCACTGGAAGTACTGCAGCTACTTCCTAATTACATGGCATCTCCTGGAATTTGGTCCTTCAGTCATGCTCTCAAATATATTAGTAAGTTGTCCTTTCTAGTTGACTAACATTGCATTAACCTTCTACAGATCCTCAAAGCAATTCCAATTTCCACATTTCCCTTCAAGTCTTTTCTGTAGGTGGATAACAGCGTCCTGGTATAGTTTTTCTTTAAAGTCGGGGGGTGGGGGTGGATTTTACTTGTCTGAGAAACTGTGTGCTATGCCTGCAATTATCACCCATCATCACCCAGGATGCTCTTTGAGCCTCTGGAGGTGAAGGTACTTTATCCTGAGCCACCCACACCTCCTTGTGTAGTTCTCTGTGATTAAGAGAAAGAAGTCCCTGGGCATAAAAAATAAGTCTGTCTCGGGGAAAGTGAGCCAACCCAGCTCTCCTGCTCCGTCCCACCTCCACCCCTTCTTGCCTTTGGCACCACCTCCCTGCTGACCCTCCTATCCAGCAGCCATCCAGCAGCCAAGACCCAGCTCAAGTCTCACTCCTTTTCAATGCTTTGCAGACTATCCCATCCCCCTTGGACTGCTCCCTTTCCTAGGCTACCACGGCCAGATTTTCATTCTTCACTGAGTGCTATTCATCATTATTATCCTTGAATTCCTCACTGACTTGTCAAGTGTGTAATCATGACTTTTAAACTGGAGTGTAGGCTCCCTGAAGGCAGAAGACATGGTTCCTTAACCCCCGTTCCTCACTATGGTTTACATTAGGTAGTCACAATGAATATATTTGTTGTTTTAAAAAATGACTTCCAAGTGGGGTACGCCCTAACCTTAGCCCTGACAACACAAAGCAGAGATAAAATATACATATATATATATATATAATATTATATCTATACATACAGTGGAATAATGGCCCTTGAACAAGACTGGACTTTTGTTAAGGAAGTAACAGTGCTGTCCCAGAGTCTGGCTCTACCCTAGGGAATTAGCATTGGTCACACATGCTGTGTGAGGAAGCCCCTTCTTTGCTGATTCTGGACCACCCATCACAACGGCAGGAAATCTATCCATCTGCTGTCCTCCCTCAGGGAATGACTGCATTGCAGCCATCTCCTTTCACCTCTTAAGAGGCCAAATTTATTCATTCTTCCTTCAACACAGAGTTGGGGAAATATTAGTATTGGCTGAGTTAAGACTGTGGGTCATTTTACCCCATTAATAGTGGACCGAGTCATTCCAAAATACCTACTGAGGGACATAAGTAGCATGGAAATAGACACTCACCCCCCTTCACTGGAAGACTGTGGGAATAATTCTTTCATTTGTCATGGAAACCAGACCCCTGTTCTGACATTCACTTAATTTTTCTTCATGGTAAAAGCTGTTGACTTCCCCTATTAGTGGAATTAGAAAAAACAGCACTGGCCTGGAAATTGGGAGGCCTGGCTTCTCACCCTGGCTGCATGCCCAGGACCTCCTCTTCTTGGTTCTTTCCAAGTGACTACACCACTTGCACACCTGCCTGTCACTTAGTACCAGGAGGTGGGTTTGTTTGGGTGGCATGTTTCTTTGAAGACCACCCAGAAGTTCCTGCTGAGACTCATGCTTTTTACTTAGAATTATTGGCAGCAGGGAAACCCACCTCTGAAATACATGGTGTATATGCAGAAAGGTATCAAAGTGGAACATGGAGGGTCTGGGAGCTGAGTTTTCTCCCACCTCATCCACATGTGGTCAGGAAAGCCCCTTCAGTCTCTGTGTTTGTTTCTCTGTCCGTAAATTGGAAATAATAATGCAGATAGCCCTCATCCAAGGGTTTCTACCAGGGCTCTTCTGAGAATTAAATGGGATTAGAAATATGACTACATTTTAGAAGCAAAATGACGTGGAGAAACAGATGGTTGTCAGAGCATCTTCATGTGTGTTGCCAAGAGGACAGTCCAGGCAGGAAAGCTGGTGTCTGATTCTAGATTGTCCACTACCTATGTGATCTTAGGAAAGTCATAAGGTCTCTCTGGGTCTCACTTTCCTCATCTGTCAAATGGAGATTTAAATAACTGCCCTACCTTTCACACAAAAGTGCAACAAAGATCTGAAATAATATGCATGAAAGAGTACCGACAAGTATACAATGGTATACTCAAGTAAGAAAGAGTTCACCGATTTTAGCAAGTCTATCTGGATTGAAGTCCATTCATTCCATATAAGAAACCCACCCTCCTAAGAGGGAGCCCCAGAGGGAGAGGTTATATGTAAATTACTCGGCTATTGTACCCGCATTACCTCTGGAAGATGTGTCATTCAAGGCAAAGAGCACCAGCTTGAGAATTAAAGATGGAAGCTGGACATTTACAAGGAAAACTTACAACAGAGCCAGTCCCTTGGGAAAACATATATCTTAGCAGTATTATATCCAATTCAAATAAAACAACACCTTTCAAGGGCACAGGGTCCCTTCTTCGGATTGGTGGATAGAATGATCCATGTTTAAGAAGCTATAAAATGGTGACCATAGACCATAACTTTAAAATAAAAAATGGCTTTGCAGCATTGTTGAAGAAATTGTACATTCTATTGCAAGTGTGGAGGAAAGATGGTGCTAACATGAATATAAAGCAGACACCACCACCAACAGTGGGCGCCACATAATCGCAGGAGAGGAAAATCCCTGAGGGCTGGAGAGGGAGCTTTCCCTATATAGGCTGGAGGTCATGGGAGCCCCCAGGGCACATACCACCTAAGCTGGTCCTGAAACATGAATATAATTGGCAAAGCAGAGAGGGCAGGACCACGCTAAGATGACCTGGTAGGTCTGGGTAGGGCGGTGAGCAGAAGGGAATAGCAGGTTTGATGACAGAATGGACCAATCCCTGAGACTGCACTTAACAGAAGATTTACCACCCCAAGTCAAAGCAAGAAAAACTAAACAGAACTTCCACTTGGGTTATGTTTAATAAGTATAAAACACACAGAAATTCAGCTTCTCTGAAGTCATTCAGGATGATGACTGGTGGTTCCCGATGAATACTGGTTCATCATTGGCTATGAACCAGTGATTCTTGATGAGCGCCCCCAGTTTGTCCCCTACCGTTGGTTCTCGATTTGGGGGGAAGAGCTGATATCTTTTGCTCTCACGGGAGGGATCCACACACTTTTCCTCTAAGCACTGACACCAGCCCTCACAAGTACCCGATGGGTGAGAGGATTGAGTGGCAGGTGCATTACTGAGTAGGGACAAGAGAGAAAGTCCAGTGGCCAAAGGCAAAATTTACTCTTTTGTGTATCTGGAGGAACACTGGCCCTCCGAATGTAATGGAGGACATGGAAAACAGGGATAAAGATGTTAGAGTTCTGAGTTTTTTGGCATGAAGAGACGTTCACAATATATCATTAAATTAAAAATTATCTTATAAAACAACATATGATGTATATTTTCATTTTTTGCGAAAAGAAAAACACTTATTGGATGAATAAACACAGTTACATTTTTAAAGACTAAATCCATCAAGTCAGGAGTCTGCAGGGAGCTCACTGTTATTAAGACCCCCCTATGACAGCAGGCTGGCCAGGGCCAGGTGTGGCAAGTGCAGTATGGCTTGAGAGGCATGCACCTGGCCGAGCAGAAGCATGCTGGCCTGGCTCAGGGAGGATCATCTCTCCTGCCCACTCTCATGGGTTCCATGTAGCACTGGGAAAGCCTGGAGGGAGGAAACATAGTCCACCCCTCTACTCCTCTTGTCAAATCTCTGTGATGTGAGCAGCCGGCAGCTCAGTGAACTTGGTCTAGAGCTGATGGCCTGCCATGGCCACCTGCCCCTCGGTGCCCAGGATGGGGCTTTGCAAGAGTCCTGGATAATCAGTGTGAGGTGATGATTCATTCAATAAGATGAAGGAAATGGGAAGTATGATGCTGGGGAAAGGAAGAAACAAACTGCCCTGGGGGAGCTCTTGGCCCTTGCAGGTTTCTTGTCCCTCCAACAGAGTCTCTTTTGTTAGGTTGCTTGACAGTAGAGAGACTACGATGCTGGCAGACAAGCCCACACAACCCCTGTTTTATGCAGTCATTAAAGAGGGAGATGGAAACTGCGCACGTGCTTCACTGTTGAATATCATTCCCCCAGCAAGACCATGCCTCATTTGAATATTTGCTCTTAGTCACTATTTGTTTTTATCCTGAGCAGCCATTAACTTCCTACTATGTCTCCATCTTTTAGAATAAAAATAGCAATGTTAGAAAGGATAACAACACTCCCAGCACTGAGTCCTCCCCAAGCAGTGTTCTGTTTGGCAGTAGAGGAATAAAAATGATGGACACTCCTGTGCTGAATGGTAAGGCCACAGGGGCAGGCAGGAACCAGGTGATTGTTTGAAAGAAGCTCCTGGGGTAGCTTTCGGGAAATCACCATTATGAAACCCTCCTCCGAAGAAAGTAGGTGGAAGAATGGAGGGTGATTAATTAACAAGTGGCCCGGAATGCTCAGTCCCTGATTAGAAACTCACTCAAGGTACACAGACTTTTGCAACCCAGGGAATCAGCTGGGAACATGCATACTAACCCAGGGGGGCCGACTGTGTGCTGGAAAAGAGCCAGTATGATCCAGGGGAGACAGATCCCAAGAGGGGTAACCAACTCCAGTTTCTCGTCTACTCCCTAACACCCAGGCGCTGACCTTTGATCTTGGATTTAGCCTTGTGAGTCGGCTGTGATGTGATCCACACATTGTTCCCTGCAAAGGCCTGGACTGCATCTACCCAGCATTTTAATCTCCCCAGTACAGGGTCTTGTGGATGCCTGGGAGAGCCTGGTAGAAGCCTGGTAGCAGGGCCTCAGTCACCAAACATCCACTGGGTTGAACCTGAGCCACCAAATCCAACTTTAGGGGCAAGAGTTTGTCTAGGATTTTGAGTCCCTGACATTAGCAAATAAATTAGCAAATAAATCCCTTTTGCACATTCCCCAAAGGCTCTCATTTGTCACCACAACTGATTTTCTAACTGATCTTTTCCCTCTCCTCTGGAGATGTGCTCCATCAACTTTTCTCATTTACCTCTTCAAAATAAATCCTTACCTCCCCTGAACTATATCCTTCTCAATATGGATGAGATAAACATGGGATTGAGTCCTGGCTTCAACACTTATTAACTAAGGGGCTGTAGGCAGGATCCTTAACTAACTCAAGCCTCGGTTTCCCCATGTGCACAGTATCCCTCACAGGCGGATGTGTGAGGGTTAAATGAAATAACGTCTATAAAAGAGAACATGCAATAGATATTATTTATAAGTAATAAAATTGTATTATCAATATAGTCACAGCCAAACAGAACTATTGGCTGCATTTCCTTCAATATAATCTCAGTTTGCCTACGTCCATGCTTTTGTCTCCACTATTCCCTTATCTTCCTAGGCCTTCTATGACAAATATAAAAGCCTCAGTCATTTTTAAACATCATCTCAAGTGCATATAACTTGCTCTGCTTCTCCAAATAGACATGCCCTCTCAGAGCAGAGCAGTCCCTACTATTCTCATGGGGCCTACCTTATTCTCTCACACTTCTCTACCTTGTACTGCTACTGGTTAAAAGGATTTGGAAGCCTGGGAATATGCAATGTCCAGCTCTGATATGTTTTATCGAGTTGCCTTATCTTAAAGTTTCCTGATATCTGTATTTGGGGCTGAGAAGTTTACTTTGATCTGATTCAAACCAAGAGGATGTGCTTGTGGTTTAAGGTCACAGTATATTCAAACTCTGGGGAATAATGAGACCAAGGTTATGGAATGGGCATGGAGGTCCTGAGTGGGTGTGGAAGAGGACCATAGTTTAGACAAGAAGAGGAAAGTATGGCTTTTCTTCCACTGAGAGAGGAAGATGGATGGAACAGGGGTCAGTCTGGCCAACTTTTCACTGCCTTCTGTGCACCCCATGCTCATAACATATTCCTCAACACCAGATGGTCCCCTCCACCTAACAGATCCTCATCTCCATCTCTGAGGGACCTTTCTGGGTATTGGGAACCATTCCTCCACCCTCTTAATTCTTTCATCTTTAAATCACAGGTGATCTCATAGTCTGAACCTCCCCACTTAATTTTGTAGACTGTCTCATACGGTTCTCTCTCTGAAGCATGAGCCCTCAGGGACAGATACCATATCTTCACTTCCTTCACTTGGTTTCAGGTCAGCCAAGGGTAGATACTTAAGAAGTATTTGTTCTAACACTGATGGATGGAGAGTCCCTTTTACAAATGGAGGTTGTCCTCAATATGGAGAGACTTTTCAGTCTGATGAGACTCTGAGAAGTCAACAGGTAATAAGGAAAAAGTTGTAACCTATTTTATATTTCAGGAACTAAAAAGGCTTAGAGTTTAAGTCAATTGAATCAGGAGATTTTCGTTGTTTATAAAATTTTAAATAAGTTTAATCCTTTACACTCTTTTGTATGTAATAGCAACAATGGAAATCTGGTATTTCTTGGACAAGACTGGAGCAGGGTAGACCTAGGAATTGCTGCATGGTTAATGGATTTACTTACTGGCAGCCTGGAGGCAATTTATTTTATTATTAAGAAACTGAAAAATAGTTTTAAAAAACCAGCATGTGAAGATTTCAATCAGAAATAGATGGGCACTTTTTAAACTGCAGTTGGTTTCTAAAGAATGGGCAAGATAAGAATTGATAGAGGTGAATAGCTATCAAAACGTAGGGTGGAAAAAAAAAGAAGCAAATTGCCACCTACTTGAAGTGAATATCTCTTGTAATGTAATGCGTTTTAAACTTTAAAATTGTTTTGTACTCTGACATACATAACAGTGGAAGTCTGGATTGAGAGTGTTTATTGGTTTTTTCCAATGGAAGATTGCCTGTTTGGTATTTGAATAATAATCTCCATATAAAAATATGGTAATGTAATTATGCTAACTAGTATTTTCTATAATTCAAGACTCTGTTTATAATAATATATCATATCTTGCAGTCATGTAGGAATCCATTTGTCCCCTCCACCTGGCCTAGAGATAGGAAGAGGAATTTTAATATACAGTCCTCTGTAATCTAGTCCTCTCAGGATTTAGTGTTTCCTGGAAGGTGATAAAATAAATCTTACCAGAAATACCTTCATTTGCCACATTCTGCCAAGCAGAGATGAAGCTGATTCTTCGAAATTTTTCGGATAAACTTGCTTTGACCAAACACACAGATGGAAACATGCTAGCATGAGGATATTAGCCAAACTCAGAAACAAAGGAAGTGAGGGAGTGTTTTAAATTACTTTGGAGAAAACAAATAGAATAGGTCAATTACATTTGTTATTACACAGTGCATTATTGAGAAATTTATATGCGAAAAGTATGTCATCAGCTAGTATTATCGTATCACCCACACAAGAAAAAACAAACTGTAAAGTGTGGATGGGTCTGCACTCGATTGAGTCCTCTTTTAGGTTGGTGCTGTACTAAGACAATTTTGACAAGACTTGTCCATTGTTCTTATCTTTATACTGAGAATAGAAGCAATAGTGGAGCGCCTGGGACTGTCCTGTGTAAGAGTTTGCCTTTGACTGGGAGAGTGAACCCTGCAAATACCAATTCATGGAGTAATAGCAACCCATTGGGTAATGTCTAGTCGCTTGTCCCAATGTTCTGTATCAACCCTTCTCAGGTCAATAAACATAGTAACTAGGATGAGGATACAGAAAGCTACAGTTTAAGTGAAAGTGGTAAATATATCGGGAGGTATGTTGTCATCCCCACTGGTCTCCATGGCTAGTACAGTGGGTCGGATTTACATATTAAAATTTATAAGGCTAAATATAAATTCCTATATATATGTTTCTCAAAAACTCACAACCAAAAAAGCACATCAAAGGGAAAACATGGCTAAACAGCAGCATATGACATGCCAAAGAAGCTTAAAAACCATTGGGGCTCTATTAATAGAAATACCATACCCAGGGAGAGGGAGGTGATTGCCCCTCACTGAACATAATACACTCGGAGTTTTGTGTTAAATTTTAGGGCACCACCTTTTAATAAAGAAGTTGATAAATTAGAGTAAAATGCCCAGAATGGTGAAGGAGAAATTGTTGAAAGAAAGAAGGCTGTTTATGTTGAAAAAAGCAGCCTATTTTCAAATATGTTTGGGGCAATCAGGTAAATGAGAAAACGGACTTATTCCAGGTGACCCCAGAGAGAAGATACTGTTCCTGTAACAGTGCAGGTCTGTAGACCAGCTTCTCTTTCATCTGATGACCCTCAAGCCCTTTGTGTCTCTTTGCACTGGTCCTGACAACATCTCTATAGAGGAAACAGCAAGGGGCAGCAATGATGGGGAGAGCTGGGGGAGAGGGGAATTCAGGGAAAAATCAGGTAAACATTATAGGTCAATTCTTATAGGAACAGAGACAATATTTTCCAAACAGTCTTCATCCCCTTTCCCTCCATTTCTCTTTTCTTCTCTCCCTTCTCCCTTGAGTTTCCTCCTACAAATTTTAGTTCACATATAGGCGTCTCCAAAATGACAAACTGACCAGGAGAAGTGTGTTGATTCAAACCTCTTGCAGCCTCCTGGTTACCTTTCTATTTTTGTTCAATCACAGTGACAGGTGATTTGAGGTAATGATAAATCCATGCATTTAAAGACTTGATTGCCTGAATAAATAGGTTGGATAGCTTCAGTAATTGGATAATTAAAGCAAGATGGAGATGCCAGTGGAGCCAGAAGCTGAGAAAATCAGGGTGGCTGGAGATTTCATTTTGGAAAAGTCAAAACCTAAAACTATAGCAGTAGCAAAGCAGATAAAACCAAAAGGTACATATTCACAGCCAAAAAAAAAAAAAAAAAAGAAGGCAAGAGAAGGGGCTTGATTACATTGAACAGAAATACAAATGGTAAGGAAAGATACACTTGAACTTCTTTGCATATTTTTCCCAAAGAATGTTGATCCCCTGCTCACAAGCTCAAGATTCCAGAGTAAGCCAGGGAGGAGACCGCAGAGGGTGCAGTCCTCTCAGATAAGTGTTTCCCACTACCGACACTCCCGCCCCCTCCATGTTTGGGCTTGCAAAAACACACACACACACACACACACACATATACACACACACCTCTTCTTTGCCCTTCCTTTTCATCTTCTTTCCATTCTCCTCCCATTCTTATTGCCCTTTAAGCATGGTCCTTGAGAGCTACAGTTGGATTCCAAAATCTGTAAAAAGCCACAAGAGAGGGAGCCAACTAAGACAGGGTTGATATCATCAGACACCAAAGGAGCAGAAAAGAGAGCAAGGCCGTAGGGCTGGCACGTTATTGTTTTCAGACAGTGAAAGCCCATCTCACGGGGACAGACCCATTCATCCGGAACTCCACTGCCAGGCAGGAAAAGTAAGTGGTTTTCTCCTCCCTCTGGGAGTAAGATGTGCTCCTCTGAAGGAGCCAGGCAAGCCCGCCGTCACTGGATCGCTGAGAGGGTCCCCACACCATTCAAGGCTCCCTGGGAGCTGTCACATCTGCTCCAGCCCTTAGCCACCCCCATCTCATGTGGGTGGCCCCCATCTGTCTTTTCCCCCCACACACCAACCTGCACTGGAGGTGACAAAACGCTCATCACCCTCCCGACCTCACCAGCCACAGCCTGGGGATTACCACTGTGTGCTGAGCGCTCACTGCCACAGACACCGTCCTAAGCACACCATTAATAGTTTAGCCCTCAAAATTCACCCATTGTTTCCCATTTTATTGATGAGGAGATTGAGACTTGAAAAGGATAATTAACCTCAGTAGATAGTAACACCCAGAAGGAGAATTCACACACGTGCTTTTAATGTATATATTCTCTACTCCCTTCTGGGGGCTTGGGAATCTCGGGTTAGAAATACCCTCACACCCTTGACTTCCTCTAGCCCTTCTGTCTTCGGTCCAGTCATACATCCAACAAAACATTTAGTAGGCACTTACCATATACGAGGGACTGTGCTAGGCACTGAAACTGTAGAACTGAATAGTGCCCTCAAGGACATGGAGAGACAAAAATAAAGATTTCCAGTAAGTATAACATGTAGTAAGCCCTTTGCCTGTGGTAGGTGCTCGACGCACATTTGATCAAATAAAAATCACTTGAATTAAACCTCCAAAATCATTCCTCTGAGAGTAGGCAGCAAATCAGCATTTCTCTGCACGACAGGCTGAGGCATGTCAAGGAGAGTGGGAGCTGCGGGATGGGGGCGGAGGGGGGGGGCCCTTCTCTTACCGCTGAAACCACAAGCCTGCCCAAAAAACACAAGGAAATATTTTTGACCCCACAGCTAAGAGGATGCACCTCCTGTTATCTGTAGCTACACATAAAAACTAGCTTGACAAAGTTCAGTTGCAAGTCTCAAGAAAGGCTCCGTGTGTGTGCACGTGTGTTCATGCGTGTGTGTGTGCCAAGGGAGAGATTTTTGTTAAAGACCCTGATGGTTTAAGATGATTTATAATAGCCAAAGCAACTGTTTAAAGCAAACCCAATCCTGCTGGAAGCTAAACAATACCATTTCCGCTCAAACAAGCTATAGATGGGATCCCTCAGATTGGAAACGAAGAGTAAAAATATCTTAGTGATCTAGCAAGAAAGTTAAATTAAATGTTCATGTCTGTCCTATGATAGAGGAGAGGAAGACCAGCTTCTGGTGCCTAGAAGGCAATCCAGAGCCAACAAAGTTACCTGGCTAAGAATTTGGCACAGAGCTATGAGGGATACACATGCAGTTCATTATTATTATTATTATTAGCCATACCAGGCACTGGGCACTTTCTGCACAACATCTCCTTTAATTTTCCCAATGACCTTATGTAATCCCAGTGTTAGATGGGACCTCTAGCATCTCAAGATCAAGGGAAGACATTATAGACCGGGTTTGAAATGGCAAATGTGCCCAGTTATCTTGACCAGTTCCACCATGTCATTTACTTGAATTAGCATAAGGGATTTGGTGTTTAGCAAAGTGTTCAGTTAAGAAACTGAAATTAAGAAACTACTGATTTTCATGCTATCCATATTTTCTGTAATTCTCTTTTTTTTAACTTTCTATTTGAAAAAATGTCAATGAGCAGCTCTTCCTGGAGCATCCGTAGTGTGCTTGGCACTGTGCTAGGTGCTGGGAGGCAAGGATGAACACAATCAACCTGGTTCTTGCTCCTCTGATGCTTAGAGTCTAGTGAGGAAGTGAGGCCAACGAAATCATTACACGGAATCAGCTAAATCATCATAGGCTGGTCTCAGCTCTGCGGCGCTAAGGGAAAACCACAGAAGAGAGCTGTGCCTACACTTGGTGTAGAGTCTTAAAGAAGGTGGCACCACATCCATACTAGCAAGTGTTTGGGGTGGGGGAGGTACAGGGATTGCAGTGTGAGGGGACCCAAAAGAGAAGAGACCACTCCAGGGAGGAGAGTGGCAGCCGCTCCCCCTTTCTAGCTGGACAGTCTCCCCCAGGCTCTGCCCTGCGCAGAACAGGCCTTGGAGACTCTGTGCTTTGTTCCCAAAAGCCAGACGGCTTCCTTACATGGGAGTCATTCAGCTTTGGAAGGCTAGCTTCAGTGCCCAGCGACTGGTTTAACTGAATGTTTCCCTTCTCAATGAATTGCTTTGGCATTATTTAAGCCCAGTCATAATATTGTGGTTCACAGGAAACTAAAAAGTGACCTTTGTAAGTTGATCAAATCATAAAACTAATGAAAATGGATGGCTGGGGCTTCCAAAGGGGCCTGGAGACAGGCCTCCTCTAGGCTGCTCTGCCCAAGCTCCTTTTCAGGCAAACACTGCTTTTAAAAAATCTATTTTTGAAGTCTTTCTTTTCTTCCTGGCAGCCATTAATTCACGCCAGCCTGGACTAAATCCAGAGGTGTTGCTCTATAGCTTTTGCTGACCCATACATACACTGAGTACCATGTGAGTGTTTGTTCCCTAATGCTCCCCCAGCCAAGTCCCTCAGTGCGCACTTACTCCAAGACCATAACAGCCAAGAAGCTGGGTTTCATTTCGCTCCTCATGAGTAGAACTGCTCCAGCCTTTTGGAAATGAAAAGAGTTCTCTGGGTGCCAGACTACATGCTCACGTTAGCAATTAAGTGGGAGGTAAATCTACAAAAGGGAAGGGTCTGGAGACCACAGCCTCGAAAGTGCCTTCCCTGTGTGGGAGACAGGATGCTACGAGTGATGTCTCTCAGCGTCTGGCACTATCACTTACTGGTTGTGTGACAACTGGCAAGTGAGCCTCTGGAAACCTCCAGTTTTTCATCTGTAGATGAGGAGAGTAATGGCAGCTACACCAAAGGTAAAGCCCTTGGATCAACCCAGGACACAGAGACATTGTGTCACGAAGGACAGCAGTGTTATCATTTCTGCTTAGAATCCTAGAGGAGAATCTACCACGAGACAAGCACAATGGACACTTTGAGTCCTTAGGTCTCAGGCTGGCCTTACCCTGGGACTCAGGTGTTGCTTCCTGCTCCATCTGGGAGAATAAAGGACTTCCTGTCTGAGGAACTTCAAGGCCGCCTTGTTTGTGCTACACTGTTTTGATCTGGTTCTGACCTACTTTCCTGTTTCAGGTCTCCTGCTTTGCCTGCATGAGGCTGTACTCTTGGTTTGTAACCACCTGCCTTGCTCCTGCCTGCCCCTGGACTGTCCCTTCTGATGAATGACAGTGCCCTCTCCTCTTCCTCTCTGGCCCTTTTTGTCTGCACCCTGGTCACACCAATGTTCTAGCCTGACGGGTTGGAAAAATAACAGGTCCCTTTTTTCACATATAGTTTTATATAATTTCTCAGCTTGGGAAATGCTTGCAGAGATTCCAAGGATAAGTGTGCAAGTACCTTCATGTTGAGGGGCATTAGATTCAAATGATTCAGAAATGGAATCAAATTCAAGCTGGTGGCCATTTCACTGCCCTGGGGCTCCTCTTTTCTTCACCCAGTCAAAACCCTGAAACAGGGATACCATAGCTGCTCAGGTAAGACCACCATGGACCTTGACTTCAGGAGAGTTGGTGGAGAAGGCTTCTGAGGGTGGGACCTCTAGTGATTAGTGCTGGATGCATGGTAAGATGAGGAAACTGTAAAGGAACCTAGTCTGTTTGGCTTCAGTAAAAGAACCAAGTTCAACTTTTGGATGTGTGTGTGTGTTTGAAGGCTGCATGAGGGGACACCAGTCAGTGAGAGGGCCCTCTGACCACAGAGACCAGGAATGCGGGACCATTTTAGTTTTAAACTTGACTTTCTTTCCCACTCCTAGTGAATTTTGGAATTCATTCTCTCAGAAACAGTATGAAAGCATACACTGTATTTCAGGGCCTCGAATGCATTCCCAGGTCTAAAAAAAATAAAATGAGAAGGTTGAAGTGAGAAAATTTACTTTTCTAATTCCAGCCCTAGGCATTTGATTTGGGGTTCTGCTAAATGCTGAGAGAAGAGAAATATGGAAAAAAGTAGAGGAAGCACTTCAGGGCTCTGAGTGAGTGATAGAGGTATGGGTTAGGAGAGCTGGCTGCCCTGTCCCAGGCTGAGAGAGAAGGTCTATCACAGATGGCTTATCATGGAAAGAAAATCCTTCACCAGCACAGACTCCCAAATAAAAGCAGTAGAGCATGCAGAGCTAAGTTTAAATCCTGGCTCTGCCCCTTGCCAACTGTGTGGTCTTAGGCAAGTTATTTCACCTCTCTGATCCTCAGCTCCTTTGTCTGTAAAATAAAGAAGATAGTGCTCAGAGGCTTGAGTTAGTTTGCTAGAGCTGCCATAATAAAGTATCATAGGCCAGGAGGCTTAAACAGATAATTTATTACCTCATAATAAACAGGAGGCTAGAAGTCTGAGATCAAGGGGTTGGAAGGTTTGGTCCCTTCTGAGGTTGTGAAGAGGATGATATCCCAGGCCTCTCCCCTGGCTCTTGGTGGTTAGCTGGCATCTTTGACAGTCCTTTGCATGTGGCAGCATTGTCTACATGCCTTCATATGGCATTATCCCTGTGTATATGTCTCTCTGTCCAAATTTCCTCTTTTATGAGGACAACAGTCATATTGGATTAGGGGTCTACCCTATTTCACTGTGCACTTGATCTTAACTAATTTCATCTACAAAGACCCTATTTCCAAATAAGTCACATTCTGAGGTATCAGGGGTTAGGACTTCAGCATATGAATTTGAGGGGAAACAGTTGAACCCATGACAGCCTTGTTGTAAGAATTATAAAGTTAGACATTCATAAAAAGAGCTCTTAACATAGTCCCCATTACAAAGTAAGTGTTCAATAAAGGAAGCTATTGCTATTTCTATTTTTTTTGCTAAACCGTCATTTACTAAAGGTTTGTCTTTAGCTGGGTCAGATGACTGGAAAACAATCAGCTTCCATATATATCAACTATGTCATCTAATCTAGGACATGTGTGTGCACAGGAGGTGGGGGTACTGGGCTGTGGGAACTTCTGTGCTAGGTCTACACAATGTCCATACACGGGCCAGTCCTCCTGGCAAAGGTATGGTTATGGACGTGCATGTTTTGAAAATTATACAGGAAAATCTCTTTGCTCCAAAATCCAACCCCCCTGAAATTTAACCGCAAGAGTCACACAGGATTAGCTGCCAGTCACTCAGAGCTCATTTTTCTTGAAACTCAGGACTAGGGAAGGAGGAAGAAGATGTCTTTCCAGAGCCTGAGTCCTGTCGGGGGAAAGCAGGCCTGGTATAAAACTCCTGGGAACATGCCTGAGAGTCGGTTACCTGGAAAGTAAAGGGACCCAGAGGGAGGAAGTGATTGCACAATAGAGTGACTCTCACCAGCTCTGCAATTTGCCCCTGTAGTAAACCAAGAGGACTAGGCTCCTCTGTGCAACCAACGGCTGTTGACCCTAAGGCAAGAGCATGTGCTGAGGCAGCTGAGGCCTGTCCCAGGTATTCCATGCACTCCAGCCTCCTGGCCATAAGAAGAGGTGAGAGCACAGGACGAGAAATCCCATCCTGAGGCTGAAGTGCTGCCCCATGCTCTGCAGCAGCCTTGCTGTGTGACACTGGACAAGATTCTTTCCCTCTCTGGGCCTTGGTGGCCTCATCTGTAAAATGAGTGGCTGAACTACCTTCTCTCCACAGACCCTGCTGGCCTAACATCCTTTGATATTCTGAATCGGGCTCAGGCCCAGCCCCAAAGTCAGTTAGAAAGAAACTGCTGAATTATGAGCGTCATGAGGGATAAGGTGGTCTTCAGCTTAGGCTTCTTTCTGGCTGGACTGCTGCTGTGCTGAGGTTGGGCCTCTGGAGCAGGCTTTTGGAAGGAAGAAAAAAGAAGGAAACATCATCTGCCTGTATTAAAAAGGAAAGAGCAAAGTGCCATCTGATGAAAAGTGCGACTCAGGCTTGCCCATACCCATCTTTGAAGCGTGCAAAGGCACCTTCCCTGAATAGTGTGAGTGAATGTGATGAATGAGGCTATTTGATTACCCAGGATGAAACTGGCGAGCCAGGCTCTCTGTGTTTTATTTTGCCTAATGGCTGTAATAAGAAATCACGCCGTCATCTTTTCATAAGTGGGAGCCAGTGGCGAGGCTTACGAGTAGTTATGCGTCTGCAGCTCTTCTGAAGACCCCACTTCTCTCCTGGAGCCTACGGGAGATTGCGAACGTGGAGGGGTCTCTGATGAAGTCTCCACCAACATCAAAGTAATTGGATCACTTTGTCAATTCCGTTAACAGCCCATCAGTTCAATTTCCTTTTGTAAATTTAGAGTCGATAACCAGTACCTAGTACAGCAGCTGGCGTCAAGTTACATGCTTCAAAAATATTTATTAAATGAATTAATCAATGAGGGAATGGAACAATGAGGGAATGCATGAATAATGGATGGAAACCTTGTAGGTAAGGGGGAAAAATATATAGATGAGTTTTTAGCTCTTCGTGTCAAATAGACCTAGTATTTAATGGGACATGAGAGACATTTGTGTTGTAGGATCCAACAGTACATTCCTTAGTGATAAACACAAAGATGCCTACTCTTTCCCTCACCTGCTATGTAAACTGAGGTTGCTCAGCCTTCAGTTTTTTCATCTCTAAAATGAGGATAATAATAGTACCAACGTAGCTCAAATGAACGATGGGAAGATGGAATGAGATGGTACGTACGAGCACTAATCACTCTTTGTGGCCCAGTGTGCTCTGGATTAGGCTGGGTGAGAAGAACTGGCCCCACGTGTGTGCCACAGATGCACGAGGCAGCTGCCTTTATAGCCTGATTTCAAAGAGCAGATAAGGCCCTTTTCTCCCATACATCATCCCACTGACCTGAAGTGTGCCTAAAATTCCTACTCTTAGAATTCTCTTTGGGCTAAAGCAATGCCCAGAGAAGTCCAATTAGTGACATAAGTTACATGAGAAGGTGAACACATTCAGCCGTTAGCCACCTGTTATTTCCCAAACTTGAATCTGCCTTCAGAAGACAGGGAAGTGTGCACAGTCATTAAAGCCTTGGCTTTGGAGGCACTCTGTTCAAGTCTAGGCTGTGCTATTTACTAGCTGTGTGACCTTGGGTAAATTACTTAACTTCTCTGTATCTCAGTGTTCTCAGTTATAAATGGCTAATGATATTTGCTTCTTGGTGTTACCATGGAGATAATATGAGATAATGTACATTATTAATACAATTTTTAGCCCATTGAAGATATTCACATGAACATTGTTCTGGACTGAATATTTTGTCCCTGAAAAATTTATATGATGAAGCTGTAATCCCCAATGTTCCAGTATTAGGAAGTGGGGCCATTGGGAGGTAATTAGGTGTAGATGAGGTCACAATGGTGGAGCCTCCATAATGGGATTATCCTCATAAAAGGAAGAAGAGACCAGAGCTCTCTCTTTCTCCATCATGTGAGGATGCAGTAAGAAGGTGGCCATCTACAAGCCCAGGAGGAGAACCCTCACCAAGAGCTCAACTGTGCTGGCACCTGGATCTCAGACTTTGAGCCTCCAGAACTGTGAGAAATAAATGTCTATTGTTCAAGTCACTCAGTCTGTGGCATTTTGTTTTAGCAGCCCAAGCTGACTGATACAAACAAGAAGGTAATTCTCAAAGATTTCCAACAATACCTGGAGCAATAGCAGCATTATTGAAGCAAGTTGCAGCTTCCAAAGTGACCACTTTGAAGGACCTCCCTCATCTTCATGTAGCCCCTTTCCCACCCATGCAAATTAGTGTACATTGACTGGTCCACACTGTAGGTGAACCCTGCTGGAACGCACAGAGGATTAGGGAAAGTCAATTGAAAGAGGTAGTCTGGAAATGGAGGCCAGAGAGATGAATAGGCTGGGTTGGGAAATGGGGAGAGAGAAGTTCATTGCTGCTTCCTTGTGACTGACACCAGACAGGAGTCCCTGGCTTACTGTCTCCCCTGCCTCTCCCTCCCTACGCTGTTCCCCATCCCTCACCCCCATCTCCTCCCAAAGGGAGCCAAGGACAAAGATTTCTCCTCCTCCTTCAGAAACCGCTGCTTTCAGTTCATTCATTTGCCCCCACATTTTGTCACTCAGGATGCTGGGAGGCTGCTCCCTGTCCCTTGTTTCCCGACCATCACATCAGGGTCAAGGAGGAAGTACCAAGCTAGAGCATCTAAGGGCAAATGAATTCTAGTCTTTTACTGATTTTATAAATCATCTTTCTCTTTTGACTGAAACCTTACCTTACCTCTTTGCCCCAGAATAGAATTGAGGACACCACAACGTCTGCCCACCCAGATATTCCACCTTCACTTTTCTGGGGGACAGCGGGATTCCGGGGGTAGTGGAGAAAGAGACACACACAGAACAACTACATGCAGGGCCATACTTGGGTTGCAGCAGAGAAAGGGGTTAAATGGAGATTTTCTTCTCATATCTTATTGAGATGTTTTATGGCTCCAATCTCAAGGGAAGTGAGCAGTTTGCACATTTACCGCTTCCTATCAGTCGACCATCTGTAGGCACCACCTTTCACAAAGAGCTTATACATTAACTGGTCACTTTATCATTCTAATATATTTGGAAAATCAAAAACCAGCTGTTATAAAGCTATAAACTAGAGACTTTATTACACACTGTTTATCATTACTTTAATATTTGAAGATTCATAATGCATGGACTTTGAGATCTATCTGTATTGCCGAGGAGGCCAAAGTTTATTTCCCTAATAGTATGCAAATGGAGGCTTTATACCAGATAATGAATAATCACTTTAGATTAAAGGCTGAATTTTCTTTTAGTGGTACTGGCAGTGCAGCCTTTTGCATGCAGTTAATAATTAATTTAAAGAATTACCACTTCAGTGAGCCCTGCTTACATTATTTATTAAGTGTAATTAAAGTATTTATTAGTCAAGTAATAAATGAGGGACGACCCCCAGTACCTTCACAGTGTTGTAAAATAATCACAGACCATGTTTATCTGCAGAGCAAGACTGAATGAGGCTCATGTGGGTTCTTAGGTTGTTCAGGATCTTTCGGTGCGTCGTCAGTGTACCTTAACGCTGGGTGCAGGTCTGGCGTGCCCACCTGCTTGTTGGCTTGGTTCAATCCACAAAACCTGAGTGCCTTGGCTTTTTCTATTGTTGATCTGTGTTTGCTGATTTAGAAGCAAAATAAAGGGGATTTCTTGGTTCAAGCTAATACCCTGAGGCTACCATGTTCCTTGAAGCTTAAAATGGCTGTTCCAACATTGCTATCTTGGAATTTCTTGAAGGGCTGCTGAAAGCATTGCCTATAATTAAGATAACTATATAATTCATTGTCCAAATGAGGACAAAACCAGGACAATTTTTTCAAAAATGAAAGAGGATGTTATTGATAATAATATATAAATTGAGAGGGTCTAGGCAAAGCAGAACTGAACCTCCGAAAATTAACATGGCTTTTATCCATTCAGCTGGGTTGCTTCTACCAGATTGTGAATATGAGAATCAGTTTCTACTCATGACTGCCACTCAACACACAAGGTCTTAGATAAAACCCTGGACTCACACCTTCCCTCGATTTTAGGCAACTTGGGTCTGCCCTTGGTCTCCTTCAGGAAACCTTTCCTTGTCCCTCCAACCAGAAATGACCACACCCTCCTCTAAATCCCACCATACTGCTTACACCTCTGTGCATGTCTCACTGGCTGGCAGTAACTCCATTTATGTATTTACTTTAAAATCTGTTCCGTGAAGAGACTGCAAACTCTTTGAGGAAAAAGACAGACAGTACTTGTAAATTTTTAGTTCTTTCAACGTCCTTCCCTTGGTGCCTCACTAAAAGCGGGTACGTAATAAACATTTACTAAACAGGTTTTATAGTTTGGAAGACCCAACTCTTATCTTTCTAACCAGAAGAGAAGGTAAAATTTCAGTCCGGGATCACTGGCCAGAATCTGTAACTGAACAGATGAGCCCATGGAGTGGACGTAAGCAGAGGAAGGTGTGGCCAGCAGGCAACCATCCCAAGGGCCATTCAGGTCTGCCATGGAAATCACTAGAGAGTGGAATTAACCACAAATCGACAAAAAAGTCTGAAGACCCACTCCAGTCCAACCAGTGCCTCGTTGGTCCTAAGGTATCATGTTCATCCTTTGTTCTCTGAGTCCCTTATTGGGAAAGTTCTCCATCCTATGCTGGCTGAAAAACGAGGATAAAACCTAACAGAGTGTATACAGGTTAAGAGACTTTCCTGAGTTTACCCAGATGACTGGGGCATCTCTGCATATCCTACTTCCTCATCTATGTGATCCCATCTACCGCACATTCCACCTCCTCTCTGAAGCCTTTTCCTGACTGCCTCTCTGACCATTTAAAAATCCACATTGGGGACTTCCCTGGTGGTCCAGTGGTTAAGAATCCATCTTGCAATGCAGGGGACGCCAGTTTGATCCCTGGTTGGGGAACTAAGATCCCACATGCCATGGGGCAACTAAGCCCACACACCGCAACTACTGAGACCATGCGCTCTGGAGCCCACGCACGCCACAACTAGAGAGAAGCCCACGCACCGCAATGAAGAGTCTGTGAGCTGCAATGAAAGATCCCGCATACCACAACGAAGATCCGACGCAGCCAAAATAAATAAATAAATAAATAGTTTAAAATAAAATAAAAATAAAAATCCACATTGTCTATTCCTCTTGTTTCAACCCTTTGTATCCGTGGGTTGCATAAACCTTTGGCTCTTCAGAAAAGGATGCTGCCTTCTCCTTTTCCTACACTTCCCCACAGTGCTGGGCATGCAGTAGGTGCTCAGCAGTGAAGAAAGGAGAACCAGACCTTATCCAGCTTTTCCTGAACCCTGCCTTCTCCCCGCTCCTGCCTCCACCCTCACTCACTTCCCAGGATCCCACATGAAGGGTATTGTCACTTATCAAAAGACGTGACCGTATTAAAAAGGAAAGGAAGCGATGTGAGGTCAAAGTTAAAGGGCCTGACTGGCATTTGAGAAAGCAAACTCAAAGAATCAAGCTTCACGTTTAAAAATAGCCAACACTACTAAGTCCAAACTTGTGGGCTTATAAATTGATTTGTCTTTGGGCCCTTTACAGAGCTGTTTCCAGGCGACCGACAGGTTGGCCGTATATCATGTGCGCTCAGGCCTCCTGCTGTGGCAGCCTGCTCCTGACCTCTTAATCAAGCGGAGTGCTGGGCACGGAGAGGAGATATGCGATCACTTATGGAAACGCCCAGCTGGCGTCGCTCCCACAAACCATCTGCCTGTCTCGCTATGGTCAGACTGACTGTCTGCTAATGCCCCCTTCTCCAATGAGCCATTTATATATTTCCTCAGTCTTTTTTTAAGTGGAAAACAAATAGCATTATTGGATGTGCTCTGCCTGGCTGCAGCTGTGAATCACAAAGTTGGAAATCAGTCCAAGATAGAGTCAGACATCACATTCTTTGCTTGGTTGGGGAGAGGTCCAAACTGCTGATCTAGCCTCATTTGGTCTCTGATATTTTATTTATCTATAAATTTGACATGGCTCTGTTAGGAAACATCTTGCTATTGTGCATTTTCCCATTCTTTTTGATTCCAAAGGGAAGGAGCTTTTGCTTTAGTTGGAACCCAGGGTCAAGATTTCTTCTTGGTCTTGTCAGGAGGTAATCAGTGTAAAGGCAATACAACGTGAGGGTTACATGCAGCTGGTAGCAGCAGGGATGGGAGAGGGGTGATAGAGATTTGGCATAATTCCCCTTGGCTCATTGTTACTTACCAAAGAAGTCAGTAATAGATAACAAATACAGAATAGTGGGCAGAACTAGATGAACCTGGGTGAGAACTTTGCCCATCATCATTGTCCCACTCAACTAGGATCGAATGAGTACTGCTGGGGAGGACAACCTCATGCCCTCTAAGTAGAGAACACATAATCCCTATGTCTGCAAGGTAACATTCTGGGAGTCAGTTAATCAGCCAATCAGCAAGTCAACACTGACTGTATCCTCTACGCCTGTTTGAGTTCCCCCAGAAGCAGACCTAAGGTAATGATGTGAGTGCAAACCATTTAGTTGGAAATCACAGGTAACACCAGGAGAGAAACAGGGCAAGTAATATGGGGGAGAAAAGGCAGTGAATGATGGCAACATCCTTTATTTAGCCAGCTGCTGCTGTGTGCCACTGGAGCCTAACTCATGAGGAAACTCTGGGAAATGGTGCAAAACACATGACTCACAACCATTTCAAGCAGTGAGGGAGTTGGGGTGTTTATACAGCAACTCCCAAGAGTCATTGATTTGAGGGCTATTTCTAGGGGGGATAACTCTTTGAAACTCTGGCCCCCCATATATTCATAGAGCAAGCTTTCCTTCACTGAAGCTGAAGGAAGGAGAGCCTTCAGGCCCAGAAATGCAGAAACTAGCAGTTGTAAGTTAGCTGGAGCCCACTGAAGGGTCCAAGGAACATGGGTGGGGCTCTGAAAGCACCTGCTGCAGAACCAATCCTTAGATGAGGGGCTTTGGGGGAAGCCAGAAGTTGAAGATACACTTTCTATGTTCATCATGCAATCAGTTTGGAAGGATAAAACTATTAGAAAGCAATCCAACAATCAAGCACTAAGTGCCATGATGAAGACTGAGTCAAATAGCAGTTGAGGGGAAGGAAAAAGTAACCATTAGGAAAGTTCCATGAAAAACTAGGATTAAATTAGGACTTGAAGAATCGGTAGGATTTGGATACGGAAAGGAGGGGAAGAAAGGTTGGGATAAAATTATTTCCAAAATTAGGTCCAAAAGCCAAATTGAAAAATAAACAAATAATCAAATGGAGAGGGGAATGAACTCTTCCCTCCTATTCATGTTCACATTATCATCTTAGAGATATTTTCACTATATCCCCGATTATACTCCAATAAACCATTTTTGTTTTAAGTTTCTTGGCATCTTAATTCAATGGTCAAAGAGATTTGGATTAGCTTACTTCTAAATTCCTTTTCTATCATAAATTTTAAAAATCATGGGTCATCAATAAACTATTCGAAGGACTAATGATATTCTATTTTGAAATATAATTTTGCTGGTTACGTGAATAATCACCTCCTGATTTATCTCTTTGCCCATTCAGCAAGTTAAACCTCAGTGAACCAGAACTGTTAACAATTTTAGGATTGGGGGGTTGCTCATATAAAGGGTGGGGACAGCTGGGGAGATGTCTGGTCACATGTCCCTTTGACTGGATATGTGTGTAAGAGATGTCCTTGGCTGCTGGTCTGACTGTTGATGGGAAACAAGACGGTGCTTGGGTTTAGCTGAGAGCTTAGACTCAGAGAAGCCTGAGTTTGAATCCCAGGTCTGCTATTTATCTAGTTTGTGACTTTGGCAACTTGACCCCTGTAGGCCTCAATTTGCACATCTCTAAAATGGAGGTGATAACCACTGTCAGAGTTGTGGGAAGGATTAAAAGGAACAGTGCCTGTAAAGTATGCAGCCCAGAGTCTGAAACACTAATATACAATGATAACAATCCAATATACAATGAAAATGGGAAAAAAGTGCATTAAAAAAACCCCACAAGTGCATCATCGATACTCATCAAAGGGTACATGCCCTTCCTGTTTCAATGCTTCTTATCGCTGGGTTTTACATACTACACACTAAATCCATTGTATTAGTTCTTACTACATGTAAGTGAGATGGAAATTTTGCATTTCTGGCTGGGTTCCTCGCATTTTAGTCCATACATGCATTTCAAGTTCAGGACAAACAACACAACAGAAAAGGAACAGAAGTTTAAGTTAACACCATAGTAATAAGGGGTTTTAATTGGCATTAATTTGATGTATCAATTATTTTTCTTGTCATTTTCATTTTTCTCTTCAACACCACGGACTAGAAGGAAATCGGTTTCTTTGTGAGTTTTGCTCCAAGGACAGCTTCTCTGTGGTGCTGGCAGCAAGTCACAAGTCAAGGCCATGAGGGGCTAAGAGTCTGGCTAGACAGAGGCAAAGTCAGACAGGTGAAAAATGGGGCAAGGGGTAAGAGCTATGAAGGGTAGCTAGGGTCTGAGTTGGGTCTGAGGAATTCTTCCCACAGCATCAGACAACATCAGAGACCGGATCTCAAGCAGAGGGCAGTGTCTTTCTCCCTTGTGGTGGTCAGGAAAGGCCCACTGCAGCAATTACTTGCACAGTGGCCTGACCCGGGGTGCCCACACGCTTATGGCCCAACCCGGACACATCAGGGAGCAGCAGGAGGAATTATTAATCACTCCTCTGAGACAGCTGGTGCAACAAGGACCGTCCCAGGCAGACCAGGGCCCACAGCCTTTCAGCCTGGGGGCTCTTCCTCCTTTTCACTTGGAAGCAGACCCATCTCCTCAGCCCCATGTTGCCTGAGAAGTCCAGCCCTCAAGTTGTAAGATCCCACCAGTTCCCAAAAGCTTGCTCTCGCCCCATTTCTCTTTCTTAGGGATGGATGTGAGGAGCCTCTCTCTGCCCCTGGACATGTCCATGGCTCTCCAGCAACCCCATCTCAGGCTTGGACACAGGGTGATGAGACGAAGGCACAAAATTGCTTCAGGAGGTGCTTAGGAGGTGAAGAAAAGCTCAGTAATCAAGACAAATCATATTTCAAAGCAAAGTTTTTAAAAATCAAAATTAATGCAGGGGCTTCCCTGGTGGCACAGTGGTTGAGAGTCCGCCTGCTGATGCAGGGGACACGGGTTCATGCCCCGGTCCAGGAAGATCCCACATGCCGCGGAGAGGCTGGGCCTGTGAGCCATGGCCGCTGAGCCTGTGCGTCCGGAGCCTGTGCTCCGCAACGGGAGAGGCCACAACAGTGAGAGGCCCGCGTACCAAAAAAAAAAAAAAATTAATGCAAAACAACTATGATGAGCAGAATATCAAAAAATTCAAATAAAGACAGGATCAGTAGCAGCACTGCACCCAGCCACGCAGGAGCCAGAGGCAAAAGGAAAACCCAGCCATACTGACTTTTCTTTATTTAAGATCTTTTTTTTTTTAACATCTTTATTGGAGTATAATTGCTTTACAATGGTGTGTTAGTTTCTGCTTTATGACAAAGTGAACCAGTTATACATATACATATGTTCCCATATCTCTTCCCTCTTGTGTCTCCCTCCCTCCCACCCTCCCTATCCCACCCCTCTAGGTGGTCACAAAGCACCAAGCTGATATCACTCCCTGTGCTGTGCGGATGCTTCCCACTAGCTATCTATTTTATGTTTGGTAGTGTATATATGTCCATGCCACTCTCTCACTTTGTCACAGCTTACCCTTCCCCCTCCCCATATCCTCAAGTCCATTCTCTAGTAGGTCTGTGTCTTTATTCCCGTTTTACGCCTAGGTTCTTCATGACCTTTTTTTTTTTTTCTTAGATTCCATATATATGTGTTAGCATACGGTATTTGTTTTTCTCTTTCTGACTTACTTCACTCTGTATGACAGACTCTAGGTCCATCCACCTCACTACAAATAACTCAATTTCGTTTCTTTTTATGGCTGAGTAATAGTCCATTGTATATATGTGCCACATCTTCTTTATCTATTCATCTGTTGATGGACACTTAGGCTGCTTCCATGTCCTGGCTATTGTAAACAGAGCTGCAATGAACATATTCGTACATGACTCTTTTTGAATTATGGGTTTCTCAGGGTGTATGCCCAGTAGTGGGATTGCTGGGTCGTATGGTAGTTCTATTTGTAGTTTTTTAAGGAACTTCCATACTGTTCTCTACTGTGGCTGTATCAATTTACATTCCCACCAACAGTGTAAGAGGGTTCCCTTTTCTCCACGCCCTCTCCAGCATTTATTGTTTCTAGATTTTTTGATGATGGCCATTCTGACTGTTGTGAGATGATATCTCGTTGTAGTTTTGATTTGCATTTCTCTAATGATTAATGATGTTGAGCATTCTTTCATGTGTTTCTTGGCAGTCTGTATATCTTCTTTGGAGAAATGTCTATTTAGGTTGTCTGCCCATTTTTGGATTGGGTTGTTTGTTTTTTTGTTATTGAGCTGCCTGAGCTGCTTGTAAATTTTGGAGATTAATCCTTTGTCAGTTGCTTCGTTTGCAAATATTTTCTCCCATTCTGAGGGTTGTCTTTTGGTCTGGTTAAGATCTTGATATTTCATTCACTGTGGACTTTTTCACCGTTTTTTTTTTTTTTTGAATATTGGGTATTATTTATCTTGGTGAGTCTTTTGGCACCTCCTTCAATTTTGTGCCTAAATCTAGTGCTTCACTTACCTCACCCTAATCCTGATGAGGAATTCTACTTAATTAACAATAGCTGCCACTAGCAGGTACTTGGTGGGAATGTGGCCTTGGGCTAAATGCTTTGCTTGTTGAATTCATCCACAATCCACATGAGGTAGGAACTCATGAATCCTGCCCTCTTGGTCATCCAAAATTCTCACTTTCTTATAGAATGAATTAAGTTTAATGCTGAAAGAGCCACTGAAACATTCTAATCCTCAGCTTTCTTTATTCACATGAGAATCCTGATGCATGTTACAGTGGTTAAGTGACTGCCCCAGGGTCACACAGCTGCTTGAGACTAGCATTCATTCGTTCACCCAGCTTATGTTTATTGGGCATCTACTCTGTCTTCTACTGTAGACACTGGGAATAGAACAACAACAACAGCAACAGCAACAACAACAAAAACTGGTGTCCCTGCCCTCCTGGAACTTACATTCTAGTGTGGGAAAGCAGTTAATAAACAAGCATAGATATACATAAACAGACAAGGACAATAGCTATGAAAAAAACGAAGCAGGGTAACAGGGAGAGGAGTGATGGAGTGAGACTTTAAGGTAAAGCAACAGGAAGCCATGAGGATGGGATGGGGGTGATGAGAGCTAGTTCTAGGGTAAGGTTTCCCCACATTGACATTACTCTATTGACATTTGGGGCTGGATAACTCTTTATTGTGGGGACTGATCTGTGCCTCGTAGGATGTTTAGCAGCATCCCTGGCCTCTACCTACTTGATACCAGTAGCACTGCCTTCCCAGTTGTAATGACCAAAAATGTCCTCAGACATTGCAAATGTCCCATGGGGAGTAAAACTGTCCCCAGTAGAACCGCGGGTCTAGCCACAAAGACAAGTGCAAAGGCTTTACTAAGTCATGCTTCCCATAGCTCAGCACCACAGGTCAATCCCAGCCAGCCCTGAGCACCCACTACCTGCAGAGTCGGCTTGTCTCTCATTCATTTCACACTGGCTGCTGGCTGTTGGTCTCCTTTCATCCACAAGAGTGAAAGCTCCCTGGGGGCAGGTGTCCAGCCTTCACTCCTCTCTGTTCCTCGAAGGCCTGGGCTCTGTATATGGTGACTGTGTCTGCACAGTCCTCTCTGCCCCTCCATGCCGGAGACACCCTCCAAGGGCTTGGGGCTCAGGCCGGCTCTGGAGGACAGTGTCCCTGCGCAGCAGCCGAACCACGCTCTCCTGTGAATTGCCCTCTGCACATACTTAAGGCTGTGCAGCTTTCACAAGAGGGATGGCATGTGATGAAAGTTCACCTTCCACTCAATTAACCTTGAGAGAGAAGGTTTTTTTCCTTTTCTCCCACAAGAGATTTTTTTTTTTTTTTGATGACCTTTTTGAAGCATCTTATTTTCTGGGCAAAAAGCCAAATGATACATTCTCTTCCCAGCTGCAGGGCTGTTGCAGATTTTCAAAGCCGAGGTAAAGACAGTCTTTGGAATAAGTGCAAGGTGGGCAGTGAGGCTGGGAAATGTGAGAAAATGCCTTATTATTCCAGCCAAGTTTTGCCTGGAGGGATGGAGCCTTCATGGAGCACGAGCCTTCAGGAACCACTGAGATGCAGAAACCTGGAGACCTCAGGGCTGCCAGGCACTCCCCCCAATTAGGGAGCACACATGAATACAAATTTAAAAAATCAATTCCACTTTGGGTGAAAGTTGAATATTAATAAGTCATAACAAAGCACATCTTGCATAGTACTTTGCAATACCTGAAGAGTGTTTTTCACATATTTAATCTCTTTGAGTCTCAAATTCAGCTATCAAATAAGATTGAATCTTATTTAAGACTGAATCAGCAGAGTAGAATAAATAGTAATAGCCCTTTTTTTCAATGGATTTGATGGACAATGGTCCCCCAAAGCTCCCCTACCTGATCCCAGATGTGTAGCTCTCTGGTGATGGGTTTAGAGAGGAATAGCACATGCCTCCTCTCCCCCTCCCCCCATGGGGAGCTCCAAATTCAGCCGCATGTATGTTCAGAAGGGAAAATAAAAGAAAGCACCCAAACCAGCGCCATTTCCTCGTGGCCTCACCTTTGGCAGCTCTGGTGGCAAAGTGAGTTTCCTGAAAGTGGCCAGGTTTGCTTTGCACCACAGTTTTGCCCCATCTCTCTGAATTCCAGAGGCAAGTTGGGAGACTTCTAGAATTGTAGGAGCATTGTTTGAAAGCAACAGGCTAGAGAGTCACTGGGTGGTGGCTTGTTTCATGGGGAACGGGAAGTTGTGGTTGGGAGTCAGGAAGGGTGAATAAGGTAAAAAAAAAAAAAAAAGGCAGAAGAGTCTTATGGTTGAGAGCACAGTCTCAGGAGTTGGGCTGCCTGGGTTCCACTTCTGGCTCTGACACTTACCATCCACTTGACCTTGGCCAAGTTCACTTTAACCTCACGGTGCCTCCATTTTCCCATCTGTAAAATGGAAATAATAAGAGTAGCTTCCTTCTAGGGATGGGAGGAGAAGAGATTTCTAGGATTCAGATACTTTCTGATGGAGACCTGGTATCAAGAATCAAGTCTCTGAGAGGGGGTCAGGGAAGCTGAAGACATGGACCAGCGAGCTCTCCCTAGAAAGCCCTATTGAGAGGCGTGCTGAGGGGCAGGTGCAACGTTGGGGGATTGCTCTTTATGTTGAGGGGGCTGGAAAGAGCCTACACTGGGGATTTCAGGGCGATAGATGTTGAAGAAATGCCTGCCGGGTGGAGGCGCTGCTGCCTAACATCTGTCTTGCTACAGCCCCAGCCAGGAACCGAGCAGCACAAAGGGGCTTCCTGGAATGTTTGCGGCAACAGGCACTAATGTAAAGGCATCTCTTAAGTCCCGGTTCTTATCATTAGTCTCCATTTGCTGTCACAGGATGAAGGACTGGTGATTTGTGTCCCATGAAAATGTTCTTCCCGGAACATTAGGGAAGAGAAATTGGCATTACAGCAAAACCCAGAGCAGTCCCACAGCTTCTGGGCAGGGATCCCCCCACTCAGGGGGTGACGCTCAGGAAGAGAAGCCTTCCCTTTGGACTGTGGGGGCCCCGCACCTCAATCTTTTCACACCTCCCCCGCCCCCCGCAAAAGAGTCTTCTATTCTTCCTGAAATTGGACTTGAAATGAGCAACCAGCCTTGTGTTGATTTCATCAACACCTCTGCTGACCCATCAGCCATTTCCACCTCCATGAGTTAAGTTAGAAATGGAAGAAAGCTTAGAATATTTCTAGCTCAGCTTCCTTTTTCTGCAGAAGAGCAAACTGGGACCCAGAGAGATTTTCAACTTGCCCAAGAGCACACTTATTAGTTATGTGACAGTCCCTGAGTCCCAGTGTCCTCATAGGTTTGTGGAGCTGTGACAGCAAAGTGGGGGATGGTGGGGGGAGTCACATCTCCCAAAGTCTGGACGGTATGTGAAGTGACCCTGCCCCATAACCTTTCACAGTTCTAGTAAAGTTAGAAAACCTACAAGAGGTTTGCTGCAAGTCAATATCCTGATGTACAGAAAGCTATATCTTGGGTACAAATGACAGTGAAATGGGACAGTCATACTGAGGTGTTCTGTGTATAATGGGGAAGAGCTGAGCTGGGAGAACTGTGTGTGACCATTAGTTCGGGGCTGGGGCTGGACTGTGGAGATCCCTCAGTCTGTCAGTGCAGCACATCCACTGAGTGAATGATTCTGTAAGAGTACTTGTCGAATGCAAACTCCCTCTGGCAGCAAAAAGAGCTCCAGCCCAGGTAGGAGAAGCTAACCTCTCCCCAGGGCTCCCTTCTCCCAAGCTCCAAGCTAATGAGTGTCTTTGGTAGGGACAGAGAGGGTGGTCTAGTCAGCCCCAAAGGGAGGTGCCACGGAGACTGGGCATTCTCTGAGCTCTGGCCACACCTTCACAAGACCTCGGTGTACTTGACCTCCAGATGCTCTTGAGGAGGATAAACACTCTGTCCTCAGTGCCCTCACCTCCCTGCTTCCTAGAGACTTTGTTTGTCCTTCAGAGAGCTTTCTCACTTGGCCACACTGAGGGCGGTCCTTGTGGTGCTGCACAAATGCCCTGTGTGTTGCCTGGAATGAGCTGCGTGGCCTTGAGTGGGTCACCTCCCAGCTGGGCCTCAGGTCTCTCTGCTGTGAAAAGGGGGAGGCGAGTGGCTGGACTGGAAGCTTGTGGAAGGCCAGGACGGCAACTTGCAACCTTCTATTTGCAGGCCTCACCAGGGCCTGTACACAAGCAGGCTCAGAAAACATTCAGGAATCTGGGGAAAATGCAGCCCCCTCCAGTACTGAAATATGGGGATGAGATTTGGAAGCTAGAAGCTCTGGTGCGTTGACCTTTGGGTGGCTTTGATCATGGCTTTGAGGGAAGAGCTCCCCTTTAGGAAAACATATAAATAAGTGGTGAAGGCCACCGTGACCCAGCTACAAGACACGAAACTGAGCTTGAGGAACTTCGCAGAGCCCTGGAGACAGCTGCATGCAGCCCTGCTTGTCTCACCCTCGGCCATTTCCAACTGGGCACAAAGTATCCCCATGTGCCCCCATCCAAGCCCATCCTCCTCGGTCAGTGGACTATATTCTGGACTCTTCCAACTTCTTGGCTCTCTCTAAGACAGCGCCATTGGGTTCTGAGGGATTAAGAGGCCATTTTCATGAAGATATGGTTGATCTAGTATCTTCTCAAGCATATTCTTTTCTGGTAGGAAATAATGCTGCCTTAAACCAATGATGGTTCAACATGGCACCATTTGGGGCAGCCACCAAAGTAGGGTAAAGGAGAGAACATAGAGGCTGAGAACTCACTGACGGCACTGCACAAATCACACACTGACTTTTCACCTCTTCTCCCTACCACCACCTCTGGGCTGTACCCTCTTACTGAAGTCTTGGAGTGCCATCCCACATGTACACACCAGGGTCCCCCACTCCACCGCGGGGTATAGCCAGCCCAGAATTTGTGATTCAAGGGGACTTCCTGACTGCTCCTGAAAGCCCTCCTTGATAGAACTTTACTCTGCAAAAATTTCAACTTAGAGGAAAATGGGGTTGAGAGGTGTGGGCTGTAAAAAAGCTAAGAAAGCCGTAACAAAGTTTACTCAAACCAATGCACTAAAGAAAGAAAATATCAATAACAGTTCACACCTTAAATTAGTAATAATGGGCACTAATATGTTCTGTGCTATTTATTCCTTTACCACTTCTCCCTCCCTGGAAATTTTTCACAGTCTCCCTCCCCTGCAGCTTTACTGAGATACTTGTAAATTCATGTTGCTTTGTTGCAGAAAATACTCACCCTAAGAAGCATTCGGAATGCATGGGCCTGGTCCTTGTGTGCCTTTAAGATTTTACTGGCTCCTGCCTCCTGAGTCTTGCTGTGTGATTTAGAGGCTGGAGAGAGAAAAGGCTTTGGCTCGCCTTTATTTAACTTATTTGGAAGCCAAATGAATATTTCTCAAACCTTTTCCCAATACCTAGTGTCCTAGGACCAGTCTTTTCCTCCAGATTTCACCTTCCACCTTCTTCACAAAGGCCATCCGAGGCCAACATTATTTTCTGCAATTAATTTTATCGTCTCCCAAAAACTCACTCCTTGCTTCTGCCCACTTTACCCTATTTTCTATTTCCTACTCCACCCTTTCCAAGTCCTTCTTCTTATTATTTTTCCTGACACTGACAACTTGCTGGTCTTAGGTTAGTTGCTGAGCAGACATACAGAGGTAAATCAAAGTGTGCTAGAAGTTTTTGTTGCATCGGGGGCACTTGCACGGGGGAGAGCATTGCTGTGGTCCCTCTCAGAGATGCTCCTTTGCATTAAGGGACGTTGAAGAATGTGAGGAATCTGAGTGATAGGGTCATCTCCAGGACCTGCCGAGCCTGGGTGCAACTGAGCAATTGATTAATGAGAATTGCATTTCTCTTCTCTCTCCTCTGCTAGGAGCAGCATTCTGAGCCATCCTTAGGTAGCACCAGACTCATCTTTTTCTAAGACCTACTCTGATTTATTTTTGGCCCTGAGAACTATTCCTCAACTCTGCTAGGAAACCTCACACAGATATTTGATATCAAAGCATCTTCAAGAAGTGGTTCTGAAGAAAAATCCCTGTTTTTAGTCAGAGCCAGCCTCATGTTTGGGCAGAACCCACCATTGCTTATGTGATACAGCATGAAGGGCAATGAAAAAAAAAAGAAGAACTTTAAATTCCATTGGAACTTATTTCTCTCACAAGTGCCTAAAATTACATCAGTTGAGAGTAAGAGTATACTTGGGTGAGGTAGCATTACTTATCTGTAGTTTTTTTAAGACAAAAACACAAAAGGAATTGTGACCCATGAATTTTTCATAATTGCCGTGAATTAATGCTAGATTGTTTTCCTCCCTGGGAAAGTCTGAAGTGATGTGGGACACTGAGATCATTGCAGGGGGAATTAAAAAGGGAACATGGGTGGGATTAAAATATACACACTACTATATAAAAAATAGATAACCAACAAGGATCTACTGTATAGCACAGGGAACTATACTCAGTATTTTGTAATAACCTATAAGGGAAAAGGATCTGAAAAAATAGATATATATGTATGTATAACTGAATCACTTTGCTGTACACCTGAAAATAACACAACATTGTAAATCAACTATACTTCAATTAAAAAGTAATTCAACAAGGAAAAAAAGGAACATGGGGCAGGAGGGATGCAGGGGGGGGTGGAGGAGAAAATGCAAGAAACAAACTTCCATTTTCCCAGGCGCCAGTCTTACCTGCAAGAAACTTGGCTCTCTCAAATCACCCAAAGACATCAAGTTATTAAAAAAGTGACAAACCCCACGTGAAACAAATCAATGTTTCTGTTTTCATAAATTCAGAGAAAACAATATTTCTTTTTCCCTCTTCAGTAGTTTCAAACACAGGGCAAATATTTTCATACTACTCCATAAATCTGGAGTCTGCTGAACTGTAGGGAATTTTCTCTTCAACTGTCCCCCATAACAGCATCAAAAGGGAAAATAAAACCTCAGTACCAAAGGCATAGACTTTTAGAGCCCGCTGACTGGCTAGAACCAGCCCTGGTTTCCACTGAGTCTCCAGCCAGATGTCCGCATTCTGAGCAGGTGAGGGCTTGGCAGCCTGTCTAGCAGGGCCCGTAAATCCCCTGGTTTTCGGGCCCCCTCATGAAGCTGCCAGGCAGGAGGTATATATTGTCCACTAGAGCCTGAGGGCTCTGAGATATATGGTTTGAAAGGGAGCCGAGGAAGAGTATAGTCAGGGGAGTTGTTCTGCCTCTGTGACCGCTCCAGGTAATTGAAACGTGTCCCTTTAAGGACTGGGACCATGCTGAAGTTTTCATTATTTAGCAGGAAAGCTTTCTAAATGGTAGTGTGTACCTCCTTGAGAGCAGTGTGGTGGAAGAGCTTTGGAAACAGGCGGTTTGACATTTGAATCCCAGTCCTACACTTAAACTATGAATAAATCTGCAGAGGTTTTGTGTGAAGATTTTTTGTTTGTTTTTAACATCTTAGGACTTGAATTTCCTTACCTGCAAAATGGGATAATGTGTAATTCACAGATTTTGTGAAGTACAAATGAGACATATAGCAAACTGCTTGCCGCCTACTAAGTGCTCAGCGTATGATCTCTGTTATTATTGTTGACATCATTGTGATTATTCCTCCCCTTTTAAAACAAAGCATGCTGAACATGCATTCGCTTTCTGTTTCCCTCAGGGTGATTATATGTGATGCGTCCATTTTTATAATGTGCTGTGATACAGAATGCCCTTGGGAGCCCAGGAAGCACACAGTCATGTTCAGCCCCCATTCCCCGAGTAAAGAGCCCCATCTGCTCCCACTTACGCAGTGGCTCTGCTGTCCCTCCCTTCCCATGAGCCATGGATCACGAATTCACTGCAGTGAATCTGGGTTCACTCTAATCTGGGTTCCCTGGAAACGGGGCATACTAGGAAGCAGCAGGGAAGAGTGGGGAGGGGCCAGGATGAGCCTGTGGTTAGAAGGCCTGAACTCAACACTCTGCTCCCTCACCCGGCAGCCAGGTGGCCTTGGCCTCCCTAAGCCTCAGGGAAACAGACAACAGTGATGGCCCCAACCTCGTGGGGGTGGTGGCGAGGATTAAGGGAGACGATTCATGTGAAGCCTCTGACATAGTGTCCTGTGCATTGTAGATGCTCAGTAAGTGACGGCTTTTATTATTAACTAAAGGACACAGGGGAACAGCCAAGGTCATTCAACCTGCCACTTTACATTTGACCCAATAGTGAGCCACGATCCGGTCATAGCCAGGTCTGTAGGGTCCTCTGTTACCCTTCAGTCATCTTTTGTGCACACTCTGTCTCCTCTTGGGTCTTCCACGTGCTGAGTGAGGCAGCACCACAGTGCATGTAGGTAAATCCCCACTGTGAGCCTGAGGCTGGTGGCGGGTGAGCCACGAACCCCCAGGTACCAAGGTCTCCGAATAAGCGAATGCAGCACCTGGAGCACAGTGGGTGCGGCGGAGCCTGCCATGCAGTGAACCCACGACGCACACCAGCCCTCAGGGAAAGGCTCGCTAAACAGAGTAAGCTCTTTATAACAGGGCTTCGCTTTAGATTTGATGAAAAGAGTGTCCATGCTCAGAACCAGCTGAGAAGGCTCAAATCAGCCCAAGGTGACTAGCGCTGCCCGGCCTTTTCCCAATATCTCTGATAACCAGGATGCTTCATGAGGTTAGTTGACTGGTTGGGAGAACATATTTTTAAATAAATGAGATATCAGAAGACGTTAGAACTCGAACACCTAATAACGGAGTGACCTGGGCAGAATCATTTGTCTTTCTGGAGGGTGAGTTTCCTCCTTGTTAAAGGGTAATAACTACCTGGCCTCCCCAGCAGGGGTGCAGGGTGCAGAGTAATGTGGGGCCTTATCAGGAACCTGAAAACCTGAGTTCCTGTCCGACCTTTTCTACCAATTAGCTGGCTGACTTTGGGTAACTTTCTCAGTCTCACTGGACCATGGATTTTCTGGCTCCAAAAGGAGGGGCTTGGCGTAAATAGGCTCACAAGTCCTCGTCAACTCGGAAATCCCATTGGCTTCTGAGAGAAAGTGGCAGGTCATAGCTGTAACCTGGTTTACGGAACTGCACAACATCCTGTAAATGTAAGGTCCGCTCCTAGCCTGGTGGTAGCAAGCACGCTGTCAACCTTTATTGAAATCAGGTGGATGAATTAGTTATAATATTTCAATTAAGGTAGGTTCAAATTCTACCCTTTAAGAAACAGAAACAAAGAAATTAAAAATTGGATGTATGCTATGTTAAGGTATAGGGGTGTGTTGGGGGGGGAGTGTGGGTGTGGGTGTTGGGGGTTGTGGTAGAGGCACTGTGTACCATTTACAATTTCTATTTTTTGCTGCTCGTTCCTCACCACTGTGAAATGCTGGAAAGTCTGGAGGGACATTTGCAAGTCTGCCCAATGTCAGTTCCACTCGTAGAGCAGTCCATCTTCTTTGGAGTGTGTGTGACCTTTGCAGGTTGTCACATCCTGGGCACGGCCCCAAGCCGTCCTCCAAGGGAGCTGGCATGGAGGAGCGGGCCTTGAGCTGCGAGGCAGGGCAAGCAGCAGTTTCCGGGCCCTGTGCCAACCTCCAGATAATTGCCAGCAGCAGGAGAGAGGTAGTGAGGTTGGCAGAGCCTGTCTGAAAGATCAATGGTCCCCTTCTCACCACTGCAGCATCATGGCAGGGAGGAGAGCTGGGAAGCAGAGATGCATGTGGGGAGGCGGGGAGAAGGGAGAGTCAGGATGAGGGAGACCGATGGAAACAGAAGATGAAGGGAGAGCTAGAGAAGCATAGAAAAGCAAGAGCTGGGATCACAGAGATATGAGCTAGAGAGAAAAAAACAGTACATAGCATAAGACAGATGGAGGAGAGCCAGAGACCAAGAGAGAACCGCAGACACAAAAGGAGAGGAAGAGAGCGAGCTCTGTCTTGAAGTGGCATCGCATCGTTTGCCTCGGGAGCTGTATGGGGACCATCGAGAGAAGTGGAGGCTCCAGAGCCAGCTGTATATGTGTGCAGAGGGAAAATAGGACAAAGCACCCAAACCTGCTGCGCTTCCTCATCGGGCCTCATTATTGACAGCTCGGGTGGCAAAGGGAGTTTAATGCAATCACCAGTTTGCTTCACATTCCAGTTTTGTCCCTTCTCTCCCAGGACCAGGCAGGGCAGTGAATGGCAGAGCATCCATGGAAGGGCTCCTACCTCTGGCCCAGGAGGTGGCGGAGCTGTGGCAAGAGGTGGACTCCAACAGGGGAGAAGGCAACCAGCGGCTTGGCTGGCTGAGAAGCGGCCATACAGGGGTGAACCTTGAAGCGGTTAGATGTGCTGGAAGCCACATCGCTAGGCAGGAAATGGAGATCATTGTCAGACTGTAAATAACAGAGACCTTGACTGGGTAGGAAATGGAAAGAAATGTATCCTCCTAGCTTTCTAGGTACATAAGACCTATCAGCCACGACAATGACTAGCATTTATTGAGCACTTAATTGTGGGCCAGGTGTTGGGCTAAGAACTCTTCACAAGCTGTGCATTTTGTCAGCCATACCTTGATAAAGTCTGTCATTTTTTAACCCCACTTTGCAGATGAGCCCTGCAGCGTGATTCCACGTGCTTGTCCCAGTGAGGCCAGACCTTACTGGTTTGCACCAAGGTGCACAGACTTACTCATGTATGATAATATTCCCTGGCCATCCACTTGAGTGAGACTGTGCTAGAACTTGGTTGGTGGGAAAGTATGGTGGTGGTGGGTGGAGGTGAAGAGGGGGCAGAAGGAAAAGACGACGGACAATGACAAAGAGAGACAGGAGAGCTGCACTCAAGGGCCTGGCGCCTACTGGGGGATAGATGGTGTGTTCATTAGTAGCTCTTATTAATATGAGTTGCTGAAGATGAAGGCTGAAAGAATGTGCTGAGGCTCCCCAGGCACGACAAGGCCTGCCACACAGCACGAGTTCCTTCTGCGCCAGGCCTTGAGGTGTGAGTTCAAAACATGAGATTGTGAAGTCAGAGAGAAGGTGGCTTCCAGATGGATGGAATTGCCCAGGCAAAGGCACAGAGGCTGCAGAAATAGGCTGCAGTTGGGGTAACTTATCTCCTACTTTGAACAAGCAGGGGAGCATAAGAGATGAAGCTAGGCGGGTAAGTTGAGGTTGCACTGAGGGGAGGGTTAAATTTAGATGAAGTGGGCAGTGACAGAAGATGTCTGGGAAGAAAGAGAGGCAGCCTAGCCCTCTACATGACCCTGTGAATGAATGCATGGCCACATTCCCTGATTCTTTCACTCAACAAATATTCATCAAGCACCCAGGGCATGCTTGGCCCTGTGAAGACAGATGGGCACATCAGTGAACAAGGCAGGCAGAATTCCCTGCCTCGTGGGACTCTCATTCTTGCAGGGACACATGCATTTTATGCCTTATCTACCAATGATCGGACAGTGGCCATGTGGACAGGACTTTTATGGTTCATAAGCAGATAGGAATCAACCCCCTAGTAGACCCCAGTTCTACATTGTAAAGATACTTGGTCTTGGGCAGCGCAGCCAGGGACTTCTTATAAGAGAAGTTACAGACAGAAGGGATTATACTAGCAGGACTCTCTTGGTTGCAATTAACAAATTAAATTGGCTTGAGCAGTAAGAGGTGATTTATAGGCTCATGTAGCCAACTCCAGGAAAACCAGGGGTGGGAGCTGGCTTCATGAATAACTAGATTTGGGGATTTTAATTCCAGCCATCCCTCTATCTCTATTTACATTTCTCTGTGGATGTTATGTCATTTCCTCAAATTGGTTGTTGTTGAGGATTTGGCATTAGCCCCTACAGCTTCACATCCTGATGATTCAATAGCCAGATAAGAAAGTTGGCTTCCTCTGTCCAGCTCCACTTGGAAATTCCTAGGGAAGGGCACTGGCTGGCCTAGCTTGGGTCACATGGGCACCCCTTGGGCCAATCTGATAGCCAAGAAGATGAGGTTCTATGATGCAGCCAGGCTGGTTACCTGTTCCCCTTTAAGGCTAGTAGAGACAGAAAAGGGAATAAAAATAATAGATATCTGCTACTAGGATTGTGACAACTTAAAACCCACTTTTTTTTTTTTTTGCGGTACGCGGGCCTCTCACTGTTGTGGCCTCTCCCGTTGCGGAGCACAGGCTCCAGACACGCAGGCTCAGCGGCCATGGCCCACAGGCCCAGCCGCTCCGCGGCACGTAGGATCTTCCCGGACCGGGGCACGAACCCGTGTCCCCTGCATCGGCAGGCGGACTCTCAACCACTGCACCACCAGGGTAGCCCAAAACCCACTTTTTTTAATGGACAGTTATACTGAGGGATGACCCCAGCATCTCTCCAAAATACATAATAAAATGTCACTGTTACTCAATTAGTCTGGGGCATAAGTACCACTCTCCCACTCCACCTCCATGAAAGATAAAGTGATACCACTGAACAATTTAGAAAAAGAAAAAATACAATGTGAATGAACTCTCTTGGAAGAAGATAAAGTGGAAAATTTTAAAGATACAGTGCAGGGGTGGGGAGAGTGGTATCATTCAGAACAAAACCAGGTACCTGCAAGTTCCAGAGCTGCATGAACAGAGCCTCCTGCCTGCAAGCCCAGAGTATCAAGGCAGGACTCCCACTTCCTCTCCCACCAGCTACCACCCCCACCTCCCAGTAGGATTGGGAAAGTTGGTCAGGAACAGTGCCTTCAGCTAGACACTCTTCATTAGCTGAGAAGGCCAGCCCTGCAGGAAATCCCAAGCTGAGGAACAAGAACAATTTGAAAGGATGCAGGAGGCATTAAGCCAGAATGGTTCTCCAGGGGGTGGCAGGGCTAAGTGGAAACTCAGGCGAAGAAAACCAAAGGAGATGGAGTGGGGCCATCATTCAGGAAAGAAAAAGAACACTTACTGTCAGGGGAAAGGGCAGTATCTTCACAAGGAAGGAGAAAACAAAAGCAAAATAAAGAGACATTTTAACAAAAATCAATGTTTTAAAATACATACTCATACTTCCAGAGAGAAGTTCTAGAAACCTAAGGTGAAGACACAGCTTTCTCTGATATAAAGAATATAGGATGGGGCTTCCCTGGTGGTGCAGTGGTTGGGAGTCCGCCTGCCGATGCAGGAGACACGGGTTTGTGCCCCGGTCCGGGAGGATCCCACGTGCCGCAGAGCGGTTGGGCCCGTGAGCCATGGCCTCTGGGCCTGCGCGTCCAGAGCCTGTGCTCCGCAACGGGAGAGGCCACAGCAGTGAGAGGCCCGCATACTGCAAAAAAAAAAAAAAACAAACAAAAAGAAACGAATATAGGACTGGAAACAGAAACTGGGGGTCTGGCCTCACTTGCACCACTGATGCACTCACTTTATTTCTTTGTTTGTAAAATGAACTGACAATCCCCATCTTGCATGTGACACAGTATCATGTGGGGGTCCACCAAGATGATGGATAGGGAAGCAGTTTTTAAAATATTAAACAACTCTATTTTAATTAATTAGGCTAGGTGAATAATTAGAAAGTGACAGTTAGAAATTGGGTCACTATAATCCTGCAAGGGAGGGGGCAGTGAAGGAGGCTGTTTAACGCTTAGGACTCAGGTGAGCTGGCATCCTGCTAAAAGACACAGACAGAAGCAACAGATTCTGCATGTTTTAAAAAGCATATATGATTGCTGAGCACCTACTATATTCTTGATTCCTTGCAGGATGTCAAGGACAATGTAGAAAAAGCACAAGATATCATTCCTGAGGCTTACTGTCTATCAAATGAGATAAACATGTCCAAATAAATGCAATTCATAGCACAAATTATGATAAAACCAAGCTGGGTGTTGGTAATAAATATCAAAAGAGCTCGGAGTAGAGATCATGGGCTAGTGGGCTGGGTAGGTTTCCCTTGCAGTTGTTCTTGAAGAAAGATTTGGATGTGTAGGCAAAGAAAGGGGAGAGAAGGTGAGGAAGTTAATTAAGGTGCATGTCAGCAAGGCCCTAGTGATAGCATGTGTGCATGGAATCGTTGGAGGGATTGTTGGTGTGGCTGAAACAGTGTATGAGATGGGAGTGATGGACAACCATTTTGGAAGGGCATCATGTCCAGTTGCAGAAAGCTTTGACATCAGTTGAAGGAATTGACTGTAAAAGAAAGGGAGCCTATTGGAGACCTTGGAGCAAAGGAGCTAGCTTGACAAAGTGGTGCTTTAGGACGATGGGTACAGGCGCAGAATGCTGAATCAGCAGGAGGGGTGAGGCTGGTGGCAAAATACTCAGAGAAGAGGTGCTCAGGAGTGCAGGGGGTGATGGCTGGGTGTTACAGAGGGAGTGGAAAATAATAGGGAAAGAGATGGCAGGACTTAGTACCTAATTGCATATGAAGAATGAGGGATGATATGGAGTAAAGATATCTCAGTTGCCTCAGTCCTAAAGAACTGGGTTAGTCACAGTGAGGGGTCAGTGTGCACTAACTGTGTCCTGTGCCTGGCAGGGGTTGGAGGCGAAGAACGTTTCCCAGAAAAATGGCGTGATCATGAAGTCTTAAAGTTTACCTCCGCCTGTATCAGCTGGAGTAAAGAGCATTCAGAGAAAGGAAACAGCATGGGCTGAAACAAAGGCAAGGAGGTGTGGAAAGGAGAACTCCCAGTTGTGGGGATGTCTCTGAACACAGGAAGAGTAGAAGACTGGAGACCTAGGCAGGGTCCAGAGCACAGAGTAACTTGGCCTTTATGCAGTGTGTAAGGGGAGCTATAGCAGGACAGAGACTTTGTCAAATTTTCTTGTAGCTATTTGTACAAATAGAAGGAGTTGAAAAGGATAGATAGTCCCAAGAGAAGTGTAATGTGACTTAAAGCATTCTCTGATTGAAGTCTGCCCTAGTGACTGCCAGGCATCACATGGGTGGCTGCCAGGCATCACTTGGGTGTATGCCTCCTCATGTACCCCAGCCCAAGCTGAGCAAATGCTCGCCCCACTCACTCTGTGTCACAGAACGGCACTGAATGTGGGGCAGCCACGACCAAAGAGAAGACTCGGCTGTGGACACAGAGGCGACCTAGTCCTAGGGCAGAGCCTGGCTGGAGTAGCAGTAGCCACTGTTGGCACTTGCTCAAGCAGAGCATTAGAAGCAGCCCAGAACTCTGGCAGCAGCCCCTCAACCACAGTTTATGCCCTGATATACTCTGAGAGTCCAGGCAGGCCCAGCTTGCCCTGTGATACGTCTCCACAACAGGGCATGGACAGCAGAGGCTGGGGGCAGTGATCTGCTCTGGGGGTCAACAGGGACTTGCACCTAATGCTGCCCAAGTCTTCCTCTGAGCATAGTCAGGGAAACAATTGTGGACACCTGCACAGGCAGCACACGGGAGAAATCTTGGCCTTTTTCTGTGGCTGACACAAGCAGAGAGCCTGCCTGAGCCCCCCTTGTTTCAGCACTCCTTTGCTGTGGGGCAAGGGTCCTGGTGCTGGGAGAGGGGAAAACACACACTTCAAGGAAACAGAGACAGCTTGGGATCAGACCCCACCCCTGATAGGGTGGTGATGGCCACTGAGCAGAGGGGAAGTCCTGCCTCACACCCGGTTCCAGCTTTAGCCCCTCCATCTCCAGCCCCACCCCCCACCAAGGTGAGAGCTGCCAGCACACCCTGAGGAAAGATGTGACTTGTGTCATGTCAAATCCAAGTCTCCCACCAAAGGCATTGGGCACACACAGTCTGTATAGCGATGTCCACACATAAGAACAACCATTCAAGACGACAATAGGTAACTGTTTCAGCTGAATTCATAGAGACAGAAAAAGTTAAAGCAAAATGAAAAGGGAGAAAAAATGCTCTCAATTGAAAGAGCAAGAGAAAGACCCTGAAAAAATAAATAATTAAAGAGAAATAAACAATTTACTATATAAAGAATTCAAGGCATTGGAAATAAAAATCTTAGCTGAATTATGGAAAACAATAGATGAAAACAGTGAAAATTTTAACAAGGAACAAGAAAATATAAAAGGACCCAATCAGAAATGAAAAATTCAATAACTGAAATAAAAAAAAAAAACACTAGAAGAAATGAATAGCTGACTAATTGATACAGAAGAAGGCATACGTGATTTAGAAGATAGAATAATGGAAATCACCCAATGAGAACAGCAAAAAGAGAAACAAATTTTTAAAAGTGAAAACAATTTAAGAGATCTCTGGAATAACATTAAGTGTACCAACATTCAGATTATAGAGGTCCCAGAAGGAGGAGAGAGAAGTGGATCAAAAATGTATTTGAGGAAATTATGGCTGAAAACTGCACAAACCTGAAGAAGGAAACAGATATCCAGGTATAGGAAGCATAGAGGGTCCCAAACAAATGAACTTAAACAGACCCACACCAAGACACATCATAATTAAAGTAGCAGAAGTTAAAGATAAAGAGAGAATTATGAAGGCAGCAAGAGAAAAACAAAGAGTCACATACAAGGGAATTTACATAAGACTATCGCAGGCCAGAAGGGAGTGGCATAATGTATTCAATGAGCTGAAAGGGAAAAAAATCTGGCAACTTAGGGCACTCGAACTAGCAAGATTATTATTTAGAACTGAAAAAGAGATCAAGAACTTCTCAGGCAAACAAAAACTAAAAGAGTTCATCTGTACTAAATCTGTCTTAAAAGAAATTTAAAGGGTCTTCTCTAAGGGGAAAAGGAGTAAGATTCTATAGGAAATGGAAAAGGTCACTAGGAAAGGCAAATATATAGTAAGGACTGAGGAACAACCACTTAAAAATCCAGTAGGGAGATTAAAAGACCAAAAAGTTATAAAATCACCTATCTACAATAAAATATTAAGGGATAAGAATGAAGATGTAAAATATGGCAGAATGTGAGAGAGGGGAATAAAAATGTAGATCTTTTAGGATGTGTTTGTACTTAAATGACTACTAGTTTAAAACAGGCAGATATAGTTATGGATCAACATATATGAACCCCAGGGTAAGCACAAATCAAAAACCTGCAATTGATACACAAAAACTAAAAAGAAAGGAACATAAGCTTACTACTAAAGAAAATCATCAAACCACAAGGCAAGAAATAAAAAGTAGAAATAAACAGAGAAGAACTACAAAACAACCAGAAAACAAGTAATAAAATGCCAATAAGTACAAATCTATAAATGATTACTTTAATGTCAATGGACTCCAATCAATGGGCTCCAGTCAAAAGACATAGGGTGGTGCTTCCCTGGTGGCTCAGTGGTTGAGAGTTCGCCTGCCGATGCAGGGGACACGGGTTCTTGCCCCGGTCCAGGAGGATTCCACATGCCATGGAGTGGCTGGGCCCGTGAACCATGGCTGCTGAGCCTACGCGTCCGGAGCCTGCACTCCGCAACGGGAGAGGCCACAACAGTGAGAGGTCCACGTATTGCAAAAAAAAAAAAAAAAAAAGACATAGGATGTCTTTTTTAACTGGGTTAAAAAAAAAAAAGAGATCCTTCTATGTGCTTCCTACAAGAGACTCATTTCAGAGCTAAAAGTTCACACAGACTGAAAGTGAGAGGGTAGAAAAAGATATTTCATACAAATGGAAATGACAAGAAAGTAGGGGTAGCAATGCTCATATCAGGCAAAATACACTGTAAGACAAAGGCTATAACAAAAGACAAAGAAGGGCATTATAAAAGGATCAATACAAGAAGAGGATTTAATGCTCATTAACATATATACACCCAATACAGGAACACATACACATATAAAGCAAATACTAGCAGATATAAAGGGAGAAATTTACAATAATACAATAATAGTATGGAACGTTAACACCCCACTTACATCAATGGACAGATAATCAGACAGAAAGTCAATAAGGCAACAGCAGTCTTAAGTGACAAAATAGAGCAGTTAAACTTAATAGATATCTATAGGATATTATATGCACAAAAGAGAAGAATACATTCTTTTCAAGTGCACATGGAACTTTCTCCAGAATAGATCACATGCTAGGCCACAAAACAGGTCCTAACAAATTTAAGAGGACACAAATTATATTAAGCTTTTTTCTGACCACAGTGATATGAAATTAGAAATCAATTACAGAAAGAAAAATGGGAAAAGAACATACATGTGGAGACTAAACAATATTATACTAAAAAATCAATGGGTCAGGACTTCCCTGGGGACACAGTGGTTAAGAATCCACTTGCCAATACAGAGGACACAGGTTTGATCCCTGGTCTGAGACGATCCCACATGCCACGGAGCAACTGGGCACCACAACTACTGAACCTGCACTCTGAGCCCATGAGCCACAACTACTGAGCCTGCCTGCCACAACTACTGAAGCCTGCATGCCTAGAGCCCATGCTCTGCAACAAGAGAAGCCACTGCAATGAGAAGCACATGCACCACAACAAAGAGTAGCCCTCACTTCCTGCAACAGGAGAAAGCCCACGCGCAGCAACAAAGTCCCAACACCGCCAAGAAAATAAAATAAAATAAATAAATTTACAAAATAATTTTAAAAACCCAATGGGTCAATGAAGAAATCAAAGAGGAAATCAGAAAATATCTCAAGACAAATGAAAAAGGAAGCGCAACATTCCAAAATCTACGGGGTGCAGCAAAAGCAGTTCTAAGACAAATGTTTATAGTGACACAGGCCTTCCTCAAGAGCAAGAAAAATCTCAAATAGACAACCTAACCTACCACCTAAGGAAATTAGAAAAAGAAGATCAAGCAAAGCCCAAAGTCAGCAGAAGAAAGGAAATAATAATCAGAGAGGAAATAGAGACAAAAAAATTGAAAAGATCAATGAAACCAAGACCTGGGTTTTTTGAAAAGATAAGCAAAATTGATAAACCTTTAGCCAGTCTCACCAAGAAGAAAAGAGAGAGAACCCAAATAAATAAACTAAGAAATGAAAGCAGGATACAATAACGAAAAAATCATAAGAGAATATTACAAGTTGGACAACATGGAAAAAATGGACAAATTTCTAGAAACATACAATCTGCCAAGACTGAATCAAGAAGAAACAGAAAATTTGAACAGACCAATCACTAGTAGTGAAATTTAATTTATAATTTAAAAAAAAAAACCCAGCAAACAAAAGTCCAGTACCACCTGGCTTCACGGGGCAATTCTACCAAACATACAAAGAAGAGCTAATACCTATTCTTCTCAAACTATTCCAAAGAACTGAAGAGGATGGAACACTCCCAAATTCATTCTATGAAGCAACCATTACCCTGATGCCAAAACCAGATAAAGACAGAAAAAAAGAAAATTCCAAGTCAATATCTTTGATGACTATAGATGCAAAATCCTCAACAAAATATTAACAAACTGAATCCAACAATATATAAAAAGGATCATACTCCATGATCAAGTTGGATTTATTCCAGGGCTACCAGCATAGTTCAATATTCACAAATCAATGTGATACACCACATTAACAAAAAGAAGAATAAAAATGACATGATCATCTCAATATACCAAAAAAGTATTTGACAAAATTCAACATCCTTTCATGATAAAAATTCTCATCGAAGTGTTACAGGGGAACATATATCAGCATAATAAAGGCCATTGACAACAAACCCACAGCTAATGTTATACTTAACAGTGAAAAGCTGAAAGCCTCTCCTCTAAATTCAGGAACAAGACAAGGATACTCACTCTCACCACTTGAAAGTCCTAGCCACAGCAAACAGACAAGAAAAAGAAATAAAAGACATCCAAATTTGTAGGGAAGAAGTAAAACTGTCACTATCTGAAGGTGACATGGTACTTTATATAGAAAATTCTAAAGTCTCCACCAAAAAAGCTATTAGAACTAATAAATGAATTCAGTAAAACTTTAGGATACAAGATTAATATATAGAAATCTGTTGCTTTTCTGTACACTAATAATAAACTATCAGAAAGGTAAAGTAACAAAACAATCTTATTTAAAAATCACCTCAATTTGTTAATATGGTTTATCACATTGATAGATTTGTGTATATTGAAGAATCCTTGCATTCCTGGAATAAACCCCACTTGATCATGGTGTATGATCCTTTTAATGTGCTGTTGGATTCTGTTTGCTAGTATTTTGTTGAGGATTTTTGCATCTATGTTCATCAGTGATAACCATATGATCATCTCAATAGATACAGAGAAAGCTTTTGACAAAATTCAACACCCATTTATGATAAAAACCCTGCAGAAAGTAGGCATAGAGGGAACTTTCCTCAACATAATAAAGGCCATATACGACAAGCCCACAGCAAACATCATCCTCAATGGTGAAAAACTGAAAGCATTTCCACTAAGATCAGGAACAAGACAAGGGTGCCCACTCTCACCACTCTTATTCAACATAGTTTTGGAAGTTTTAGCCACAGCAATCAGAGAAGAGAAGGAAATAAAAGGAATCCAAATCGGAAAAGAAGAAGTAAAGCTGTCACTGTTTGCAGATGACATGATCCTATACATAGAGAATCCTAAAGATGCTACCAGAAAACTACTAGAGCTAATCAATGAATTTGGTAAAGTGGCAGGATACAAAATTAATGCACAGAAATCTCTGGCATTCCTATATACTAATGATGAAAAATCTGAAAGTGAAATCAAGAAAACACTCCCATTTACCACTGCAACAAAAAGAATAAAATATCTAGGAGTAAACCTACCTAAGGAGACAAAAGACCTGTATGCAGAAAATTATAAGACACTGATGAAAGAAATCAAAGATGATACAAATAGATGGAGACATATACCATGTTCTTGGATTGGAAGAATCAACATTGTGAAAATGATTCTACTACCCAAAGCAATCTATAGATTCAATGCAATCCCTATCAAACTACCACTGGCATTTTTCACAGAACTAGAACAAAAAATTTCGCAATTTGTATGGAAACACAAAAGACCCCGAATAGCCAAAGCAATCTTGAGAACAAAAAAAGGAACTGGAGGAATCAGACTCCCTGACTTCAGACTATACTACAAAGCTACAGTTATCAAGACGGTATGGTACTGGCACAAAAACAGAAAGATAGATCAATGGAACAGGATAGAAAGCCCAGAGATAAACCCATGCACATATGGACACCTTATCTTTGATAAAGGTGGCAGGAATGTACAGTGGAGAAAGGATAGCCTCTTCAATAAGTGGTGCTGGGAAAACTGGACAGGTACATGTAAAAGTATGAGATTAGATCACTCCCTAACACCATACACAAAAATAAGCTCAAAATGGATTAAAGACCTAAATATAAGGCCAGAAACTATCAAACTCTTAGAGGAAAATATAGGCAGAACACTCTATGACATAAATCACAGCAAGATCCTTTCTGACCCACCTCCTATAGTAATGGAAATAAAAACAAAAATAAACAAATGGGACCTAATGAAACTTCAAAGCTTTTGCACAGCAAAGGAAACCATAAACAAGACCAAAAGACAACCCTCAGAATGGGAGAAAATATTTGCAAATGAAGCAACCGACAAAGGACTAATCTCCAAAATTTACAAGCAGCTTATGCAGCTCAATAACAAAAAAACAAACAACCCAATCCAAAAATGGGCAGAAGACCTAAATAGACATTTCTCCAAAGAAGATATACAGACTGCCAACAAACACATGAAAGAATGCTCAACATCATTAATCATCAGAGAAATGCAAATCAAAACTACAATGAGATATCATCTCACACCAGTCAGAATGGCCATCATCAAAAAATCTAGAAACAATAAATGCTGGAGAGGGTGTGGAGAAAAGGGAACCCTCTTGCACTGCTGGTGGGAATGTGAATTGGTTCAGCCACTATGGAGAACAGTATGGAGGTTCCTTAAAAAACTTCAAATAGAACTACCATATGACCCAGCAATCCCACTACTGGGCATATACCCTGAGAAAACCAAAATTCAAAAAGAGTCATGTACCAAAATGTTCATTGCAGCTCTATTTACAATAGCCCGGAGATGGAAACAACCTAAGTGCCCATCATCGGATGAATGGATAAAGAAGATGTGGCACATATATACAGTGGAATATTACTCAGCCATAAAAGAAACGAAATTGAGCTATTTGTAATGAGGTGGATAGACCTAGAGTCTGTCATACACAGTGAAGTAAGTCAGAAAGAAAAAGACAAATACCGTATGCTAACACATATATATGGAATTTAAGAAAAAAAAATGTCATGAAGAACCTAGGGGTAAGGCAGGAATAAAGACGCAGACCTCCTAGAGAACGGACTTGAGGTTATGGGGAGGGGGAAGGGTGAGCTGTGACGGGGCGAGAGAGAGTCATGGACATATACACACTAACAAACGTAGTAAGGTAGATAGCTAGTGGGAAGCAGCCGCATGGCACAGGGATATTGGCTCGGTGCTTTGTGACAGCCTGAAGGGGTGGGATAGGGAGGGTGGGAGGGAGGGAGACGCAAGAGGGAAGAGATATGGGAACATATGTATATGTATAACTGATTCACTTTGTTATAAAGCAGAAACTAACACACCATTGTAAAGCAATTATACCCCAATAAAGATGTTAAAAAAAAATAAAATAAAAATAAAAATCACCTCAAAAAGAATAAAATACTTAGGAACAAACGTAACCAAGAAGGCAAAGGACATATACTCTGAAAACTATAAAACACTGATGAAGGAAACTAAAGATTATACAAAGAAATGGAAAGGTATTCCATGCACTCAGATTGGAAGAATTAATATTGTTAAAATGGACATACTACCAAAAGCAATCTACAGATTTAATGCAATCCCTACCAAAATGTCCATGATATTTTTCACAGAACTAGAACAAATAATCCTAAAATCTATATAAAACAAGAAAAGACCCTGAATTGCCAAAGCAATCTTGAGAAAAAAGAACAAAGCTGGAGGTATCACCCTCTCAGACTTCAGACTATACACGAAGCTACAGAAATCAAAACAGCATGGTACTGTAACAAAAACAGACACATGGACAAGTGGAACAAAATAGAGAGCCCAGAATTAAACCCATGTGCTTATAGTCAATTAATCTATAACAAAGGAGGCAAGAATATACAATGGTGAAAAGACAGTCTCTTCAATAAGTGGAGCTGGGCAAACTGGACAGACACATGTAAAAGACTGAAATTAGAACATTTCCTTACACCTTATACCAAAATAAATGCAAAATGGTTTAAAGACCTAAATGTAAGACTTGAAACCATAAAACTCCTAGCCGAGAACATAGGCAGAACATTCTTTGACATAAAACAGCAATATTATTTGGAATAAAAGCAAAAATAAGCAAATGGGACCTAATTAAGCTTAAAAGCTTTTGAACAGCAAAGGAAACCACCAACAAAATGAAAAGACAACGTACAGAATGGGAGAAAATATTTACAAATGATATGACTGACAAGGGGTTAATATCCAAAATATATAAACAACACTTACAACTCAATATAAAAAAAAGCAATCCAATCAAAAAGGGCAGAAGACTGAAGAGACATTTTTTCAAAGAAAACATACAGATGGCTCACAGGCACATGAAAAGATGCTTAACATCACTAATTGTTAAGGGAAGTGCAAATCAAAACAATGAGAGATTATCTCACACCTGTCAGAATGGTGATCATCAAAAGGTCTACAAATAACAAATGTTGTAGAGGATGTGAAGAAAAGGGAACCCATGTACACTGTTGGTGGGAATGTAAATTGGTGTAGCCACTATGGAAAACAATATGGAGGGTCCTTAAAAAGCTACACATAGAACTACCATAAGATCCACCAATTCCACTCCTGGGTATATACCTGGAAAAAAGAAAACACTAATTTGAAAGAATACATGCATCCAATGTTCATAGCAGCACTATTTACAGTAGCCAAGATATAGAAGCAACCCAGTGTCTATCACCAGACAAATGCATGAAGAAGTTGTGGTACATATATACCATGGAATACTATTCAGCCATAAAAAAGAATGAAATTTGCCATCTGCAGCAATGTGGATGGACCTAAAGAGTATTAAATCTAGTGAAATAAATTAGAACAATAAAGACAAATACTATATGTGGAATCTAAAAAATAAAAAATATGAATGTACATAGCAGAACAGAAACAGACTCACAGATACAGAAAACAAACTAGTGGTTACCAATAAGGAGAGGATGGGGGAGGGCAAGATAGGGGTATGGGATTAAGAAACTATGTACAGGGACTTCCCTGGTGGTGCAGTGGTTAAGAACCTGCCTGACAATGCAGGGGACACAGGTTCAATCCCTGGTCCAGGAAGATCCCACATACGAAGGAGTAACTAAGCCCGTGTGCCACAACTACTGAGCCTGAGCTCTAGAGCCTGCGAGCCACAACTACTGAGCCTGCATGCCACAACTACTGAGCCTGCATGCCACAACTACTGAAGCCTGCATGCCTAGAGCTCATGCTCTGCAACAAGAGAATGAACCGCAATGAAGAGTAGCCCCCACTTGCCACAGCTAGAGAAAGTCCTGGTGCAGCAAAGACCCAAACAGCCATAAATTAATTAATTAATTTTTAAAAAAGAGACTATAAAATAGATAAGCAGCGATGATATGTTGTACAACACAGGAAATTATAGCCATTAGTCCAACCTCTGTTACTATAAAAGATTTTACTATTATAATCTGTAATAATCCGTAAAAACATTGAATCACTGTGCTGTACACCTGAAACTAATATAATGCTGTAAGTCAACTATACTTGAATTAAAAAACAGCATTCTCTAATTCCTTTGAACTGAGGAAATTATATTAGTCTTTTACCTTTCATGTGTCTCTGCCTTTATTTTTATATGTGTTGCCTTTCAGCTTAATAATTTGCTGCTATATTCTTTGGTGCGTAAATACTCATAATATTTAGAGCAGTACTATAGATTGCAATAAAGTTCCCATCTTTGTGTCATTATACTGTTTTGTGCACTGAATTCAACTTAATTTGATATGTCTGATATTAAAGTTGATCTCTAGTTTTTGTTTTTGTTTTTGTTTGCTTGATTGCCTTTGCCCATTAGGTCTCTGCCCATCCTTTTATTTTCAACTTTCCAGTCATTTTGTTTTGTCTCTTGTACACAGCATACAATTTTCTTTTTTGCTTTGTAATTTAAGCTAAGAATCTATTTCTTTGGAGTGATACATTTTTTCCATTTATATTTTTTCATTTGCTAGGTATGCTTGGACTTAGTTGTAACGTTATATGCTTTCTGCTTTTATTTCACCTTATGGTCTGTGTTTTGTTTTGTTTTTAAATTTGGTTTATGTGGGGGTTCATAGTTATAGTTAAGAAATTTTTAATATTTTTCATTCTTTAAGTGGTTATCTTTATAATACTAAATATAATATACTTAATCATGTATATCCTTAGTAGCTATTGTCTATCCCCAGTTCTTCTTGACAATTAAAGATTCTCTAACCTGGAAAAAAAAAGATGAAATTTACATATTTCTCCCATTTTTCATTTTTCTATTCTACCCAATTTTAGTTGATGGTGGTGATGATGTTGATGATCATGATAGTTCTGCTAATCTTATAATCTCACAATTCTAAATACAGTTCCCTGTATTACTTGATTCATTAGACCTAATTGGTAACTTTTGGCCCTTGGCTACCTCCCACCTTGTATCTCCCTTCACCTTCTGAATTTCGTCAGTTTCCATGTTTTTCATGGCATTACAGTTCATTAAAATTTACATTGTTTTGTGTAACCATAATTGTCACAGTTGTTTGTTTGGTTTTTTTTGTCTTAATCCTAAACTAAATTGTTAAAAATGCAACACCTATCCTTGTGCCATAGTTTTTCCATCCTCCTTCTACTGATTGATTGAAGTTCAGCTTATAGTTTACTCCAGACAAGATCCTGGTAACCACATTTTCTGGGTTATTAGATATTTGGTGCAGCATTTATACTTGAACAAAAGTTTGACCATAGATGTTTTTTATTTAATTTTTAATGAGGTTACTGTAAGCATGTTCCACTGTCTTCCAGCATGGCATGCTGCTGTGAAAAACTCTGAAACCAACCTAATTTTCACCCTTTAGAAAAGAAATTTTGTTTTTGTTTTTGGTTTCGTTTTATTTTGTTTGTTTCAGTTCTTTGTTTGGATGGTAAAAGAGTCTTTTTTTTCCTTTTAGGTTATTATTTTTGTATCAACTTTTCCTGAGATAGTTTACATTTGGGGTTTTGTTTGGTTTAGTTTGGTTTAGTTCGGTTTGGTTTTGCTTTGTGTGTAGATTTAAATATCTTATTTCTGGAAAGTGTTTTGTGATTCTATTTCTCCAAATATATTTTCTATTCTTTTCTTTCTTTTAGTAAAAAGATCACATATAAAACAAGTAATGTTTGGTCTTTTTATGCATATGAATAAGTCTATTGTCTCTTTCATCTTCCATAGCTATCAGGTTCCTTTTCTGATCCTTTTTAACTACTCATTTCCATTTTGCTTTGCTGACTTTACCAATCACGTTCTTAATCCTACTTTTGTATTTTGAGCAGTGTCTGTTTACCTTTTTGTTACCTCTGATGGCTCCCTAATTTTTGTGATGACTTTTCTTCTCTTCCACTTCTTTCCTGAGCTCTTCTAGCTCATTTTTTGTCTCTCAGTTGTCCTGACAACTGACTTCTTGAGCTCTTCCTTGAGACTTCTTCCTTGAGCTCTTATTTTATATAAGTGATCTTTATCATTGAGGTTTTTTTTTTTAATTTTTTGTTTGCTTATGCTTATTTGGCACAATTTCCTTTAGCTCTATGGCAACACAATTTTGTATATGTTGTCTATTTATTTTCTCTAATTATTACCTTCTTTTCTTACAGTATCTTTGTAGAGCTCTTCTGATAGTTTCTTTTCTATTCTGACTCATATTTGACTGAGTTGAGCTCTTTCTTAACCAGCTGTTTTGCATAGAGTTTGTGGGGCAGGGACTAGGCTATGATAGCATCCAGCAGAGAGCCTCTCTCATTTACAGGGATGCACTTTATGATACTCAGGGCTGTGTGTATGCATATGTGTACATGTTGATGTAGCCTTTACTTCTTTCCAGAAGAAAGAAGAGATTGGCAGTTGCAAGACTGGTTATTATTGAATTTATCTTCTCCAGTCTGCCTCCCACCCCAACAGACTACTTCCTACAGAGATGGCATACCTAGGTATTTTCTTGTTTATACCATCTCCCCTTCTCCTCAGTGGAGCCAAACGGGGTCCAGAGATGCTCTCATAGACAGCCTATTCACTGTAGACCAGTTGCTCCTCAAAAGATGTTGTTGATTCTGTCCTCTTTGATGAAATTTGAGCTCTGCCAACCTCATTTAAGGTCTTTGGTTTCAGACATCTTTCAACATCCACCTGCCCCTGGTTGAAACTTTAATTTGGCAGCCCTTCCTCAACAAAGGTGAAATTTGCATTTCTATTTTTCATTTTTCTTGTTTTGGAATGAATTCAGAAAGAAGTGGGCAGGGCTGTCTTAATACTGCCATCTTAAAAGTAGAAATCCCTGTAAGGCTGTACACCCCTGTCTTGCTCCCCTTGATTCTACAGCACCTAATACTATATCTAGGAAAAAGAAGATGCTGAATAAAGCCTTGTTAAGTGACATGAACAAATAAAAGAATGAACATTCTCAAATGTAATTGTTGAAACATGATTTAAGGCCTCTCTTCAAAAGAACTTCAGCAACTAATTCTCCTAGTCCTCCTTGAAATAGCATTAACAAGGTATATTTCCCAGGGTGTTTCTCAGGGCTCAGAGATCTCCTGCCCACATTTCTCTCATCTTTCATTACATCTTCTTAGCATCCTGCTCTTACTCACTACTAAGCCAAGTCAGAGTACCTAGCACAAATAAACAGTGAATTCTGTAGGACACTTTATATAATGGTTTTTTTTTTCTTTCTAGTCTGGTATCTAGCTTCCACTTTTATGGATGCATTTTGAATTTGTTTCTCCATGGCTTACTTCTGAAATTGGAAAAGCTCCATATCTTTTTTACTATAAATCATCAGAAAACTAAAGGAAGAATGATTCCATTTGGTAAGGAATGGAGATAATCATCACATTTCCCACAGCAATGGACCCCCAAGTCCTACAATGGTCTGGTCTCCATCCAAATGTAGCCAGGGAGGAAGGATGCTTTGAGAAATGGAATACCATGAGATATGGACACTCATTTCAGACCTTGTGAATTCCATGGGGGACTTCAACATGGGTGAGATCTGAGAAAAGACCAGACTGGCTCAGTAAGTAGAGCTACCCAAGTCCAGGTCTTTCTCTGGTTTTCCTTTCAAAAGAGAGGAGACTTTGACTATGAAAGAATCTACTTCATAAGGCCCCTTTGAACAAGGAGTCTGTTTCAGAGTATTCTTATGTCTTCCCATTTGGAATATAATAGGCATCTGAGAAATATATGTGTTAATTTCTTTTTTAAATTTTTATTTTATATTGGAGTATAGTTGATTAACAATATTGTGTTAGTTTCAGATGTACCGCAAAGTGATTTAGTTATACATATACATGTATCTACCCTTTTTCAAATTATTTTCCCATTTAGGTCATTATAGAGTATTGAACAGAGTCCCCTGTGCTATACAGTAGATCTATTTTGGTTATCTATTTTAAAGATAGCAGTGTGTACATGTCAATCCCAAGCTCCCAATCTAATTTCTGATTTTCCTTGGGTCTACAGGTAAAACCCAAAATTGTCTTACTTGCTCAAAACATGTCAGGTTTAATCCTTGACAAGATGCCTCATTCCTTTTGGAGATCTTCACTGGATGTTTCCCTTTATTTTCCTTTGTCTTGAGTCATTCAAACTCCTCCAACATGCTCATGCTCTCTACCCTTTCCATTGCTGAGCTGACTGCAATTGTCAGCAGACATAGAGTCAACAGACATGCCAACTGCCTATGGGGTGTCCATCCCAGCCTGCAGAACAAAGAGGAGTAGGCAGCAGGAGAGAGAGGGCCTGAAAGAGGCACATCCACAGTCCATATTAGTGTTCCTAATGAAAGCACAATAACCAGCCATCTCTACCCACAGCCAACTGTATCAGTGTCCTTTTTTCGAGTTGTCCATTTACATTACCCCTACAACCCATATCACCAAAGCAGAATTCCTTCTTATCTGCCTGAAAACCTATGTCCACCCCCACCCTACCCCTAGGGTAAGGTTTTCATTGCAGGCACCAAGCATCTTTGTTTGTCTGGAACAGTCCCAGTTTGTCTGGTGTCCTGTCCAACTAAGCATTTGTCTCAGATAAAAGTGATTTCTGTGTGATAAATTGTATGTTCTCCTTAGTTTAATTTCATGCTTAATTATCAAAAGGCAGCGTGAGTCAGAATGCCTCTAGTTATAAGGAAAGTTCTTCTCTTCTTCCCACCTTTGTAGAACGAGGCTGGCAGGGACCTGAAGTCCAGGCACACAAACAACCTGGGGCAGATAATTGGGGAAAAGTTGACTCTAGCAAGGTTGCCATACAGGCTCAGAGAAATTCTGTGTGAGGTTGAGGGAAGAACCTAGACCAGAGGTAGGAGGGAGAGACAGGACTCCAGGTTCAGGGGAGATGCTTTGGTATAATGCAATACCCAAGTCAGAAACAAGGGCATGTATGAAGGACAGGCATTTTGCACAGTGCTCTCTCCTCCCTCTTTGTGCTTGCACATTTCAGCCCATAATGCACCAGTGGTTTCCCTCTGTTATTTCATTTATGGCAATAACTTTAGGTCTTGCGTCGGGTTGTAATGGTGATCTATGCATGTCATCTAGAGTAGGCATGAATAATGAATCCTATTTTATTTCTTAATTAAGAATTTGAAAGTACCGCAAATTACTGCAATTAACATGGATTTTCTTCCTCATTTATTTACTTATTTAGATGGCTGAAATTGCACCCTTAGCTTAAACCAACCGCAGGGTTCAGAGCCTGTTAAAATATATAGCATTCATTAAAATATTTGTTCTTTCCCAACAGTGAAGTTGTAATTTGGAAATGGCGGTGGTATCTGTGTATGCAAAATGCTTCCAAAAAAATGTCTTTTGAATTCAGTCCATCCAGGGTGGTAACTTAAAAAGTTGAGTTTACTGACAATCCTTTGTGTGACTGAAATAAACTAAGATTTTCAAAATAGCCCATTGTTACATTGACTTCAACAAGTATTGTTTTCCTTCTCAAAGTTCCTGAGGAAGATAAGCATTATCACATTTTCAGAAGTTCAGCTCACTGAAAAATAAGAATAATAATTTGAGGGTGGTTGAATTCATTTGACTGAATTCAAAACAACAGTACTTTGAATAAACAATTTAGCATCAAATGATCTAGTAGTTTTGAATATTCAAACTTAGTCTTCATTCTCAGGTTTTTTATTTTGATTTTGGTTTTGTTTCCAACTGGTTTGCATGGAGACACAGCTCAGGACAGAGTGGTTGAAATTAACCAAAAATATGCTTCAGAAACGTAAACCCTTTGGTGTGGGCCAGCAACCACTCCAAGCTACAGCCAGCAGGGGTGTAAATTGGTGCAATCCTACCAGCAAGCAATTGGGAATAGCATCTTTAAAGACTTACAGAGTGAAGTAAGTCAGAAAGAGAAAAACAAATACCGTATGCTAACACATATATATGGAATCTAAGAAAAAAAAGGTCATGAAGAACCTAGGGGTAAGACAGGAATAAAGACACAGACCTACTAGAGTATGGACTTGAGGATATGGGGAGGGGGAAGGGTAAGCAGTGACAAAGTGAGAGAGTGGAATGGTCATATGTACACTACCAAATGTAAAATAGATAGCTAGTGGGAAGCAGCTGCATAGCACAGGGAGATCAGTTCGGTGTTTTGTGACCACCTAGAGGGGTGGGATAGGGAGGGTGGGAGGGAGGGAAGAGATATGGGAACATGTATACGTATAACTGATTCACTTTGTTATAAAGCAGAAACTAAGACACCATTGTAAAGCAATTTGACTCCAATAAAGATGTTTAAAAAAAGAAAAAAAGACTTAAAAGATGCAAATCCTTTAAAATCCAGCTATTCCACTTCAAGGAACTTATCTTCAGGAAAGAATGAAGGGTGTGTACCAAGATTTAGCTACAATGACATTCATTGCAGCCATGTTTATAATAGCAAAATAAATAAAATAAAATAACCAAATGTGCAGCAATAAAAGATTGAGTAAACCTTACACTGGAATACTAAACAACTACTAAAAACTATGTTTTGTATTAGTTATCTCTGGCTGCATTATCCCAGCACTTAGCAGCTTTAAACAGCAAACATATTATCTCAGAGTTTCTGTAGGTCAGGAGTCTATGAGCACAGCTGAACTGGGTCCTCTGACTCAGGGCCTCTCCTAAGACTGCAGTCAAGGTGTTTGAATCACTTCAAGGGTTGACTTGGAGAGGATCCACTTGGAGGCTCATTCCAGAGGGTGTTGGCTTGAATCAGTTCCTCTGAGACTGTTGGTTGAAGGTCTCCCTCAGTTCCTTGACTCAGTTCCACTGCCCTCCTTTCTGCAGGGTGGTTCACAATATCACAGGTGGTTTCCCCACAGTAAACAAGCCAGAGAGCAGGAGAGGGTGAGCAGGTCTTTTCGTTACCTTGTCTCAGAACTGACATCCCATCACTCGTGCCATATTCTACTAGTTAGAAGTAAGTCAGAAGTCCAGCCCACACTCCAGGGGAGTGGATCACACAACAGTTAGGACGCAGGGGGCAGGAATCATCGGGAACCATCTTAGGAGCTGTCTGCCATACAGTTGAAGTTTATTTTTTGGCAAAAGATGTTCATCATATCTTATTCAATGAATAAAAAGCAGGTCACAAAACAGTATGTGCCATAAACCAGTTTTGTAAACTAAAGTAATAGAGAGATATATATCCATATATATAAATATTCATGAAGCAACCTATAAGGGTTCCATGGGTTAATAGTTGTTACGTCTGGATAGTGAGATCACAGAAGAGTTTTATATCTTTTTTCTAATGTGTATTTTCTACCTTTTCTAAAATGAACGTGTACTGCTTACAATTTTAAAAAGAGTAAATGTTATTAAATTTAAAAACAAAGCAATTGAATTCTCTAGACTTCTTTTTTCTGACCTCCACTGTCTATCTTTACAGGACTGTTTCTTGCTTACTGCTTGAAGTCAACTAATTAGAAGTTCACAAGACTCTCTACAGAACGCATTGATCTCACTGTGACCAAGGAAATTGTGAGTATGTTCTAGAACTTGTTGCTGTCTCTGTGTCTTCTAAAACAGCTGTTACCACCTGTAATGCTACCATGGAAAACTAAAATTATTTTTCCCCTCTGAGGGCACTAGGGCCAATGGGAACTGTGATTGACCCGAGAGAGCCTGGTCCTGTGAAGATCTTTTTCCCCTCGAGCCTGTGTCTTAACAGCTCAAGTCTGGTTGCTTCCAGATATGAGCTAGTATGCTCACGTGGCAGCCATCTTCTCTGCAAAATTCCAAAGAGATAGGTTCTATTTACATGTAAAAAATAGATGAACAGATCTGACACTGCTGAACATATTTGCAAGTTTGAAAAGGGGGAGGGGCTGGGTGAGTGAGAAGATAAAGTCATTAATAATCCCCACACTTCATTAGTTTTCCTGCCTCACGCCACCAGGAGGGCCTGAGTTGGGATGCCACTAGTTCAGGGTTGGAATGATGTCTCCAGCAATGTAAATGTTATCTTAAGGTCACTTACTGATGAAAACTACTGTTTTGCCAAACATAGATTTATTGGTTTCTTGACAAGCAGACCAGCTGCTCTACAACTATATATAGCACAAAGAAAGCTGCTTAGGATGGGTGATGTGGTGCCCACAGGGAAAGAAGTCAATGGTTTCCAAGATGGCAGGGGATTGGGACCAGGTCTGAGGTACTGGTGGATCTCTTTTCACTGGAATCTATAGTACAATAGCTAGTATAACAGATAACACTCAAATCTTGGTGCTTTAACACAATAGATTCATTGTTCCCTTATATAAGGCCCAAATGAGAGTTTGTCAAGGCAGTGATTCAGAAACCGAGGTGCCTCCTATCTTGTGGCTTCACCGTCTTCTAGGGTCTTTGAAGTTTATGCTGGATCTTCTGCGTCTACCTGGTTGACAGGAAAGAAGAAAGTGAGAATGGCACACCCAATTCCTACCCACCTTGGCCTACAATTGACACACATCACATCCCATTGGTGAGAACTAGTCACATGGGCCTCACCTTGATGAAAGAGGCCTTGGGTAAATTCCTGGCTGGCAATCACTTCCCCAAAACACCACTCTGTGGTGGGAGAACACACAGCATGGGCTCTGTCAGGAAAAATCATAGTGCTAGAAAGTTCTTGCTGAGGATATTCTTTGAGGGCATTCATACATCAATCATAGAGCAGGGATTAGTTGACATATCAATGACTCTTTGCACAGTGGATCATTTTGCCTTATATGAAGCAACTTCTAATGCCAACCATACTTCCTTCTCATGATTAAGACACACAACAAGCCACTGTAGCAAGGCTCTAAAGGGTCAAGGTTGTCCTATATTGGAAGTGCTAGGTGTACCTGCCAACACTAGAAGGCTGCAGAAGCCACTGAGGGCTCAAGATAACAGTTTTAAAACCACAGTTCTGTCTCTCTTAGTTTTTTGCCTTAGATTTTTGTTGTGTAATGTGAAAATAACATGGTCTAGCTCTTAGGATCTTTGTAAAGCCCCAAGGAATCAATTCAAGAAAGGACACAGTACACATTTTCTCAACACCAGCAACTTCTCCAACAAGTATCCCCACACGATGAATAATCTCAGAAGTGCCTTCCCAGCACTACCACAATTGCTGATTCTTGTGATATCGTTGTTAGTACTAGGCTTCACTTACAATGATAGCACCATCAATAAAGTCATAACATTTCTCTCCCATGACAGCCTTATAGAATTATAGGAAAGGAAACTTACTGTTACCACCCATTTCACCGGCGAGAGAACTGAGCCTCATGGAGCCTAAGTGATAATCACCAAGATCACATTATAGCCCAGTCAGAGACACCAGTTGGCTCTCAAACCCGGATCTTTTAGATCAAAATTATACTACTACACCAAATGTAACATGAGATCTTGTTGGAATGAATGGAATCATTGAGGAGACCTAGTCTCACCCTTCATTGTTCAGATGAGTTGGGGATGCCTTTGAGGGTTTTTCCTTTTTGTACCACTGGCCTAAGGTTGTCTTGTCTCCTTCAAGGTTAGTCAATCTAATTGCACCTGGGTTGGGGGATAGGGGTAGGAACAAGTAGCAATGGTGTTGGTGATGTCGTTTTACAGAGGCCATGATGTGCAAGGCTCCTGGCAGTTGCTCCAAGCAACATGAGTGGGGCCAGGAAGGAGGCAGAAGGTGTGCTTTTCCTCCACTCTGATACAGGTGGACACATCATCGGCCAGCATCACCAACCCCAATGAGATGGGTAACAGCCTGGAATCCACTTCTAGGTTTCTTAGGATTTTCTTTCCATCCATTCAACTCTTTGGCCTTTCCGCAGCTAACTTTAATGACTAATTTTTAGTGACTTTATTCTTTCTATTGAGAGCAAAGAAACAACTGTTTCTGGTGGCCTTAGGTTTGCAGTATAAGGTCCTTGGAGACAGGGTTTGACCTTGCTTTGGGTGACCCAGCTGCCAGGAAGAGTGAGCTATAGTAGACTTGGATCTTTGTGTAGAGAGCATCCCCAGGCCCAGGCCAACAGGAGGGTCATTTAGACTCTGTAAGACAGGGCTCCCTCATCTGTCCAATCAGGTGAATGATGCCTGCCCTCTCCACCTCCCCCACTTTCTTAGGGAAATACTGAGAACTTGGGGCTCAAACAACTAAATAGACAGAAAGTGCTTTGAAAAACAACATGCTAGATAAATGCGTCAAAGAGTCATCATTATCACCGTGCTATTGCCATTATTATTTTGAGGTCAGCTCAGCTTTTCTTAACACAGAGCACTTAATCAACTGGCAACTGTATTGGTTTCCCACAAGGAGGTTGAAGGGGCCAAGTGAGGTTTTATTTTTATCCCATTTTAGAGTCCAGTTTTTTTCCATCATAACAACTATGTCTAGTGGGTTTATAAGTATTGTAATTACAGACACATTTTATTATACTTACTCCTAACAAAAATCAGGCTAAGGACATTTTTTTTAATTCTAAAAATGGTGGATTTCCCTAAAGGCTGAGTTAACTTTTACCAACAGCTAGAACACTGCTACCTCAGATTGCACCTGTAAGTTTGGTACTTACTTTTAATGAACAATTTTCAGCATAAACAAAAAAATTTTAATTATACATGCAGGTCCACTAGTGAGAGAAAAATGACAAAATCCACTGGTCATCAGGGTTTAGTTCATAAATTGTTCACCAACTGAGATGCCTTTTTCGTATGGTTATGAAGAGTTATGGGAAGAAGAAATTTAGAAATCAGTGTGAAGACAGACTAGACCGGTCAGAATGGCCATCATCAAAAAATCTAGAAACAATAAATGCTGGAGAGGATGTGGAGAAAAGGGAACACTCTTGCACTGTTGGTGGGAATATAAATTGATACAGCCACTATGGAGAACAGTATGGAGGTTCCTTAAAAAACTAAAACTAGAACTACCATATGACCCAGCAATCCCACTACTGGGCATATACCCGGAGAAAACCATAATTCAAAAAGAGTCATGTACCAATATGTTCATTGCAGCTCTATTTACAACAGCCAGGACACGGAAGCAACCTAAGTGTCCATCAACAGATGAATGGATAAAGAAGATGGAATATTATACACAAGATGTGGCACATATACACAATGGAATATTACTCAGCCATAAAAAGCAGTGAAAGTGAGTTATTTGTAGTTGAGGTGGATGGACCTAGAGTCTGTCATACAGAGTGAAGTAAGTCAGAAAGAGAAAAACAAATACCGTATGCTAACACATATATATAGAATCTAAGAAAGAAAAAAAAAGGTCATGAAGAACCTAGGGGTAAGACGGGAATAAAGACACAGACCTACTAGAGCATGGACTTGAGGATATGGGGAGGAGGAAGGGTAAGCTGTGACAAAGTGAGAGAGTGACATGGACATATATACACTACCAAACGTAAAATAGATAGCTAGTGGGAAGTAGCCGCATAGCACAGGGAGATCAGCTCGGTGTTTTGTGACCACCTAGAGGGGTGGGATAGGGAGGGTGGGAGGGAGGAAGATGCAAGAGGGAAGAGATATGGGAACATAGTATATGTATAACTTTGTTATAAAGCAGAAACTAACACACCATTGTAAAGCAATTATACTCCCATAAAGATGTTAAAAAAAAATAGACAAGCAAACAATGTCTCATTAGAAGGAAAAGATAAATGTTGCAAAGTAGCCTTTAGGGCTATAAAACCTATAGCCTTTAGGGCCATAAAATGTCAAGTTAGAAGGGGTTTTGCAAGCATATGGCCCAAATTAAGCATTTTACAGAGAGAACTAAGGCTCACACAGGTGAAGTACACAACAAGGCCACACAAGGGAGCAAGTATTTATTAACATGACACCTAAGGTTATAATAGTTTCCTGTTGTTGTAACACATTTCACAAATTTAGTGGCTTAAAGCAACACAAATTTATTATCTTACAGTTTTGTAGGTCAGAGGTCTTACACAGGTCTCACTGGGTTAAAACAAAGTGTCAGTGGTGCGTGCTGTGTTCTTTTCTGGAGACTCTCGGGAGGATCCATTTCCTTGCCCTTTCCAGCTTCTAGAAGCTGCCTGCTTTCCTTAGCTTGTAGCCTCATCCTCCACCTTCAAAGCCAACAATGTTCCATCTCCCTGATTTTTTTCTGTCATCACATCTTGACCACAGTAAGGAAAGGTTCTCTGCTTTTAAGGTGATAAGACTGGGTCCAGTTGAATAATCCAGGATAATCTCCCTATCTCAAGGTCAGTAAGCTTACTCACATCTGCAAAGTCTCTCTTACCATAGAAGGTAACACATTCACAGGTTCTTGGAGATTAGGGTGGACATCTTTGTGTGGGGATGGGCATTATGTTTCCTACCATAAGGAGGATGAATTTACAGAGAAAGGAGGTGGTGAGTCAATGGAGAGTTTGGGTTGTTGAGCAAGAAAATAACTGTGGGCACCTGCTGTAGTGTCTCGAGAGAATTTGACTTGAGATGGAGACTTGTGCATAAGAAGTAAGAGAGTTCAAAGGGTCAGCTCCTGCAGGGGAAGGGAAGGAGGCAGAAATGAGCAGAGGGAGGGGCTGCAGGCTTGTCACAAAGCCTCAGCTGACCTCATGGGGATCCCTAAAATGAGATGGTCTTTCAGAGTTGTCATCAGGGGCTGTACCTTTAAACTCTTTTCCCTCTGATTGCTGTGACTACATCAAGCAGTCATGGGATGTGAGCTGCCCCAAGGAGGGGTTGTGACCTTGGGCAGGTCAGCTCTTTTCTGATGGGGAAACTCCCAGTAGCGGGCAGAATTTGTCCTTTATTCATGAAGGAGAGTCTAAATATACAATCACAGCTTCTACTAGAACACCTATTCCTAAGTTTTATGTCCACATTTGAAACAAAATAATAAAGTCAGCTGTGGTCTGTTTGAGAGATTTCACAAAGTGGTCCTAGACTCAGAACTTACAAATCAGAAAGAAAAGAGTCACATGCTTCATCTACAGTTTAAAGCTAAACAAGACGATGTATGGAAGGAGAGCCTAAATCTTGACTTTGCATCAACATGGGAGCCAGAGCAGGCATGTGTCTCATGAGGATAGAAGAATGAGATTCAGTCACGAACGGTATGGACCCCAGAGGAAAGGCAGACAGATCATGAGTTCTGGAGACTAGGATCCAAACCCAGGTAAAAAATCCAGGACGCTGCCCAAACCACAGCAGAAAGGTGGACACTGTCAGATGCTAAGGCAAGTGTAGTAAAACTGATATAGGCTTAGAAAGATTCCAGCAACGTCTGGCAGAGACTGTTGGTGAAAACAGTAGAGTCCAGCATTAGCCATGAAAGTGGCTAGAGAATGGGTAAGAAATTCTGTTTCACAAGAACTGAGGAAAAGGCAAGAACCCAATTACCAAGGAAAAGGGCGTGCTGTATCTAGATTAAGCAGGCGGGTTACAGTTTCATGTCATCTAGCCCATGAATGTCATTTGGCCCAAGCTCAAGTCTGATTTTGGCACAGGAGCAAAAGATGTTCCAGTTGTCTGAGTAGCAAGGGTTAGAGAGATGCTGGGGCACTACCATATGCTCACTCCAAGGGAAGTCCTTTCACAGAATATCGGGGCTGAGCTTTATGTTCATTTTACCAAATGGTATCTGTGAGAAGGGTACGAAGACTAGTGTGTTCCTACCCTTGAACCCTGGAGGCTCTCACTTTCTCAAGTCAGTACTAAGCCCAGCACCTGCCTCAGAGCAGCTCTGCCTTGTTGTGCAGACGGACATCATGCACTCCCAACCACCTCCACTTCTTCACACATTCAAGCTGCAAAGTCTAAAGGGAATGGTATTTAAGAAAGAGACTTCCTGCATCTTCTAGAAGACTGTGTAGGTACTGTACTGGGTCGACCATACTTACAGAAAAAATGGGTTTGAATCTCCTACATGCCTTGATCCAAGTGGTGGGAGCAAAGTACTTCAACACTTTAAACATCACTGCCTTCCTGTAAGTCCTCTTTCAAATGTAAATATCAGCAACAACACTAATAATAACTCCTTCTGATTATTATAAGGCTTCACATTTTACCAAGTACTTTCATCTGCATTATTTCTTTCGAATTTCACAAAACTAGCTCAGGGAGGGAATTATTATGCCTTTTGTAGAGATGAATAAATTGAGATCAAAGAGTTTGAGTGTCTTATCTTAAGTCACAAAGTTAGAGTCTAAAATTGGACCCAGGCTTTATGAATCCAAGTTGCTTCTGATCCATTATCATAATAAGTCTACCCCAATAGAAGACCTCTGTGTTTCACGACCATGGAAGTTTGCAAGAAAGAAGAGTCAGGAAGGGTAGAGAAAGCAGAAAGCTGATGGTAAAACAGTCTGACTTTTGTTTCAAGTCAATCCTGAGATTATTGTTTTTAACTCTTTTTTACTTTACCTCAGTGTTTTATCTGTTCAAAGCATTCTCACACCCTTATCTCATTTGATCAGCTTAGGACTTCAGTGAGGTAGGCAGAACAGATCTGACAGATGAGAAACTAAAACCCAGAGAGGTTAGATGACTCACCCAAGAACAGATGGCTATCTGGTGACAGGATTGGAGCTGGCATCCAGATCTTTGGAATGGAGATGAGTGGAAGAAACAAACATACCTGCTGAAAGAGGTGGGAAGGAAGCATTCCATTAAAAGGTCAATCAAAATCATATGCATCTCACAATGTATTAAGCCAAACCATCATGCTGTACACCTTAAACTTATAGTGATGTATGACAGTTATATCTCAATAAAACTAGAGAAAAAATTTAAGTCATATGAAAGTAAAAAAAGCCAAGAATAGCCAAAAGAATTTTGAGAAAGAATACAAAGAAAAGGGACTTATGTTGCAGACATCAAAACACACAATACAACAGTGATGGAAATGTAGAGATACAGAGACTAATGGAATAAACTAGAAAGTCCAGAAAGAGACCCATGCATTTTTGGACACAGGGGTGATTACAACTGAGTAGGCAAAGAATGGACTGTTTGATATACAGTGTCACAACAAATGGCTCACCATGTTGGAAAATTAACATTGGAGCTCTATTACATATGCAAAATAACACAAAATATTGTAAGTAAACTCCAGATGGATTTAAATCTAAAAGTTAAAAAAAAATTAATTATTAGAAGAAAATTCAGGAAGATATTTTTATATCAAATCAGGAAAGGATTTCTTAATATTCAAATAAAGCACAAAAGAGAAAGGTAAATAAATTGGATTACATTAAAATTTAAGAATTCTATATGATCAAAGACTCCGTGAACAAAGCCTAAAGACAAGTGAGAGTCTTGGAGGAGGACTTTGCAATGTATTTGACCAACAAAGGATTAATATTTAAAATATGTAAGGAAAACACTACAATAAGTAAAAGATAAACAGCCCAATAGACAGACAAAATATAAAAATTGTTCACAGAAATGTAAATCAAAATGGCCTAAAAATATATTAAAACATGCTTTACCTAATTAATAATCAGGGAAATACCAATTAAAGCAGAGAAATACCATTTCACACTTATCTAATTGTCCAAAATTAAACAGTTCAACAGTGCCAAGTTTTCACAAGAAATGAGCACAGTCATTTTGGAGGGAGTGCAAATTGTTTAAACTCCTTTAGAGAGAGATTTGGAAATACCTTGCTAAAATGAAGATATGTGTCTCTATAACAGCTAGTTTTACATCTAATGTATGTATCCTAGAAAAACTCTCTCCTATGTGTAATGACATGGAAAAGGATGTTTATTATTGAATTGTTGCAATATTGAAAATTTTAAAACAATCTAAATGCTCATCAATAGGGCAATGGAAAATCAGCGGACATTTCATAGCTGTGAGCCTTCCAAATTGAGTGAAAAGAATCAAATCTTATTACTATATCATTTATATACACGTTTAAAACATACAAAGCGATGTTGTCTGTTACTTACGGATTTAAACATATGTGGGGTAAAAGCATAAAAACAGAAAGAACCATACAAGTTCAGGAGGCTGGTTTCCTGGAAGAAGGGGGAAGAAAATAGGCTCAAGGACAGTACAAAGAGGGTTCAACTCAACCTATAATGTTTTATTTCTTTAATAAAAAAAATAACTAAATCTAATTCCACCAAGATGTTAACATTATAACATTCTGTGCTGTGGGTATTGAGTGTTTGATGTAGTAAACAATTCAAGAAAGACAAAGTTATTCAGCAGCAGCCTCTCTTTCCTCCAGTGGAAATGAAAAGGCAGTGGGGAGCATGAGTCTGCAGGAAACAGAGCTGACAGCTTTGAAAATTATTTTGGCTTTGGGTTTCTGCTCATGCACACATACCAAGACAGTTCCACACACAACAGCAGTAGGGTCATACAGGAAGCACTGCCAAGCAAGATAGTCAAGACACACAGGGACCCCCACCAGCCCAGCTCTGCCAGGGCATCAAGAACAGCATTCTGTGGCTAGGAATCGGGCCCAGGAATGATAATGGCTTAATTACAATAGGAGAGTATTTCTCCCAACTTAAAAGAATTCAGAGGTAGGCAGTCCAGAGCTAATATGATGGCTGCACAATATCTCCAGGACGCAGGTTCTTTCAATCTTTCTGCCTTGCTACCCCTAGTTACATGAGTTCCAACTCCAAGGCCACTTTATGATCTGAGACGAACCTGCAGCTAAAAGCCATGCAGATGGGAAGCAGGAAGAAGTGGGGGGTGGGAAGGTCAAAATGGTTCCTACCGGCTTTCTGTATGCCTCTAAAACTTCTTTCTTAAAAATCCTTAACTTTCATGGACATTGTATTGGCCATCCCTAACCCCAAGGGAGGCTAGGAAATGTTTCCTTTAATCTGATCAGCAATGTGCCCAGCTAAAAAGTTTGCTAAGGGAGTATTGCTAAGGAAGAAAGGGGGATGACTACTTAGCAGCTAGCAGTGGCTGCCACAGCCAGTAGTGACTCATTGCATGACCACAGACAAGAGCTTGCCTACTCTGGACATTGCTTTCCTGTCCATGCAAGAAAGACTAAATGATGGTTTCCTTAGTGGAGCCAATCATCTTTGCCATTCATCACTTCACACTTTAGCCAAACTTCTACTTGGGTCAATTATACTTGAAGCCCTTGTCTCCCATTTACTCATTTACCTTTCACCCCACCCCCCACCCCGGAATAGATTTGAATTGAGCTGTTAACCTTTTTCTCCCCCCCTAGTTTTGGTTCTGCATTTATTCTTCACACTTCCCACTCTTTAGGAATTGCAACTTCTCTTCCATGTCCATCAACTGCTAGAAATACACATATTCTAACTTTCTAACTCACCTCTTCCAAGGAGCCCTCCCTGGCTTAGTTAGGCATCCTCCCTGAGACCACTTTATACCACTGTCCATTGTCGATGGCATATCTTTCACTCAGAGAATCAAATACTTTTATTAAGGATGAACCTTAGACCATCTGGCCCAGTGACACACAACTTTTTTCTTCAGAGCCCTTCAAGTGAAAACTTATGTGATAAGTTTATTATCCAAGATAACGGATAAAATGAATAAAATGATAGGGTAAGGTGGAGGAGCCCCAAGTCTTTGCAGAACACACTCTGAAAAGAAAATATCTTGCCCTCTTTTTGTGAATGAAGATATTGTTGCTATAGACAGAATTGAATTGTCCCTGGTCATGCAGCTCTTAACAAGAACAGTAACAACAACAGCATTAGCTAACATTCACCCTCTGTGTCAGGCAATTTTCTGAGTACTTAAGTAGATTAATTAAACTTTGTGATAAACGAAAGTTACTCAGCTAGTCAAGGACAGAGCCAAGATTTGAACCAGGCATTCTGACTCCAGAGACTGTGCTCGGAACCACTATTCTATAGGCACCACAGAGCTCAAATAAGAATTCTAGTCTTCTGACTCCTAGGCCAAAATTCTCTTACTTGAGTTGCTTTCTACTAATTTCTTAGTTATAGATTCTCCTTAACTTCACTTTCCTCTGTGCCTCATTTCTATTTTTTTCCTACACATATGAGGCATTTAATGAAGGTTGTTTTTCTGTTTTGTTTTGTTTGCGGTACGCGGGTCTCTCACTGTTGTGGCCTCTCCCGTTGCGGAGCACAGGCTCTGGATGCGCAGGCTCAGCGGCCATGGCTCACGGGCCCAGTCGCTCCGCGGCATGTGGGATCTTCCCGGACCGGGGCACGAACCTGTGTCCCCTGCATCGGCAGGCGGACTCTCAACCACTGCGCCACCAGGGAAGCCCTGATGAAGGTTTTTGATAAAATAACTGAGCTCAGTGAACAGAACCCAGCTACCCCTTCCTTGCATGATGTTTTGATGTTGACTTGGCCCAATAAGGCCACTGGATAAGAACTAATGGAAACATCATGCCACATCCTTGGTCATCTGAACAGAAAGCCATGCTGCCACCAAATTATGTCTGCAGAGAGGAAGGGCGAGGAACTCAGATGAATGTTCTGTGCACTCTCATCTTTTAAGTCAAGTCCTAACAGGTCAGAAAGTGGCGTACCTTGTCAGTGTCCTACACTTCTTTCCCTAGACTGGTGCTATCAGAAAGGCCTTCCAGGGACCAGACAGAAGAGAGCTGGGTGACTACTTGTAAAGCCAAAGTCCACTCTTCTATTGGGCAATTGAACTCTCCAGGAGAAATCACACACTCCCAGGTTGTACAGGTGCCACTGTACATTCATGCTCCCACCCTCAGCTGTTTGATGTCCTTCCTCATGTCCACAGTCCCCATCATTAACCCTGCCAAAACCACACACACTGCTCCTTGTTCCTCCCTCAGTTACCAGCATCATCTACCCACTTGATCAGGCCAAAACCCGGGGTCATTTCAGACTCCTCTCTCTCCCCGCCCACCATCACTGACACAGTCACTAAGCCTTATTGTTCCTATTCCCTTCACATCTCTCCCATCCGTCCACTGCCCTCCTGTAGTCTTGGCTTTAATTTTTTTCCAAGCTAATGCTCTTCCATCCATTCTTGGCATAACAGAGCCAAAGCTTTCTAAAACAGAATCGGATCATGTCACACACACACACACACACACACACACACACACACACACACCCTTTCTTAATGCTTCTCTATAGACCTTGGGATAAAGTCAAAACTTCTAAAACAGAAAGTCAGGTCCTTCAATATCTGGCCACCACTTTCCTCTCAACTTCATCTTTTATCCCTTGGATCCCCTTGAGGTATCATGCTCAAATCATGGGTTTTCCAAAATGCATTGTGAGCTCCCTGAGTTGTGGACCTTTGCATGGGCTGCTTCCTCTGTCTGATACCCTCCTTGTCCCCATTGATTGATCAATATTTGTCAAATGCATGAATGACTTTGGGGATAGGGGAGCAGGAAGAAATGAAGGATGGACAGAGGAGGGATAAAAGTGGCAAAAAGAGGACCCAGGCATGTGGAAGGAGGAAGAAATTTTGGTCAAAGTAAGAAAACTTTTTTTTAATTTCAAAGGCAGAGGTCTAAGAGCATTATTTCTAAGATCCTGGCAGCATATTTCTATTTTCAACCAACTGGAGGGAACAAATTTCATTTGACTGATGCCCAGTAACCACTATAGAACTCAAAAAGCCACCCAGCCACATGGTGACCTATAGAAACAGGTGAGGAGTTGAAGACTTGAAGACAGGTCAGAGGAACAGTGACTAAAGCCAAGGCCCAGTCTCAGCCCCAACCCTGGGATTCTGTCAATGTGCATTTCTGCTGGGACAGAGACCACCTTGCCATCTTACTGAAGTGAGTCATTTCTACTTCTTCTCTTGTCCTCTCCATGACACACTAGGAAAGGCACACTCATTAATAACTTGGCTCCAGCTCTTGCGGGATTCCGATCATTTAGGTATGATGATTCATAAGAGAGGTCAACCAAATTGAGGACTAAACTTGTAGAATAATTAGTATCTGCCATATGGCAGCCCAGAACCCAGAGAGGAGCATGGAAGGGACGTGCAATGCCTATGACTTGAGACCAAGTGCCACTCTCCCAGGATCTGGGGAAGATTCAGATCACAAGTCTGACCAGCTTGCTGACATCTTGAAGGCCACCCAAAGGCACTTTATTAACTGATATGAGCAAAGACCAGCTGAGGCTCCATGTGGCAACACTAGTTTCCTGAGGAACAGTGTTTCATGCATTACATGGTGATCTATCTCCAAACCAGACAGTCAAAGCAGGAAGATAAATGAGCGAGACCGTTCCCACCCCCAAGGACAACCTGATCCCTGATAGTAGCAGCAGATGTGAGCAAACCTAGTTCTTCATATGTATCATTTATTCCATGCACACGACACTCTATGAGAGGAGAAGTATTAACCCTTTTTATACAAAAAGGTTGGAAATTCAGAAAAGTTAAACATTCTGAAGGTCACCAAGTTAGTGGCAGAGCCAGACGTAAATCACTCTGAATATCAGCACAGTTCACATCCTCTTCCACACTTCCCTTCCCTTCAAACATCTAAAGAATGTCAGCATTGTAAGGGGCTTCAGGGGCTGGAGGTAGGAGGAAGGAGCACAGTGGTTGGTGACAGAGGCGGAATGTAAGCCTGGATTTCTTGGCTCACAGTTCAGCTCTTCTCTCACATATATTCAACAATTAATTTAACAAATGTGTATTGAGCCTTTACCACAGGGCAGGCACAGTATGAGGCCACTGAGGATACAGCAGGTTGAAAACAGAAAGCGTCTCATTTCCCACGGAGCCCACATTTCACTGAAAAGACAAACATACATAAATTATCCATCAGATGAGGACAATTATGTCCTATGCAGAATGATAATGCAGAGTGAGTAGGGCAGAGAGCAATGGGTGAGAGAAAGGGACATTATCTCTTTTTTTAACATCTTTATTGGAGTATGATTGCTTTACAATGTTATGTTAGTTTCTGCTGTATAACAAAGTGAATCAGCTATATGTATACATATATGCCCATAACCCGTCCCTCTCGTGTTTCCCTTACACCCTCCCTATCCCTCCCCTCGAGGTGGTCACAAAGCACAGAGCTGCCCTCCCTGTGTTATACGGCTGCTACCCACTAGCTATCTTTTTTTTTTTTTTTTTAGCTATCTATTTTACATTTGGTAGTTTACCTATGTCCATGTCACTCTCTCACTTCGACCCAGCTTACCCTTCCCCCTCCCAATGTCCTCAACTCGATTCTCTACTTCTGAGTCTTTATTCCTGTCCTGTCCCTAGGTTCTTCAGAACCTTTTTTGTTTTTAGATTCCATATATATGTGTCAGCATACAGTATTTGTTTTTCTCTTTCTGACTTACTTCACTCTGTATGACAGACTCTAGGTCCATCCATCTCACTACTAATAACTCAATTTCATTTCCTTTTATGGCTGAGTAATATTCCATTATATACATGTGCCATATATTTTTTATCCATTCAACTGTTGATGGACACTTAGGTTGCTTCCATGTACTGGCTATTGTAAATAGTGCTGCAATGAACATTGTGGTATTTGACTCTTTGAATTATAATATCTCAGGGTACATGCCCAGTAGTGGGATTGTTGGGTCGTGTGGTAGTTCTATTTTTAGTTTTTAAAGGAACCTCCATACTGTTCTCCATAGTGGCCATATCAGTTTTCATTCCCACCAACAGTGCAAGAGTGTTCCTTTTCTCCACACCTTCTCCAGCATTGGTCGTTTGTAGATTTTCTGATGATGCCCATTCTAACTGATGTGGGGTGATAGCTCATTGTAGTTCTGATTTCTATTTCTCTAATGATTAGTGATGTTGAGCATCCATTCATGTGTTTGTTGGCAATTTGTATATCTTTTTTAGATAAATGTCTATTTAGGTCTTCTGCCCATTCTTGGAATGGGTTGTTTGTTTGTTTGATATTGAGCTGCTTGTATATTTCAGAGATTAATCCTTTGTCAATTGCAAATATTTTCTCCCATTCTGAGGGTTGTCTTTTCATCTTGTTTATGGTTTCCTTTGCTATGAAAAAGCTTTTAAGTTTCATTAGGTTCAATTTGTTTATTTTTGTTTTTATTTCCATTTCGCAAGGAGGTGGGTCAAAAAGGATCTTGCTGTGATTTATGTCATACAGTGTTCTGTCTATGTTTTCCTCTTAGAGTTTTACAGTGTCTGGCCTTACTTTTAGGTCTTTCAACCATTTTGAGTTTATTTTTGTGTATGGTGTTAGGGAGTGTTCTAATTTCATTCTTTTACATGTAGCTCATGTAGTCCAGTTTTCTCAGCACCATTTATTGAAGAGGCTGTCTTTTCTCCATTGTATATTCTTGCCCTCTTTATCATATGTGCGTGGGTTCATCTCTGGGATTTCTATCCTGTTCCATTGATCTATATTTTTGTTTTTGTGCCAGTACCACACCATCTTGATTACTGTAGCTTTGTAGTAGAGTCTGAAGTCCGGGAACCTGATTCCTCCAGTTCCGTTTTTCTTTCTCAAGATTGCTTTGACTATTTGGGGTCTTTTGTGTGTCCATAAAAATTGTGAAATTTTTTGTTCTACTACTGTGAAAAATGCCATTTGTAGTTTAATAGGGATTGCATTGAATCTGTAGATTGCTTTGGGTAGTACAGTCATTTTCATAATATTGACTCTTCTAATCCAAGAACATGGTATATGTCTCCATCTGTTTGTATCATCTTTAATTTCTTTCATCAGTGTCTTATAGTTTTCTGCATATAGGTCTTTTGTCTCCTTAGGTAGGTTTATTCCTAGGTATTATATCCTTTTTGTTGCAATGGTAAATGGGAGTGTTTCCTTAATTTCTCTTTCAGATTTTTCATCATTAGTGTATAGGAATGCAAGAGATTTCTGTGCATTAATTTTGTACCCTGCTACTTTACCAAATTCATTGATTAGCTCTAGTAGTTTTCTGGTAGCATCTTTAGGATTCTCTATGTATAGTATCATGTCATCTGCAAACAGTGACTGTTTTACTTCCTCTTTTCCGATTTGGATTCCTTTTATTTCTTTTCCTTCTCTGATTGTTGTGGCTAAAACTGCCAAAACTATGCTGAATAAGAGTGGTGAGAGTGGGCAACCTTGTCTTGTTCCTGATCTTAGTGGAAATGGTTTCAGTCTTTCACCATTGAGAACAATGTTGGCTGTGGGTTTGTCATATATGGCCTTTATTAGGTTGAGGTAAGTTCCCCCTATGCCTACTTTCTGGAGGGTTTTTATCATAAATGGGTGTTGAATTTTGTAAAAAGCTTTTTCTGCATCTGTTGAGATTATCATGGTTTTTCTCCTTCAATTTTTTAATATGGTGTATCACATTGATTAATTTGCGTATGTTGAAGAATCCTTGCATTCCTGGGATAAACCCCACTTGATCATGGTGTATGATCCTTTTAATATGCTGTTGGAATCTGTTTGCCAGTATTTTGTTGAGGAGTTTTGCATGTGTGTTCATCAGTGATACTGATCTGCAGTTTTCTTTTGTTGTGACATCTTTGTCTGGTTTTGGTATCAGGGTGATGGTGGCCTTATAGAATGCGTTTGGGAGTGTTCCTTCCTCCCTCTGCTATATTTTGGAAGAGTTTGAGAAGGATAGGTGTTAGCTCTTCTCTAAATGTTTGATAGAATTCACCTGTAAAGTCACCTGGTCTTGGGCTTTAGTTTTTTGGAAGATTTTTAATCACAGTTTCATTTCAGTGCTTGTGATTGGTCGGTTTATATTTTATATTTCTTCCTGGTTCAGTCTCAGAAGCTTGTGCTTTTCTAAGAATTTGTCCATTTCTTCCAGGTTGTCCATTTTATTGGCATAGAGTTGCTTGTAGTAATCTCTCATGATCCTTTGTATTTCTGCAGTGTCTGTTGTTACTTCTCCTTTTTCATTTCTAATTCTGGTGATTTGAGTCTTTTCCCCTTTTTTCTTGATGAGTCTGGGTAATGGTTTATCAATTTTGTTTAGCTTGTCAAATAACCAGCTTTTAGTTTTATTGCTCTTTGTTATTGTTTCCTTCATTTATTTTTCATTTATTTATGATCTGATTTTTATGATTTCTTTCCTTCTGCTAACTTTGGCTTCTTTGTTTTCTTCTTTCTCTAGTTGCTTTAGGTGTAAGGTTAGGTTGTTTATTTGACATTATTCTTGTTTCTTGAGGTAGGATTGTATTGCTATAAACTTCCCTCTTAGAACTGCTTTTGCTGCATCCCATAGGATTCAGGTTGTCGTTTTCTCATTGTCATTTGTTTCTAAGTATTTTTTGATTTCCTCCTTGATTTCTTCAGTGATCTCTTGGTTATTTAATAGTGTATTGTTTAGCCACCATGTGTTTGTATTTTTTCCAGTTTTTTTCCTATAATTAATATCTAGTCTCATAGTGTTGTGGTTGGAAAAGACACCTGATACGATTTCAATTTTCTTAAATTTACCAAGGCTTGATTTGTGACCCAAGGTATGATCTATCCTAGAGAATGCTCCATGAGCACTTGAGAAGAATGTGTATTCTGTTGTTTTGGGATGGAATGTCCTATAAATATCAATTTAGTCCATCTTGTTTAATGCATCATTTAAAGCTTGTGTCTCCTTATTTATTTTCATTTTGGATGATCTGTCCATTGGAGAAAGTGGGGTGTTAAAGTTCCCTACTATTATTGTGTTACTATTGATTTCCCCTTTTATGGCTGTTAGCATTTGCCTTATGTATTGAGGTGCTCCTCTGTTGTGTGCATAAATATTTACAATTATTATATCTTCTTCTTGGATTGATCCCTTGATCATTATGTAGTGTCCTTCTTTGTCTCATATAATAGTCTTTATTTTAAAGTCTATTTTGTCTGATATGAGAATTGCTACTCCAGCTTTCTTTTGATTTCCATTTGCATGGAATATATTTTGGCATCCCCTCACTTTCAGTTTGTATGTGTACCTAGGTCTGAAGTGGGTCCCTTGCAGACAGCATATTTAAGGGTCTTGCTTTTGTACCCATTCAGCCAGTCTATGTCTTTTGGTTGGAGCATTTAATCCATCTACATTTAAGGTAATTGTCAATATGTATGTTCCTATTACTATTTTCTTAATTGATTTGGGTTTGTTATTGTAGGTCTTTTCCTTCTCTTGTGTTTCTTACCTAGAGAAGTTCCTTTAGAATTTGTTGTAAAGCTGGTTTGGTGGTGCTGAATTCTCTTAGCTTTTGCTTATCTGTAAAGATTTTAATTTCTCCATCAAATCTGAATGAGATCCTTGCTGGGTAGAGTAATTTTGATTGTAAGTTTTTCCCTTTCATCACTTTAAATATGTCCTGCCACTCCCTTCTGGCTTGCAGAGTTTCTGCTGAAAGATCAGCTGTTAACCTTATGGGTATTCCCTTATATGTTATTAGTTGCTTTTCCCTTGCTGCTTTTAATATTTTTTCTTTGTATTTAATTTTTGATAGTTTGATTAATGTGTGTCTTGGCATGTTTCTCCTTGGATATGTCCTGTATGGGACTCTCTGCGCTTCCTGGACTTGATTATTTCCTTTCCGATATTAGGGAAGTTTTTAACTATAATCTTTTCAAATATTTTCTCAGTCCCTTTCTTTTTCTCTTCTCCTTCTGAGACCCCTATAATTCGAATGTTGGTGCATTTAATGTTGTCCCAGAGGTCTCTGAGACTGTCCTCAATTCTTTTCATTCTTTTTTCTTTATTCTGCTCTGTGGTAGTTATTTCCACTATTTTATCTTTCAGGTCACTTATCCATTCTTCTGCCTCAGCTATTCTGCTATTGATTCCTTCTGAAGAATTTTTAATTTCATTTATTGTGTTGTTCATCATTGTTTGTTTGCTTGTTAGTTCCTCTAGGTCCTTGTTAAACATTTCTTGTATTTTCTCCATTCTATTTCCAAGATTTTGGATCATCTTTATTATCATTACTCTGAATTCTTTTTCAGGTAGACTGCCTATTTCCTCTTCATTTGTTAGGTCTGGTGGGTTTTTTTCTTGCTCCTTCATCTGCTGTGTGTTTTTCTGTCTTCTCATTTTGCTTATCTTACTGTATTTGGGGTCTCCTTTTTGCAGGCTGCAGGTTCATAGTTCCTGTTGTTTTTGGTGTCTGTCCCCAGTGGCTAAGGTTGCTTCAGTGGGTTGTGTAGGCTTCCTGTTGGAGGGGACTAGTGCCTGTGTTCTGGTGGATGAGGCTGATCTTGTCTTTCTGGTGGGCAGGACCATGTCTGGTGGTGTGTTTGGGGTGTCTGTGAACTTATTATTATTTTAGGCAGCCTCTGTGCTAATGAGTGGGGTTGTGTTCCTGTCTTGCTAGTTGTTTGGCATGAGGTGTCCAGCACTGGAGCTTGCTGGTCGTTGAGTGGAGCTGGGTCTTAGCGCTGAGACAGAGCTCTCTGCGAGAGCTCTCGCTGACTGATATTACATGGGGCCAGCAGGTCTCTGGTGGTCCAATGTCCTGAACTCAGCTTTCACACCCAGAGGCTCAGGCCTGACACACACTCCAGCCTGTCACACACTCCAGCTCAGGCTGGAGCACCAAGACGGTGCCAGCCACACAGCTCAGAAGAAAGGGAGAAAAAAAAGAAAGAAAAAATAAAATAAAATAAAGTAATTAAAAATAAAAAGTCTTATTAAAATAAAAAAGTATTAAGAAAAAAAGAGAGCAACCAAACCAATAAACAAATCCACCAATGATAACAAGCACTAAAAAGTATAATAAGATAAACATAAAAATCAGAAACTACTTAGTCGCATACAGCAAACCCCAAGTGTACTGTTGCTCCCAAAGTCCACCGCCTCAATTTTGGGATGATTCATTGTCTATTCAGGTATTCCACAGATGCAAGGTACATCCAGTTGATTGTGGGGATTTAATCCGCTGCTCCTGGGGCTGCTGGGAGAGATTTCCCTTTCTCTTCTTTGTTTGCACAGCTCCTGGGGTTCAGCTTTGGATTTGGATCCTCCTCTGAATGTAGGTCGCCCTCTGGCATCTGTTCTTCACCCGGACAGGAGGGGGTTAAAGGAGCAGCTGATTCGGGGGATCTGGCTCACTCAGGCCGGGGGGAGGGAGGGCTACGGAGTGCTGCGGCAGAGGCCAGCTATGACGTTGCACCAGCCTGAGGCATGCCGTGCGTTCTCCCGGGAAAGTTGTCCCTGGTCACGGGACCCTGGCAGTGGCGGGCTGCACAGGCTCCCGGGAGGGGAGGTGTGGATAGTGACCTGTGCTTGCGCACAGGCTTCTTGGTGGCGTCAGCCGCAGCCTTAGCGTCTCATGCCCGTCTCTGGCGTCTGCGCTGATAGCCGCGGCTCACACCCGTCTCTGGAGCTTCTTTAGGCGGTGTTCTGAATCCCCACTCCTCGTGCCCCCTGAAACAATGGTCTCTTGTCCCTTAGGCAGGTCCAGACTTTTTCCCGGACTCCCTCCCGGCTAGCTGTGGCACACTAGCCCCCTTCAGTCTGTGTTCACGCCGCCAACCTCAGTCCTCTCCCTGGGATCTGACCTCCGAAGCCCGAGCCTCAGCTCCCAGCCCTCGCCCGCCCCGGGGGGTGAGCAGAGAAGCCTCTCGGGCTGGTGAGTGCTGGTCGGCACTGCTCCTCTGTGCGGGAATCTCTCCACTTTGTCCTCTGCACCACTGTTGCTGTGCTCTCCTCCGTGGCTCCCAAGCTTCCCCCCCACCCACTGCCCGTCTCCAGCAGCGAAGGGGCTTCCTAGTGTGTGGAAACTTTTCCACCTTCACAGCTCCCTTCCAGAGGTACAGGTCCCGTCCCTATTCTTTTGTCTCTGTTTTTTCTTTTTTCTTTTGCCCTACCCATGTACATGAGGAGTTTCTTGCCTTTTGGGAGGTCTGAGGTCTTCTGCCAGCGTTCAGTAGGTGTTCTGTAGGAGCTGTTCCACATGTAGATGTAGTTTCGATATATTTGTGAGGAGGAAGGTGATCTCCGCGTCTCACTCCTCCGCCTTCTTGAAGGTCCTCCAGGGACATTATTTTTAAAAGGATGATCAAGGAAGGCCTCTCTGTTGACACCCAGCTTTGAGCTTCCCAACAAAATCCATTTTAACTTAACCTACTTCTTGCTCATGGCCATAGTGTGGAACCAATGAGCTTGTTAGACACACAGACAGGCAGGAGGTCCCCAAGGATGAAGGGGGATTCAAAAGTAAGCCCCAGCACTGGCAAAGTCCTGCCATAGGAAGGGTTGGTGGCCACCAGCTGGCTTGTGGAGCAGAAAGGATTTTTAGGTGGTGGGCCCGTTCCCAGAGAAAATGACCCACTAACTCAGAAGCTTAAGGAAGATGTCCTTACAATCTGTTTTATAGCCAGGCTTTGAAAGCTTTCCAAACACCTTCTATTAGAAAAGGAAATCAGGGGTGAATATCATACTGACAGAACTTCAGTAGAAAGAAAGATGTGCTTTAGGATCTCACTGAAAATGTTTCCTTCATAAACTTGAGAGGTTATGCCTCTGGGAAAGGCACTAAAAGTAAAATAATAAGACTGGTATTTTAGAAACAATCTGGAAGTCCATGCCTGTCTAATGCCCAGAAAGAAAGCTTTATACAGAAATTGCCAAATATAACCTATTTTGTAACAATAAAGTGATACATCTGTAGTTCAAGTTTTCTAAAAGGTTTAGCAATCATACAAATCAACAGCAAAGAAAACCATTGCCCAAGTACATGTCTGTATTTTACTAGTGAAGTCACCCCCAAGAGAATTCTGTGGAGTTGGGGGCTCAAGGAGAGGCCGCAAGGAACAGCAGGAGGAGCCCCTGGACAGGGTCAGTGCCTGAAGCTGGGAAATGGGGAGACTCAGAACAGGCTGGGAAGGGCAGTGAGAAGCTGCCAGATGCCCAGAGCCAGGAGGCTTGTGCCTGGAGGTGACAGGAAGCAGCCCGGCTGAATGGCATAACTCACTGCTTGCTGAAAGTGCCAGAAGTGGTGCTGCAGATGAAATTGGCAAGAAACTCGCAAGAATCTAACACTTGCACTGTATCTTCACCTCTCCCTCCCATCACCACCCCTGCTGTAGGAGGGTCTCAAATCTATTCTCAAGCTAACACTCCATCTAAGCTCAGGATTCACCCCCTCCTTCCTAGGCTCTTTCTTTCTCACCTGGTCTCTTCGACAAAGGCATCATCTCCCATTTTTAAGGGGGGGAAAAAAAGAGAGAACTTTCCTTGGTCCTGCTTCCCCGCAAATTAGCGTTCCCTTCCTCCACTTTCCTTAATCCAGATTTTAAAGAAGTGCGTCCATGCTCCACTGTATTTCCTTCCTCTTCTCCATTTTCTTCTTTAATGCCTGCCCGTCGGCTTTCTGGTCCCACAGTTCCACAGAAACTTCTCTAACCGCCAGATGCTTTGCCAACTTGTGCAAGCCTTTGGTGTCAGCAGCATTTGTCACTGTTTAGCCATTGCCTAGACCCCACATGTTAGAACATTTGCCTTCTTTGGCCTACGTGACTTTGTTCCTTGGCCCCCTCTGAAGCCTTCTAACCTCCTTCCCAGTCCCAAGTGCCCCCACCACAACCTCAGTCATCCATTGGTGGAGATGAGACGAGAATCATTTAACTCACTGGGAGTTTTGGGGTCACACACTCTTTAGAAAATCTGATGGAAGTTTTAAAACTTCTCCCCAAAATATGGTTTATATATACATACCCATGCATATGCATATGCTTATACCTATATAAATATTATCTCAGGGGAGGCTCACGGACTCCCTAAATTAAGAGCCTCTGTCCCAGAGAATATACTTTTATAGAAATGTAATTATGATGTCATGTGGCTTTTCCATGTTGGTTTTAAACCACATGTTTCTAGTAAGCTCTTGGATTCAGTGGTGCTATAATGGTACAAAACACTTTATCAGAAGGCAGGGGCCCAGGGTTCTCATTCCCATTTTCATACCTTAAGGGCCTGAGCAAGTCACCTCTCTAAACCAAAATTACCTCCTCTGCAAAAATGGGTATTATTTCTACTCTGCCGCAAAGGGTTGTTGTAAAGATCAAATGAGATCAGGAATTTGAAAACATTTGGCAAACTTCAAAACATTATAAAACTGATTACCATTAAAATCATTAATATTCTTAAGGTTTACCAGCTGGGTATCGACATGGGTTTTAATCTTATCTTGAGCTCCATGTTATGATTTGACTGCATCTATTTCCCAATTTGTAAACTAGAGATGATAATAGCTATTCTAGCTACCTTGTAGAGCTAGTGAGAGTATCAAATGAAATATGAATGTGGAGGGACTTTACAACTCAGCAAGACTGAGGTGCCTGCAGTTTCTTATACTCTTTTTTGTCCCTCTCCATGTGCATTAATTGAGCTCCAAGAGCCCAACAGAGTGAGGCTGTGCTCACAAGAGTCCCACCGTGCCCAATGATGGAGTGTTCCTATGAAATAACTCTGGAATCAAATTAGACTCCAGTGAGTTAATCATGGATAATGTAATTATAAGAAGCAGCAAATAAATTGATAATAATTAGCTACTTATTATTTTTTAAAAAGGGGCATGGAGAGAAAGAATATAGCATGTGAAAAAGATTATCCTTTGTAGAAATAATCACTCCTCCTGGCCACTTGGCCTATACTTGAACCCACCCCAAGGAATACTAGTATCTCATTGGTATGCTGGGTTACTATAAAATACATTCTTATCTGAAATCCTAGCTTCACCCTGATTTATGAGTATTTGTAACTTCTGGTAGGTGTGCACAGGTTTGCAACTCCCCAAGAAAGAGCATGGTGGCTGGAATCATTGTGACTTCCTTGTTCACAACCCTTTCTTCCGTGCTCTGCTGTGCCAGCTGAGGTTCAGAGTGGTGAGGCTCAGGGACAGAGGCAGGAAAACTAGCAAGTTTAAGTGGATCCATCTCTGCCTTTTCACCAGGTTCTATCCAGTTTCAGAAACAGATGGGATTTCCATGGCACTGTGAGAGGAGTGGGATCAGCTATTATCTGGTGAGGACAAGTCAGGTCACTGTGAGAGCTGAATAACACAACAAGTAGCATTTCTCAATGGTCGTCTGGACCTGGCAGGTATGAAACTGGCCCTTCATTGCAGTGGTGAAGAGAGACGAATGACGTGGGCTCCATATGCAGAGAGTGAAGAATAAAGAAATGGGAGGGAAGATAATATTTATTGAGCCAAGGTCATTATTTCATTCAATCTACTCAACAATACCCTGTGGTATGGGGTTTATTGTCCCATTTTACCAGCAAAGAACCTGAGGGTCATAAAGGCTAAAACTCACCCAGGATTACAGATAGAGTAAGGAACAGAGGGACTCCAAATGCCAGGCCATTTCTACTCTAGCAAATTGGCTCACCAGAGGTTTCAGAGGCCATTCCAAGTTCTGCACACACCCAGAAAAAGACAAAGAGTGACTCTCCAGTCGTGTCCCATCCAAAGATATTCCCTGATAAAGGGCCTTTGATTATTCTGTGATAGACACGTAAAATAGTTGAGTAAGAAGATTCCAATCTGAGACTTGGGCCTGCCACTTACCAACCGTGTGAACTTAACTAAGTCCCTAAAACTTATGTATAAAATGAACATAACATTATTTCCCTGGGAAACATGTAAGTTGCTGAGTAGTTCAAATGCAATGATATTTGTGAAAATGCTTTGTCTTCTGCTTTACCATAGCCAGGTAGAGAAATTGACATTGCCTCCATTCACAGAGCTGTAGGTGAAGGACATGTCCCTGGCATAGATATAGAAAAGCAAGGGCTGCAGAGGTTCCAGGACACTCGGTAAGGATGAAGCAGGAGCCCAGAATGCAGCCAAGGTTCGATAATAAGTTGCAAGGTCAGAACAGGACTGGCAGTGACAAGGGCTGCTTAACACCTTCTAGAATTGGAGTCATCCCAGAGTCTTGGGCAAAGCTAAGTCTCCCTGTGGTGGGTCAAGTGGCTTCTGCCCTGGGGAAAGGAGAGTCATAGGGAGGAAGCTGGCACGTCGTCGCAGCTGGCTGAGCTCCAACTCTGCTTTGTGCCCTCATCCCTGAATATGACATCCTGGTTTTATGGCTCTAGAGAAAAGTATAGGCTGTAAGATCCTAGAGGAACAGATTCTATCTTAAATGTTATTGGATTTCCCATAGAACCTATAAGAGCACAGAGCTCAAATACGTGGTCCATAAAGGCAGGATGCTGTGCAATCCTTCTGTGAGTTCCCAAAACTAACTCTTCCCATAAGGGACTTTTGTTTCAGGCAGAAGACCCTAGAGGGCTTGTTAAATAGGCAGATTCCCAAGTTCTATCCCTGAAGATTCAAATTTGGGGGGCAGAAGTGAGGCCAAAATGTACATTTTAACAAACTCCCCAGTTGTTTCCAGGGCAGGTGAAAAAAACTTGCATTGGGGAAAAAATCCTTTGAGAAACTCTCTAACAGTCTATTGTTTCACGTACCATCTTGTACTGATATGACCTTTTTATGGGTCTAACTCCCCTGTCACCAGACGATAACCTCCCCCAGGGCAGGCCCTGTGCTTTCCCATCCTTGTACCCAGAGCCTAGCAGAGCACCTGGCACACTGTAGTTGTGTGGTTGGGCTCTCCAGACCTGGAGGATGAACCCTAAAATACATCCCTTTCCCATAGGAACAATTTCATACCTAGGTCTACGTTGTTGACAAAGGTCACTGAATCGCCATATACCATCAATAAAGACAACAATATTGAATCATGGGATGGGATGATAAAGTGATGGAGCTGAAAGTACCAAATCCATTCTTCAACAGCCATAAAGCAAAGGTACAACTCTGGATCTCTGCAATCATTTGGATCTATCAGATTGTGATCCAACAAACATTCTGATCATCTGATCAATGTGATACAGTGTAACTTACAGTCACTTTGTATAATAGATGAGAGGGTGGAGGCCTAAAGAAGTTAACTGACACGCTCAAGGTTGCACCATGAGTCAGTGTCAGACCAAGAACCTAGACCCGAGTCTCTGGATTTTCGAGGCACTGTTTCCTTAAAACCACAAGATTCTGAGAAGAACCTGCTTTTTTCTTCAAGAATAATTAATAAAATCTTTTCTTTTTTTAATGCTTCTACTGCTTGCTACAGGGACATTTATCACAAGAAGAAGAAAGCATCGTTTTAAAGGTCCCTGGACAGCTCTCACCAGAGACCTGGGCCATGGAAAGTTTTCCCCAGAGCCCCTTGGAATTCTAGGAAGAAAACAAAATTGAGATAATTAAATGTGTAATTACTGTTGATTGTAGCAAGCATGATTCTTTTAGGTCTGATTTATGATGCAGGGGCATGGTAGTGCTTGTGACATCTGAGAGTGCTGTATATGTTTTATAGGATATTGAGACCCTTGTCTTGGCCCTGGGATTATTACTTAGGGGTAGGTTTTGTAGGATTGGGGTAAGGCTGCAGTGGATTTCACAGCACAAACTCTACAAAGGGCGTCTCCGTGTTACACACATTACCCACGATGGAATCACCCTGCGGCCCTGCCCTGGCTGAGGGGCGTCACTTCTGCAATGCCACATCCCCCCCGCCAAGTGCTTAGCGGATCACACTAATGTGAGTAACTCTGTGTTTTACGTATCCTCCTTCCCTCTTCTGTTCCTCTATTTTTTTAGTTGTTTTTTGCTATAATCCTCCTGTCTCAATGTTTCTCTGACTCGATAGGTATTCCTGCAACTATGTCAGGCTCTCTACAAAATGCATTCTTTATAGTCAGTTGTCAGGCCTTACCTCCACTTCTTTCCCTATGCAAAGTCCCATGCACTCTTTCTTGGCAACTCCAGTTAAAATGCTACATTACAGAAGTGGGCGGACTCCATCAGTAGTAGATCTAGTGAGAGAGGCTGGGTCCTTTTCTTCCTTACCCACCTGTGCTAATGATTTGAAAAGAAATTTCTCTGATAGCTCACCTGCTGTTCTGCTGCAGCGTAATCAGCCTCATGGTTTCAGTGTAGTTTTCTCCATCAAAAACCCTTCTGTCATGATGCTCCCCATACCAGTGGAAAGACTGGGAAATAAGACAGAAAATGTTGTGTCCATTTTTCAGGTTCTGAAGCTAAGGATCAAGGATCAAGCTGACTTACCCGAAGTTAGTTGGTAACAGGGCCCCTTCAAGAACACCCACTTCCTGTCTGCTGGTCTAATGGTCCCTAGTCCTTATTTCTCTCTGGTCACACTCTTGCCATAGCTAAAATGTGCTCACAGGGTTGGCTGATGCATCCTCAGTAGGATGAAGGGGAAGAAGGAGGAAATCTTTGTTTTCATCTCCTGGAACATTCCAAAGGTTCCAGCTGTGGCTACAGTTCATGACTGCAGGGATTTTTTGCTTGTTTATTTTCTTTTGAAAGGTTCTATCTCAATTCCAGCAAACTTTCCAGCAAACAGTACTTTGAAGCAGCTGGGTAAGGGAGGGCTGTTCCTTCCCTGTCATATGTCCTTAAAATAACAGAACAGGGGAGACAAGCCCTGAGGGTCCCCTTGAGGTACCAAGGATAGCATAATGAATTGACTAATCACAAACCATTCACTCCTGAGTTCCAAGTGATATGGTAATGAATTGCCAAGAGCCGCCAGACTGCAGCCATATGGTGAGGGATGGGACCCTGGCACATTGTAGCCATACTGTGGGTTTGTCTGCATAATTGTTCCCATCCAGGACCTTCCCATCTCTATGGCTGCTAATTAACGTCCTGTTTAAGCTTCTGTTGTCAAAACTAATCATTTGTTTGTTTTATTCCAATAGGTCTTTCTCTTATCTGGTTAGTAATAGTGACCATTAAGAAATGGAAATGTGTTTAGCTCACATAAAAATATTTGAGGGTCACATCTTGCAGTACCCAGTGGGTACCAGGACCTAGCAGGGCTGGCCTCGGTAGCAACTTGATCCAGGAGCTTATTAAAACCAACGAATTATCATCTTTCCCTACAGAAACGCAAATGAGTATTCAGTTCATTAATTCCTCCATTGTTCTTCCTGTTTGTGGACATTACTCTAGCTGGATCTTTAGCTATAAAGTGTGGATTTTATGATAGTTGTGATGATAATAAAAATAATTAGGAGAAGAAGGAGATTCATTTATCAGAATAAGACACCCTTTCAAACCCAGACTCCCTGTTGGTTTGAGGAGATGGTGAAATTTTGGAAAGAACATTGTTGCCTTTCTGCTTCTCTGCTATTTTGTTTCCTTGCCTCTTTCATTGGTTTTCTTAGTCCTTACCCAGCTAGGGCTAGAAACAGTTTGGGGAAAAGCAAAGCAAAACTATCCTGGGAAGACAGGAGAATTAGGACCTGCCACTAGTACAGAGCAAAGCCAATTTGAAAAGAATAAGTTTATTAAGGATTTAGGAGAACAGCAGGGTGGGGGAGGCTACACCATTTACATGGTCCAGTGCGTGTCCAGTGTTTAGTCCCCCTGACCATCACCACTAAAGCACGGGGGTGGGGGGGCTGACCCTTCATCTCCCCACATGCACCCTCTGATAGCCTTTTCCCACTAAGACTGCCTGTTATTCCTATAAACTGATTTTCCTTCCATAACAATGTTGAAGAACATGAGGAAATGGAGGCCAAAACGAAAGAAGATGGAAGTGAGGAAGCTTACAGGGTAATAATCCCTGAGATGTCCCTGGGTCTCTTGCTTCCTGTAGGACTCAGTGGGAGCAATTGCTCTGTTTCACAACTTCCTGCTTTCTCCCAGCATCCGCATACCACACCCCAGAAACAGCCAACGTGTTAATTGCAAGGTCAGGCCAGTGTCTCACGTGGCATCTGAGACATGGAGTAATGCAAACAGATTTCCATATGTGGTCCCTTCCAGTAGTTCTCGGCCCTGAGCACCCACACCACGTGAGAGCTCGCCTTCTCGGGAGAGGCTGATGTTTTAATTGGAAGCATCTGTTGCCTTTTCTGTTGCTTTTGGCCAGGTTTGGTTTATTTGTTTGAGCCGGTGTTTGTGTACAGACCCGCCTGCATGTTTCACAGGAGGCAGGATGCGAAACTTAGCATTGCCTCCTCTCTCATTTTCTTCCCTAGTAGCCGATGGGGACATGTGACCAGGCACTTGCCTTCACCCCGTCTGTCCTCTGTTTCTCTCGGCAGAATTTGGGGTGGAGAAGGCCAGGCTAAGAACAGAAAATCACCCTCTGGGAAAATAGAGGTTTGGGGGAGAGAGGCCTGGCTCTCCCCACTCTCACCAGAAGATCCTTCAGCCTCCCAGCAGGAGCCCTGGTCTCTGTGGGGCCTCTCCCACCATGCCCATGGGGTGTTCCTCCCAGCTTGACTCAGACACTAGCTGAGGTCACCATCTCCAAGTCTCCCACAAGCCTTGTGCACACCAGCCACTGAGACACTGCACTTCACTCAGAAAGGCTGCCTTTCTTCTCCCCATCAAAATTCATGGGGCCTTCCTATAGTGGGTTAACTGGTCTGGTCATACAATCGACAGTCCATAATCAGTGTGCACTGTGTTTTTGCTGTATTCTGAGTGGCAGTGGGTTGAACAGTGCCCCCATTCCCAAAGATGTGTTCACTGGTAACCCCGGAATGTGAACTTATTTGGAACAAAGGTCTCTGTAGATGTAATTAAGGTAAGGATCCTGAGAAGAGATCATCTGGACCAGGGTGAATCCTAAATCCAATGATGGAGGAGATAGAAAAGCAAATGACAGAAAGGGATAAAGGACATGTGAAGACAGAGGCAGAGATTGGAGTTAGGCTGCCACAAGCCAAGGAGTTCCAGGAGCCATCAGATTCTAGCAGAGGCAAGAGATGTGCCCCTAGAGCCTTGAGAGGGAGCATGACCCCACCAACATCTTGATTTTGGACTTCTACCTCCCAGAACTGTGAGATAATTAATTTCTGTTGTTTTATGGCATCAAGTTTGTAGAAATTTGTTAAAGCAACCCTGGGCTGAGGTGACATGGTGTGTAAAATTCTGAGAATGAATTGGAATGAGTTGGAATTGGCTTTGGACTTGAAGTTAGGGGGCCTGACTTTTCCTGCATGATCTGCTGTGTCCCCTCAGGGAGGCCACATAGGCCCCTGGGCCTCAGTATCCTAGTCTGTCCATTGCAGGAAGTAGACAGGACATACCTATGATCTCCCATGGCTCTAGTATTGTTTTGTGTAAAAGAGAGAGGTTATAAACACAGAGGATGATGACATTGTAAGCCCAAGTGCCCACCTTGAAAAGAAGACTATAAAGGGCATCACGGATCAGAAGAGAAGCAAGTTCAAGTGTGGTAGAGCCAGCCAAGGAAGGCTCCACAGAGGAGGCAGTCTCTGAGCTCAGGCACAGATTGGTAAAGGAGAGGAGCAGAGAGAGCATGAGAGACCAGGGCAGGAGCAGTGAATGCGAAGGGCTTGCATGAGCTGTGATGGTGGGGAAGTGGCTGGGGGGGAGCAGAGAGGACCACGGGAGCAACACCACCCCACTCACCCAAAGTCAGCCTTTGGTCACTCTGCCCCACAGCCAGGGTCCCAGCAGCAAGACGTGTTCTGCCCTATAGGAGAGATTGGGCTGCCCCTCTACCCACACACATTCATGCATTAAGGAAACACTCACTGTACACCTACCAGTGTCCAGGGCACTGACGAGTCAGTGATGAGTACAGCCTTGGCCAGCAGTGAGCTGCAATCAGGTGGTAGAAGCAGACCATTGAGTGTGTAACTATGTTCAGAGTGGTAGGAGTTTTAGTCAAGAATGTACACAGAGTCCTACCTCAGTTTGAGGAGCTTGGCAATATTCCCAGAGGAAGAGAATTTTAAGCTACCTGAGAAATGAATAAAAGTTGGCTAGTTGACAGAAGTGGTGAGAGCTTCCCCTTGGCTCTCCCTCATTTGAGTATGAATAAAATAAGGAAGCAGAAACATACAACAAGAATAAATAGGAACAGTAAGAAAAGGCAAGAAGAATAATCAATTAGAAAAACATGGCAATCTGGGGCCGTCTGGCACAGGGGCAAACATCCTTGCACAAACAAGAGCCTTCCAGGTACCATGCTGAACCTATAATACAAGTTTAAACCGATTCAACATACCCTGCTTTTCTCAAAGGTAAGAAAGACTGGAATATTTTTCAGAAAGACCATTACCCAACATCATCAACAGAGGTATCGCAACTCCATGGAAAATTGATTTGGGTAGGCTGACCTCCTGAGCCTTCTGTGTTGACTGTTGACAGGCTGGTCCTCATCTATGTTCTTGGTGTGACTTTCCAGTCTCTCTCAGGTTTTGGGAGAGGGACCTAAGTTCCTCAAAGGCAGTGTCTTCATCTTTCCTTTGCTTGCCAGCCTACTTATGGGTATCTATCCACATACAAAGTTTTCCTCTAGAAATAGACACTGTTTACTTGGTGAGTCCCATTCAAACTTCCAGCATGCATCCATTCATATAGACCACGGAAAGCTCTCTGAAGATACTGACTCAGTAATTCAACAAGACTTTATTAAGGGCTCTTACGTTCAAAACATCATGCTCATAAAAAAAAAAAACTGTCCTCAAGAAATTTACAATCTAGTTGTGAAAAGAAGACATAAACATGTAAAAATGTAAACAGAGTCACAAAATGTGGGGATATTTGGGGATCACAGATGACCTTTGAGTTGATTTCATGGATAGCAAAGCCAACATCCTCCAAATCGTTGCCTTTAGGTTCTTCCAAGGCAAAATGCTGGGATGGAGGACGCTTGGCCCTGGCCATGGGATTGCAGATGATGCTCTTTCTATCCTGGAGCCTCCAGTGTAGCCAATCGCCTTGAAATCTCTTTGAAATGAACAAGAAGGAAAAAGAAGACTCCACATGCCCCTTCATGGAATACCTTCCCCAATCTTACCCAACTCGTCTGCAGACTTGGTAGTTTCTATCACATCTCTCTTTCTAGACAGGTACACAAAAGGAGATGGACCAACCTCTCTGTCTCTGCCTAAATTCAACTCTGTCATCTCCTCCAAGACCTGTCTGTCCCTCTCTCTCTCCCTCATTCTCCACAAGCTTCCTTTCTGTGTTTTCCTCTCTCACTATCTGTCTCTTTCTGTTACAAAGACACAATTATAGTTTTCAGAGAAACCCACTACCCTCGTCATGGTAAGCCTCAATTGTAGTTTATTAGCATGGAGGAGATCAAGGTTTTAAAAGTTTTTTTAAAAAGAGGAAAAGACATTTACAGGAAAGCCAAGATAAGGTTGTGACTGATTTGAGGTCACTGAGGGGACAGGGAAAGAAAAATAAATTGGACAGGATGGAATAGTGAAGAGCGGGGAGGCCGAGTTATGTCATGTCGGCCATCTGCTGCTCCAGTGGCCATGACTCTGGATTCTGTGGGCCCTCACCCCTGCCTCGCTTAAACTGTTCTCACAGGAGGTGTAGGGGCCTGAAGCCTTGAGAAGTTCTGTTGAGATAAATTCTGTTAGTGGAGGAGTCTGACTCGGGACCCCATGCGGTTGCTTCTCCTGGAGCACAGAGCATTGTGGGTCACTGGCTGGAGAAATGAACAATGCTCCTTCAATTCAGGACAGGGATGGGGGAACCTTAAAGAGGATCTGATCTGCCCTTAACAGAGAGGGAGACTGAGATCAGAGAGGACGGTACCCAGAACCCCACAACCAGCTGGGAACAGAGCCCAGCCTACCTCCTCTCTCATGTTCCCACCTCACTCTCCTCTTTGATGGGAAAGACAAGACACTTGACCCCTCTGAGCCTCAGGGTCTTATCTGTAAAACTAGGGAGCATGGGGGAGAGCATTTCTGAGGGCTTCTTATAGGAATAGTGGTGTTTACAATTATTCTCACATTTAAACCTGACACAGTTCTGTGTTTTTTGTTTTTTTTTTTTTGTTTTTTTTTTCTTTGCGGTACACGGGGCTCTCACTATTGTGGCCTCTCCCGTTGTGGAGCACAGGCTCCGGACACGTAGGCTCAGCGGCCATGGCTCACGGGCCTAACCGCTCCGCGGCATGTGGGATCTTCCCAGACCCGGGCACGAACCCGTGTCCCCTACATCGGCAGGCAGACTCTCAACCACTGCACCACCAGGGAAGCCCCCAGTTCTGTGTTTTATAGTGATCATTAAAATTCCCACGTTATAAGGTAGAAAAACAAGTCTCTGTGAAAGTAAGTAAACTTCTTAAGATCCTGCAGCTCACAGAGTTGGAATTTGAATCCTGATTCCAGTGGTTTATCTTGTGCTCTGTACCTGCACCACACACACACGCACACACACACACACACACACACACACACACACACACACCATACTTAGCATAGGCTTGGAGGAAAATGAGATGAGTATGGAATTGATAGCCAAGCTCTCCCACACTCCCAGGCCCCTTCAAGCTCCCTGCCCCTGACCGAAACCAATGGCGTGCAGAACTATGTTGCCATGTCGACCAGAGGGCAGCCTGGCCCACTGTTTCATGGAATATCACAATGTCACGTTCCGCTTTGCCTGCCTCCAGAAAGTGGCCAGTGCTCCAACCAGCTACAGAATGAAGAGGCATTCAGCTGTGCTCCCCACACTCAAGTGCCTGCTCCACGGGGACAGAGGCATCAAAATGCGCAAAGCCCCTCTCAGAACAACCAAACGATCCCCAGAAGTCAAAGAAGAAACTTACTTGGAGAGATGACAGCTCCCTAGGTCTTCCTCATCCTCCTTGCACAGCTCAGCAGCATTCACAGCTGTCATTTGCAAAGGCCACTCCCCGGCTGTGGCATCAGGACTCCTCTTTACCAGCCAGCGCCAAGCGCTGGCTGCCTGGTTAGACACACTCACTCACACACAGGCACCATTCCTGTTATTTTTTATAAGACTTCTTTATTTTTGCCTTCTCTCCTGGAAATCCAATAGAGTCCTCTGCAGGGCAAAGGTCAAAAAGACAGCCACCCACACCAAATGATTCTACAGATAGCAGAAAGGTCCCTCTTCTTAGCGCACGTATTAACTCCCCTTAACTGATTACTGAGTCACTCTAAGCCAGCGGACCTGCTCTCTTGCCAGCCTTCCCAGGGTGCATTACCTGCGCCAGCGAGTTTAGCACTTGATGCATCTTGGTCCTTTTTTAAGTCCAAGGGAGCACTTTACCATGTATGGCCTTGCATTATTATTTAACTCTACTATGTGAGGAATTTTTCTCCTTACTTAGGTTATAGCTCCTAGATAGGGACAGGAACTATACTGGGGGCAGTGGATCTCTGAGATTCTAAGATTTATATAGCAGTTTAAAACTTCTTTTTCAGATTCTTATACATCACTCATAGTGGTGGATCTTTTCAGGGTAACTTTTCCCTAGAAGACCCTTGTCCCTCAAATCAACCCCTGCCCCTCTTTTAAGGCCCACTTCAAATATTTTCTTTACAACATCCTGGCCCCATCCTCTACTTCCTGTGCTTGATCCCATGGCCCTTTATCATTGCCTCATCACAGTGGTTCATATTTATCTGTTAAATTTCTAGTTGTCTCTCCATCCAGAAGTTGACCAACAGGAGGCACCAGGTGCCAATAACCAAGAAGAGCTTGCAGGACAAGCTGGGATCTCAGCATATGTGCTTGAGGGAGAAGGAAGTTGGAATTAGGTGGGAAAGGAAGGGGGAACTAACCCAAGTGTCCCAAATTTTCCCAATAAAAATTCTCCCATTTGTGTCAAGTACTGCCCCCTGAGAGGGATCTTTTATCAAAAGCACTGCCTTGGAAGAAGATAGAGATCCCAGCAGGTGTGATGATATCACACAGGGGTTGGGCCTCTGTCTGTATTCAGAGGGTCCACTTTAGTGGGCAAAGCACCACTGTGGGAAATGCCCAGGAGACAAGAAGTGTTTGAAGACAAATGGGCTGTGGCATCGAGACACTGACTTATCAGGGTACTCATGGCAGGACCCCATAGGAAGCCAGAGGGAGAAAAACTGGCCCTCAGCTCTCAGGAAAAAATGCTTAGCAAGGGCCCAGCAAAGCAGACCAAAGTCTGAGACGCTGTTCCAAGTCCAAACAGAAATTCAGAAGCAGGTAAACTGAGGCAGGAGCCAGGGTGCCTGTATGGGAGCCCATTTCTGGAAAACGAGAAATGCTTGGAGACTGTAGACCAGTGCCCATGGAGCATCCCTGGGCAACAGACTAATTCCAGTCCCCATCTAATGATAGAGGTGAGGCTCCCAAATGAGTTCTTATCCTCATGAGGTGTAGCTCAGGAATTGGGGTGAACTGGACCAGCATGGAAGGACTGGAGAACAGGGGAGCAAAGCCACATGGGGTAATTTCCTGGCCAGGGGGAAGAGTCCTTTCTTATTTTACGCCTCCCACACCCAGCAAACTGCCTGATCTATACCAAACAGACAAGAGAAATTTGCTGGAGTGCAGTTTAAGAGTGAGAGAGGTTTCCAGACACCTTTCCATCATTTTGGCAGGTAACTCCCAGCTTTCCTGGCCACGCCCTGCTTACTGGAACACTTCGTCCAATGCCACAGAGAAAATGCAATTCCCCCTCTGTACTATTGCTCATTACCATGAAAAATGACGACTTGATAGTCTTCCAGCAAGAGAGAACCATCTATTTCATTTGGAAGTTTGGTAATTGATTAGGGCAATAGATTTTCTTCAGGGCAGCCTCTCTGAGAGAGTCTGGCTCGGGCACAAGATTTACATACATCAGGCTCACTCTGTCTTCAGAGTTTGTCTCAGAGGATGAGATCACAAGGCCATTACTGGAGTGGGTGGTGGGCTGCAAGGGTGGGGAGGCACAGGGAAATTCCCAGACATCATTTCTCAACATTGAGGACCGTGTCTAGTCCAGAGCAGGTTCAAGTACTTTTCTGTCAGCAACTTTTATGTAAATCCATTACCAAGCATCTGTGTACTCTGAGATGTGATCAGAGCAAGAGATTCTTTGAGGGTCTCTGCTGACCAAACTTCAGGGTAGATGGGGCCCAGAAATTTACCATTAACCTGTGTGGTCCCCAGTCTGAGAGGCGCCCAACGATGGCCTGAGTGCAGTGATACCCTGAATGTATATCATGGGCCCACTGTAGAGGTCAGCGGAGCCAGCTGTTAACAAACACTTGGTCTCAATTACAAACTCCATCTAAGGCACGTCCTGATCTTACATACAGACCTTTACTTCTAACTCTCTCCTGTGTCTCTGGATCAAAGTCTGCTCTAGGAAAAGCTTTCAACCCCGTTATTTAACCTCCAATGAGAACATAAATCATTATGTTCTCTTTCCCTGATGAATCTTTAACCCCTATCACTAAATCTCTGATAAAGAAATTTCTAGCATCGTTGTATTGATAAGATATATGGGGAGGGGATGTAAATGTACTGGGGACAGAGCACACTTTGTAATACCATTGCATAATGACACTTTCTTTCTTTGCATCACAGTACTAGCCTCCAAAGTAGTTAGGGTCTACAGGATTCAAACACAAATTTGACTGTGATACATTTAATTACAATAAAAGCAGTTTGAATTTAGCCCCAAATGCAAAGGTTGAAGGGTAAGGGTGTTTAGATCTTACCTTCGTATATGTAAAGAACAGATGCATGACTTTGGTCTATATTAGCTGGCCCCAGTTGTCTGAGCATTCTCAATAAAAATTGGGTTTGCACAGTCAGGACTGTGGCCTCATAAATAGTAGGGACACAAAGGCATATCTCTGGGGTGGTCTGAAAGAATGAGATATTCATCTGGTCCATAACATTCTCACTGTCTCTACTCAGACCCATGATGGAAGAAGTTTCTCCCTTGACGAGTTGAGGATGGACCCAATTTCCTAGGGGACCCCACAGACTAAAAGAACATCTCTACCCCCTTGCCCAGAGTGGTAAGAAACTGAAACCTTTTGGGTCTCTCCTCCTTCTGCCCTGCAGCTAGTAGTTTCATCTGGTTCTAATTGGACTAACAGCATTAACCACAGAAGGAAGGAAAGATTTCCTCAAGGATGATATCATGGAGGTAGATATCTACTCTGTTAAAATGTAAATCTGGCCTTGTAGATGAACTTGCCTTGTTAGAAAAGTGCTGCATATACCTTAGGTGAGAGTTCTAGGGTAGACCTGACCTATACTACTTGTTGAGCAAATGGTGAGACTGGGAAGCAGACCTATCGATCAGCACATTTTATTGCACATCTATGATGCACAGTGCAAGATTTCATGAGAGATACAAAGATAAATAAAGCCCAACCCATGCCCTCAAGATTTATGTGGAAGCCCACCCAGGAAGTAACTACCACACATTTCCTAGTGCTTATATGGCACTGAGGTAGCTATTAATATATCCATTAATATCCATTAAAGTGTTCATTAATATATTAAAAAATGGATTTATTCCTACTCATCATGACTACCTTCCTTCCTCTGTTCCCCAACTTATCAAAAATAGAAAGGCAAGCATCAGATTCAGTGATTCCCCTGAAACCTAATAAGAAAACCATAAGAACCTCATGAAGCATCTTGATGGCTTTCTCCTGGGGTAGGCGGGGGAACCTGTTGCTGGAAAAGGAGAGCATTTCATGCCCAGGTGTGCTAAAGTGGTTTGTGGTGTGTGCTTGGCACCATGACAGTGCCCAGCACTAAGTAATTTGTCAATAAATATTGGTGTAAAGAATGAATGATTGATTGAAAATAGAAGACTTTTCAAGTGCTCTTAATACAGCTACAGATTCTGGATACTATGATTAAAGTAACTGCCCTGTCATACCTAAGCCATCACTAAGTTAAAATCAACTTTAAGGAGTGATTATGGAGAGTGTGGACCGAGTGCAAAGTTGGTATCCAGAGACCTGAGTACTAAGCTTGATTAGTACTTACTAACCAGGCTGACCTTGGGAGGGTCCTTTAATCTTTCCAAGCCTTTTTTCCTTATGAATTAGACTGTGGGATGGAGGACAAGTAGAGTCAAGAAGGGGTGAAAACAGAAGGAAGAAACAGAGCAGGAACATCCCAGTCCACACTCAGGCATCCTCCACAGCTCACCACAGGTTGACTGCAGACAGGCCAGGATTGGGAGGGAGGCCTGGGCAAAGGTGCAAATGGGTGAGATCATTGGGGTCAAAAAACTGCACATCACAGGAAACAGGACCCAGAGGAAGAAGGATTTGATAGACTGTTCTTGGAAATGTTGCAGGGCACACTCTACACTCCTCTCCTTTAAATTATCTAAGGATGAGTAGCTCCAACACCCAAACTACCTGGTAACTGTAGGAATGCCTCACTGTAAAAATTCTAAGTGGATAAATAGTGTGAAATTCTAATAGTAATAAGTAATTGAGTTAATCATTGGTATTTTCCCCTAAATCCCCTTTCTGGAGATTGTCTTTACAAAACTTAACATTTCAACTTTCTGGAATTGAAAGAGGTTTGCTATACTGAGTACAGGGCTGGGGCTAGTGAGGAGAACATTAAACTCATGCAGAATGTACTGAATTTCCATTTTTTTCTTTATTTCCTTTCTCTCTCCCCACTACTTTCCTTCCCTCCTTCCTTCCTTCCTTCCTTCCTTCCTTTCTCTTTCTTTCAGCCAAAAGTCCTTGGTTTTCCTCCCAGATTTGCCACTAAATTAGGTGTGAACCTGGTGAGGTCTCTTTTCTCTGGCCCTCAGCATCCTCATTTGTAAAATGAAGGGTCTGAACAGATCAATGATTTTTCAGATGCTGCCTCAGGGAGCAGAGTGGGGGGAAAAAAGATCACAGTTGGGGTATCCAATCCTCCCTTCTCTCCTCAATCAAGGAAGCTTGTTTCTCATCTCTTTTACACAGGGGCAGGGGAAGCATCATAATAGTTCATTTGAAAAAGACAAAATGTTCTCTTTGCTTTTCAAAGACAAAATATTAGAAACCATTGGGCTAGTTGATCTTGACGGTCCTTTCCCCCTATAGGGCAGTAGGTTTCTTCTCCTTATTGAGTTTCTGTCCTGCGAAAGACATGTGCTGCATACTGCAAAGTATAAAGAAGAGATGTAAGACAGAGACCGTGGCTCCAGGGATCTCACACTGCTCCGAGATTAACCAAGGAGGTTAAAGTAATGTTGGGGGCACCAAGGCGCACAGCACCCTGAGAAGGAAGAGACCAGGGAGGGTTGTTGTGAGAAGAGAAAGCTTCATAGAGGGGTGGCAGCTGAGTCACGCCTTGAAGGATGGGCGGTCCATTGAGAAGAGAAGGGAGAGTGCATTACAGAGAAGGGGCCACGGCTCCCTCGGCTGTCCTCACTCGGGCATCTAAGACCTGGTGCGGGGATGCAGAGAACAAGACAGGCAGGTCCCTGCTCTCGTGGGACTTACTGTTCAGGGAGATGTGGACAAGTCACCAAAGGACACAGTGGGCTCAGGGCCCAGTCCCACTTGGTGAGCTTAATGGTGACAACAGAGCTTTTCCCACGAATTCATTAGACCCCAGTTAGCTTGGGGAAGGCCGCCTGAGTCAGCAGCAGGGCAGACAAAATGACCTCCGAAAGTAACTTCTCCTGAGACACGGCCCTGGCTGGGATTCTGAGACATTCCAGTATCTGCACAAAGGGCAGGCCCACCCCGAGCCAGACTGACCTCAGCCTTGATTCTCCCCATAGATAATTACGCCTTTACGTCTCCAAAGCAAGCCTGTGCAGTAACCCTTGGAAGTGAGATGCCATTTTCTGATGGGAATTAAAGGCTCTGAAGTAGCCAAAAGGCTTCTCAGCAGGAGGGCTTTTTATTCTTTTAATCGTGGCATTAAACCTCAGGCTAGCATTACCTAAACATCCAAGCTGTGACCCAACTTGCCAATTAGCTGCTTTTGACAGACTTTATTGTGGCCAGAGCCAGTTTCACCCTGACGTGAAAGCAGCCACCAGTTCTTGGCTAGGAGCTGTAAATCCTGGAACTCAAGGAACTCTATACCCTGACCTTCCTTCTCAGAGCTTTCTCGCCTCTGGACTGGTGCCTGAAATTCTTCCTTTGGGATTTGGGACTTTCTACTGAAGACTTTAATCCCTCTTTTCCTTCGGAGGGAATATTAGTTAGGTTCACAGAGGTGCAAAAAATAGAAGTTCACTGGTTACAGAGAGCAGAAAACAAGCAACTTGCTCAGCAGGACAACTGCTATAATAGTAACGTGATTTATTGCAACTGTTGTAGAAGATCATTGAATTGGAAGGTCCAAATTAATCCTGTGTCTTAACTTTGACATCTTAAAGTAGATATCTTAACTCTAAAATAATAATAATAATGAACACAACAACTAGATTCTATCAGCTTTCTACTCCATCACAGAGAATAAGGAATAAGATGCATAATATATTTTCCCAATTGCAATCCCATTCTTTAAAAGATCTGTTACCTGCCAAAGCATAGATAACAGCTCTGGGTTACCACAGCATTTCTGAGACATCTTTGAGATGCTCCATTTCATTCCACAGGTGATACAAATTGGATCCCTGTTCACCATGGGCTACACACTTAAGTTTTCATACTTTATTAAATACTGTGCTGTTTTTAATTTATTATAATCCTTCAAAAAAATTATACACCCATTCCTTGCATGTACCCAGTGGTAAACTGCAGCATAACTCCTCTGTGATAGCATTTGTACTCAGTCACGTGTTCATTCATTCAATCTATTTAGCTGTCAAGTACAGTTCTAGACACCAAGATTACTGTTGGAAAGACTCCTGCCCACTTTTGCAGTCTGAAGGTGAAATAGACATATTAGTAAGTAACACAGCCCTATAACTGCTGGGATGGAGTAATAATAGAGAGAACCCAGCAGAAGGGACTCTAATTGGCCTGAGGCCCCAGGAAAAGCTTCAGAGAGAAGTGGTTCAAGTTGATGCTGTCTGAACTCACCACTGATGGTAAGGGATTAAGACCTTGTGACCAGAGCTCACCTTCCTTTGTGTTTTCACAAAAAGATGGATAGTCTAGGGGACTAGTCCTTTTCTTACGAAAAAAGACTAGGTGGATCTCAGGTTTCTGGACACCTCCTCAACAGAGTGCCACCCTAGCTCTTTCTCCCTGGAGAGCACAGCCGAAGGCAGGCAAGCTGGTTTGCACAGGTGTCAGGGAAAATGAGATGGTCCACCCTGCTTCTGGCAGGCTGAGAGCCCCAGCTGGCTGTGGGCCAGCCTGGTGGCATGCAAGTAATATAATACACAATCTAAATGCAAACGTTTGGGGCCTGTTCAGGGAATCAATTTACAATAAGTATATACACTCATTTACAAAATAACAGTGTGCTAGAGTATACCACATTGTAATTGGAAACTAAAATAATACCAGGAGGAATAATCATTAAAAACTCTTCTCCAAACAGCTAAGAATAATATTAAGAAAATAAAAAATGTCGTCCATCTGCAGAGTTATATCCTTAGGGAAGCACCACAGGACACACTAACAAGCAACTGAATCCATGTACAAATGAACTGAATCCACGAAGGCGAGAAAAAGCAAGGTGGGGCTCAGACTAAAAAAATCTCACTTGCAGATTAGCTAACCCCTGAACCAGGCACAGTTCCATTTGATCGCTTCTTGTAGGAGATGGAATACTCCAAGGCTGGACACAACACTCAGGGGAAATCATCTGCCCATCTGCAGAGTCCCCAGTGTTAGTTCTGAACTTGGATCATCCTCTCCCACTTCCACAGCCCCATGACCACACGTAGCACTCACGGAAGTGTATACACCCACAGACACACACCCCTCATTCACTCACCCCCCAGTGGGAATCCCAGACACATAATTCACTGCTTGCTGTTGCTGGTGAAGGGAAACAGAATATGACACCCCAAAATATGTCTCTTTTGCATAACGATTATCTTGAGCTGATTTTTTTTTTTTAAAAAGACAGCCACAGGAGAAGCTCTGAAAACCAAGTAGAAGTTGCCCCTTTGTAAGAAACATTTATATTTGTACAGGAAATCTTCATTTGTAAGGGTGTCTCCTGCTCCTTCCAGGAAGGAAAAGAGATTCTAAATGTCCAGAAACTCTTTATCAATGGAGAGCACAGAGACTTATATCTGCATTACAACCTTACCCTTGTTTACTGTGCCTTTCCTTGGCAACCTCCCATAACTGGCCTTTCCCTCCCCCCAACCCCACCCCCAGCATCTTTCGTCTTTAGCTGAGGATGTTATTTAAGGTGGTGGCCTTTTCAGACAGTTACTCAAGTTTCCTGGGTATCTCCCATATACATAGGAGGTATACATGTTATTAAACTTTGTTTCTCCCCTGTTAATGTCTTTTATTACAGGGGTGAGTCAACCAAGAACCCTAGAAGGGTAGAGGGAAAATTCTTTTTCCTCCCTTACATTGGGGAAGAGTCCCTGGCAGAGAACTAATTGGGGTAATGGATAGAGGTGAAGACAAGGAAGAAATGAGCTTATAAGCCACAACCTGATGCTTGGGAATCAAAAGATGCCAAGCCAAATATCTCCTGGCTAATGACTCTAGGAAATTAATCTAAAGGTTCAGAGAAACCCCACCAGGCTGTTGCTCAGGGACCAGCTGGCCTCAGGGGCCTATGGTCTGAAAGCCCCGCAGCTGTTAGAACACTTTCGGTTCTGCCCTAAGGTGAGTCTCTGAATGAGGCCAGAGTCAGGTGGAGTCCTGAGCTAGGAACTATCATCCTGGTGCCACCAGGCACCTGGCAGTGGCACCAAGCTAACCCCCCACCCCAGCTCCTCTGGGCTTTAGCAGATCTTTGCATATATGGATAGGAGCTGGCAGCCGCTGCTCCCTTCACGTGCTGGAAACCACACCTGTGGCATGCTTAGAGCTCTTTGGGCCAGTTTACATGCCTTATACATACTGCTTGGTTTAAGTTCCTAGGGATTAGTAACCATAGTTGTGATGTCTATGGAGACTAAATGATGTTTTAACCATAGTCTTGGAATGAGCCATTGAGCCCTGCTAGGATCCACCTGGCTCTCTACCCCCCACCCCCCGCCGCCATCAGTGTGGATAATAGAGACATGGTTGTGAGAAGTGAAGCCCATCATCAAATAGGCATTGAGTCCCTAGTAAGTGAAAAGCTCCAACTGAAATCTCAAAAACTGTCTTCAAAAAATGAACATACTCCACTTGATTGTTGACAGATCACCTGACAGAGAACTAGGGTGACGTGTGGTTCAGGCCATGGGTCAATAGGCATCCCTTGACCATACCCCTGTATCCCTCACAGTGCCTGGCATAGTGCTTTTTCATAGTACTAAGGACTGTATTAATACCTTTTGAATGACTGATTAAGTGCACTTAAGATTGCATTTCTTTCTATTCTTTTCAAATACAATTTATGGAATAAACTCTTCATGAGTGAAATGGGTAAAGGCACGAACTTCCAGTTGTAAAATAAATGTCATGAGGAGGCAACATACAGCATGGTGACTATAGTTAATAATACTGTGCAGCATATTTGAAAATTGTTTAGAGAGGAGGTCTTAAAATGTCTCATCATAAGAAAAAAATTCTGTAACTATGTGGTGACGAATGTTAACTAGACATAATGAGGTCATTTTGCAATATATACAAATATCAAATCATGATGTGGTACACCTGAAACTAATATAATATTAATGTCAATTATACCCCCCCCCCAAGAAAATCCCCAAAACCTCTGCATGTACAATGAGTTAGATCTTTATAGAAAAATGTTTTTCTGGGAGTATATATCCTAAAGAGATGTGGCCAGGGGGCAAGAAGCAACATGGTGTCCCTGAGAGAGCGTGAGATTTCAGCATCTGTAAACAGGGCTCAAACATGACTGTGACCTGGGGCAATTCACTTAACCTCTGGGAACATCTTCTTCCTCCTCTCTAAACCTAGAAGTAACAATTTACCTAATTTATAGGTGATCATGAAAAGATCAGGGAAAAACTTAGTAAGTGGCCAAGCCCTAAGCCAATGTAACTGTTGTTATCACTACTGTTGCCTGAGGCCTGCTGCTTTCTTCTGAAGGACAAAGACGATTTTCTCCTGCCCTGCAATAGCAGAGCCCCTGTGCTTGAGTACTCCTTCCAGCAGTGGTGAGAAGTGTGCACACCTCCCCCAGCCTGTCTCCTCTGAGCTCCCCTGGGATCTGCACAGCTCATCCAGGCAAGAGTACTGTCTGCGCCCAAGTAACAGGTCCACCTGTGGCTGGACCCACACCCTGCCCCTCCCACCACCCCAGTTCTTTATCAGGTTCCTGTCAACGATTAGTATGGCCCTATTTTTTAGTCCCTTTTTGTTAATTGACATATAACATTATATTAGTTTCAGGTGTACAATATAATGATATTGCATAATGATATTTGATATTTTTATATATTGCAAAATAATCACAGTAAGTCTAGCTAACATCTGTCACCACATATAGTTATAATTTCTTGTGATGAGGGCTTTTAAGATCTACTCTCTTAGCAACTTTCAAATATGCAATACAGCATTATTAAGTGCAGCCACCATGCTGTACCTTACATCCCCATAACTTACTTATTTTATAACTAGAAGTTTGTACCTTTTGCTTGTACCTGACTCCCACTTCTGGCAGCCACCAATCTGTTCTATGTATTTATGAGGTTGTTATTTTTGTTTCTGTTTTTGTTTCAGATTCCACATATAATGAGATTATATGGTATTTGTCTTTCTCTGTCTGACTTATTTCACTTAGCGTAATGACCTCAAGGTCCATCCATATTGTTGCAAATGCAAGATTTCTATTTTTTATGGCTGGATAGTATTCCAATTCCAGTGTGTGTGTGTGTGTGTGTGTGTGTGTGTGTGTGTGTGTGTGTGTGTGTGTGTGTGTGTGTGTGTGTGTATGGCATCTTCTTGACAGGTTGTTTTCTTATCTTGGTTATTGTAAATAATGTTGCAATAAACATGGGTTGAAGATATCTTATTGAATTAGTGTTTTCGTTTTCTTCAGAAAAATACGCAGAAGTGGAATTGCGGGATCATATGGTAGTTCTATTTTTAATTGTTTGAGGAAACTTCACACTGTTTTCCCTAAAGGCTGCAACAATTTACATTCCCACCAGCAGTGCACAAGAGCTCCCTTTTCTTCACATCCTCATCAACACTTGTAATTTCTAAGTCCCCATATTTTTGAAGAGAGTTTTTGATGTTTTATTTGGGACTTTACACCAGGAAGGTCTCAATGCCTACTTGGTGATGGGCTTTGCTTCTACAACAATCATGTCTTGATTATCCACACTGATGGATCTGGGGAGCGGTGCCAGACAGAGACCAACAGAGTTAAGTGGCTCATTCCAAGAGTACAGCTAAAGTATCCTTTTAGTCTCCAGCATTGTGCCGAGGACTCTTGGAGATACAGAAAACTCACTCTCATAGAGTACCCAGGCTTAGGAACAGAGAGCCACAAAGGCAGAATCACAGTGACTGTGCAGTGAGGAAAGTGTGATACAGCTCAAGGACCTAAGAGTCTAGAGCAGGGAGAGCCTCAGAGAAGCTTGGAAGGTTGGGAGAAGCAGGAAATAAGAGAGACATTTGAGGTAGGAATAGTAAACTTGGAAAAGACCACCAAGGAGGAAGCCAGTTTCTTTTTTCTCCTTTCCTTTTTCTTTTAATTTTCTAAACTTACTTTTCAAGTGAACCAATTTAATGTGAGATAATGTCTGGCTCAAGTAATCTTCAAAATTCACCGATTTCCCTAAACTAGCAAATTGCAAAGTTCAACCTGCATCAAAATCATTTGGTGAGAGCTTCCCTGGTGGCGCAGTGGTTGAGAGTCTGCCTGCCGATGCAGGGCACACGGGTTCGTGCCCCAGTCCGGGAAGATCCCACATGCCACGGAGTGGCTAGGCCCGCGAGCCATGGCCACTGAGCCTGCGCGTCCGGAGCCTGTGCTCCGCAACGGGAGAGGCCACAACAGTGAGAGGTCCACGTACCGCAAAACAAACAGACAAAAATTCATTTGGTGAGTGTGTCAAAAATGCAGGTTCTTACAGAATCAGAGTCTCTGGGGTTGGCCCCCAAATCTGCATTTGTACCAAACATCCAGGTGATTCTAGGGACTCAAGCTGAGAGAGAGACAGGAGTGGGATAATGAGGGGAAGGGGACATCACCAGAAGGCAAGAGCATTTACCCGGAGACCTAGGGGGACTGGCCTGGAGCATCGCATTCGCTCATTGAGCAGATGTCTCATTTGGGGGCAGCTTGTCGTGGAGGAAAGAACGCTGGGCTGGGAGTCAGGAGACGTGGGTTCTAATCCTGCCTTGACTACTTGCCCTCTGAGTACTGTTAAAGCAGTCATGTACCATTTCTGACCCTCAGTTTGCACATCTTATTACAGGAGATAATCCCCCAACTGGGTTATTGTGGATTTCAAATAGGAGCATGAATGCTAAAGTACCTTCAGAAATATAAAGTGCCATGAGAAGCGGTATCACGTTATGGGTGTGATGTGTTGTGAAAAGAAAGCATTTCTTACCATTCGCCTTGATATTCAGAGCAGCTAAGACCTAGAAGCATAGAGTAAGCTTCTGAGAAAACATCTAGCTTGCAGTGAGAAACTCAAGAAGGTAGCTCTGGCAGGCTCACCTTTAATGATTCAGACCAGGGTGAGTTTTAACCCTGCCATCCTCGGCACAGCAGCTTCCTGGCAGCATCCCTCAGTCCCTGTCTCTCATTCTGCTCGACCCAACCCCCAGCTCCAGCTCTGGGCAGGAACAACCCTACATAACTCACTACCCGGAATGGAAGGGCCACAGAGCACACTTTATTGTGCACTAGCAGTTCCTGGGAAACAGGCCTAGTTCTCCATTGTCCTCTGAAAGAAGCTGATGGTTTTGGTAACAGTACTTTGTTCAGGAAATTCCATTCATGTATTCATTCATTCATTCGAGACCACAGCTATTTATTGATTTTTTTGTATGCTTTCCTAAAGCTGGTGTTGTTTGCTGCAGGAGGATTTTTGTGTGCTTGCTCGCTTGCCTTCCTCAGACTCGCACTGACATGTGGGTCGTTTGGAAATCATATTACCCAACAGGCTACACCCCACTGCCTTGGGTAATGGAAGTCAGAGGACAGTTTTAAGGACACCTGGTTTAGACAATCTGGACTGTTTGGGGTTCCTATCACTGCTAGCTCCCAATGCAGAACATACCATGGCTTTGCACATGTACAGCCCCCAAAACTGGCCTATTTTAAGGTTCAAGTCTGGAGCAGTACAAGTGTCTTATCAGGACCCCATGGATGGTCTATAGCAGGCTGTGGTCTACACCAGCCACTAAGTTAATGGGAACTTAGGTGTCTCCACCTAAGTATTCCAACCTGTCTGAATAAGGTTGGAAGAAAAGGTGAAGGCAGTAAGAGGGATGTGTGCTTGACTCAGTGTGGACCAGCCCAGCTAGAACTAAAATGAGATGAATGGTTGCATAAGACCCCACAGAAGCTCAGAGCAGCCTGGTCACCCACGGCAGGCAAGGCACACTGACTCAGTTCCTCATCCAGCTCATGGGAGGGCCAGCAGGTATCAGATGGGTATGAAACTTTGGCCTTTCACTCTTCTTGAGTTCAGAGCTCATTTAGAGAGTGGATGATGCCTTGGTGGCAAGAACAAAGGCCCAGAGAAGAAAACACACAGGTGTGGACCTAACTCTGCTAAGTCCTTAAATGATTCCCCTACCTTCTCTGGCCTCAGTCTCCCCATCTATAAAATAAGGGGTAGGCATCAAGGCCCTGCCTATTCCTACATTCCGTGGTTCTGTGACTCCAAGTGAAGTGAGTGTCTTTCCTTACAATGCTCTACAAAAGCACCAATTAGCCTTTTATCAACCAGCAATAAACAACTACAGTGCTCACATCAGTGTCAGTCACTGTGGAAAATACAAGAGGAGGAGAAAATGCAATCTCCTGTCCTCAAAGAGCCTAAATCTATTATGGAAACCAGAAGAAAGCTCATGAAACCCCTGGGGAAGAGCAAGGCCAGGGGCACTAAATGCTCACTTGCAGGGTCCAGGTTCAGCAATCCCTGACTGCAGCTGAACTCCCCCAAAAGAACCTCCCTCTTAGCCCTGGACAGCAGGACAGGCTGGGGAGAGACATGCAGGATGGACAGCAGCCAGGGTCTCACAGAGCTGCTGCCAGGGCCTGACCCAGGTTACGACAGGTGCAGGCAGGGTAGCTCATAGGTCAAGGGGAGCAAGCGACTCCCAGTGATCCTGTCTGAAGGCATTTGCCCTGTTCCCTGCAATTACTTTACTGGAAGCTGCCTACCCAACTGACTTTCTAGCTGGTTCTCCAGGATGGCAAAGGCATTCTCTGCTCAGAGCCATCAAGAAAGTTTCTTTTCTTAGATGGTGCTTCAAGGACAGGCAGAGTGAGCCTTGCCTTCCACATTCGTGTCTGTCTTCTGTCTCACTTACTGAAAAGTTCCTGGCAATGCCTGGACTAGTTCTTGAGATTCAGTGGGAGATGCCTGGCTCCAGTCAATTTGCCTGCTCCTAGATCCCTCCTCTGACACTTCCTGCCTCTTCTGTGATACCAGATCCCTCCAGCTCTTCTGTTTTCCTCTCTGAGAGGCCCTGTCACATCTACCAGGTGGCTAGCTACTCCTGTCTGCCCCCTTGCAACCTCAGCTTTAGCCTAGTGCCTGGTCACTAGTGGAGCTCAATAAACATGTCTAATTAGTAAATGAATAAATGAATCTAGAATATTCAAAATAGATGGAACAGATGACTGAAGAGTTCAGGGGCTCCAGCTTTGCCATAATTACAGACAGATCTGGGGCCTTTCTGTCTTGTTCCAGTCCCCTCCCAGCTTGCTCTAGACTTCAGATATTTGTGTGAAAACACCAACCAGCTTCTCTTGCATAGGATAACTTTTCACACATCCAAAGAGCTACCACAACCATTATCGCATCTGATGGTGCAGTGCACAGTGAAAATAGCACAAGATGTGGGTTGGAATCCTAGCTCCTGCCACTTACTAAACCTTACACATTGAACAAGTTATTTAACCTCTTTGAGTTCCAATTCCTTATATGTAAAACAGAGATAATATTTACTTCAGAGTGCTATTGTCAGGATCGAACAGAAATATGTAAAATGTTTTAAAACATATAAAATACTAGGAGTCTGTGTGGTACAGTTCATGTCACTTCTCCTCCTCCTGAAGCTGAAAGTCTTTTCCCCACATTTTGCCTTATCCCTCCCCCAGCCCAACCTTGAAATGAGAAATCTCTGCCTTTTTTTTTTCTGACCCTGGTACTTGGGGCTAAAGAAAAGCTTTCTTCAGAATTCAGTGACATTTCTGGCAGGAGTAATTCAGGAAGCTTACAGCATCCCACCCATCTTCTTCTGACCACACGTGGTCACCAAAATGGAAAAATTTGGAAATCCTAAAGCAGACGACTCTGTGTGTGCATATGTGTCCTTGTGTGTGTGTGTGTGTGTGTGTGTGTGTCTATATGTGTCTGTGTGTGTATGAGAAAGAGAGAGAGAGAAAGAAAGAGAGAGAGTAAGGTTCATTATTATCAGGTGAAATGCCATAAATTATCCTCCCTTCTGTCCCTGCCATCGTTTAAACTCTCCCTCCTACCTGCCCAGGGGTTCTTTACTGTGGCTTCTGTCAGTAATGAAACAAACAATATAACTTGCAGTTACTCGTAGAAATAAGCAAATGAAGCAAGGACTTCGTGGGATCGCGCTGGCCTCTTGTCTCTCCATCTCCCTCTCCTGGGAAAGGTCGGGTGGATTGGGCTGCAATGAATGATTGATGATAGTTACACTGGTACAGCCCCCCTGCATATCTTGAAGAATGTCCCTTTTCCTATCACTTCCAAGCTCCCTAGGGACACACAGCTTAGATATTCCTTGGCTCCATTTCCCTCTATTACTTGTTATTAATTCCTTTGACTTGCTCTGAACATGTGCCAAAACCCTTGTCCCAGTCACAGAAATGGCTTTTACTTTAAACCCTGTAGATAAAAATATGCTTATATCACCTATGATAATTTCAGAATGCTCACAAACTTAACTGACCTATTTGCTGTGCATTCCAATTAGCGTTTTGTAAATCTGCTCAACAATTATATTCACATTTTAGATGAGACTCCTAAGACCAGGAATAAATTTTCTGATAGCTTCCTGGATGAACCCTGGCCCATGAACACGCCCAATGCAACAGCAACTCCAAACCTCCAACTGTGCAAATTTAAATTGATGGCAGATGTGTCGTTTTTAATGCAGTTGGTGGTGGCCATTTTATCTCTAGGTGTTTTCTGAGACACGATGGAATTCAAGGTGCACCTTGGGGCTTTTTAATGTCGCAACAGGTCTCATCGAAATCAATCTACTAGTTCAAAGGATATTTGTAAGCAAAAAGGAAAATTAAAATGGTCAATAAAAACACCATTTACTTGGTTAAATGAAGAAAGAAGGCATATGGTATCGAGACTTTCTTCTTCCTGAGAGATAGCTTCAGAGAAAATGAACGAATGTTGAGGCTATAAGTATTTAGGTTATGCAGAAGGAAGGGTCTTCAGCGTAACATATCTTAGCCTGCACAACCATTCTCTTCCCAACAGTGACCCCTCATGGTTTATAGTTACTGGGATTTCCTGTCCAGCTGAAGGAAATAAAAAATCCTCTTTGTTGGTGCAGTCTGAGAGAACTATGTGTGACGTGGCCAGGAGTAATGGTCAGGACACTTTGACACTGCAGCAAAATATGAATTCCTAATTCTGGTTCCTAATTGGGAGGTAGGCTCTTCTAACCCACGAATCAATAGACCCAGACTAACCGTGCTTGGCACTGTGGGGACATGGAAGAAAGAATCACGACATCTGAGTCAAGTAGTTTGTAATTTACTTGAAAAGATAAAGAAAGTAACCAGAAAATCCACTAAATGAAAAGCAGTAGGGCCAAAATAGTGCTTCAGATAAGAAGTGATATTGGAGTGAACTTGAGAGGTCAGCAAAGAGGTACAGGGTGTATAGTATTAGGGAACTGAGCCATAAGGAGGGGGAGGTGGGTAGAATGTGACTTAGCTGCAACAGAAAGTTCATGCAGAAGAGGAAGGGGAAATACCTTGTGGGTGGGTAGAATGCAACAAGATCGCAAAGGCCTTATCGGTGGGCTAAGAGGGGTGGATTTTAACTTTCTCAGTCTTTTATGATAATCTGGAGCAGAAATTTTACAGGCAAAGAGGGAGCTGCTACAAAATTCACCATGACCCGATACAGAACGCAAATAAAAAAATGTAATTAAAGGAGGAAGTATTGGACAGGAAGAAGATTCTTCAAAATCAGAATAGTAGATGCTGGACGGATAACAATGGAAAGTTATAGTCATAAAATATCAGCACTGCAGAGATCTCAGGGATAATCTACCAAAGCCTTCATTTTATTGGTCAGGCAACTAAGGCCTAGAAAGGAGCATGTCTTGCCCAACATCACACAGCTGGTGAACGACAGAGCTGAGCTCTATTCCCAGGAATCCTCCAAGGAAAGAAAGCTTGGCTCTGTGTCCTGTGGTGGCAGATTTATGGAGGTTGTGTTGGGCAATAGGCTCCTGAGTCCTTAGATGGCACCTCTCAGTTAGTTAATGAGCAAAGCTGACAAATCCAAGACTTGAGATGCTTAGGAACAGAGCCACCTTTATGAGCTCATTTTTTCATTTCAAAAATCTTGACAGCACACCCCCTTAGATGTCTTATTTGTTGTACTTGATGTTAATGATGTTGCAGAAAATAGCGTAAGAGAAAAATAAAAAGACCAGGATCCCCCGAAACTAGCAGTAGCAATAGAATTACATAAATTACCCAGTTCATACCTTAACCTACTCAACTTTTTCATGAGAAGAAAAACGACATTTAGAGAAAAAATATAAATCCCAGTCTTTTCTACAGACCCATGATATGAAAAAGACATGGCATTTGGAGTTCAAAGCCCCCAATTCAGTTCTAACCTGGACACTCCTAGCAGCTGTGTCTACTTGGGCAAGTCACTTATTCTAAGCCTGTTTTTTCAACTGTAAAGTGGAGGCAGCAATATCTGGATCTAAGGATTGTGAGGATTAAGTACAATAATATATTTGAAAGTGCTGCAAACTGATATATAAATGTGAATGACTGCAGTTCATTAGTCTTCTCCACTGCCTACAACTTCTCTCCTAGAAAGTTAATCTCATGGCCAAATCAATAGCTCTTTCCAAGAAAAGAAGGTTACTTATTGAGGTAGTCTTGACGTCACCTCCAAGGAGTACTGTCCTGTAATTAAGGCAGAAAACTGTGTGTGTGTGTGTGTGTGTGTGTGTGTGTGTTGTGCATAGGACCACCACTAGCCTCAGGGGCTCTTATGACATTCCTGTTGGAGTTATTTCCCCCTTCCTCCAGATAGATGAAGCCCCACACTGACTTGTTGGACTTTAGCCCACACTTGCTCCGTTGGCCAGGTGAACCACTGTTCACGATAGCCGTGTGTGTGTATGTGCAGACACACTTCCTCAGTCTCTCTAAGTCTAGGTGCAAAGGCATTCTTATTTCAAAAGCATTTCAAGAATTCCTCCTAAAAGGTATCTTTTATTATCTGAAAGGCACAGGATTGTTCTAGATTTAAGCAGGAAGGTAGCCGTTGGAAAGTGCCATTAAACTTTCAATGTCATCCATGTAGTTTCAAATTCTACTTCAAAATCTATGCTGCTGAAAAAGACCCACGGATATCCTGACATCTTTGGATTATACCAGTTACCTTACCTGGGCTAAGAACCTGTAGCATCCATGCTGTCCAGGAGTGCTAACACATAGGAGCATAAATCCCATATAGTTGTATTCTATTTCAGTTCACTTCATTAATGGATTAACCATCCAGCCAATAGGAACCTCCACTCCCAATTAACACACACACACACACCACATTTGTTTCTATCAAAACCTGACTGGTTCATTCTGAATCAGAACCATGGACGATATTGGAGATACGACAGTGAGCAAGTCCTGAGCCTGGCAGTCATTTTCCTTGGCGCCTCAAATATATTCAATTAATTGGAAAACAAACAGAGTCCAACATGTGCTAGATAGCATCCAAGGATGGCCACCATCAGTTCCTCCTTTCCGTATATGCTTCTCCCATCCATATGGAGGCTATTTCTCCTCCTCTGGGGCTGGCCTGGTGACTTTCTTTGACTAATAAGCTGAGATGAACATGACTCTGTGTCAATTCCAAACCTAGAACAGAAGCTTTCATGTTTCTGTTTTCTGGGGAAGCAGCCACCACACTCTAAAGAACCTTAGGCTAGACTTCTGAATGATTTGATACCACTAATCACTCTTTCTCTCATGGAGAGAAAGAAGCCACACAGAGGAGAACCAAGGCATCAGACGTACGGGTGAAGTCTTCTTGCACCTTCCAACCCAGCCATCAGCTGTATGCAGCTAAGTGAGTGACTCAGGGAACAAAATCCCTGCTCGGATTCCTCACCCACAGAGTCAAGAGAAATAACACATCTTTGTTTGGGGTTATTTATTCGGCAGTAATAAATACCTGAAAAAAAATCAGTGGTGGGAAGATGAACACAGTCAAAACAACTATTTAGCCTTGTGCAGTAAAAGATCTTTAAAAAAGAAAATACCTCATTACGATCTACTTCTCCTTGGTTATTGGGCCATATACTGACATAGGTGTTGAGTATGTGACCCTATATGAGGAATCAAGCAGGCTGGCAGGAATCCAAGAGGTGGAAAGTGTGGCTCCTACTACCCAACCTGGTACTTTCTTACCTTTAGGTTGTTTTCTACATAAGAAAAAGTCTAGGTTTTCTATTTCTTTGGCCCCTTCCTAGTAAAGACCTGTAAATATTGTGCTGGGCACATAACAGGTCATCAATACATATCAAGGAATTATTTTTCTAAAGTTTAACCCAAATGTCAATCCCCAGCTTATTCCAGCCTCTCCCCCTGAAATCTTTAGCCCTGTCACACTGTGGCCCAAGACTTAAGGTTGAATTGGAGTCAATCAGCCAACAAGAGAAAAGTAGTTTTGACTTAACAAAGGAGCCCAAGCTGTGGGACGGTGTGGTGTTCTCAGCACACCGATCCTGTATGGGACTCCCTCTCTGAAGCGCTTTGGTGAAGAATTGCCTTGTGTCTGAGGGTTTAAAATAAAAGGGTGTCTGGAAGGGACAGAAGTCTCTATGGACTTCAATTTCTCCAAATAAGCATAAAACCTGGACAGGGTCCCAAGGCAGGCCTAACCTACAGAGCCAGGCATCCAGATCGTTCACACGTACTATTGTAGGTGGTTGTCGCTGATCCAGCACCATTCTCTGAGAAGGAAGACCCTGCCTGCCTAGTTGGTAGGTGCTCCATAAAGATTACTGTTCAATAAATCACTGGAAAACATGATAAGTAAATTATCCAGGAATTCAAAAACACAACCCTTCAAAATATTGCTTCTTTTCATTCATTCATCAAGTGTTTATTAAGAATCTGCTGTATGCTATGCAATGTGCTGGGCACTGGGACACAGAGACACAAACCAAAGTTCCTTAACTCAAATGAATCTCATCAAGAATAACCTTTTTTTTAAACAATTTTTGTTGGCAATCTTCCTGACAAAGATTATTTCCTCCTTACTTTCTTATAAAACAAATGTTGAAATTGAATGTAGCCTCTTCTCCATAACCCATCACTAAAGAGTGCAAAAATCTCATGAGTTATGTGAGGCTACCTGTCCTAATATAAAAATGTCCCTCTATTACTGTGTTGGGTCTAGACAGTTTTTCTTTTTCACCCCACACTCTCAGTTTTGTTTCTTCTTAGTGCCAATGCCTCTCATAACCCAATTTTAGTTCTGATTCTCCATATCTAACCTTCTGTAGGCTTTGGCAATCATCTATAACTAAACATATTGGAACCATGTGTCGAACAAGAGTCAATAAAGTGCTGCATGACAGCCTAAGGGGAGAGAATGGTACATGGGCTTTACTTATTGCAAAAATTCTGTGGGAAGCTATTTCAGTTGTTTGGAAGGTTTTTGTACTTGCACATGGGGTCCAAGATCTGTGTTGCTACTAGTCCGGCCTCTGAATAAATGGGGTGCTGAAATATCATTTGGGCATTATTCTTGGTGAGACAAAGCATTCAGGTTAACTGAAGCCAGAGGAGCCCCAAGTATTCTGCTACACAGAAGTTTCTACAAAACTGGAGCCATTTCAAGTTTGGATGTGTCTTTTGAGAACCGTGATCAATTTCACAGTCTATGTGAATTAATGCATTTGACTATTGCATCACCCCTGGTTGGGGAGAGCTCATTAGAAATCATCTTCCTTTCATTTACATCTAGAGGCCAGGGTCAGAGACTAGTTTCAGAAGAGGTCAAATGATGCCAGGTAGAAAGCTGGAGCACTGAGCTAATCTCACCCAGGGGTTTGCATTTGAACCCCATTTTTCCTAATGACTAAACCTGGCTCAGCAGTTTCATAAAGCCAAACATGCCAGACTCAAGAGCCCAAATCAGGAAGAGGATAGAAAAGGAAGAAACACCCTTGTTTAGAGTCTCAAGCTGTCCTGGGCTTTGGGCTTCACATCAAGGGAAGAGAGAGAAGGTGAAATTGTGACCTTGCTCAGGGAGGCACTTTGAGTCTGAGGAAGCAAAGCTGCAACTTTGGAGCTGGGAGAGACCTTAAGGTTTATTCTGAGTGCACTTTCTCTATGAATTCCTCTCCCTGCTTCTCATCACTGTAGGTTATTTCCTTATGAGACCTCACTGGAGCTGGAAAGGAATTTACAAAAGAGTGGCAAATGTTAGAAATAGGGAGCTAGGGGCTTCCCTGGCGGTGCAGTGGTTGAGAGTCCACCTGCCGATACAGGGGACACGGGTTCGTGCCACGGTCTGGGAAGATCCCACATGCCACGGAGTGGCTGGGCCCGTGAGCCATGGCCGCTGAGCCTGCGCGTCCAGAGCCTGCGCTTCTGGAGCCTGTGCTCCGCTACGGGAGAGGCCCGAGTACAACCCCCCCCCCCGGCAAAAAAAAAAAGAAATAGGGAGCTAGAAGGGGCCCAAATGCTAAATAGTTCAAACATCTAAATGTATAGATGGAAAAAAAGTGCAGAGAGGTGCACTGATTTACTCAGGATAGCAAAGTTGGTTAGTAGCTAGGTCAGAATTCAGACTCAAGCCCAGTGGTTTTTCCACCAGACCTTGCATCTTAGTTCAAGGTGCTATAACAGAATACCATAGACTGGGTGGCTTAAACAACAAACATTTATTTCTCAAAGTTCTGAATGCTGGAAGTTCAAGATTAGGGTGCCAGCATAGTCAGATTCTTGGTGAAGGTCCTCTTCCTGGTTTACAGGTGACTATCTTTTCATTGTGCCCATCTCTCTTTTTTATAATGACACTAATTCCATTCATGGGAGCTCCACCTTCATGACCTAATCACCTCCCAAAGGCCCCACCTTTTAGTACCATCACATTGGGGGTTAGGATTTTGGCATATAAATGTGGGGGGTGGGCACATTCAGTCTGTAATGTTACATAATACAGCTTTATGAGCTTCTTCATTTTATTCCCCCACAACTACCTAAGGTGAAGGCCTTATAAATTTATTTATTTATTTATTACTATTATCATCATTATTATTATTAAAGAAGTACACACTTAAAACAATAGCATGTCAAGTCTCACAGGAACTTTAGAGCTATTCTGGTCCAACCCTCATATTTTACAGATACTTGTTAAAGATCAGGAAAGGGTCTTCATGGAAGATATGGGACCAGGCAAAGGATTGAAAATAGAGCAGGAACATATTAAATTATAGATTTAGGAAACTCAGAGATCATTAGTCCCACTCTGCCTTAGATGAGAGTGACCCTGAGATTAGACAGGGGATCTGGCTAGTTCATAGTCAGTTAACGGTAGAGCTAGCTCCTAAATCCTGATACCATTATTCTTAGTGCTGTTCACTGCACCACAGGGCATCTTTGCAGCCATTGATGGGGAGAAAAAATACATCTTTCAAATATTAGCATACTGTAAAATCACAGTTCACTGGAATTCTCAGGAAATGAGGCATTCTGGTTTAAATGAATTAGTTGGTTAATGAGACCCGAGGTCTGTTCCATGTCTGTAATTCTTGCCGACTTTCCCATCTGCTATGATGTCTGATCCTTTACAAAGAGGCAACCAGAAAGCTCTTCCTGTTTCTGCTCCAGTTTTTGGAAATCTTTCCAAAACGTCAGATTCTCATTTTCTTTTTATACTCCGTCAAGTCTAGTGAACATCACTGGGCCTTTGTTTGCTGATGAAGGATCTTGCTAGCGCTATGTAATGCTTGCTATTAATGACAAGGCTGGGATAGATTATTTTACGCACTTCCATTATTTCTGACAACTTTTCCAACTTGAGCTGGATGTAACAAATAGACAAAGATTTTGTTGAAAATGTAATTTGTTTCTAACTTTTTCTAGTGTGGAGTTTATGTAATGGGAATAAAAGTTAAGAAATTACAGTTCATTGAGTTCCCATAGCACAAAGGCACAGTTCCTAAGTGATATTCTCATTGAATCCCCCTCCCCACCCTGGGAGGTCAGTATCTCCATCCTCATTTTTCAGATGAAGAATCTGAGGGTTAGAGACGTTAAATAACTTGCCCAAAATTGTACAGAGAAAGAGTGACAGGTCTAGGATTTGAACCTAGCTCTGAGTATATGGTTAGCAACAACTATGCAAGGGACTCAGGGTATATTTCTAAATGTTTAATGTTGAGCAAAAGTCCCAGAGTTAACAATCCTATGTGGAGGCAAAATGGAAACATTCTTTATCTTTTGGGGGTCATTTTTTCTGCCTGGGCCTCAATTTCCTCATTTATAAAATAGGAGAGGGGAGAAGTGAAGCAGGCCCCTTCTTACTAAACAGTCCTTACCCACCAGCATGGGTGCCTTTTCTTTTCTGTATCTGGATTTGGAACTATAGACAATGAAGGAGACATCTGTTTCTCATTGTTTGAGTCATTTAATCAGAGAGACAACATGGCAATGAATGAGCAAGTAAAGAACAAATGGATAAGATGGACTGTCTACATTTTCTCAAGCCAAGAAAACGCACATTAATTGTGAGTAAAAAAACCATACATTCCAGAGTTTAACTTCACAAGCAGGGATGCTAGGAGTATTGACTTTTTCCTTCTTCTAAGCTGTCCAAGAGGGCTTCTTGGAGGAGGTAAGGTTCTTTGCATTGTGTGAGAGAGAAAACACTCTGAGTAGTATCAAAGGTGCTGTGTTCTAATGTTAATGCTGAGAGAAGGTTCCAAGGCAAGAGTGGAATAGTCTTGAGGAAGAAGGTGTGAAGTGTGTGTGAGTTTCCTGGGGCTGCCATAACGAAGTCCCTCAACCAGATAGCTTAAAACAACAGAAATTTATTCTTTCACAGTTTTGGAAGCTAAAAGTCTGAAGTCAAAGTGTTGGCAGAGTTGCTTTCTTCTGAGGGCTCTGAAAACAAATCCATTCCACGCCTCTCTCCTGGCTTCTGGTGGTTGTCACCAGTCTCTGGCATTCCTTGACTTGTACATGCATCACTTCAATCTCTGCCTCTGTCTTCACATGACATTTCTCCTGACGTGTCTGTACTCTTTTTATGAAGACAATTAGTCATATTGGGTTCAGGGTCCACACCTCTCTAGTATGACCTCATTTTAACTTAGTTAATTCCATCTGCCACAATCTTATTTTCAAATAACATCATACTCTAAGGTACTGGGGGGTTGAGACTTCAGCATATATTTTTGGAGGACACAACTCAACTCATTAAAAGGTGAGAAAAGCAGAGGGGCTGGATGTTAATAGCAGCTAAAGACCAGAAGAGTGGAAATATTCAGATCTGCTGGATTATGAGGGCAATGAAACAGAGGTTCCTAAATGGCCAAAGGCAGATCAATCAAGTACATTCCCTAAGCTCTGGTCTCAGGAGGGCCTGTCACTGGATGCTGTAGGTAGGTCATCCTCTCATGCCTTCAAAGAACTTGCAGTCCAGACCTTACAAGGAGAGGGACTGCATCCACTAAACAACAATTCAGATGACAATGCAAGGGTTCTCATACACTGTCCTTGCTCCCTCCCTTCACTATCTATCTTTCCTTCCCTGCTTCCCTCCCTTCCTGCCATCCTTCCTTCCCTTCTGCCACAAGTATTTATTGACTACCATTATGTGCCAGGCAGAGAGTTCTAGGTACTCTGTTCTAGCTGCTGGAGATTTCACAATGAACAAAAGAGACAACCACCACCAAAAATCCTTGCTCTCATGGACTGTATATACTAGAAGATAATGACAACAAGCAGTGAGCATTAAAAAAATAAATCATATAATACATTTGAAGGTTTTAAGTGTTTTGTAAAATGGGGGGCAGAAGGGGGATTGGAAAGCAGAGTAATAAAGCCTGGGGGTTCAGGGAGTTGCATTGCATGTTTTAATAGGGTTGTCAAGGTAGACTTCACAGAGAAGGGGATGTTGAAGCAAAGACTTGAAGGAGGTGAGGCAGTGAGCTGTGTCGATAACTGGGAGGAATATTCCAGACACAGAGAGGAGTCAGTGCAAAGTCCTATAGTGGGAGTGTGCCTGGCAACAAAAGGCCCACGTGGCCCTGTGAGAGGAGGCAGTTGGGGAGAGGCATGGGAGACGAGGTCGGAGAGGAATAGGTGACACCTTGTGGGCTATTTAAGGACTTTGGTTCTTGTCCTGGGGAAGTTGAAGTGTCACGATCTGACTTACATTTGACTGGCATCACTGGCTGCTGGATAGAGAATAGATTGCAGTGGCAGTGGGAGGGGCAAGAAGCAGGTAGGTGTCGTAGTCAGCATCCAGGTAAGAGCTGCCACCAGCCGGGATGGGGAAACCTGCGGGGGAAGCAGGCAGAGAGAATGACCAGGAGTGTAGTTTGGAGTGCAGGGCAAAGATGTAAAGGAAGCAGTTGGACATAGGATTCTGGACTTCAGCAGAGAGGTCTGACTTGGAAATAAATATTTGTTGTCATCAACATAGAGATGGTGTTTGTGTTAGTTATCTATCACTGTGTAACACACTATTCCAAAGTTAGCAATCCAAAATAACATTCATTTACATGTACAGCTTCTGAGGTCAGGAATCTGGGAGCAGCCTAGTGAGACTGCAGTCAGGCTGTCGGCCAAGGTGCAGCCATTGCAAGGCTCCGTGGGGCTGGAGCATCCACTTCCAAGCTCATTCCCTCATTGCTGTCAGGCCTCGGTTCCTGGTTGGCTGTGGGCCAGAGGCTCCAGTTCCCTGACATGTGGGCCTCTCTATAGGGCTGCTCACACAACATGGTAGCTGGCTTCCCCCCAGTGACTAATTCAAGAGAAAGGAAAGAGGAAAAAAGGCAGAAGTTGCAGTCTTTTTTCATAACCTAACCTCAGAAATGACATAACCACACTTCTACTGTATGACACTGGTCACACACAGCAACCCTGGTGTGCTATGGAATCTGGGTTCCAGGAGGTGGAGATAGTTGGGGGTCATCTTGGAATCTGGTTGCCTTATTGTAAAGCCCTGAGATGGAAAGAGATCACCAAAAGTCCCTTTCCCCCTTCCTTCCTTTCTTCCTTCTTTCCTTCTGCCCTTTTTCTTTCTTTCTTTTTTCCTTTTTTATCCTCCATCTCTTCCTTCCTACCACACGGTTGCTGCCTACCTCCTATGTGACAGGCCTGTATAAGGGCACTGGGGTCAGAGGCGACTTAAACATAGTCCTTTTTCCTGAGGAACTCATGAGAATGGGGAGGCCGGCAAGTAAACAAATACACGCCAGCACCATACTGACCCAAAGCTGGGCAGACAAGGTGCCCTGTGGCTCAGAAGGAGAAGCGGTGGATGCGGGGATTCAAGGAAACTTCACAGAACAACACAGAGTCGCTGAAGGGTGACCATGGGGGTCTGAACAGACAGAAACAGCTTAAGGGAGAAAGTTGGGGACCACAAATAAGAGGACCATTGTACTCCGTACTTATGGGGAAGGTGAAACCAAGATCTTCCCCTTCATCTCCGGGTCAGGCTCTGTCTCTAAGGGTGGGTTACTCCCCACTTCTAGAAACCCTCCTGTCAGGACACGGACGCTCACTGCCATCAGTGGTGGGGCCTGGGCATGCCAGGCTGAAGGAGTTTGTGAGGCCAAGAGCTGGGTGCACCTCCACACAGGTGGGAACTGCAGTGGTCTCAGAACTGAGCATCAGATCACATCCAGACCCTGCCTCTAACCCCATGACAGCCGGCCCCGCTGGAGCCCAGCCAGGCAGCCCCATCGATCCCAGACCACGCCAGAGAGCCTTTGAAATACAGCTGCCTCTTCCTGGGCCTGCTCCCCGTACCCCCATGGTGTCATTTCCAAATCCATTACATTCCAACGGCTTTGAGATCTTTTAATTACATGTGACGAAACCTCACCATTGCTGGAATGAGACGGCCTGTGCTGACGATTTATAGGCCTCGGCTTTCACGCAAGCAGGGTAATAAATAACACGAAATGGGCCCTTCAGTATTAAAAACTTCAGAGCTACCCACTAAGCCATGACAGAAAGAAAAAAAAAATGACTGGGGAAAAAAATACAAAAAACAATAATGTCTGTGTCTCATGTGTTTAAAATACTGTATGTGAAACAGGGAATGTCAAAAATACGGGGTGCTGAGCAATAGGCAACTCATAAAATTTTATCTCTGGTATGAGGATTTCCAACCACATAATGAGGACTTTCCTTTTTTTCTCTCTCTCTTTTAATCCTGGGCAATTCAAGCCTGATGAGGTGACTGAGAGGGAAAATTGCCTGGCACATACATTTGCTTCCCCAGATTTAATGGCAGGGTAAGGACCGCTCCCAGCTCCCCCAGCACTTTCCTCGTGGCCCCCTTGAGCAGGCTCGTTCCCTTCCTCAGGCTCCTGCTGGCAGATGCTGGCTTGGGGAGTTACCAAGCCCAGCGGTGCTCGTGGGCCTTATCTGTCCTGCCAGAGTGGAAACTCCCCAAGGGGCGGGCCAGGCCTCCTGCTTCCTTTCTGTTCCCTCTTGGCACTTGGCACAGGTCTGAGCACACAACAGAAACCTCACAAAGCCTTTAAGATTAAGAAGCCAAGAATCAGGAATTCAGGTGGGTTCCAGTCCAGAGAGGCAAGAAAGAGAGAGAGAATGGTGAGAGGGAAGGGACAGGACTGGAGGAGAAGGAGGAAAGTCTCGTCTCAGCCCTGCGCACGGGGAGAAACATGCGCTCAAGATGCCTCGAGCTCAGTGGGGCCTCCTCACCCACAATACAAATGAGAATCGAAGAGAATTGAGATCCAAGGCCTTTGGGGAGGCAGGGATATTTTGTGTCCCGAAGCTGCAGAAGTCTTTGGTCTTCTTGCCACTGTTCTGCTTCTCCCATGATTCCGCTGCGTATGTGTGTCCTTCTCTGCTCCCACTCGCGACAGCCTGATGAGCACACAGCCCACTGAAAATCACGGCCCACTGAAGTCACCTTGGCCCTTTAGGCAAATCTCTCAAACCAGGAGCCCCTTGTAGGTACCTGACCAGCCTGGAGACAGGCTGGCCCTGGATCGGGTGCCCACCTTAGTTCAATCAACCATCTGTAAGGGGTAGGTTTACAGGCACCAGCTTAGCTGCTCAGGGAAAGGAATGGACCAGACGTGTGTCCACTGGGGAACTGACGAAGGACAGGCTTCTCTGGGGTCTCCACTACAGAATGGCTTGCAGAAGAAGGTGAACTTTGTTTGAGTCTTAAAAGTTGGTCCCAGTGTAAGTAAGTAGAGGTAATTCTAGACCTGAGAGAGTCTAAGAGCCAGATCCAACCCTGTCTGATGGCCGTGACATCCAAACCTTGTGGATGAGAGAAGGTCTAGATTTTCAAATGTGAAAGAAGGGAGAGAATTGGCAGAGGCCCCCAGGCAGGTGAGGGTGTGTGAGGCCACTGGGCAGTCTACTTTGCCTATGGCTGAGGCTTCTTGATGACACATAATCTCCACGTGAACGGGAGTCACGAGTGCCACGTTCACTGCTGTGTTCCCAGGGCCTACACAAAATAGGTACTGATGTGTTGAGTGAATTAGTAACATTGAAAGGCAGAGCCCTCTTCCTGACAGCCTCTCACTTCTTTGACAGGCTTTACCAGGTGCATCTGTCCTCGGGGCTTGTTAGATGAAAGAGGAAAGGGTCTTTTGGTTTTGGGTCCCCCAGGCATCAACAATCAGAAAGCCTAGCTTAAGTTTTCAGCTTTCTTGCCTGAAATAGCCTCCAGGATTATTGCAAAGGTATATTTCCCTGCTTAATAATAACTTTCTAATCTCTGTGGGCTAGGAATTCCCAGAGGGCATGGCTGAGAACTGCAGTTAGTGGCTTTGGAAGTCCCAGTAGAACAGAGAGTAGATAATCAGGGCCAAAATATCGTCACCAAGGACTGCCTCTCCTGAAGGATGGGCAAGGGGAAAAAAGAGAATCAGGCTAACTCAGCAATGCCAGTATCTCAAGGGTGAAAGGTATTTGCTCACTGTACTGCCCACAGGGAGTAGACATGGCCTCTGACCTCTGGGCTGTTATTTATTTAATATTATTTAATATTTGTAATTTAATATTTATCTTTAAATTGAACCACTTTTTAAAGTTAGACTTACCCTAATAATATCTACAGTAGCAGGGTTTTATGAAGATGATAGCTAGCTAGCTAGCTAGATATAGATATACACACATATATATATACATAGTATCTATAATATATTCTAAAATATTGTATTATTAATTTTATATTATATATAACTGCATATCAAAATAAATATATAAACATTAAAATATGAAATATTCATCTATAGACAGCCTAAAATCATTCTGCATACCACTAGGGTATATGCTTGCCCTTTGGAAAATACTAGACTAAATGACTTTTATGACCCTTTTTAAGTTTAAGGTTCTCTGATTTCTGAAGAGAAGTTTGGTTTTGTGAGTATTTTGTGAACACCTAGAACACTTTTCCCTTTTCTCTCCTCTTTCCTAAATCATGGCCCTGCTCATATCGCACCTCCCCCATGAAGGTTTCTGTGCAGAAAAGAGATAACTTAGAGGCCTGAGATCACCATCTTCAGAAAGACCTGCTTGCAAGGTTGGCCTTTGGCTGGCATTTGGGAACTTGGATTTTCGGAATGTTCCCACCATTCCTAACTGTTAAGCCTGGCTTCCTATGCCTAAAATGGTGTACAAACAATGCAATTTATGGTGAACACCTGCTTCCCTCTGGGGGTCTGAAATTATGGTATGTGCTAGGCAGAGGGTGTCTACGTGACCATCCCCAGTAAATACCCTGATCTCTGCATCTCTAATGAGCTTCCCTGGCAGATGACACTTCACATGTGTTGTCACAATTCCATGCTAGAGGAATTAAGCATGCTCTGTGTGACTGCACTGGGAGAGGACTCTGGAAGCTCACTCCTGATTTCCTCCAGACCTTGCGTCATGTGTCTTTTCCCATTGCTGTTTTTGCTTTGCATTCTTTTGCTGTAATAAATCTTAGTCCTGAGTGCAGCTATATGCTGAATCCTGAATCACTGAACCTGGAGGTAGTCTCGGGGACCCCACATACAGCTTCCTTCCATGACCATTCCACCCTCCGATTCTCTTCCTATTCTGAGCCCGTTGAGCAACTTAGATAGAATCATGCAACTCTCCCCTTTGTTTTGTCAGTTAATACATCGCTAGTAATACATGTTATCTCTGTCCCACTCATGAATAAGCGCCTATAAAACCAGGGACCATTTCTTACATGACTTTGATTTGTATTTGTGTTTTTGATTAATAATGTCTTCTTTATAGAAATTGTTCTAGGTTTCTTTCTTTAAAAGAATGCAAAACAAAACCAAATAAAAATTTTAGGTGCATTGGTTATTGTAAAAATAATTTAGAAAATACAGAGAAGCAAAAAAGAAAAATATTAAAATCATCCAAGATTCCCTATCCATAAATAACCATTTTAACCACTTGGTTATATATCCTTTTAGTGCCCTCACTATCCATAAAGGGTTTTTATGAGAATGGTATCATGATTTTTTTGTTAGTTATCTTTTTTTTTACTAAATATTTCATGAGTATGTGTTCTTGTGATCATGTGTTTATTAATAAGGTCATTTTCAACAGTTACATAATAACTCATTGTGTCCCAAACTGGTGACTCTCAAGCAAAACACCACCTACAGACATGCTTTTGTTTGGGGCAGCATAGTACTGACCTACACAATATATATAAATAATATGTTAAAATTAGTTGCCAGTATCTGAATATTGGGAGGCTTCACATAAAAAGTCTGTATTTTCTGCTATCCTTTAAAACATGACCTTTGAAACATTCCCATCAGGCCTTATGGATGGAGCAGGGTGGAAGCTGCCCTCTTCAGGTGGAGCTTGTGCCCCAGCCTCCCCAAAACTGAAGCTGTGGGTGAGTTGCTGTTTATCCTGCTCTTAAACTGATTATCTTTGGCTACAGTCAAGAAAGAAGAGAAATCCGTCGTGTACTCATATGTCTATCAAAAGCTAGACCAAAAGAGACAAATAAAGAAGGTAGTTTTTTTCAACAAAATGGAAGAGAACATATTTCTGCAGTCCCCAAACTGTGTGCCCAGGAACTCCAGGGTGCCACAGGGAACTCACAAAGGTGCTGAAGGATATTTTTAATTATCAAGGAACACACCGTGATACCTAATCCTGCCAGATACTGTACGAACTACGGGCTTGTGGGAGTTCATATGATATCGTCATACCTGCAAAAGAAAGTACCACACAAAAATCCATGTGGAACAGGAAATGAGGGTGGCGATGTCCAACCCGATTCCAAGGTTTGACTAATTGAACAATGCCCAACAGGTGCATACATCCTATTAGTAAATAATTAGGATTATTTAAGAATAAAATATAAATATTATTTTGCTTTCAATTTATGTGTAATATTTTTTTCAAACAGCTACTAAGTTGTTAGGACTTAAATACTAACTAGTTTTCTTGGACCTACATACTTAAACCTAACTATGAGGCGTTTATTTTGGCCTAGGGGTGCTGTAAAAAATATTACTGAGACAAAGCTTGGATACCTTTGGCATATTCCTTGTAGACTGAAAGATAATGCACTGTGTGGTTTCACTCCTGCCTGACTGGTATCAACCCACATGGCCACTATGTCTCTACAGCCTGTAATGCCTGTATTAGCTACGTCTAGTGTCTGTCAGCTATCCCTGAGACCTTTACATTGCCCTTCACTATTTAATAGACAAAGAGAAGCTTCTTCATAGCTAATATTCCCATACATTCAAGATTATGTTCTTAGAATAAACTCCTAGAAAAAGAATTGCTGAGTCAGATTAACCATACTTTCAAGCCTTTTGAAAATTATTTCTGGATTGACTAAGTTTAATTTGAGAATCCCCAAGACAGAGAAAACTTCCTGACACACAAGTAGCACTGAATTTGTGGGAACTGAGTTCAATCAAATCAAATCACAACGAAGCAAATCCAATCAAATTGAATCTCTAAAAGCACAGGACTATGCTTTTACTTCTCTTTGCCTGAAGCTTCCTCTACCTGTGGTACAGGCTCTGGCCACAGCAGTCAACAGCCCTGGAACAGGAGAGCTCTTGCTGTGGAAAAGGAGTCTGTGGACAGATTCTTTTACAAAAGAACTTGTCTGAGTCCTGAAAAGCCAAAGAGCTTAAGACTTAAGTCTGGCTTTGAAGCCAGACTGATTTTAAATCCCCCATTGACTAGTTGTTGACTTCGGGCATATTACTTAAACTTCTGTGACTTAGTTTCCTCATCTGTATAATGGGAATAAAAATAGAACCTATCTCATGAGGTTGCGATGAAGATAAAAATAACACAATCTAGGTAAATGCTTTGTACAGTGTCTGATATTTTAAGTTCTCAATGATAGCCATTAATTTTATTTGTTCTCCTGGATGCTGTTGGATGTCCTCAAAGCAAGATGCACCTGGATTTCCATTGCTTCCTATAGGCTCTCTGCTCTTGCTGTTGGTCAAAAACGTAGGGAAGACACAGCAGTCTATGTCCAGCCTTCTTATCCCAGGAACTAATCCATTTCCTATCATGGTCCCTGGATCCTTTTGAGCCTCCCTGAACAGGAGGCACTTTCTAACCCCCTTCTGATTAGAATACTGGACAGGAGGTCCAGGGATTCTTGTCCTGGGTAGAGGCAGCTACCAGAGCAACCGGTTCATAGAGTAACAAAGCCAAGACTATTGCCACCTGAGCTAAGCAAATGGAAAACGAAAAGAAAAATCGCTATTGATTTTGGCTTAAGAAGAAGAAGGGTTTCTTTCTGGTCTTCATCATGGTTAGTGACCCATTGCTTTGAGCATTAGAGGGCTAGGTTTCCACATGTAACATGTACTCTCAGGGAGAATTTTCTCAGGGACATTTAAAGCCTGACTTTGTGTCCCTGAAATGCCCCATGCTTCATGCCTCCAATCCCCTCCTAGTCTGTCTCATCCTGCAGAGATTTCTCTGAAGATACCACTTGGGTATCTTCAGAGAGCTATGAAGTGGGAAGCAAGCTCTCTAGAATACACTAAGCCAGCCAATGGGGATGGCCACAAGCCCCCCAGATACTTGAGTTTCACAGCCTATGCTGCACCTGATACAGCTCTTAGCTTGGAACCCAGGAACTGCATGATTCCCTGCCCTGCGCCTTGTGGGCCCCCTGACGACAGCTTCGATCCTCATTTTATTCACTTTTAAAATGGGGGTGATAATGTCTATGAAAGGAAAAATGGAGATAACCTCCACGAAAGTGCCCTGTTAAAATATATATGTAACTATGAGGAATTTTAATTAAGAAAAAAAGTTGAAGCCCACTGTGTATTGATTGATCAGGCCTATAGGAAGACTTCTTGTAGAAGAGGACTTTGGATACCAGAAGGGCTGCATAGCAGATGGATAACGAGAAAGTCTATGAGGGCCAGAGGGCCCTGGTGGGGATTGGCCTGGGGTGGACAGGCTAAGACTGAAAGATGGACAGGGTAGGTAGGAAAATGGATCCAAATAAGACTTTGTAAACCAGAAATTGGAGTCTTTTCTGACTAATCAATCATTCAAAATATTGTGATTGAGAACATTCCAAGGGCTCAGCATGGTGCCAACTTGATTACAGCTGTCAGGGAACTCTATAATCTGTTTGTGGGAGGTGAAATTGTCAGAGTCAAAACAACCAGAGATGATCCAGTAGGGGTAGTGGATGCAGAGCTAGGGGTCCAGGGGTGCTCTCAGAAAGGAGGAAGCTGGCCTGAGGTTGCTCTCGTCCTGGGCTCAGGGCTGGGGACGGGGTGAGAGGGTGGGGCTGAGGCTGCCACAATGTCCCTATTAGCTTTTCCCAATAGTGTATGACCAAGATTTCCTTCAGTGATGGACAAGGTGCTGAGAGAAATGACCACAGGAAAAATGATTTTTGACGAGGAAAGATTAGTACAGGAAGGAAGTAAAGGGTTCACAAACTTTAGAGCCGGATGGAGTCAGTTAACCCCAACACAGGGCTCTCATTGCACACAGACTGGAGCTTTGATGGATGACGTCACTTAACCTGGAAGTGAAAAGCAGGTTTCCAGCCTCATCATTTGGCAAACTTTCTACTCCTTGATGATAACCTAAATGGAGCCAGGGCCTAAGACCCTGGGCTACTATGGGGACAGGCCTGGATGGCATGTTGGGACATCTGCAGTGGGAATTGTAAATCCCTAAGCAGCCAGACAAAGGTGAAAAGGGACCCCAGGGAGAGAAGAGAGAGCAACACCCTTGATCGGTCCTGTAATAGTGCCAAAGCTCTGCCTCACCCCCATCTTTCTTCCTACACAGCCAATTCCCTGTGCTACACAGCCAGGATTTGGGATATATCTTGAACCTTGAGTGGAAGTAAAATGGACCAAGGGCTGGAAATACGACCACAGTGGCTCCTTTACCATTCTTTAGATTGGAGCAGGTAGAGAAATAGGAACTTGGCTTCTGATCCATTGATGCTCTGCCCCCAGTGGATACCTGGAGCCAATAAACTCCTGTGCCTCAAATGAAGGGCTATGATTTGTTGCGCTTACAATTTATGCAAACAATTGATATTCAGATGTGCCACAAGCATGGCAGGGCCAGAGCCAGCTGAGGTGTGGGAAGCATTTGAGAAGAAGGCTGGAGCAGCTGCCTTCCAAACTCCCGCACGCCAGCTCTGCACGGCCACAGCTCTGCCTTCCCCAGACAGGAGACAGCATGTTCCAGAGACACTTGTTAACATGAAAAGGGAGAGGGAGGTAAGCAGAGGGGAAGAGATCTGTTCCACCTTGCAGCTTTCCATCTATAGCCCAATGGAGTGTGGGTCATTTGTTATGCTTAATGAGCTAGTGCCACCTTATGTGGAGGCAAAAATGCCAGTGGGATGATTGGGCAGGTTGCTATGGGAGACCAGGGGACCTCCCTGAAATTTGTACAGCCTGGCAAAGGAGTTTTCAGAAGAGGAAAGCTCATCTGTCTCCTTCCGTCAAGGTAATAAGCCCTTGTGTTTGTACTGAGTTTTATGTATTTCAAGGCTTTTTTGCATCTATTGTTATAATTGAGCTTCATAACCATCCAATACACTAGGTGGGTCTATTGTTATTTTCCCTATTTATCAGGTGAAAAGACTTTGGCTCAGAGGAGTTAAAAAAATTGTCCAAAGTCATGAAGGAGATAGATGGATATATCTCAGAACACTAGTTTCCAGATGTTTTTCCATATGTGTCTTTTTTTTAAAGAACACATCACCAGGGACTTCCCTGGTGGGCCAGTGGTTAAGACTCCACACTTCCACTGCAGGGGGCGCTGGTCTGATCCCTAGTCAGGGAACTAAGATCCCACACCACATGCCACGTGTGGCGTGGCCGAATAAATTGATTATTAAAAAAAAAAAGAAGAAGAAGAACACTGATAGCAATCAGGGGAGCTTGACCAATTATACCAAATCCCATAGCAAGATGGAAATGAACAATTTAAGGTGAATCAAGGGAAGTCCCACTTCATAGAGGACAAATCCATAGACCTCGTTACCAAAGAGAAATTTAGATAGATATCTGCACTCAATGCATCTGGAAGAAATGACCAAGGAAAGCTGGGGTGGGAGTCTCTAGCTGAGCAGGGTAGGGTTCCTTGCCCTGGCCCTCGTACCTTTCTAGGCCAACCTGTCAGCACCGCCCCAGCCATACAGAACCACAGCTGCTCCTTGAATCCATCAGACTCTTCCCACTTCTGTGCCTTCTTGCATCCTTTTCCTGAAACTTCAAGTTCTAACATCAAAAAATCTTAAAGCCTGTAATGAGTTCATTGCTCCCTACTCTGAAATCACATTGAAATGCTGGGATGTTCCCCATCTATCTCTTCCACTAGACTGTGAGCTCTTTGAAGGTAGGAAATGTGATTTATTCATTACTCAATCCCCAGCATCTAAGGGGCCTGACACTTATTAGGATCCTAGCAGATGTTTATTAATTGAATGGTTCCATCATCATCACCATCTTAATTTAAATCAAAATCATTCATTGAGCATCTCCCTTGAACTGGTCATTATGTAAGTGATGGGATGTGTGATGTTATCTCCACACTCTAGGGCTTGTGGAGACCTTTGGCAAAGCAAAAAGAGCATGTGCACCATATTGAATTCAAATAATTTAATTGACATAAGAGTCTGAATGGGGTGAAAATCTGAGCTGTTCAAGGATCTGAGGAGCCTTGAAGGAAGAAAAGGAGTTATGGGACAACCTAAGACTTGATTGAGGGCTCTTCCAGGGTAAGTTCTACGGCAGCTGCAAGATCAACATGAGGCAAAGCCCAGGTGTCACCAAGCTGAGAGGTACAAAGGCAACACAGCTGCAGCAAAAGAAGAAAATGAAGGACTATTCTAAGGAACTATTTCTGCCATGGAGGTATCAGAGGAGTGAGGACTAGAGTAATAGGGAAGGCTCCATGGAGGAGGTAACATGAACTGGGCTTTGGAATTTATTTAGATAAACAAGATAGATAGGCAGTCCTAGAATAAGGGACACCAGTGGGCCTAGAACCAGTAATTAATCAATATGGCTTGGAACAAGCAACGAGTAGCTCTAAATCTATCCTCTACTGTAGGACAGATTCCACTGCAGGCAGAAAAGACATGAAGATATGATACCTTTCTTCGCACCAAGGAGCTGTTTTTTTTTTTTTTAATATGAAGAACTGAAGAAAAAATAAGGCCTCCAGATGGATTTTAAACACAGTGAGGAATTGGGCGGTGTGACGGCAGATGGCTATTTCAGCTGTACATGGGTAAAAATAATTTCAACTCCCCAATACCCAGGACTGCTCGGAACTTGTGAAAACCTCTTCAGGAAAAGTCTCAGTGTGATGTGCAAAGCCCAGAGCTGCCGCAGATGGGGTCCAGGGCTCAGAGCTTCCCGACAAGAAGAGACCTACCTCTTCTGGAGCAGTAGCACCCAGACCATTTAAGGAGGCTCCCTGCTCACAAGACTCTGCCAGGGCTGACCCTCCGTGTTAGTCCAGCCTGAAGCAAATTCTCAGGTGTTTCTTCCCTTGTGTTGGGAGAGAGGGAAGGGAGATGGGTCAACTTGAGGGCTAGGTGTGGGGCTGTGGGACGAAGACATCAGGAAGCAGAAACTATCTGAAGGGTATAGTGGTGCGTGTGTGCTCATTGTGGAGAAGACGGCCCTGGAGGAGGGCAGGGTGGTGACTTTGAAGGTTGGTACGTCTGGGTGTCTGACAGCTGTGGAGTTTGCCAGACTGGCTTTCCTGGGGCAGGCTGGGTTTACCCACGTTTACTGCCATCTGCATTTCACCCCAGAGATGGAAGAGGAGCCCTATGTGGAAGCTCACTTTATCCATGTGACTACCACCTTCTGGAACACTGACCTTTTGTCACACTATGCTGTAGAGGCTGCAGGAATGAGCCGCCCACAGAAGGCAGCCAGGCCACCAGAGCACGATGAAGCAAGCATGCTAGGGCTCCAGTGCCAAAGAGCAGACAGGCACAAGTAGGTAAAAAACAGGAAGGACATGGGTCTACATCCCCCAGGAGACTAAATTCCAGAGGAATCATGTAGAGCAGGAATGATTGACAGAAGCTCTTGGCTAGTTGTTCTGTGGTCCAAGGTCCAGAAGGTCAAAGGTCCAGGCAGGAGACCCTGAGGTGAGCTCTGACCCTAAACGGAGACAGTGCTTTCTGCCCTGGGTAATAGGTCCTGGTGATTAGGGACCACATTCATATATGATGTGTGCCATGGTTTCCTGGACAATATGGACTTGGCTGGGCAGTATGCTAGGTGCATATTAGCCAGAGGACACAAGTCACAACATGACAGAAAGGCTGGGGGCACACTGTGACATCAGGGAAGACTGAGTTCTAGAAAGGACTCATTTACTTGTGGCCCATCCAGTTTGGCCTTCCCATTTAATGGTGGGAGGATGAAGAGGACGGGGCCATGGGTTTATACACAGCAGTGACTCTCAGTGACAAGCACAACAGGAAGGTCTCTCCAAGTGGACTCAAGGGACCCCAGGGTCAGGACCAACCCCAAGGAGAAACAAGTGAGGGGATCTGTCTCAGGGTCTGGCCTATGGACTGGACTGGGGCTGAGGGCTCAATTCCAGCTGAAGAAAAACGAGTGTACCTTTCTTCACATGCCACACCATCGAGGGCAAGGCAGAGAAGTATTAACAAAAGGTACTGTTGCTTTGTTGGTTCAAAAGGAGCCTTAACGGCTCCTTGTGTTTACGTGTGTGAAGGATGCTGGGGACCTGAGGTGAGGGTTATGTCTACCATGCCGGCTCCCGTACAGCCAGGCTCCGTGTCCAGCTCGTTCTTATCAGCCATGAGATCCTGCTCTCCCTTCTCTTGCTCTCAGCAGCCTTGTCTGTCAGGTCAGCGTGGACCGAACACCCTCGAGAGGCTTCACGTGGCCGCTCTGCCCCTTGTCAATCTCACTTCTTCACTCTCTCCCCACGGCTACTACAGACACTTCCCAGTGATGTCCTCTCTCCCTGCTTCCCCCAGGGTCAGGGTCAACCACCAAGAGGAGGCAATGCCTTCTGACCCCAAATGGCAGATAGATATGATACTGGGAACAGAGGAGGTCATCGGGTGAATAAAGAGACACTCAGGTATTGTGCGTGGTGGGGTTGGCTGCCCGCTAAGTCCGAGTCAGGGTGGGCAGTGCTGAAGCTGCCTCACGTGGGAGTCAAGGACCCGTGAGGAGGCAGAGGCTGGGGCTCCCGGGCAGGCTCTGCGGAGGAAGCAGCCCCTATGCAGCTGTGCACAAAGGGGGGCCTTCAGAGAGGTGGGTAAAGAGGAGCACAGTCACAGATTTGGCATTTTTCTCAAGGGTCCCTGGCAGTGCAGTAAGTATTACTGCATAGCATTCTCAAAAGGGCTTGGAGTTAATTTGCATCTGATATCCCAATTCATAATAAAATCAAACACTTAGATTTTGAGATTTTCAAGACAAATCCTTTCATCTTGTAGATTTAAAAACAAGACCCAGAAAAGTGAAATAATTTGTTTGTGGCAGATCCGTGACCTTTACAGGGCTCCCAGTACCAGGCTCTGGTCCATATATGTCCATCATCATCAGCTCAGCCTTGTCTTGAGCTTGAAAGGTACAGCAGAGAGAGGAGAGTGAAATGGACCCTAGCAAACCCTGTGTGACTGTCAGATGGGAGAGGCAAGGGCGTCTTCTCCACTTACGGACCAGGCGAGTAACTCCTGGTGCCCTTACCACAAAGTGGGCACCAAGCGTGGCTGGCTCTTCCATCCCCCAGGCTTCTCTCCTCCCCTCATGTGCGTGGTTTTCCCTCCTCCTTTCTTAGTCCCCCAGTGCCCTGGAGCTGGGTCCTCACTCATAGAGTACAGATCGCCTAAGTACACACTGTTTGCCTATCACACACTAAGGATTCAGCAGTGGACACCCCAGACAAAGGTCCTGTTCTCAAGCAGCTGGTAGTCTGTGGGGGAGATATGGTCAAACACAAATAAATATGAAGTCAGGAGGTGCTGGGTGCTGTAGAGGAAGTAAAACAAGGAAGAGGGACCAGGAGAGCTGGTGGTGGCGGGAGCTGTGTTAGACGAGGTGCGAGGGAAGGTGGCTCCAGTGAGGAATGACAGCAACCTGGAGGGGGGAGGGAGACCAGCCACTGGAACACCTGGGACAGGTGCACTTATGGGCAGAGGATAGCAGCAAGTGAGAAAGATGTGGGTGGTAGCTGGGCCTACATGTTTGAGGAGAAGCTGGGGGCTGGGGTTGGGGGCTGGGTCTTGGGCTGGGTTGAAGAGAGCAAAGGGGAGAATAATAACAGATGAGGCCAGAGCAGGAGGCCATGGCAAGGCTTTGACCTGGAGCAAGATGGCAGCCATGGGAGGGTTTAAGCTGAGGAGGATCTGACATCTTAAGAGCACCACCTGGCTAGAGTGTGGGGGAAGGGACGTGAGGGAGAAGCATGCTCAGGTAACAGTAGTAATCAAGGTGAGATGTGATGGGACCTGGATCAGTAATAAGGTAGACAGGGGTTCCCAAACTTCCCAGCTCAAAGACCCCATTTTTGCATTAAATAACCTCCCAGCATGATAACAGTTACCTTTTTTTTTTTTTTTTTTGCGGTACGCGGGCCTCTCACTGTTGTGGCCTCTCCCGTTGCGGAGCACAGGCTCCGGACGCGCAGGCTCAGCAGCCATGGCTCACGGGCCCAGCCGCTCCGCGGCATGTGGGATCCTCCCAGACTGGGGCACGAACCCGTGTACCCTGCATCGGCAGGCAGACTCTCAACCACTGCGCCACCAGGGAAGCCCAACAGTTACCATTTTGATATCTGTTGATCAGGCAAACACTTAAGGTCCACATTTCCAAATGAATATTCACATTTCAGCAGCATTTACATACATCTGAGAGAGCCCTAGCAGATGCCTGTGAGTTGCACTGTTTATTAGGTCTGCAGACTATTCAATGAGTAGATGATTTCAGACCTCCTCCCCACATTGTCACCCCAAAATTGAGCACTGAAACTTCACTCTCTCACCTTTCCCGTTGCTCTGGCCAGCCTAAGCCCTGCTTCCTCAGACCTCTGATAGAAGGCTCCAATAAGCTTATGTGGGCCAGGGTGGCAATGGCAATGATAACTGAGCAGGGATTCATGACTTGGAATTGATCCACAGGTGGGATTCGAAAGATCCAAAAACAGCCCAAAACTGTAAGCAAAATATCAGTGAGCGTGTACTATTTAAAGTCAGCTTCCATTCACTTCTCAATGGTCCTTTACTAAGAAAAAGAAGGGGGGAGGGGTAAGAACCACAAGGTAAATCAGTTATTCTTCCCAGATACTATATATGCTTTAACAGGGACTTTCAATGCTTAACCCCTAATCATGAGCAACAGATAGCAGAGGATAGACATTTTATAACCATATCCAGAAAGACCCACACAAGGTATAGATAAAAATGTAGTATCTCTGATTCCAGAAAGACAACTTTCTTTCCTTCCTAAAGTCGACCTTGAACCCTGCCTCTAACATGCTTAAAACAATGTAGGAGATGAAAAAAGGCCATAGGAGTGTTCCCATATGAGAAACAATATAAAGGCAAAATCATTCATAAGAAACTCAAGTATTTGGAGCAATAAGTAAATAAATATTCCATCCAAAGCCTGTATGCTCCCTTTGGATAAATTATGCTTGATTTGAAGGTCAAGAGCATTACAATGCCCTGCTTCACCAAGGTGTTATGAAAGCTGAAGCTTGTGGTTTGCTAGAAGAATTTGCAGGGTATAACTACGCACCCCTTCAACATCCCCACTGCCTTCCACATGATGTGAAACAACGTGTCACAGTCCTATACAGTCAAAGCAGTAATTTACAAGAGTCAGCTATTCCACAGGGCAGGTAGGTCATATTTCAAAATGGGAAAGGGAGCTGTGGGGAAGGAGTGGGGGACCAGCAGATCAATTTACAAAGATCCTGTTTCTCTGCCACTCTCTTGACCTTTCAGGCAAGACCTAATGCCAATTAGCTCAGTTATAAAGTCCATAATTCTTGTGGGGAAGGCTGTGTGTAGCACATGATCATTTTACAACGTTTGCCCTAATTTGCAGCCCCCAAACATGGACTCCTGGGGCTGCAAGGTGGGGGTGGGGGCAGTGTGTTGGCAAGCGATGGGAGCAGCTGGAAGGGATCACAGAGCACAATTACTGTCTGCGCATGGCCACATCTGGAAAACAGCTCCGTGCTGGCTTTAAAACGCTATTAATGAAGAATGGAACCTTGTGCTGGGAAGGATGGGGTGGGGGGTGATAGGAGGAAATAACGGGGGCGCCCTTCTACCCACCTTGGTGGGGATGAAAAAACAACAAAGGAAACAGCAGGCAGGGTATAAGACCAAATCCAAGGAGGAGTGGGTGTTGACAAGAAAGGGGAGGCAGAGAGATGCCGTGACTTTAGGGAGAGGTCTCTAATCCTTCTCATTTTTGCCAACTTCAAAACTGGGTATCCACACAGGACCGGCCCTTTCTGCATTGACTGGGCAGACATTTGTATATGGTGTGAGATTTTAGTGGCACCTGGAAGATTCCCAACTAAAAGAATGTACCCCACCAGTACCAAGTTCTACCACTAAACATTCAGTCCTGTGGTCAAGGGGTCCCCTCTCCTGATATAGATTTGAAAATGCAGATGCACCAGCTACCTTTGGGATCCCAGGCACATAGTATTTGCTCAATAAATATTTGTTGACCAGAACTGAATGAATGGGCTGAATAAGTCATTTTGTGACTATGACCAAATTAATTCATATCTCTGGTTTCTCAGCTATAAGGGTTACACTAGACCAGTGATGTCAATGTGAGGGCAGAGGGAAAGGGCAGCAGGTCTTTCCAAGGGGGTAAATCAAATTCCATGGGGAGGGGAGAAGGTAGCATTTGTGGTTTGAGAAAGACCATTCAATAGTATAATGTAGTTTTAGTTTGGAAAACTGAAGAATCTGCTCCTAATATTGATACAAGAGACTTCCTTAATATAATCCACAGAAATAAATGCTCGACCAAATCTTCCTGGCTGGTGAGGATTCATAAACTGACCTTAGAATTCAAAATGGGCACTTTCCATCCCAGCAAAAATCAGAGCATCTCTAGATCTCCCAGGGAAGGAGGGGGATTTATATTATCATGGATCAAAAAAAGGCTGAGGGCTTCCCTGGTGGCGCAGTGGTTGAGAGTCCGCCTGCCGAGTCAGGGGACGTGGGTTCGTGCCCCGGTCCAGGAAGATCCCACATGCCGCGGAGCAGCTGGGCCCGTGAGCCATGGCCGCTGAGCCTGCGCGTCCGGAGCCTGTGCTCCACAATGGGAAAGGCCACAACAGTGAGAGGCCCGCGTACTGCAAAAAAAAAGGCTGAGAAACTCTGAGTAGAGGGATTTGAAGTTCCCAACTCCAATCTTTTTCATTGGGCTGTTTCATGTTCCCACACTGATCAGACAGATCAGCTTCTCAGGTTCCCAGGGACTAAGGTAAATTTAAAGGGACAGGGCTTCCCTGGTGACTCAGTGGTTAAGAATCTGCCTGTCAATGCAAAGGACACAGGTTCGAGCCCTGGCCCGGGAAGATCCCACATGCCGCGGAGCAACTACAGCCCACGAGCCACAACTACTGAGCCCGTGTGCCACGACTACTGAAGCCTGCGTGCCTAGAACCCGTGCTCTGCAACAACAAAAGCGACAACAATGAGAAGCCCGCGCACCGCAACGAAGAGTAGCCCCTGCTCACCGCAACTAGAGAAAGCCTGCGCACAACAATGAAGACCCAACACAGCCATAAATAAATAAATTTATTTTTTTAAAAAAACTTAAAGGGATAGTAAGAACACATTGCAGCGAGAACAGGGAGTCAGGGAAATATAATCAAACTTCACCTTCCTGGCCTTTGTGTCTGTTTCTCCGCCTGCCCGACACTGCATCTTTGACATTGCACAGGGATGTGGAGGGCATGGCCCTGAACTTAGCATACGTTTCAGTGTTTGCCTGAAAACCCCGGAGGCCAGACCATAGACCTGTAGAGGTGAAAGGAAGCCTATCCACCCCTACCCGTGAGACAGAAATTCCCCATCAGTGTCTGTACAAGACACTCTACACCGTCTCATTAGATACCTCCAGTAAAACATAGAAACTAAGACCTTCAAGCAGCCTTGGGCTCAAGTCTTACCTCAGCCATCTACCAGAGAAGTGACCAGAGAAGGCCAATTTACTTAACCTTTCTATGTCTTGGTTTCCTTTTCTATGAAATGAAGATAGTAGTACTCCCCATCATGGGATTATCATGGGGATTAAATGAGATAATATGTGTTGTGTGATTTCCCTGCTGTTTGGAATTCTACATTATATGCAATCTGTGTGTGGTCACATTCAGGATGAGTTGAGCGTGTGTGCCGAAAATGACGTAGGCAGTTATTTCTGCTTAGAGTCGACCCCTCACATTTAACACCCATAGAGGGCGATGTTTGTGTCACTTTCCCACTCTTGAGAGCACAGGCTTCTGCATGCTTTTACCAATAATAAGTATAAAAAGTTTATACACATGAGAATTCTTTAAAATACTCTTACCAAAGAAAGCATTCCCCACATGTTCCAAATAAGCCCAAAATGACATATCTGCAGACCTGAGCGCAGCCAGCTTTCTGCTATAATGAAATATAGCATCAGACCCCACCCATAAGTTTTAAGAAAAGAGCAGACAATACTAGTTCAGACAGCTCCTTCGCTGGTAGTTCAGTTCTTGTTGGGAAACCTGCACCCTCTAAATGCCTACTTCTGCCCCCGTGGGAGTACTACCCACAAAAGGAGAAGCTCTCACCCAGATGACAGTTCACTAGATATGTGACAACCACAGTGCTGTGCTCTCCATCTCTCACCCCCATCATCATTTCCCCATGCCTCCCATTTCCCTTCCCTAACAGTTCCTGCCACCTCGATCTGGATGTTCCCTGTGCCAGTGTCTCTCTTAAAAAGGACGTGTACACTCAGGCAGGCTGCGAGCCCTGTTAACATGTCTAAGTTTGCATTTACTTTCCTGCCAGCCCTGTCATGCCACAGCTTCAGGGACTAAAGCTGTGCACACATAACTTCCTAAGGAAAAGGTATTTGGAAACAGCCTGGAGCAGTTGGGTTTGATTCACAGTCTCCTGTTGTCCCCCCAAAATGTCCCCAACACTGTTTCTTTCAGGGTCCCAATTCCCAGCATCTCTGGACTTGAATTATGGCCATGAGAAGTTCTTGCCTTCATAAGACATGTCAGAGGCCCCACTTATTGGGTCTGGGGTCTGTGGGTAAGCATCACCCCAGTGTGGCTTCCTCTCCTACTTTTGCCTGTTTTGTCTGGAGAGCTTTCTCTCTTTGAAGCACTGGGAGCCCAGCCATAGTTTCTTGCCCACTTAGTTACTCTTGCCTAGAGACCATTCACACTCCTAAAGCAGGTAAGGCACATAGGTGAGACTATCCCCAGACCCACATGGGTATGGACCTATGAGGATGCCCTCTTCCCAACTCCCAGTGGGCTGTAAGAGTGAATTCAGCCTGTGTCTGACGATTTGGGTATTTCCAAGAGTGACACAGGCATAAACCAATCTGATTGTCCCTGGCCCAGCACAAGGTGGGCACTCAGAAACACTTCAGGTATAAATACTTTGTCAGTATGCGTAATTCCCAATCCTGGCCCACCATCTACCTTTTTGACCCATCTCTTACAATGCTTTCCAGCCACTCTGTTAGTTCACTTTTCCCAGCACTTTTTGCCCTCTCGCTTCCACATCTCTCTTTCTCTCTCCTTCACCAGTCCAAACCCTGCCTCAAGGCTCAGATCAAGCACCACACACTCTGTGAATCCCAGGACCCCACCTGGAAGAGAGCTCACCTCCTTGAATAGCCATGCCTTGTGTCACTAGGATGACCTTGCCTCGAATGGTGTTAATCTATGAATCTGGTTTACTCGACCCCACCCCAGTGGAACTGCAAGACCTCGAGTATCAGGCACAATGCAGAGAAGGTGGAAATGAGAAAGGAATCGTGCTGAGGAAGACAGCCTCTGGGCAACCACCTTGGGCGTGAGCTTGTTTCTCAAGAGCCGGAGGAAGTGGTTAGGAATTGAAGGGGTGTAGAGGAGAGAAGCAGCCACAAAGGCAGCGTCACCATGGCAGGATCACAGAGGTGCTGCATGTTATGTAGGGAACAGTAATGAGTCTAGCCTCACTGGGATAGGGGGACGGGGTATAGGGAGGTGGGAGCTGAAGCCAGGTGATGGTCACGTGTTAACGCTTGCACCTTGGAGAGCATGAAAAGTTCTAATTCCCAAGTGTCCATTTGGTCACAGACACCAAGGGACAAGGTGTTAGCTGGTCACTAAGGACTCTATCTTCCCAAAAAGTCATCAAATATTTTTGGTTTCCCTATGTGCCCAGTACTTTCCTAGGTGGATTAAAGGACACACTGAATTATAAACCAAAATAATCAGTGTCTTCAGAGAACTTAACAGTGTAAAAGAAAAGGTGAGGCACTGTGAAACAGCCACGATGCTAGTCAAGGAATATTGAGTCAGGCGGAGGTGGAGGCACTGAGCATTCTGAAGCTTAGGAATGGGAGAGTAGAGTGGTGGAGAGCAAAAGGTGCAGGTGAAGTTGAACCCCTTAACCCAGTGGCAAGAAGATGGGGTTTGGGTGGGGCTCTGATGATGGAACAGAGCGGGCTAGAAAGAGAGAAACAAGAAGGTGTGTTAACGTGGGTTGGGGTGCTCAGCTCCACTCAGCAGAGAGGAGGTCTGTGCAGGGCGGCCAAAGTGGGAGGAAACACCAGAAAGACCTTCTGGCCGGTTTGTGGAAGGTTCCAGGGTCTAATTAAGAGGTTCAGATTTTCTTTCTCAGGGAACTAGGAAGTTGGGAATCCCAGATACATGAAGCCCTGTGGTATAAAATGTGTCTGGTCCTTACATTCTCCTCCCAGGTATTTCCATCCTGGATTTGATTCTGGGTCTTTCCTAATTAACTTTATGATTGCTGGTTATCTTCTAAACGTGTGGCCCTGGTGCTCTGTGTGCCATTTGACCAGATTACTAAAATCCAAGGGGCTGCTCTGTTTCCCATGTCCTCTGTGGAGTCGACTCAGTCCTGAGCTCTGATGGGGGTGCTTGAACCATCAGTGTCTATAGAGTCTTCCTCTGCCCGCGTATCCCCACCCTGGGTCTCTAGACCAACTGTGAGCCATGCCCCTCCAAGGTCTTTCACTCACTTGTCGCTCGCCTATTCCTTCAGACTGGCCTGCGTTGGTCTGGCGTCCATCGTGCTGTCACACTGATGGCATTTATTTGTATAGCACTTGGGGTCGATAAACACTTTCACATATTTTACTTGTTTACATCTCAGCAGCCCAGCAGAGTTGTATCATGCCTTTTCTAAAAATAAGAAACCTGAGTCTCAGGGACGCTAAATGGCTTTGTCCAAAAAATAAAAGGTCAAAAAAATCTGTAACTTACCATTGCTACCCCACAGATGAGGACCCCATCCCCGCTGCCAGGACTTCCTCTCCACCCTGGTCTCCCCCCTCCCCCCACCTGCCTCTCTACCTTTAAACCCCTGGGGCTTAGCCCAGTTCCCTCTCCTTCCCAACCATGGCCTCCCATCCTCTCCCCTGAGTCTTCTCTTCTCCTAAGACTGGCTGACGACTAGGGTGCTGATTCCTGATGTCTCCTCACCTTCCCAGCTGCCTCTGAAAGAAACAACACCCCTGCATTCTATGGGATCTGATCCAATGTCCCTCCAGAGAAGGGTTAAGAAACCCTGGCTGGAGATAACCTTGATCTTCTCTGAAATGAGAATGAACCTCAGCCTTAGCCTCAGGTTCGGAACCCTTGTCCCTAAATCTCCTCGTAGGGCCTTCCATGCTTCGCTCTCTCTTCCAGTCCTGCTTGTCCCCACCCCTCTCCAGGAAGGATCTCTTTTACGCCGACTCTGGAAATTCTGAACAATGTGGAGTAGGCCCATCAGACTTGCAGAGGACACCGGATTAGGCTCTGGTATTCTCGTCCCTTTGCTCAGCACAGAACCAGTCAACTTAGGTCCTTCCCTGACAGAGCGATACAAAGATAAGGCATCTTCCCTGTCACCAAGACAGAAGCGACAGCACAGAGCAGTTTGCGGTTAAAGCCAAACAGGCAGTGCAGATAGGAGTTCTGAGGACTGGAGGGGAAGGGGAAAGGTGGCATGTGGAGTCACAGGCAGGGCCTGGGCCAGGCAGAAGACGTTTATGGTTCAGAGCACTGCAGGGGGACATCCGGATGGGGAGCAGGTCAGGAACGAGTGAGGTATGTTTTGGGGACAGTGAGGAAGCCAGGCAAGATGAAAAAAGGGTGGAGGGCCTGTCTGGGGGCCCAGCCAGCAACTGGAGACTTCACCCTCATCTTGCAGGCCGCCAAGGTCCCTGGACTTTGCTCAGTGGTCATCTTCCCTCCCTCTTCCTGTTCCCTGCAGCCCAGCAGAGTCTGGGGAAGCTCCCTTGGGAGGTCACAGCAAAGTCAATGACTGGTTTGCTGCCGACCCAGCCCAGGTGTTCCAGGGCCAAGACAAGAAGTGGTATCTGTCCCTGTAGCCCACATGCCCCAGCCAGACCGAGGTCACGTAGCTGCAACTCACTACTGAGGAGGCTGGGAAATGGGGTCCGGGACTGGGCTGGGAAGAGGGGCAGCCCACTAAGAGGACACCTCTCCAGTCGCTACCTCATGGACAGCCATGTACTCACCAAGCCAATCTAGCAAATGTTAACATTCTCTTATTTGCTTCAGATTTTTATAATGAGAAGAAAATATCTAGAAGGAATTAAACAGTCTGGGGTCCCGTTCCCCATTCTCTCCCCTCCCTCTGCAGAGGCAAGCCCTACCAAGATTTACACGTATTTCTTTCTCACCTCTGTGTTCATACATGGATATATTCACATGGCTCCATAAAACGCTCTGTGGTATTGGTTTACGTGGCATTCAATCTACATAAATTGTATCTTAACCAACATATTGTTCTACAGTTTGCCTGTTTCACTCAACATTTCTGTTCTGGGAATCTATATATATTGATAACTCAACTCCATATTCTTTATTTTAATTGCTCTAGAGCATGTTATCATATACCATATTCTTCTTATCTGTTCCCCATTGATGGACATTTTGCTCAGATTTTTTTTTTATTTTTTTGTTATTTATTATTATATTTTTTATTTTTTCTATGCAAACAATGTTGCATTGAAATCCTATTTCCAGAGGCACACAGGTCACTATCCTGTTGTAGAGAAAATGCTGAGACTCTCCATTCCAGTCCAAATGCAATTATTAAGCCTCTATCCCACGCAAAACACCAAACTAAATACAAAGGATGCACCCAGAAGAGTTCCTGCCTTGGAGGAGCTTACAGTCTGGATGTAGGGATAAGCCTGTTAGAAGTGTGTGTGTTAAAAACTCTAGGACAGATGCAGACAGCCCATATGCAATTAAGAGATAATGCGAAGTTGACTCAATACAGAGGAGCTGAAGGCAGTGAGATTAAGTGGAAAATCTACACGGAGATGGATTTTATCAGGAAAGCTTTCTTAAAAGAACTTGATCTTGATCAGGGCCTCAGAGAAAATATAAAATTGAAGTGCTCAGGGCTAAGTGCTCATGAATAGGAGAGAGGGCATTCCTGGCAAGGGAACCTTAGGAGCAAGTGCCCTGGGGCAGGACTAAGTGTGGAATGTGAGATGTCTGGTTTGGCTGGAACGCCTGGCGGAGATGAGCGGGAGCCGTTCTCTCATTTTCAAAGTTGAGCTCAGGCCCACATGCGGAATGGTGTCCACGTGGCCTGTTGCCTAGGGCAGCCAGCCCGGGTGGTATTTTTCCATTACCCTGAGCAGGGAAGAAGTTCAGTCACTTGTTGATAGCAATGTGACCATTCAAGGAGAAAACAATTAGGGATGCTGACCTCTGGGCCCTCGAGAGGAGGGAGGGAAGGAAAAAATTTTCCCCAGAGGGAAGGGGCCCGGGTGGGAAACATCCAAGAGGGTAATTGGTAAATATTATTGTTTCATACCATGTTTGCCTGCTCTGCTCAGGTCCCTCTGCAAGTGGTGAGTTTAAATCACAGTCTGACTTTGGCAGGTTTAATTGAGTCGCCACTGAAAAAGAAATTAACCCTGTGCTATTAATTTTTATAGTTCCTTAGGGCTTTTAAAAAGTGTTTGGATTTTCTAGGTCTTTGAAAATGAAAACATTAAATTTTATTAAAAGGAAACACAGGGGGGCTGGCAGGGCCCAGCCAGGCCCTGACCAGACTGTTGGTGGAAAGGTTTGGGCCCTCACAGGCAGCGTAACAAAACTTTTGTCCCTTTTAGAATTAGAGTTAGATGGTCTCCAAGGATGTGTGATGTCAGCCAGGCCCGTGTTCCCCACCGGCTCACCGTGGGTGCCCTTGTCAGTGCCACCCAGACCCTGTCCCACATCCAGACCTCCTCCTGCTGGCAGCCACAGGCCTAGGAACAGCTGTGCGAGGGAGCTCCTAGCTGGGCCAAGGGGTACATAGGGCAGACCCAGCTTGGGGGGGGTCAGAAAATTTTACAATTTGGGGGACCCTTTTGAAGAAAAAGCATTCAAAATTCCAAATACAAATTATGTTTGAAGGTGAGATTATATTTATAAAGAGAAAAAGCAGTCACAACAAATTACAAATTTTAAAAAGCTGACAAATTCCAGGCATCACAAAATCTAAAATAACTGTCTGACACTCATGTGTAATACTTTTCTTCCTACTTTTTTTTTAGCGACAAACTCTTTGATCATCTCTTTAAATGAGTATCATTTTTCAATCTCATTTTTATAGATAGAATACAAAGATAATTCAGTCTCTCCTCTAACAAGTTGATCCAATTTTGTATTTTATTATTCACGGTTTGAAAAGGTTTCTTTCCGTCTCACAATTTGTCATTGGTAATGCCACGTGAATTTCCAGAATTGTTATCAACTTTGGAAAAACCTCTGTCAAGTATCTTTCATGCATGAACTATGAGATTTCAGGGCATTTCAACTTCTCTTTTTCAGCAACAAATCTAAGATACTCTGTGAATTTATGAAACTTACTACCAGATTGTCATCCAAGTCCTCATTGTAGTGGCGTATAATGAGTTTTATGTTGTCTCCGTCAATGTCACTATTTCCTGTCAAATCAGCAAGACATTTAAACATGAGAATTCTGATAAATTCGATGTCAGTAATTCCCATCAAAAAAGAAACAAAATGAATCGTGCATTTATGATTATATTACTTTGCATGATCAAATACATTCCTGACAAAAGAGAGCTTTCATTTTAAGGAGGCAGTGATGGGAACAGAATCCTCTGCCCACAGACCTGACGATTGGAGGAATCTCCAACACACCTACTGGCTTCTGGCTCTGTATGTGTTATACTCTCCCATTCTCCGTGCACTTCCATGTCCCGGCACCATAGGACATGCTCACTCAGGTCTCCCTCTGTGGCCCACACAGAGTCTGTCTGCACAGGGAAGCAGGGTGTTCCTTGAAGACTTCCCCCACAGTGACAGCTAGCCACATGCAACTTACAAGAGAATCGACTAAACACCATGTAAATATGTCCCACTAAACCCAAACCAACACACCCCCAACTCAACTGCCCCTTAGGTAGTTTCCAAAGGGGACACTCTGATGCCACCAAAATGAGGATAGTATGAGGGGGATAAATCAGAGGTGAAAGAAACAGTGATATTAACAGATTATAACTGATATATTTTACATTCACCAGCTACACGAAAATGTATGACCATGAAAACACACTGTGCTGATGGGGGCCCTGAAGTTGAAGTGTCATTAGCATCACAGAAAATTTACTTCTGCACACTATGCAAGATCTGGGGAGAGGACCTTGAATTAACTAACTATGCATCTGGAGACATAAAAAGAGCACAGGACTACACAAAACGCAAACATGACAAGGAAACTGAAGGGACTTGGTGTGGGGCTGCCGTTGAGGTGTAGACAAGTAGGTGGTCAGGGTGTGATGGAGCCCAGGAAGGCAGGAGGTGGACCTTGACCTGATTCAGATGGTGAAGAGGAGTGCAACTGTGTGTGTGTGTGTGTGTGTGTGTGTGTGTGTGTGTGTGTGTGTGTGCATGTACCTGTGCCTCTGTGAGCCTGTATGCTTGGGCATGTGTCATGTGGCCACGTGAGCACGTGCAGGGAGGAAAGTAGTAAGGGATCAGCATGAGGTCTGCAGGGGGATCAGCCTGGCGTGATGGTGGACATCAATCCGTCACATGAGGAGGACTCTGAGGCCCAGGAAGGTGAGGGAGCTGGGCCCAGCTTCCACAGGTGGTCAAGGGTAGAACCCAGAGCCACACCAGGCCTCCCGACACCACGTCCAAGGTGTTCTCCTCCACTTCACACCCCAGCTTGGACTCCTTTCCAGGGCTGGACCAGCGCATCCTGACCTGCTTCTCCACAGAGAGCACCCTTCTCAGCACAGGAAAGATGCAGGTGAGCCTACAGTCATCCTGCCTCCTCCTGAGGGTCACTGTTGCCGTAAATCAACCAGCCAGCCCTGCCCTCTTACCCTGTCCCCATTTAAAGCCACAGGCACTGGGTGCCAGGTGGGCGTTGAGTTCAGGGGAGATGTGCCTTTTGCTTCAGTGGCAGAGTAGTGGTGTTTTGTGTACTGCTTCCTTAAGGAAACAAAGTAGGTGGGGGTCATTTCTGTCTCAGAAGTAAGAACTCTAGGTGATTTATGCATTGTTTCAGGTGAGGAAACAAGAATGTGGAATAACTCCAATATCAGTTCAGGTAGAAAGTAAAGGAATAATAGTAACTTTAGATTTCTAGCCCTGTGCTAGGCACTCAGCGTTCTCAACCCTATAACGGTAATTCTTTGATCATGCCCATTTTATAGGCAAGGAAACTGAGGCTTAGAGAAGAGAAGGTGTTTGACCAAGCCACACAGGTAGAAGTAGCAGAGGCAGGATTTCAATTCAGAGGGTCTGCTTTCAGAGCCTGTGTCTTAACCACTATGATCTACTGCCCTCAATGGAGAAAAGTGGGATAATGCTCTCATAAGCACAGAACATTGACCAAACCCCCTAAAACATGGGACCATTTAAAAACCCTCTAAACAGAAAGCTGATGTCAGCCCTCTCCCTGCTATCTCTGACACACACACATACATAACACACATATACCACACACACACACACACACACACGTCCACATCACTGCCTCCCTGATCTGGCCAGACGTCCTCCCCGTGGCTGTCCCTATCCTGACAATTAAGGCTCCAGCCAGTCAGCTACCGATCTTTGACTCTTGTTTAATCTCCACATGAACCTTCAATACTTGCTGCTTTCGCCTTTTAATATTTCAGTGTATTAAAGGAAAAATCTCAGGGACAGGAGATTCTATCTCCATTAGCAGATAACTGCAGGACAGGGCAGGCAGAGAATACTTCCAGCTTTGCTCAGAAGGTCAGGTTTGCGAGAGATACCAGAGAGGGGGAGGGGGCAAGGTGAAAGGTTTTCAGAATGTGTGTGTGTGTGTGTGTGTGTGTGTGTGTGTGTGTGTTTTCAAGGTATTTTCATGTAACACTAAAGATGCATCTTTTAGTGGTCAATGGGAGTCTGGTGACTGATTTGGGTTGAGTATTTGAGAAAATCTAAATGTCAACTACTCTATTGTTCTGTCTCATTTTACAGCTGGTGTATGTGCACATAGCATGTGTGTGTGTGTGTGTGTGTGTGTGTGTGTGTGTGTGTGTGCAACTCACAAGGAGAGAAAGGACCAGAGAGTTAGCCTGACACAGGCTGAGGGATACCAGTTCCAAATTTTCTTCGTAACTCTGTTTACCATTGTTCATGCCAAGAAGTAAAGGCCAACGCCTTCTCCCAGACTGAAGTCATAAATCTCAGGCCTGTGGGAACAGGGCCCACCCTTCCCAGCAGAGATAGACAGAGACACTGGCCCAGACACACGGAGTGTGGAAACTTCCACTGGCCTGCATTTGACCTCCTTACCTCCAAGTTCTTGAATCTTAAAGGGCCCCTGGCTGACAGAGAGCAAGCTGGCTGGACAGGCAGATCCATCTGCCGGTTTTGAGCTGTTGTCCTTGAGCAGGGGGCAGCTTCTCTGTCTTATTCAACACCTAGGATGCCTGAAAACTTCGGAACGACTCAGAGTGTCCCTTACATGCAGAAGCCTGAGCTTATTTTTACTCTACTTCTGAAAAAGCTAAGCTGTGTCTGGGGGTTAGCTGGGCGAGTGTGAGGCACACAGGGCATGTGCGGAGGCAGGACCCCTGGGCCTCGCTGCCCTGCTCTGAGCCAGCTGCTTGCCTTCTGGGCCTCCGCCTTTGCCAACCATTTCATTGGAGAGTTGTTGAGTTCAAAGTCAAAGTGGTCAGTTATGTCAAGAGGAAGCCTGTTTAAGAAAAAAAAAAAAAAAAACCAAGTAAGTGTAGATAATTCGTGAATAACAGACCCAAGCCACCCAGAGTCCTCTTTAGAAGAGAGCAATGAGGACATGGAGAAGGGAAGCTATGGTCTCTCAGAACCTGCCCCTCAGAATCACAGGGCTTGACCCAGGCTTGTCCTTCCAGTGTCCTGACACTAATTACTGCAGTTGAACCAGGGTGGGTGTTGAGCTGTCCTCATCCCCTCAGCCAGACACTCACAGGATGCCCAGCTTCTGCTCCTGAGAGGTGCTGGGGGACTGGGCCTCTCACAATGGCAGCGTCAGTGCCCCCATGATAATGGGCAGCCTCCTTTCTCTGTCTTACTGCTTGTTCCTCATGTCCCCAAACCCTTCCCTTCCATTGCCACCCCCAACAGGACCTTGCCCCACCCATTCCCTGCCTTGTCTGCCTTCTGCATTTTGTGGCCTGTGGCCGTGGGGCCATGCTGATTGGTGAGCTCTGTGGGTGTGGCTGGCACACCACTTCTCGTGCCTGGCACTGTGGCTGCCCAATACGGCACCTCTACCAAGAAGCAGGAGCCCGGCATGGCCTTGCCTTCAGAGAGCATGTTGTCTGGCTGGAGGACTGTGGCAGTCATTAGCACTGTTGGTTAAATATGCATGGGCCTCCCCCATCCAAGGCGTGTAGTAGGATTACTCTTCCTGCTGTCTGTGGAGCGTAGAGTTCCAGCCAATGAGTTGTGAGCAAAAGCGTCGTGTCACTTCCAAGCCAGAACATCTCATTGCTGAGGCAAGACCTCACAAACGTTCTCTTATCTTTGGCATGAAGACCAGCTGCTTCATCAGCCTGAGTCTCTGAAGAACAACGTTGATCAGAGCCCACCACCCCTAACCCCCATAAACCACGTCAGACATTTAGTATGAGGAAGAAATAAGCCTAGTTTTTTAATCCACAGAGATATGGGGGGGCTGTCACTGCAGCACAACCTAAGCTACCCTGACTGGTACAGAGACACTTGGAGTGGAGGGAGATCTTGGATGAGACGAGAGTAATAAAGGGATGTGCATGGTCATATTCTGAATGTTACAGAACTGGTGGTAAGTGCCAGATGCAGTGAAAGAAGAATTTATCACAAGCTGGTATGGTCTGAGAGCACTTCCAGGAGTCTGAGTAGGATTTTAATTAGGTTGATGGGAGAGGGAGGAAATGCTCATCTCCCCAAGTTCCCCTTAAAACTCAGGCGCTTATTCCAGCCACAATGCACTTGCAACATTTCATTAGTCAGGAGGGCATCAGGCTTCACCTGCATCCCTCATGACCCCCTGCCCCCATCTCAACTGCCTCTCTATAAACACCTTCAATCTTCTATGTATTTCTATCTTCTCTCACCCTTACCTCGAGTCTGAGAAAATGTGGTGCCTTCCTCCTGTCCACATCCAATCCACCCACCAACGCTCAGGGGCTCTACTCTCAATGATCCACCCTTCCCTTCTCCTGTGTTCATGCCTCCCTCTCCACTTGTTCCTTGTCAACAGCCTGTAAATGCTCTCAAATGCTTCCCTATTTGAAATAAAAATCACCTCTAAGCCTTGAATCAATCTCTGCTCTAGTCTGAATGATTAATTAATATACCAATTCTATACTTCCCTATTCCTTTAGAATCCACTATGAGCTTCCTCCTTACAAAATCAAATTCAAGATTTAGGAATCAAATGCTATAAAAGCAACTCAAGGTATATTTAGCCCAGACTTCATATCTCATCCCTGGCAAGCGTTAGCCACATTGCAATATATCTGGGAAATCAGTATTCTATAAAATAGGGATTTCAAGAGGAAAGTTTACTTTGGCTGGCTAAATGTGGGTAATTAGGCATGCGGTAATGACAACAGACCTGATTTACTGTGAAATGCTCATGCCATTATGGTAAAATAATTTGGCTCATTAAATAATCTGTCTACCAAGAGTACTGGTCCACACCCTTACCCACTCTCAATGACAGTGGGAGATAGAGCTCTGGGGTGGAAGTCAGGAGTCCTTGGTTCCCAGCCCCTCCACCAGCTAACCAGCTGTGTGACCTTGAGCCCATCATGCGCCTTCTTCAGGCTTCAGTTTGCAGCCCACCCACCTCCACCCTTAATCAAGAGAGCTTGACTAAAATCCATGCATTGGTCTTTAAAACTGCAAGACTATTTGATTCTTTCTCATCATTCTTTTCTGTGCTAAATTATAGTGTTGTCAAGAATGAAGAAAGAATTGGAACTGTATCAATTTGTTCCAGATAAGCAGGAACAAAGTATCTTTCATCCTGTAGCAAGTGTGCCATTGAGGGGAACCAGCTGGTGAGGGATTGACATGAGCTGGTGTGTGGTTAATATCTCTTAATAGAGAGGAAGTATAGGAAGAGCACAGCACCCTGTTCTCGTCCCAGCAACAGCCCTGTTAGCTGTGTGATCTTGAACTTGTCACTTAACCACTCTGGGCTGCCTTTTGGCTCTAAAATTCCATGACATCTTACATGTTCTTGAAGACCCAATCTGCAGTCTCCCCAAACCCTCACCTCACTCTCACCTTGAAATGAATCTTTTTTTGGATTATATAGTTGGCACTTAACCCAAATAATGGATCTTAAAGAACCATGGCAGAGGTCCTTCCTCTCATCTCCCAAAGCAGACTGCCTGGGCAACTTCCTACTCTAAGACCAACCATGCCTACATGTACCCAAATACTGGGGTCTGAGAGCGACAGGAGAGTAGAACAGCAGTTTAGAGAATTCACAGCTTACTCAGAGTCCACTGTTTTCTGGCACACAGTACATTAGTAACTCGGAATTATAAAATTCTTATAAAAAGTAGCCATCCTTCATATTCACATTGGGTTGAAGTCTGCAAGTAGTGTGACGCCATCATTTTAATTGACCCTCACAAGACTCTCCTGGGACTTTTGGCAGTATCACACGAAGGGCCAGGGACCTGGGCCGTGGAGCCTCCTACAGCGCCGTTTGACACCAGAATTGTGAAGCAAGGGCAAAGAGGGTGTTAAGAAATTGGAAGATGTAAGTGTTTCCTTGTTTCTATATTAACAAATGCAGATAAATTAAGGAATTTACCCTATCTCCCTCCACTAGAGTAGAAACAACACAAGACCAGGGTCTTTTTATTGTTGTTGTTCTTTGTTGACTCCCAAGTGCTACAGTAGTGCCATGCATATAGTAGATACTCAGGAAAATTTTGATGAATGAATGAAGGCACATAGTATATGAATTTTTAAGCTCAAACTTGAGACTTTGGGGAAATGGTGTCATCAAAGACATGTCACTTTAAGCTCTAACCCTAGGCTCCTTGAAGTTCATTAGTTTATTTGCCCGAGCCTATGGGGCACTTCCTGAAGACTGGAAATTAAGAAGTGATTTATCCCACTTTACAGAGGAGGAAGCAGAGCTCTATGAATGAAAAACATGCTCAAGGATACACAATCCGGAAGGAATGGAAGCCAGGACTAGAACACATGTCAACTTGACAATCATTTATTTAATAAATTCTGTGTGCTGAGCATTGTGTAAGTTGCACTTTTAAATACAAGGGAGCCACGAGGGACTTCTGTTCCCAGCTGGCTTTCTTCCTGGCAGCCCTGTTCTTTTTATTCTCTTGACAGCTGTCCATACCCAGGCCTGGCCTGTGGGTTCCTGCCATTCAAGATGTTATGCCACAAAGCCTTCCATTTTTCCTTTCAGACCCTGACAACAGGCTTGCCATCCTTTTTCAATTCTAAAGATTTACTGGTAAATTCTATGGGGATACACAGAGGAGTATAAAAAAACAAACATGTGATAGTTATAAAGTCTAAGAAATTGGACAACATTTTTACAATTACAGTCCTGATCTGTAGCTCCTGACTGGTTATTAGGCATTATATGGAAGTCTTCAGATGCCTACACCCAGAGTCCTTTCTACTGCTCCACCATACCTTCTCTTTTCTTTTCTGGGTCCATATTTTTTAATATGCCAGCCAAGATCACTTATGTCTGCCAGACTCCCCAGCCTGCCAAGACCATGGCAATCTGCTCCATTATTTGAAAAGCCACCAAAACTCAGAGACAACTGATATCTGAAGCAACAGAAACATTTCCTCATTGAACACTATCTGTGCTGGACCCTCCTGGGGCAGCAGTTTACAACCCCAGCTGCACATGAGAACCACCTGGGGAGCTTTGAAAATATAACAGTGCATGGACCCCATGCTGGACTAATTAAATCTAGATCTCTGGGGTAGGATCCATTTGCTTTTCATTTTTATCTTTTTTTTTTTTTTTTGGCCACACCATGCAGCTCATGGGATCTCAGTTCCCCGACCAGGGACTGAACCATGCCATGGCAGTGAAAGCCCAGAATCCTAACCACTAGGCTACCAGCGAACTTCCCTGAGGTAGGGTCCAGATATGGATTTCTTAAAGCTCCCCTGTGATTCTAATATGTAGCCAAGATTGAGAACCACTGCTGTGATGAACTTGCTCCCTTTCCTCTGGGGTATCTGAAATTTTGTGGTTAGACTAGTCTTTAAAACTATTAGGAGTTAAACACATAGACTGGCTCCATGGAGCCAGCCAAGGTAGATTCCAAGATAAGTTTCAAGGGTTCAGGCCTCAGACTCTGTCTTCTTTCCTGAAAGTATGTGATCAGATGCCCCCAACACAACACCAACTGAATATCCCTTTGACCTTAGAAAAATCTAAAATATTACTAGTGACCTATCATGCCAGTTTTCTCACTCGGAGTTTCCAGATTCCTTTGCCCACTAATAAGACCCTCAATACCTGGCCCCAACATCCTTTTCAAACTTTCACTCATCCCTCAACACAGACCCAACTGCTGGTAGATGGTTCCCATCTGCAAGCCCATTTTAGTCTATATATTTAATCCTGGCATTCACCCACCTGGGCTGATCAAAAGTGCCCTTCCTCACTATCTGTCTCTCCACAGCTTATCTTTAAGTCTCAACTCAAAACCCATTTTTGATATGTAGCATTCTGTGTGACCATGCCAGCTCTCAGAAGCTGTTTTCTCTTTGAGTTTATTGTCCATCACATGTAGCATTTATTCTGACACTTCAAATACACTATATGGCCAAGTGAGTGTGCGTTCCCCAATGGGCTGTAACACCTACATGTGGTAGAAACCAAGATTTCTTGATTGTGAATCCAATGTAATATAATAAGAATCTGGGCTCCCTTGAGAATTCTGAGAGATTTTTAAAAGAATGCTGCTAGAGTGTACATGCAATGAATTATTTGATCTTTAGAAAACCTTGTAAATAGCGTTGTTATTTTCACCATGTCACCAGTCCAGAAAACTAAAATGAGAATAGTCCATCTTTATCCCCAAATATACCAAAACAGACAGAAAAACTGGCATGAGGAAATTAAGACTTAGAGTGAGTCACACAGGCTTTTAATAAAAGCGGCAGAACCAAAATTCAGGGTCTCCACTGCCAGCTCAGTATTTTTCAACTAATAGAGAGGTTCTCAGACTTTATCATACATCAGAATCACCTGAAGGGCTTGTTCAACTAGTAGATCTGGGTGGTGCTGATGGGTATTGGCTATCAGCAGTACCCATCAGATGGATACTGGTTCACAGATGGGTACTGGCTCACACTTTTGAGAACAACTGTTCTAATACAAGGTATTTCCTAAAAGAAAAACAGATAGAAACAGAGATTCTGTTAGAAACCTAAACCAAAGTCATATGGAAATAATAAGAAATAATAAATGACTGGGCCTATTTATTTCAACATATGCTTGTCTATGAGAGTAATTTGTTATAAATTGCAAATAAAAACTCAAATTTGTAATAAAGAAATCATTCTTATTAAGACTTCAAGCCAAAATATCAATATGTTCAAAGGGGTTGAAATAAATTCTAGCATGATAGATGCATAATGGAATAGAAATAAACCAATGGAATGATTTAAAAAAAAATGGCAAGGGGAGAATGGAAGCCAGACCACCTGAGCTCTTTGCAAATTTCTTTATGCGGGAGGGAGGTTGGCAGCTAATCAACTGATCGCTCCACCAATCTGCCTGTCACTTAATCAGTTGAACTTTGCTGCATATCAACTTTTTATCATTATACTCTGCTGACCAAGGAGTGGAATATGAAAGTAGCCCAACAGAGAGTTCCTGCTCGTGAGAAATATGTGATCCAGTTTCAGATACAAAATCTACAACTAAGAAAATTTGGAGAGCGATGTAGAAATTTTGTTAAAATTTAGTCACAATAATGTTATACGAAGAAGAAATTAGGAAAATCAAGATCAGGGTGAGTTGAAGTAAAAACAAAGAAAGAAAGAAAGAAAGAAAGAAAGAAAGAAAGAAAGATAGATAGATAGATAGATAGATAGATAGATAGATAGATAGATAGAAAATAGATAGATAGATCTTCATGGCTGTAACCCAGGAATTGGTACATGCCAGAGTTTCACCGATTAGTTATTCAATGAATTAATTAATGGATAAAAAAAGTTTAAGAAGTTCAACTTGAACTAGATCGTTTTGGCCTTTCCCACTGCGGAGCACAGGCTCCGGATGCACAGGCTCAGCAGCCATGGCTCACGGGCCAAGCCGCTCCACAGCATGTGGGATCTTCCCGGACCGGGGCACGAACCCGTGTCCCCTGCATCGGCAGGCGGACTCTCTACCACTGTGCCACCAGGGAAGCCCACCCTGAACTAGATCTTTAAAACTGGGTAAGATTTGGATGCGTGGAGAGCAGGAGGAATGATATCTGAGAAAGAATGTGTCATGAGTAAACTAAGAGGAAGGAACCTGCTCACGTGTGTGTGTGTGTGTGTGTGTGTGTGTGTGTGTGTGTGTAGTAGAGGAGAGTAGGGAGAAGCAGTGAAGAAGTTTATACTTACACACAGAAGGTTCATGGAGGCAAAGAGGATAGTTGTAGGAAGTAGGTTTAGGACAGTAGATTAAGTCCAGAATGTTCCGTAGGTCTTCAGAGCTTTTCCCATATGAGAGGAGCCTTTGCTGACCCTTGAGCTGAGAAGATTTATGAGGGATACTAAAATTGAAAGCAACACCATCGCACACATACCATCCTACCCTCAAGGGAGAAGGCTGGAGAAAGGCTGAGCTCCCTGCAGTTGACACAATAGACTAAAGTCATGCTCTGTTTCCGCCCTTTGCACAGACCCTCTCCTAAGATTTGCAGGTCAAGGCAAGAGTGCATATGGAGGCCCATGTGCGCCATATGGCTACATAGGTCAGAGTTATACATCAAGATAACAAACGTCAGATATTCAATACAATATGTCCCCTCCTCCTCCATTCACAGATATACCTTTATATCAACCTGAAAAACCAAGTTTGAATTTAGAATACTCAGTTTTCTGTACCAAAGCCTAAGGAGGTATAGGGTCCAGGCTCCGGCCTATATCTCTTTCCTCTTCCCACCCTTGGCTCCATTCACATTTTAAGGGCCTTGTGCACGTGCATGTGAACATCCCAGACCATGTGTCCCAGCTCCTCCTCCTATAAATAGCCACCACCCGGCCAACCCTCAAGTCTTGGGAGGGACACAGCACCTGTGTGGTCTGTCCTCAGAAAGATGAACCAAAGAGGAGGCCCATGCAGCCCCTGGGAGTGGGCTTGGAGCCATTTGGTCAGGGAATTACAGATCCCAGGTACCCAAGGTGAAGTCTAGAAGAGGACAGTGGGCTACAAATGAGCATGTCTTTGTAGTCCTGTGGGTTTCTTGCCTAGGTGGAAGGTGTGGCTGGAAGGGGGCAAAGTAAGGAGCCTGGATCAAAGGCTCCTCTTGCCTGGGTCTAAAGGTGATTCAGCCCCTGACCTGCTGTGGGTCTGGATTGTACTGTTATAATCCACTGCCAATCAGTCTGCTTCCTCCACAATCCTGTCATTCTCTCCATGCTAGAAATTCCTCCCTTCCAGCTAATGAAGGAAGGGTCAATAAATCAGAATGCCAGCCTGGGCCCTCAGATGCACTGTTTGATAGAGAGCTCATTCTATGGGGAGCATGCCAAACAAAGCGTCCTGCAGGAGTCTCACCTGCGGAGATTTGTAGCCCACCCTTCACAGGCCCCCCTCCCCACACTCCAGACGCCTGCATATCGAGGGCTTCAGAAGCCCATCTCATCACTTCCTTTTTAATCTCCATGTTAGCACTTGTGCCCTCCTTCAAGTGTTCCAAGGTAATTTTAAAGAATACCTCATTTTGCTTTCATTTTGCTCTGGCCTGGCCTTCCCATAAATCAGGGCTGAGGCAGGACTTGAAAGGACTGGGCTAATCAAGACTTCAATCTCGAGAAATGTTTAAATATAAATCAAAAGACTTGAAGGCTCTCCAGATCCTCAATTTTCTTTGAAACCCTGGTTTGTCTCATTTTCATTTTCTCCCCTCTCCTTTTTTTTCTTATTGGCCACACTGAGCTCTGAATTTTATCCTGGTGCCCCTAGAAATATTTCTAAATAGTTTTAGATATTTTCTTTGAGGCATTGCACCAAGTGATACAAGAGGGCTATTACTGGTGCTCTGGGGTAGTGGGGTAGGGGCAGTCTATAGAATCTTGCTAGAACTGGAGGAATTTCAAATTTCAGGAATTAAATGATCCTAAAAGACATGAACAGTGATTCGGCAGTCAGAGGGAACAGGAATGAAATCAGCAGAACCATGACTTTGATCATGCCTCCTGTTTCAGATACCTTTGACTCTGTAACAAACCATCCAAACTGAGCGATACAAAATAATAGTCATTCTTTATAATTACCTCTCACGGGAATTGACTGGCAGCCCTTGCTAAGGGTCATCCATGAGGTTGCAGTCAGAAGGTGGCTGGAGCAGGGGTCTTCTCAAAGGCTCCCACACATATCTAGCACCTGGGTTAAGAAGGCTGCAACATCAGCTGGGTCTCCTTGGGCATCTCCTTCCCTCTCTATGTCACGTCTACATGTGGTCCCTCCAGCATGGTGCTTTCAGTGTACCCAGACTTCTTACCTGGTCTTTTAAAATGTAGGTTTTTTTTTTTAGATGTTGGGGGTAGGAGTTTATTAATTAATTTACTTATTTTTGCTGTCTTGGGTCTTCGTTTCTGCGCGAGGGCTTTCTCTAGTTGCGGCAAGCAGGGGCCACTCTTCATCGTGGTGCGCGGGCCTCTCACTATCGCGGCCTCTCTTGTTGCGGAGCACAGGCTCCAGACGTGCAGGCTCAGTAGTTGTGGCTCACGGGCCTAGTTCCGCGGCATGTGGGATCTTCCCAGACCAGGGCTCGAACCCGTGTCTCCTGCATTGGCAGGCAGATTCTCAACCACTGCGCCACCAGGGAAGCCCTAAAATGTAGGTTTTATTGTTATTTAGGTATGGTAAGATCAGGAGACAATTTCCATTGAAGAGATAGTTTAGTACATTCACATATCCCAAGAGGAGGGGGCACATGGAGAGCCACAAGAGGAAGCACCAAGGTCTGTTAGGGGTGGGGGAAGGGTGGAACGTAGGGAAGAGCCTCTATTGCATTTCTGTGGGAGGAACTGGTGGTGCTTAAGACTGGCTGGTTTAAATAACCTCAGCAGGCTCAAGGGCATAGGAGCTGTCCCTAGTTGTCTGGTATCAGGCACTGGTGTCATTAGAGTAGGTAAATAATGGCCCAGAATGTGAGAGCCCAATAAAGGAGGTGGCTGGGGACATGGACTGTATTGGTTAGTTTGAATATGAAGTATGTGCTCCCAGGTGATTTCCTTGCTGTCTCTAGGAATTAGCTAATTTTGGAGGGACAGCCCCTTCAGGGTCAGCAAGACATCAAATATCAAAGCATCAAAATGCAGAAAATAAAAAACACGGTTAATACACATGGTGACTCAGGGCTCCAAAGACGCATGTCCAAAGCTACAGAGAGCCAGGCAGAAGCTATACTGCCTTTTATGAGCTACCTTCAAAAGACCTGCAGTTATCACTTGTCACTTTCTACTTATAAGAAGCAAGTCACTAAGGTTAGCCCATAGTCAAGAGGAAGAGAATCAGCTTCACATTTTTTAAATTTATTTTTATTGAAGTATAGTTGATTTACAATGTTCTGTTAGCTTCTGGTGTATAGCAAAGTGATTCAGATATATATATATAAACATATATATATATATAAACATACATATATATATATAAACATATATATGTATACATATATATATTCTTTTTCATATTCTTTTCCATTATGGTTTATTACAGGATATTGAATATAGTTCCCTGTACTATCCAGTAGGACCTTGTTGCTTATCCATTCTATATATAGTTGTTTACATCTGCTAATCTCAAACTCCCACTCCATCCCTCCCCCACTCTGCCTCCCCTTCAGCAAACACAAGTCTGTTCTCTATGTCTGTGAGTCTGTTTCTGTTTCATAAATAAGCTCATTTGTGTCATATTTTAGATTCCACATGTGAATGACATCATATGGCATTTATCTTTCTCTTTCTGACTTACTTCACTTAGTATGATAATCTCCAGGTCCATCCATGTTGCTGCAGGTGGCATTATTTCATTCTTTTTTATGGCTGAGTAATATTCCATTGTATATATATATATATATATATATATATATATGTGTATATATATATATATATATATATATATATATATATATATATATATACACACACATATATACCACATCTTCTTTATTCATTCATCTATTGATGGGCATTTAGGTTGCTTCCGGGTCTTGGCTTTTGTAAACAGTGATTAATGGCTTAAAGACTTAAAAGTAAAACATGGCACCATAAAACTCCTAGAAGATAACATAGGCAAAACATTCTCTGACATGAATTGTACCAATGTTTTCTTAGGTCAGTCTCCAAAGGTAAAAGAAATAAAAGCAAAAATAAACAAATGGGACCAAATTAAACTTAGAAGCTTTTGCACAGCAATGGAAACCATAAACAAAACGAAAAGACAACCTATGGACTGGGAGAAAATATTTGCAAACAATGCGACCGACAAGAGCTACCTTTTGATGGAAGGATTGCCAAAGAATTTGTGAACATGTTTAAAACCAGCACACCTCCCATAATAATCTCCAAAACTTTAATGGCTAATGGGCCCCTTTCCCCATACCTTATAATCCGGAAGTCTTAGACTCAAAAGCTGTGAAGTCTAATTGTCCCTCTCTGTTAGCATCACATTTCCCCAGCCACAATGCTAGGCAGGGTGTTGTGGTCAGAATAATCTTCAGGACTTCCTTAAATGGCAGGAGCCAAGGAGAGGAATTGTGATCCCAATGCTGTGAGTTACAGGAACTTGGCACAGTGAAATTCATCACGTAGTCAACATACAAGTGTCAACTCTCCCAGTAGACATCCAAACTGCAAGGATGACATAAAGAAAGGAGGAAGCCAATTCTGCCCTCCAGGAACATGCTCTCTGGAGGAGGAGAAAAGTCGTGAAACAATTAATGCAGGACGTGGAGTTAAGACAAATGATAAACTAGTCTTTGGAGAGGAATCAGGGAAGGCTTCATTGAGAATGTGGGCCTTAAAGGACTTCTCTGACATTGTCCCACTTTCATGATTAACTCACTCCCTTCCAAGGCCCAGAAGCCCTTTTAGCCAGAAGAACCAAACCTCCTGATCAGTCCCACAAAAAATAATGCTCCTACCTTCCCTGGAGCCATATCATTCTCCTCCCTAAGAAGGCTCTTCCCTCTCTCCTTCACTCATTAAAATCCTATCCTGCATTTCAATCCACCTTTTCCATGACCCCTTTTCTGACTACCCTTAATCAACCACCACCATCTCTACCACACTCTGAAGACATAGAACTTCTACCAAAAATCTCATCACATACATGTCACCATTTTTATATTGTTCACCATTATTTCAGGCTTGATCTGTTTTTCTCCCACTAGATTGAGGTTATTGGCAACCATAAACTACACATTCTGCTTGCCCTGAATGCCACCAACTGTCTCAAGGCCGCGTCTAAGTAGTTTATATATAGTATACTGGGCCATGATGTAAATATACAGTTTATTTAGGGCCCTGTACCAGCTTGAATGGAAAGAGTGCTCTTTTGACTAGTTTTCCATATTGGGACCCTACACAATTTGACTTGAACAAAGGACTCTGTGACCAACCAATTATTGAAAGGCATTGTTGTGGAAACAGCATTGAATTAGGAATTGAAGTTTTGGATCATCAAGCCTCCCCATCTATAACTGCCATTCTTGTCCTACTTCTCTCACAGGGAGTGTATCCGTTAGCTAGTGCTGCATAACAATCTATCTCAAACTTAGAGGTATAAAAAACAATTAGTTTAGCTCACAAACTGAAGATTGGCTTGGGAATGGCTGGTCTAGGATGGTCCTGCTCATGGGTCTGCTGGCACATGGAGGGTCAACTACCAGTTGGCTTTGTGAGCTTGTTCATGTGGCAGAGGTCTTGGCTGGGATGAATCAGCTGGCTCAGTTCTGCTCCATGTGGCCTCTCATTCTCCAGTAGACTGGCCTAGACTTATCACATGGTAGTCACAGTGTTCCAACAGAGAGAACAGAAGCCACAAGGCTTTTGGCGGCCTAAACTCATGTTTAGCACAATGTCACTTCCACCAAGTTCTACTGGCCAATGCAAATCACAAGGCTGGCACAGATCCATGGGATAGGGAAGTTTATTCCACCTCTTTTTTTTTTTTTTTTCTTTGGCAGTACACGGGCTTCTCACTGTTGTGGCCTCTCTCGTTGCGGAGCACAGCCTCCGGACACACAGGCTCAGCAGCCATGGCTCATGGGCCCAGTTGCTCCGCAGCATGTGGGATCTTCCCAGACCGGGGCACGAACCCGTGTCCCCTACATCGGCAGGCAGACTCTCAACCACTGCGCCACAAGGGAAGCCCTATTCCACCTCTTGATAGGACAAGATACAAAGGCTCTTTATAAAGGGCACAGATACAGAGAGAGATGGAAAATTGGGGCGATTTTTGCAGTCTGTCTCAGGGAGGTTATGAAGATCACAAGAGATCACACATATGGAGGTCTTTGAAAGAATATACGACTTTATGCAAGGGATAAATATTGTCATGGGAGTTTCCTTTTTCTCATCAATGGGTTGGCCTGGTAGTGATGATCTAAGACACATTCAGGTGTTCACATTAACAGGGATGTTCAGAGAGCAGGGAACTTCCCCTCCTTAAATGGTTTTCTAAGTTACAGTTATTCTCAAATGTTTTAAAATTATGTTTCCTTCTCAAAAAGGGGGAAAATATGCTTCCACGATTGCAGATTTGCTGTTGCTCAGTATATGTCATTGCCATGCCTGCAGCTTCCACGTTAGCAGCATAGGAGCAGGTGGTTCACCCATTCATTTACTAGGCATGGGCCAGGCACTAGCTCTGCACTGGGGCTGCCATAGGCACTAGAGCTACAAGGACCAATAAGACCCATCCCTACCCTCAAGGTGCTTATAGATAAGTGGGGGAAACACAGTGCAAAGTACTGGAAGTATAAACTGAAACCTGTAGGAAACATAAAAAGGAGCAGTTAATTTTTCTTGGGGGGAAGCAGGAAAATCTTTGCAGCAAAAGTCAACTGAGTGCTAGAGAAAGAGCCTATGCACCATGCAGAGAGCTGAGAGGAAGGTACACCTGATGGAAGGAGGAGTATGTGCAGAAGCGTGGGGCTGTGGAAGGGGATGGGGAGTTTGTGGAGCCCTGAGATGTGCCTTGAAACCGGAGTGTATGATGTGTAGGATGGTGTGTTGGGATATTGATGCTGGGGAAATAGATTGTGGCAGACCGTAAAGAGGTCACAATACCTCAATCTTTAGGCAGAGCCATGAGATCAGACCTGGAAGATGTCTGCAGGCATCAGGGAGGCTTTCAGTCATGTAGGAAACCAGACAACGTGAGCCAGAACCATAGCGGGGTCAGTAGGGGATAAAGTGTCCGTGAAATATCATCTTTCTGCACTGGGAACACCTGAATGTGTCTTAGGAATAAGAAAGGGAGCTGAGAAGAGAGGGCAGGAGGGTTGAGGCCCCAGAGAGGCACCTGATAGGCATGGGCCATGTGTATGCCCAGCACTCCCAGCAGAGCTCAGTACCGCAGGGCAGGGCTGCAGGGTGGAAGGACAGGCATGGGATGACATGGGAGCAAGGGGGTCCAGCGTCCTCGAGAGAGACCCCCTGGGGTGACCCGGCTCAGGATCCAAGCTAAGTCGAGAGGCCACAGAGCAGAGAGTCCAGAGCAGCAGGGGGACAAGAGAAGGTGCTGAGAAGTAGCACTCTTCATGGGCAGGCTTCACAAGAGAAAAGGAAAGCCAGAGGCTGAACAGGAGGAGAGAGTCACCATGCCACAAGCATTAGGCGGTGGCCAGAAGCCACACCCACATCTGCTCTGAGTCAGAGAGACCGAGCTGGAATACTGGCTCTGCAAGTACACCTGGGGCAAGTGGTGTATCTTCTCTTAGCCTCAGTTTTCTTGTTTGCAAAATGGATATAATAATAGTTCTACTCACACAGCTGTGGAGAAGTGCTTGGCACATAAGCAGTCAGTGTGGGCCTCTGAGTCCTGAGCCAGCCTCCGGGACAGTTATTCAGTCTAGTCTCCAAGTAGCACAAAGAGAACCACAGTCTGAGCTGCTCCTGGTCTTCCAGAGAAGCTGCCCTCATTTTCCTATGAGTCTGGGGAATAAGCCCTCCTGTCTGCATTCCCTTGCAGACACCTCTGAGGGTCCTGTGGCGCCCACAGCCCAGGGCCCACGGGACAGCCCTACTTAGAAATTTCCTTCCTCCCTGAGACCTCCACTTCCTTCTGAATGTCTACAGCCTCCTTCCACCTTCCAGCTCCAATAAATCAACCATCTGCCACCCAACAGCCCTTAAGGTGTTTGAAAACAGCTTCCGTAACTGCCGCCACCTGAGTCTTTCCGGTTTTTTTTCTTAAAAATATTTATTTATTTATTTATTTGGTTGTGCTGGGTCTCAGTTGCAGCACGCGGGCTGCTTAGTTGCAGCAAGCGAATTCTTAGTTGTGGCGTGCATGTGGGATCTAATTCCCTGACCAGGGCTCGAGCCCGGGCCCCGTGCATTGGGAGCGTGGAGTCTTAACCACTGTGCCACCAGGGAAGTCTCCCTTCCTTTTTTTTAACTAAACATGCTCAGTTCCAAACAGACCTATGTCTAAGTTTTCCTGTTTGCATGTTTATTACAGAAATAGCTTGAGGGAAACATCACTGGAACTACTGTCATGACACTTAATCCATCACTGAGGGTTCAGAGCACAAGGCCTGGAAGCAGCACCTGGATTCCACCTACTTCCTGGTCACTTACTAAGCCCTTCAGCTCCTGTTTTCTATTGTCATTTTGATCCTCACAAAATCTCTGTGAAGGAAGACAAGGAATATTATTCCCCTCTTATAGACAAAGCAGTTAAGGTGCCAATGAGGCAGAAATGTGTTCAGGGTCACGCGGCCCATTTGCAGGCAGGCCAGCACCCTACAGGATCTCCGCACTCCCAGACCCACTGTATGCTTTGGAGGGCAAGATGCGGACCGGGGGGACCAGGCAAGGACCCATAGCAAGCGTCTGTAGGTGCTCAGAGGATGTTCAGGGAAAAGACTTGAGACTAGGCAAATTTCACAAAGAGAGAACTTGAAGGAATTGAGAGTCAGAAAGGAAACGAGAGGTGTCTCTGGAGTTGGGTGGGGGGGCCGGTGATCAAGTCATCAGGGTGAGGAGAGGAGGGTCTTGGGAGCAGCCTGAAGGATGGCTAGAGGAGAGCGATGCTGGAAGAAGAGAGCCTCTTTCACCCAGTGGAACTGTGTCCTCTGACTCCCCAGGGTGCCACTGATGGCTAGAGGGCAGAGAGAAAAAAAGCGAGACAAAGCTGTCATTTAGGACCACTTTCTGACATAGGTGGGCAGAGTGACGACAAGTGAGGTAGCGATGAAAAAGGAAATGGTCAAATAGAACACGTGTGACCCCGTCCAGTTCAGAAAACCTTTGCTCTTGGCCCACTGGTTTCTGAAGCAGCACGAGCCCCAGCCACGGAGAGATGATGAAAGGAAGGGCCCGCCCTGGGCACCTGGTCCAGGTAGCTGAGTCTCTGCATCTAACAACTAAAGAGTGCAGCCCCTGATCTCAGGATAGACTGAGACAGCCCCTGACAAGTGAGGAAGGAAATGATACTGGGCCAGAGATGAGAAAACTTTTTTTTTCCTTATGTGCTACTGACCAAAACCACAACAATAAAAAAGAAATTAGGGTTTATTTATGAGAAGTAGAAAATATTCTTAAAACTTAAGAAGAGGATACAGAAAATAATCAACAAATATCATAAATGTTGAAACATAGAATTGAATCTAACTTGCCCATTTTAGAGATGAGGAAACTGAGGTCCAAAAGAGGGGGTGATTTTCCTATTATAAACAGCGAGCCTCTGGCCATGTGCTCTTTTCACCATCCTTTACTGTAACGTCTCTATGCTGTTCCTACGCTGCTGCTGGCACCAATGGACAGAGATCTTATTTCACATTCACTCTGCACTTCCAGTGAGACACCCCTGTATTCCAAAATTACCCACCCCCTTAGGAACACTCCAAACGATGAATTACCCCCCAACTTCCACACATGGAGTCTCTGAGTCCATTGCCCTTAGAGGGGTCCAGTCTGATCTCCTCACCACTCACCAGGGTCTGACATTTGAAGTCTGTCTCCTGCATGGAATCCCTGACCCCTGGGAGATGAGGCTTGAAAGGTTAAACGCTGTACATTCCAATTTTCCATTATTAGGAAGAGACATTGGGGAAGGGGAGAAGAAAGGAAAAGAGAAAATATGTCTGAGGCTTCTTTGCATGTTATACAAAGCCTTCCTTGTTGTGTTCCAAAATTCTCTTCCAGTCTTATCTAACATCACTCCCCCATCCTGTTTCCCATGCTGTGCCAACCCCAAGTTACTTGGCAACCTCATTCCCCCTGGAATGATCTTTCCCAGATTCTCTCCTGACAAACTCCTATTCATCCTTAAAGACCCAGCTCAAATAACCCTTCTTCTCTGAAGCCTTTTCTGCCCCTGTGTCTCACCCCTGTCCAGGCTCTGCAGGCTGTCCTATTTATTTGACCCCATCTTTACCACTGTCAGAGTGGTCTGCCCCAACTTCTGTTCTCACTCCCACTAGATCCTGAATTTCCCAGGAGCAGGACTGTGATTTATTCATCATAAATCTTCATGGTCTAAACCTTATACATAGTACTTATTCAATGATTGTGGATGAAAGAATAACTAAATAAAAACAATAGTACAGGCACTAGGGAAAAGAGACAGAGGAAAACACACAAAACTCCCACATTCAACCTGCACACCCAGAAAGGAAATCTTAGGAAACAAAACACCTAGAATAGAACTAACAGTGAAATATAATGTGAGGAGTGGTGTGTTGATAAACGAACTCTTTAAAAAAAAAAAAAAATCCCTAATTTCTAGCACTTGCCAATTTCCATGGTGTTAAAAATCCCACCACTACTGATTCCAAGCCACTAACCTGACCTCACTAAATACAGAGTTGGGAAGAAAGGGCACACAACTGGCTCTCACAAGCTGGCATAAGCCAGTTCCAGCGACTGCTGAATATAAGCCACATATGTAATTTTAAATGTTTTAGTACTCCCATTAAAATTATTAAAAGAAACAGCCAAAATTAATCTTAATATCTTAACTCAATATATCCAAAATATTACTTCAACATCCAATCCTTATAAAAGATCATTATTAAGATATTTTACCTTCTTGATTTCATAATAAGTCTGTGAAATGCCAGTGTGTATTTTATACTGCAGGACACCCCCCACCCCCACCCAGCCCTGAACTGTACATGTGGCTGGCGACCACCGGTACTGACAGCACTCGTCTCGAATCAGAGTCAGAGCAACACAGAGTGACAGGGACATCCTGCCATTTTAAGATTTTGTCAATGGTGATGGTTTTTAAAATGGCCTTGTCTTTTTACAACTCAGGCAGAAAGAGTGCTTGTCCCGTGGGTTGGATTAATTTCAGAGAGGCCAGATCTTCAGCACCTTAACAGGACCTCAGGCCTCCTCTCACCCACACGCCTGAACCCTCGGGACCCTGAGCGCTTACTAATTGCCACACATTCCTTCCAGCTTTCAGTATGCGAGACTGAAGGCTGCTAATGAACCCAGCTACACCCTCCCCTCCGCGGGCCAATTTATCATCAGAAATGGCCCTCCCCCTAGGGCTACTCCTCCCCCACGCCACTACTGGAGAGTGCTGGAGCCTGGGGAAGGGGACTGGAATTCTCAGAAGCTAGATGTCAGTGGAAGCACTCAGAAACGCACCTGTCGATTAGCCAAGGAGGCGAGTTACCGCGAGGAGCCCGCAGGGAGATGCCAGGCCTTCATCTTTGAAAGGCGGGTTCTGCGACTCTAAAGTGGTGGCCTGGTGGGCATTTGCAAGTCAAGGGTTCGGGCTCCAGCTCTGTATGACTTTCAGAAATCCCTTCATCTCTGAAGCTCGGTTTATGCTCCTGTAATCTGACACTGAGAATCTGGCAGCAGGTTTCTGCATATAGGACAAAATGATGTTTGTGAAAAATGGTCTAGAAAATGTTACATGCTGGAATATTGAGATCAAAATCAGCAGGCCTTAGTAAGGGATGCACAGGCTGGAAACTGGAAAGCCTGGGCTCTTTTCTTGGATCTGTCAGAAACAGGCTATGGACTAGTCGTTTTACCTCTCTGGACCTTTTCCTTAGCACTAGAATGAAAGGGTCCGTCTAGGTGACCGTTGAGACAGACAAGACAAAGTTCTCTTCCCTCCTGTGACAGAGACAGACAATAAACAAATATGCTGATAAATATATAATACGCTATTAGGCGATGATAAATACTATGAAAAAAGTGGCATGATTTAGGTACAGAATGTCAGGGAGTGCTGCCCTAGATGCAGTGACCAGGGAAGACTGCCTTGTGAAGACCTCAGTGAAACAAGGGAGTGCGTCACATATCTGGAAACAATGCGTGCAAAGGCCCTGAGGCAGGAGTGTGCCTGGCTAGTGCAGGGAGCATGGAGAATGCTAAATGGCTAAGGAGCGGAGCACAAAAGGAGAGGGGGCGAGAAGTTAGGCAGGAAAGATAGCTGGAAGCTAATTCTCATAAACCTTAGAGGCCTTAGCTTGGATTAGGGCCTTGTTCCCAGTGCATTGGAAAGTGATTGAAGGATCCAGAGCAGAGAAGCAGCAAGATCTAATGTTTCTTCTGGCTGCCGCATGGAGAATATTCTGTAAGTGAACAAGAGTGGAGGCAGAAGGGCAGGCCATCGCCATAGTCCAGACGATGCTCGGTGGGGGCTCGGACGGGGCCCTGACTGGCTGCACTCCCCGTGCCTACCCCAGCCTATTGCAGGCTTGTGCACCCTTTGAGGACTTGCTCTTCCTTCAGAGCCCACAGGTCTCTTCCCTCCATCCTTCAGTCATGTGTCAGTGGTTGGCAGGCACCGGCTACCTCCCCCTGTAAAATGAATGGGGCTCCCACAGACCACACACTCCCAGGTGAGAGGTGGGCGTCCCCAGGCAGGGATTGGTGGGGAAGGGTTCAGTTTTGAGGAAGCAGTGGTGATTAAATGCCAGCTATAACTTTGACCCTTTACCGCTTTAAGAACCTATAATAGAATGTGCATGACTGAGAATAATGTTATAGAAAAATATTCTTATTCTGCTTTATTTTTTTAATTACACACTCACAAACACAGTCCCTTAACTGTTACTGATAACACTTGGCTTGGAACATACCACTGCACAACCAGTTGCTTTCACCAGTGTGGCAACATTGGGAATGAGAATCCCCTTCCAGGATACCCTTTGGGGGTACATGGTTATAAGACGTCCTGCCCTGTCCTCTGATTCTGTCCTCGTTGTACCTCTTGTCTCATGAACCAGAAGGTAGGTTCCCAGCAGGCAAGAGCCACATCTTCTTCTTCTTGGTCTAGTGCACTGTCGGCACCAGTTGATAGATAAGCAGAAGGCAGTAGGATCAGAGATACAAAAGCTTCCAGGTCCTTGGCTCCAGTTGGCATCAACACCTGCCCTTGTGACCCTGTTAAACTAGAAGGAATCTTGGAAGTCATTTAATCCAGCTCTCTGATTTCCCAGAGGAAGAAGCCAACCCCCAGAGAGGTAAAGTGGCTGGCCCAGAGCCACCCAGCTAGGAAAGGCAGGTGAAGATGGTGAAGAAGGAAGGGAGGCCACCCCACTCTCACCAGCCAACTGTGTTGGTGCTGAAGAAAAATGCAGCAGAACAAACCTCCATGTCAGGGCCGTCCTCAGTCATTCTAGGCAGTGGGAACAAACGGCAGAACTACCCCTATTTTGTAGGTAGAACAAGCAAAGACCAAGATTGTGCTGAGTGGTCTAGACCATATATTGAATTGGGGTTGGGGGGAAGGAGTGACTGAAAAAGCTGGGCTGGTCCTTTCTTAATCCTTGGAAAGGGATGGTTGGGATGAATATGATAATAATATGATATGGATACAATGATACAATATGAATATGATAATATAATATGAATATGATAATGTGTGATATGAATATGACTGTCATTCAGAGGGATTGAATTCTAAGTAGCTTCAGAGAACAAAATGAAGGCCAGCAAAAGCAAAGAATGAGAATTTGGATCTGGGCTCAATAGGAGAGACAGCTGTCTGATCATTAGAGCTCTCAGAATGTAGAAGAAACTGCCTGAGGAGATGGTGGGCTTTCGATTGCTGGAAGTCCTGGACACTGTCAAGAGGACCCCAGCTCTTCAGGCGCAGCTGGACTGGATGGCGCCTGAGGTTCCTTCTAAGCCTGATATTCAGCAGTTCTATGCGAAAGGAACTAGGCATTGGGTTTCCTCCCTTTGAAACCAGAAGGAGTTGCTCCTACCCGCTTGGCTGGAGGCATTCTCCCCAGTGAAGTCGTACCAAAGGATGACATCTAAAAGTCTTTCACTTCCTAAGGATGTGATGAAGAGAAATGGCCTTAGATCATGTGACTGCCAAAGGGCCTGTGAAAGATTTCCTATACTGTAAGCTTAGAGATGGGGTTCAGTTGCCAGAGAGTGTTACACAAACTCCTCTCTGGGTGATCTCTGAGGAGAGGTGGCTACCCATGGACCTCAGTGCTGTAGATAAAGCAGTGTGGAGGCAGGGGGATGGACTTCGCGACCTCTCTACGTTCCCGCCAGCCCATTCCAGCTATAATTCAATGATAAAACCATTAGAGGGTCCAGAGGTGGTTTAGCCTCATTTCTCTCATCCTGGTGATTGAACACATTTTTTTAAATCCCATAAACCCTAAGCCATAATTCTTTTACAGCAGAGGGAAAGACAGGACAGTCATGCACAGTTTGAAGCAAGGGAGTTGCGGGGAGAGGTTAAAGGAGAGGAAGTCTTGTTTGGATTGTGGTTGTCTTTTTTCATTTGGGGTTGATTGGGGGGGATGTTAAATGTGAAGTTTGATGACCGAACAAAAGCAGAGCAAAAGAGAAAAAAGAATGTGAAAAAACTCAAACCTGCAGTTTTCTGATACATAGAAAGGAAATCCAAACTCCACTCATTATGGCGCATATTTCTGGCAGATCATAACATTAAATTACAACCCCGCAGCCTCGGCCAGGACCGGGGAGTTCTTCCCATATGCTTCCAATTAAGCGCGTTTGAAGTTGCCCTGGATATTTATTTGTAGGGGATTTAATGCACAGAACGATTAAAGTTTGTTCTTGTTAGGAGTTTGGAGCTAGTTTGGGGGCCAGGGAGATGGAAAAGAAGAAAGCTAGGGAGAAAGGGGGACGTCCAGGGTACCCCCATGAATACGTGTGTATGTTAGAAAGTGCACAAAAACACATAAACAAGCGCCCTTTGTTTTCAACATGGGGAGGGTCCAACATCTCTGACTGTGATTTTGTTTATAGGAAATCCTTTATAATGCACGTTTAGTGTTTCCATATGGAATTCTCTTAGGACATTTCCCCGCACCACCCTCCCCCCTCCCCTTTTTTATTTGGATAAGGCAAGAGAAAAGGGACTGTACATTCCAAAGATTCATAGTCATTCCGGATCAAATTCAATGGATTTTGGCAAGAGTTGAAAAACCCAGATGCAGGGCTTCAGTCTCCCGCTGAGCCGCCTCCAGCTGCGAGTGTCTGGTGGAGGTACTTTGTAAAATCATGAAAACCCTATTAAATTCATGAAATATGATATACTGTCATTTCAGACTAACTTTCCATTGAACTGTCCACGAAGAGAGAATTTGGTTAACTTGCAGAAGAAGGGGGAAGTGGCAAGGCTGGGGCAGGGTGGGAACAGGAGGCTCTATGGAGGAAAGTGCAGAGAGGTGCCGGGAATTCCTAAGAGGCTGCACATTCGGGTGGGTGTGGGGAGGTATGGGAGCTCCTCCAGACCCCAGCAGCACCAGGCTTCCTCAAGGTTTGACTCCTCCAGAAAGGGGGTGGTCACCACCATTCCTCTCCCTGTCAAGATGCTGACCAAGACTCCAGCTAAACCGGGGGATATTTAGGTTGCAGACCCTTGTTTTATACCTGAGGGACCCAGGATGGAGGGAAAGAGGATGATTCACCCGAGGTTCCTGAAAACCCAGGGCTCCTGAATCCACCAAAGCATGCCACCTCCCTGCACAGACAGGGCACCAGCTCTCTCTGTCTCAGATCAGAGCTGCTGACATTGTTTTTTGCAGGAACTCACAGACCCAGACTCCCCCCAACTATGAAATGACCCATCCTGAAGGAGTTGAATGCTCTTACTTCATTTCCTATTGAACTATAATTCACATCATAAACTGTTACATGTTTATTTTCAAACAAAACAGGGTGAGGACTCCCTGGAGATGAATTGGTTTTGTTTTCTGGAAACTGCCCCAGGACATGGCAATGGCAGGAGCTCACTTGTGTGTTCAGAGTTCGCCTTGCAGGAAGCCAAGTGGGGCCCTCCTTCCCCAGGCCTTGGCACCCTAGGGACCCAAAGTCCAGACCCCTGGAATGGAAGGGTGCACAGAGCATCATGACTCACTTGTCATTCAAGCGGTGGTCCCTAAAATAGGAATGTCACACTCTGCAGGCAGCGACATCTCTGACCCAGTTGTCAGGGGTGGCTTCATGCATGGAAATGATCAGAATAAAAACTGACTTTAATTAAGCATGTGCAGTGTGCTAAAGCGCTGTTCTAAGGGCTTGGCAAGAATTAAATCATTTCATCCTAACAACGACGAGATGATGTCGTGATACCATTATCCCCATTTTGCACATGAGAAAACTGAGGCAAATTGCCCTAGGTCTCAAAAGAGACCAAGATCACGTAGCTGACATAGTCAGAGTCAGTTTTTGAACCTCAGAAATCAGGCTCCAGAGCCTAAGCTCTGAAACTACCCACCCCCCTCCCCACCCCACCCCCTCACCACCCCCGCCCAAACACAGACTTAATTACCAATGTCAGACACAGGTCTTAACTCTCCCCTTCTCACCCCATTGGAGGTATACTTTTTGAAATAAACACTTCACACTCTCTCCTTACCCTTTTGTTGTGTAAATACCCCCGAATGCAGCAATGAATTAAGTCACTAATACCCTAAACCAAGGCTTCGCAAGTTGTAATGAGCACACAAATTCCCTAGCAATCCTGCTGAAAGGCAGGTTATCATTCAGCAGGTTTGTGGAGGAGCTGAGAGTCCGCATTTCTAACAGGCTCACAGGTGCTTCTGCTGGGCCACGGAGGCACTTTGAGCAGCAAGGCTGCAGGCTATTCACCTGGCTATTCACCTATTCACCTACACCAACAGAGACTTCCTCACGAAGGCACACGCACAGGAGGCAGCTGGCAGGGCCAAAGCCATTTCACTAACGTCACGGCTGTGACCCAAACTAGCCCTACTGCCACCCGTCAGTAGAGCCAACAAGTTCCCAAGCTTCAAGTCTCGGGCACTGGGAGACCTGGGGAAGGTGCAGAGTCTTTGGGGCCATGAGAAGCCCTTTGACTGAAATCTTTGCAGCAGCTGGCAACAGCCAGGCACCGCAGGAACAGAGTCCAGTATCTCTACATCCCTGGCAGGGGTGGGGATGAGTGTGCTGTAATCACTGAGGTCAGGAACAGTCAGCACCAATACCTCTCCCACATCTCGAAGGGAAGGCTGCTCGCCAAGAGACACTGGCCCAGTGTGGCAGCTTCCACCTTCTTGATGGTGAGTTTGGGCAGAAGTTTAACCTTTCTGGTTCCATTATTTGACATGTAAAACGAGAGGATCATACTAGAGAATCTTTCAATCTCTTCTCTCCTTCCTATCCCAATCTATGAGTCTCTAAATGCCTGTACAGTAAATAAAAATTCAGCCAATTATCTGCATGTCTAAATATTCTGATGTCTTGTTGTCAGTGCCACACATCAGGATATCAGATGGAACCAGGTTCCTTTCCATCTGGAGGCTGAGTACCATAAACGCAGCTCTCCCACGAACCTAGGCATCCCATCCCCATCCACATCTTGGGAAGCAGATGCAGGAGGTTGATTGCCACAGCCAAGCCTGCTGCCAGAGACTGGAAGGTGGAGCCTAGTCCCCAGGGCTCTGCTTCACAGCCCAAACACACCAACTGTATTGTGCCTACCAGTTCTGAAGGCTTCACTCAGCCAAGAGAAACAGGCATTTTAGATCAGGAAGGGACAGCACTTGACCCCTGGCCTCCTCCATCTGGCTGTCTCTGACAAGGAGCCTAGTGAGGGGCAGGGGGCCCAGTGGACGTCTGGTCCACCAGAGCTGGGCTTGGATCCTCACTCCCCCAGATCTCAAGCTCTGTGATCTCTGATGTCACTGTGCATGTCATTCCTTATAAGACTAGGTGCAGAGTAGGTAGGCAATCAGGTGAAGCTATCCTTTCCTTCACATGACTGTTGATAATAAATCAGACACTCCCCAGATCTGTTCTTCAAACTGACGGAGTCCAAGGGTACCCCTGGAACCAGCATCATCAAACAACCAACGATCCAGGGTTCTAAACCAGCACTGTCTAATAGAAACATAACATGAGCCATTGATGTGTGTTGCATACATAATTTAAAAGTGTTACTAAAAACAGTTTAAAATTTTTAAGTGTATTACATTTTTTAAAAGTAAGTTTTAATTAATTTTAATAATATATTTAATTGAGCCTAATATATCTAAACTAGTATCATCTCAACATGTAATTGACATTAAAACCTATTAATGAAAATTTTCACATTCTTCTCTTGTACTAAGTCTTTGAAATTTGGTGTGTATTTTACATTTACGGCACATTTCAATTTGGACTAGCCGTATTTCAAGTGTTCAGTGGCCACATGCGGGCAGTGGTGACTTACGAAACAGTGTGGATACAGAGAACCGGTGGGGGCACCATGCCAGGGGTAGCGTTTAGCCTTCCCATCATCTCTGACACCACGCCCCAGCCATTCCAAATAATAATCCTATTAATAACAATAAAACCCTAAGACTAATGTTCTTAGATACAATGACTAGGCATTTCCTCAATCTTAGGTAAAAGAATTTTTAGAAAAGTTTGCTATTTTTATTTATCTCTAGGATTCCAGCTAAGGAAAAACTCTGGGCTTGCTCTTCACATGCAACTGGAAGGTATTAACACCTCACCCTCCCAGCCAGACTATTGCCCTTAAGCTCCTTCAATAAAAAATGTTTGAAACTATGACTGACCAGTGGAGAAGGCAAAAAATGTACCTGCGGGAGCTCCTCACTGAAGTGTTCAGTGCTGTTTACTTTTTAAAAATGTTATTTAAATGAGGACCTCGAACACCAGAGCAGAGGACACTGGTAGGATAGACTGCATGGCTGCAGGGTTTACAACAGTCAGGGCACTGGGGGCAGAGGGAAGCGTTCGTGAATACGAACGGCACAGATTATTTGCTACTAAACTACAGATTTGAGAAGCACCACGGTATAGATTCCAGCACAGGATACCAGGCTAGACGACTCAAGGATGCAGAGTATTAGGGGTCTTGCTATAGCGATGAAGGATTGAAGTATAAGACACATCACAGAATATTGGGCATTAGATACGAGACTCAAGGGAGCCAGGGCCTGGGGTGAAGGGAAAGCAGAGTCTGAACAACCCATGGCCTCCTCCAATCAGTTAGTGGCAGCCTCCAGCCTCGCCACTCCCTCCCAGCCCTCCTCTCTCCCTCCCACACACTCTGCAGCATTGCAGGCAGTGTCCTTGTTCAAGCTGCCTGACTCAGTCCTTGGGAGCCAGCATCAGACTGAGACTGCTGCCCCTAGCAGATGCATTAAGGAGGTTTTTGCCACCCCGACAATCATGAAGACAGTGCAGAAATGGGATCGTGGGGCCCGTGTTGCTCATGCTTCATGGAGGCCCTCCTGTTGAGCCATGTAGATTACATCCAAGAAAAAGAAATCCATGCATCATCATGGACGGGGGGGTGGGGGGATGTGGGGGGAGAGGCATGGGGGGGAAGGAGGCCTCCCCCAGCTCACAAGGACCCTCTCCCTGCCAGCCCTCCTTTAAACTCCACCTATGCACCCAGTTGCCCTCTCCCGTCTCTCCATGGCAGCATGAGGCTAAATTAATAAATGTGGGTAAACCATGTGGAAATGTTTGGCTTGCCAAGCACTCTAAGTGAGTTTGAAATACTATTGGAAGCAATGGAAATTGGCACCGCTATCTGGAACAAAACTGATCTCGCCCCCAGGACTCCTGAGATTGAGTTTGGTTAATTGAGGCATATGCAGATAGAGCAGGATCTTCGTTAGAAACTTGGTGGATATATTTCAAACCCTTATTGGGGAGCAGGGAGATATTATTAAAATATTAAAAGAGATGGAAAGACAGCGAGGATGGGGATTCTCCTGTGATGTGATAAACCCACAGGGAATTGTCCAGGAGTTGACAAGAGAAAGGGGGTACTTCTAAAGTGAGGTGCATTGGGCTAGGTTGATTTGGGTCTCTGAGAGCCAAGAATCATTCCTGCCATTGCAGGGACGTGTACTTTGGCACACACACACAAGGTGGGTAGGTACGTGCTTCCCTTCCCCAAACAGACTCATCTTTGCTACTGGCTCCTCCATGGGGCTCCTGATAAAGGAGGCAGGGGAAGAGGCACCCTGGCCTGGGGAGTGACATGGCTTCAGGGAACCAAGAGGCCTTCCTCAGGTGAGGTGTGGGTTTTGTTTCCTCATAGCTGTTGTATCGATCAGGGTCAACCAGAAGAACAGAACCAGTAGGAGATTAGATAGATAAATAGACAGATAGACAGATAGATAGACAGACACAGACAGATAGATAGATAGATAAATAGATAGCAGATAGACAGACAGATAGATAGACAGACACACAGACAGATAGATAATAGACAGATAGACACATAGATAGATAGATAGACTTATTTAAGGAACTGGCTTATGGCTTATGGGATTGTGGGGGCTGGCTTGGCAAGTCTAAAATCCATACGGGACTCTCAGCTGCCTGCTATCCTCACCAGTCAGCCCACCTCCTCTACTGTCAGACCCTCGACTACCTCCTGAAGCCTCCCCTCCTCAAGCAGCTCCTAGTGTCCTGGTCCCCTGAGAATGGCCTTTGAGCTGTCTGCCAACCAATCCCATCCAAACCTCAAACAGGTCTCCAAGGTGGTTGCCTGCATGCCTCCTTACTCATCACTTCTTACTTACATCAATTCTCAAGTGAGTTCCTGAACAGCCTCCTGGTTGCTCTCCATGCCTTCAAGTCCATGTTACCCAGTGTATTTCTAAGCTATGCACAGGGCCAACCCATTCTGTGCTAGGTCCCCTGCAGCTCCTGGTGCAGCTCCTCCCCTGCCCACTCTTTGCTTCAACTGTCCTGTGCTTTCACAGTTCCTGGACGATCACACTCCATCCTCAACCCTGATGAGGGCTATGCTCTCCTCTGACCATAGCCCAGGTCTTTGCCTCACCACCTCTTCCTCCCCATTAACGACTGGCTCAGAGCACAACGTTCCCTGGTGTGGGAAGCCCCTCTTCTGGGCTCCCTGAGCACCCCTGCTTCCCTCTGCCAGCACTCATCACTCTGTGGCATAACAACCTGTCCACCGCCTGCCCCTCCACAAACCAATGAGCATCGCACCTCTGCCCCCACCCCCTACCCAGCGCAGGTCCCGGCATCCACCTGGCTCACAATGCGCGTTTCATCAATGTTGGCTGAGTTAATGAACAAGATGTTTGCCAGTAAAATTACCTCAGTGCCCCTGTTTCATCGCCAGCTCTTCCAGCAGTGTTCCTCACTTTCCTCCTCTTCCCATAGCTCCATCTGAAATTTATTGGGGTGGGGAAATGATATTTTTCTTCTCCCTCTCCTTTGCCCGTCAATTTGAGAACTGTTTTGAGCAATAATAGTGTCATGATAATTTATGGTGTAAAAAAGTTACGACCTGAAACCGTGGGGCCAGCTTCAGGAACTGAAAAAGCACAGAATGGCTGTCGCCCAGAGGGCGAGGTGGGCGGGGCGGGCATGGAGGCTGGACGCTGGTCTGAGGGGTGTGCTGTTCCCTCGAAGGCTGCCGGGAGCCTCAGCAGGATTCTCGCAGGGGAGGCACGGGCTCTAGCTATATTTTAGAAATACTCTCCATTGGCAACATGTGGCTGGGGCAGGGAGACCAGCTACCCAACATTTGAAAAAGGTGAGGGATGGAACTAGGCAGGGGCCCCCATGAGACAAGGAAGAATCAGCAAGATTTGCGGTTCCAAATCTGGGATGAAAATGGAAAACCTGACCATACAGGCAGATGTTCAGACATTTTCAGAGTAAACTACTTTACAGTCCCAATCTTTTTTCCATTCATTCAACAAATATTATTTGAAATGTGATTTCTTGTAAGCCTAGAGATACAACAAGTAAGGCATGGTCCCTCCCTGGGCGGGGAGGGGGGAGGTGCTTTATCCCGATGGGAGGGACAAACAGTAAACAAATGGGGGATGTTAGAGCAGCAGGTGATAGTGAGTGTGTGGGGGAAAGTCCAGCTGGGGCTGCGATAGCAGAGAGGGAGCTGGAGGATGCATTTCTGAGGAGCCATGACTAACCAGGGAGGGTATTCTAAGCAGAGGGAATGGCGCATGCAAAGGTCCTGGAGTAGGAGCAGGTTCCACATGTTCGAGGCAGGAGAGGAGGTGACAGGAAGGAGGTGACATCAAAAAAGTAGCCAGAGTCCAGGTCCTGGAGATGCAGTGGGCAGCAGAAGGACTCTGACCTGTGTCTGAGTGAGCTGGGCAGTCACCAAGGTCTCCTGAGCAGGATCCCAGCTACATACTCAAAGGACCACTCAGGCCGCTCAAGCTGGACTGAAGGAGAAACTGGAGAGACTGGTCCTGGTCCAGAGGCTGCTCACATAACACCGGAGAGACATGATGGTGCCTTAGGCTTGGCCACCTAGCAATGAGCTGATGACAAAAGCTGATTCCACATGTGATTTATAGGAGCAGCTAATAGGAATAGCTGGTGCACCTGGGTGTGGAGTGTGAGAGAAAGAAGGGCCTGAGCCTCTCTGGGCACCTTAGTCTGTTCAGGCCATATAACAAAATTGCACAGACTGGGTGGTCTGTAAACAACAAGCATCTATTTCTCACAGTTTTGGGGGTTAGCAGTCAAAGATGAAGGGGCCAGCAGATTCGGGGTCTGGTGAGAGCTGGCTTCCTGGTTCCTAGATAGTCTTTGCACTGTGTCCCCACATGGAGGAAGGGACTAGGGGACCCTCTGGGGCCTCTCTTATAAGGGCACTAATCCCATCCATGAGGGCTTCACCCTCGTGGCCTAATCACCTCCCACAGTCCCCATCTCCCAATTCCATCACATTGGGGGTTAGGTTTCAACACATGAATTTGGGGGCAACTCAAAGATTCAGTCTATTGCTGTGAGTGACAGTTGCTCTTACTGAGATGGGGGAGCCTAGAAAGCTGATCAGGTTTGAGGAGGTGCAGGCCAATCCACACACACCCAACCAGAGGTATGAAACACATTTTACTAAGTGGAACTTTCTATAAATGGGCACCCACACTTTGACATAGCAGCTGTGACTGGTACATACCCTGGAGACCCTCAGGTGCCTTCTGACCAGAACTGAGTTAGCAGGGGTTTGCTGCTCACTGTGTATTTGCTCACGCAGCTTATCTCTATCACTCTTTACCCATCATAACATGTTACTCAGAGCCCCTCTTCCCAGTTTGAAATGATCTTTCTGCAGAGAGATAGACAAAAACACATTTGAGACAAAAGAGTTTACTTATAAAGAGTGGTGTGGGGAGGGGGCAGAACCTCATCACCATGGGGTGGGGCTGATTCAGGAGGCTGGGTCCCCCTACCCCCAAATTTCTCCCACAGCTATCTTGGTTGGTCAGCAGGGCCACATTATGACTTGTGGGGGCCCTAGGCACTTGGCTTTCATAGGTCCCTTCTTCCATAAAGAAATATTAAAAATTATATTTTATGACTGCATTGGTAATGAGATAAATATAATGCAGGCTGGATTATGTACATTTTTTTCTTATGATTTTAAAAGAAATTAGAGCATTTTTGTGGACCCTTAAAAGTACTGTGGGCTGTGCCTGCTGTGCGCAACGGGGAAGTCGCGCTGTGTACAGGGCGGGTAGGAGGGTGGGTCTGGAAGAGCACTGGACATCAGGAGAGCCAGGCCCTCATCCTGACTTCTGAGCAACAAGCTATTAAGAGCTCTGATCAGTCCCTCCACCCCTCAAGGCATCTGCCTCCCCAACTTTCCTAGGAGGGTGGAACTTGACCATCTCTCAGCTGCCTACTAAGCAGTAACCTTCCAAGATTCTACCTAAATCGTGCAGACCTCGAGCTTCATTTTTAACTTTCTGATCCCAAAGGAAGGCTCTTCCCCACAACTACAATATTAAACTTGTTTTCCTTTTCTGGATGTCCTTCTCTCATCAAATCATGTGCTGGTGTGTGCAGCCAATGATCTCCAAAAAGCAGCCATAAAACCATAATGAGTGTGGAGATACCAACATGAAAATGACAGAGAGAAAGCCGTAAACATTCAAATAAATATATAAACAAGTCTATAAACTAAACTCTGGAGGTATTTTAAACACATAGTATTTGTATCTCTTACTTCGCGCAGCAGAACTTTCAAAGGAAATTCATTTAATTCTATTGCTCACACCCCTAACCCCTATCCAGGAGTAATCGTTAATAACAAGCGCAATTATCACCTCCCTCCTGATCAAGAGTTCATTTCAGAAGCTCATTCTCGAATTCATTATCATGCTGGAAATGAGCTGAATTGCAGTGGATGTGACCACATGATGAGCCCCTTGCTCTCCTTCCAACTGAGTTCAGTGAAATGCCTGCCACAGCCCTGGCCCCGACCTGCCCTGTCTGTTGCAAACGTAGTTACCTGTCAATACCTGGCCCGATTTAAAGAAGTGTGTCTGGAGTTAGGAAGAGAGCAGACAATTCTCTCTTCACTGTGAGCTTGATGGGTGGAGGGACGCCCCCCAGGGAGCATGACTGCAGCCCTCCTGCTGCAGAGGAGCAGAACCTGAGCTGGTCCGCACCACCAGCCAGAAATGGACAAGAGTGCGCTGAGCACGCTTCCGCTGGGCCCTGTCCCCAGCACCTTCAGGTTCTTGCTCATCTAACCCTCACCACAGCCCTGAGGCAGATTCAGGGCCAGATACAAAGCCTGTGGGGCTTCGTGCAAAATGAAAATATGGGGCCCTTGTTCAAAAAGCAGGAGAAATCTACGGTTAAAGGTACTGAAATATAAATTTTTTTATTCTTCCTTGGGTAATTTTCTCGCTCTCTCACTCTCTTGCTCCCTCTGCCTCTCTCACCTTGGCCTGTCATGGTGTTTTCATCTGCTACTTAATGTTGCACTGGCCAGGTGAGTGCAGACCGTCCCAGATACCAGGAGCCCCACCCTGCATCTCAGTGCAAAGACAGAAGGCCCACTGGCTGCCAGGTTCCTGTCCCCCAGCCCTCAGACAGACACACCTGGTCCAGCGTGGAGGAGTTGAGCCAGGTTTCTCCCCCTGTAAGACGTCACCCCAGCCCTCTGTGAATGGTGACCCCTCCCCCTGACAAGGAATGGCAACCTCTGTGCCTGGATTCACTTGGTACCAGGAATGGCCAAGATTCCTCAGGGTGCACCACCCTACACCTGTGCCCATGTGCCTGAACGCACTTGTGCACAGAGGGCAGCAGCCGTCCCCAGACTCAGGGCAAAGAGGGAGAGGCTAGGCAGGGCCCTGGGCACCTAGAGACGGGGGAGCAGGCCAGAGAGATCAGGGGAGGTAGCAGGAGGCAGGACTGAGTGTGAGCTGAGGATCCAAGCCTCCCCCACTCGTGACCCATTGTCCTATCAGACTGCACTCAACGCAAATTTAAGATTTTGAATAATTGAAGGTATTTGAGTTATGAAGAATTTCAAGATGGCAATTATAAAGAATCAAACCCCAAGCCCAGACCCTCTTAAGCTCAAAACCATGTACAACTGCATTGGTCGTGTGTCCATGAAGCCGACTCTGGGCAGATTATACCACTGTCCTCATTTTGCCCAAGGGAGAACTCAGGCCCTTAGTCTGCCCAAAGTCATGATACTTTGGCGGGGGTGGGGGACACTGAGACTCAAACTCAGTCATCTGGTTCCAGAACCTCATTCTTCACCACTTCCTTATGTTGTCCCTTTTTCCATCAAATCTGGCTGCCCCTGTGCAGTACAGTACAGTACTACATGATCTTGCAGAACAGGCAAAAGAGAGTGCACGCCCCAATCTGCACTGTCTTATTCAGTCAGCTACCCACTGGCTGTGTGACAATGGGCAGTTCCTTAGCCTCTATTAGCCCAACCTGCCACATGGGGGGGCGCTGTGGAAAAAACATGGAGTCCTAAAGGTCCATTTATATAGAAGCACCAGTGTCACCTAAAACACAGAAGTGGGAGAACCTGACCAGAATCATCTCCTCCTTTCCCAGGCTTTTCCCCACCCCTCACCAGGCAACTGACCCCAACCTTGAATGTCCAGAGAGGAGAGCGTACACGCTTTGTAAATGTAACTGCTCTGTAGCCCCTCAGTGAGAAAGGGACAAGGTTAGGCCAATTCACCACTCAGGCCACTTAGGGCTGTAATATTTTCGGAGTCTGGGTACAAATGCTTTGATTTCATCATCTAATTCCAGTGGGGTTTTTTCTCTATCTATTTAGTCCAATGGGGTAGCTCTCTCCATTAGTGATCCAGAAGGATGCCCCCAGCCCAGCTGACATCTGTACCACAGAACAGATGTTTGCTGAATGAATGCCTTTGGAGGAAAAGTCTGCATGATGTTTTTCCTCAAATGCATTGATCAGACTGACCCATTAGTAAGCACTGACTTGAGGAACACCAAATCTGTAGTATTGATACCAACCAGGGTCCTTGGCCTTCCCCGGTCAATAGAAATTGACTAGAGGCCAGACAAGAAATGCAGGCAAGGCTTTATTGGGCCCCCTGCTGCAGCGGGGGGGGGGGGGGGGGGGGAGGGGCGAGAACAAGTAACAGTTTCCCTTGCTCACTCGTTCCCCAAGGGGCGCCGAGCTTGTTCCTTGTATGGGGTAAGGGTAGGGGTGCGTCCAGAGGGGTGGCTTAGGTGTTTTGCCCACCCCTTTGTGGTGTTGAGTGCAGGGGGCATGCACAGTACCCTGCTTTTGCTCCTGACACCCAGTTTTTGCTCCCGGCTCTTCAGAAGTGGCAGTTGGGCATTTTTTCCTTTGGTTTTGTGTATCTTTTGGTCCAGAATTCACCCCAACTGCATATGCACAAAGTTATTTTTAGTCCCATATAGTTTCTTTATGTTTTGTTGCTCGAGGGGAGGTGCGTCCAGGCGCAAACACTGCAGCAAATGTTCCCAGGTCCCAGCCTGTCTCAGTATGATGAGACATAGCTTTGGTGACCCTCAACCTCTGAGTCTTTTCTGCTGAACTAGAGTGACATGGGCTTTCTCAGACAAGGTCAGAAGCATTTCCTTCGGTCTCATCAAAGAAGCTGCTACTTTGGCAGCACTGTCTGAGAGATCTGAACGGTCAGAGCCTTTGGCATCGGCCACTGCAATAACTCACTCTCGGTGAGGGTGTACATGGCCATACATGATACCCAAGGGTCTCCATCATTCTGGGATTCAGGGCCTGTTCCAGGAGTGCCAGTTCACTGCCCAGATCAGGCCAAATGCATCCAGAAATTTGCCAGAACTTCAATTCTAAACTGCCGCCCAGAACGTTAACTCATGAACTACCCAAAAGCTGTAGATGAGCCATATGATGGTCAGGGGTTGTTGGGAACAAGAAATGAGGTAGCATGTGTAAAGTGCTCAGCACAGACCTGGTACACAGTACGTACTGAAATGCCAGTCTCCGATGGGAATGTAATCTCTCTCGGAGAGCGTTAGTGAGCAGAGAGATTTGCCCCTCCTTCCCGGGGGGTATTAGAGGCTATTTATCCTAGAGAGGGACAGTATGAGGGCGTTAGACACTCTGATGAAGGAAGTAGGAGGGTGGAAAAAGTCATTTGAGGCAGGCTGAGGAGTGCAGATCACGAAAACTGAAAACTCATTTTACTGGTAGGCAAGGTTTTTCCATGGTCCGGCTCTGGACACCCCAAGGACAGAGTTAGTGTGAGGTCTCTGGTGAAACATAGAAAACATCTACCCTCAGGTTCACTTCTGCTGCTGCTACCCTCCCCAGAGACTTAAAACATGTAATTGTAACGGAGCACATAAGCTGGTCTTTCCTGGAGAAACTCAAGTCCTTACAGAGATCAGAAGACACAAAAGAATCACTCAGGTCTTTCAAAGAATTCTCCTCTCAGCTTTTTGTTTCTTGAAGCCAAACAGCTTGTACTTCCACCTTCTAAAACGCAGACACTTGAGTGCTTTCTCCAGAGCAAAAATTGGTTGACACTCCCTGCTGATGAATTCAAACATTTTGACTGAACTCATTCAAATTCCTGTCAGTTTAGTCAATTGATGTCATATCAGATATCTGTCAGCATAACCAGCCAAGTCAATTATATACCTGGTCTTTTTAGTTAGTTAAACTTATGTCTAAAAACAAAAATAAAAAATCAAGATAAAAATAACCTATCCATTTATTTAGCAACTGACTAATAACTTCTATCAAAAAAGTACATTTTTGTCAAACTACTTTGATTTTTTTCACTGAATCTACTGAATCAATCAGTTGTATGTGGCGGTGCATTATCGAACACGCAGGGAGGTGAACGTCAGAAATGAAATCTTCAAAACATGCCATCAGGACGGCCACAATATCACACTCAATCATCCACAATAACAGGGAGAAATGGGATCCTGCAAGAGGATAGGTAACCCCTAATCACAACAATTTTGTGCATTCAAGAGCATTTTTCTATTCTCCCTAGCATTTTTCTATTCTCCCATTTTCTATTTTCTATTCTCCCTTCCTGTCTCTTGTTTGTCCATAGTTGATAAGAAAATGGTGTGATTGCTCAGAATCTGACTGTGCCTGGATTGCCCTTCAACAAACAAGCCAATGCAAGTTCACTGAAAACTGGAAGTGGACTGTATTTATTGGGACCCCTTGAAGGTTGTATTATACTGAATTAATTCTGAAAGATGTGATTCCTACCCAAGTCCAGAGGATTATGATAAATTCAGTGTTTGATACAGTCAGTTTTAAACCTGAGCTAAAGGGTTAAAATCAGGTTCTTTTTTTGTTACAAATGAAACCATTAAAGCTGGCTTTTGGTGCTGTGCTTCTCTAACTTCACTCTCCTCCCACTCGCCCAACCTCCTCCTACATCCCCTCCCAGGATGCTCAGAGCCCTAGTACTCTCCCAGAGCTCTCTGCACAGGGGGAACCATTTAATAGACCAAGACACACTGAGGGACCGTTGACTCTCTGTGCTCTTTCCAGGGCTGCCTGTTTTTTGACAGAAGATACCTGAAGAGATCTGGGTTTAGCTCAGAAGGGTAAATCACTAATGACATACAGTCGTCCCTCCGTATATGCAGAGGATTGGCTCTTGGACCCCAGTGGATACCAAAATCTGCAGATGCTCAAGTCCCTTATATAAAATGGCATAGTACCGTCTGCCCTCTGTATCTGTGGACGCAGATCCCATGGTATGGAGAGCCAACAGTAATTTCAGATGCCAGGTAACTGGGCAGAGTCCAAGTGGCAGCAGACATGATGTTAACAAAAGCAGGTATAGTGAAGAGCCATCTTGCTTAGGGAATCAGAACATACTCACTCTCAAAAATATTCATACAGAATTAAACGACCCACTTTTGTCTGATTCAAATCTTCCTCTGGTCAGATTTTTCTCCTGGTCACAGACATTTCTGCAATGGGAATAAGATGATTATTTATTGTTAGTCACTCACCACCTACAATTCACTTTTCCAATTCTCCTGTGTTGCCTATACAGTGCCACTTTGTCAATCCCTGCATTTTATTGACTGTGTTCTGATGGCTGGGGTAAACAAATTACTTCAAGAATGGCTGTGGTGCAAAAACGGCATTGCCTACTGGGTTCTAAATGATGCACGGGTGTGTGATCCAGTTGGTCCTAATGTCAGCAAGCAATTCACCATTACAAGGGTGCAGGTTGCCATAACCCATCCTAGCAGGGACATAATTTTGTATGGTATATAATAATTACCTTTTTTAATTCAAGGAAGTATGGGACAAGATCCAGATCAAATGATTTTGCAGATAAAATACTCCAAATTTTCAAGTCTACTCCTTTAAAATACACTGTGAACATACTACACAGTAACAACTCCACTTTATAAATGCAATAAAAGCGTCAATAACCAAGAAGTTCACATTCTTGCATTAGGCCAGAGTTCATTAATTGGATCTAGGGCAGGTTCTTACAACGCCTAGACCCAAGTCTATGCGCAGCTCAGTGGTCTCCAAATTTCTTTACTGCGCAATTCTACCATAAAAATATTTTTGAGCAGGCACCCCGATATGTTTGTTTAATTATAATTTATACACTTGTACTTACAGCAGCCAATATGTCAAGGCACAATACACACTTAGGTGAGGGTCATCTTTAATGACAGTGAATGTAAATCCTTTTTAAAGTCGACTTCATTATTTTTATCTTTTTTTGGCCTAATTCTCATTTTGGCTAATTAGGTTGTCATTGCCTTTACTTCCTAATATGGCTGATAATGAGTTTATAATCAGAACTGAGGAAGCAATAGCACCACCACTTTTTTGTGTGATTTATTTGGGCTTATTTTAGTCAATCTTTCTTTATAATCTGAAGTTTCTTTTTTTTAATTAATTTATTTTTATTTTGGCTGCGTTGGGTCTTCGTTGCTGCACGTGGGCTTCCTCTAGTTGCGGCGAGCAGGGACTACTCAGTTGCGGTGCGTGGGCTTCTCATTGCAGTGGCTTCTCTTGTTGCAGAGCACGGGCTCTAGGCATGTGGGTTTCAGTAGCTGTGGCACACGGGCTCAGTAGTTGTGGCTCGCAGACTGTAGAGCGCAGGCTCTGTAGTTGTGGCGCATGAGCTTAGTTGCCCCGCAGCATGCGGGATCTTCACGGACCAGGGCTCGAACCTGCGCGCCCTACATTGGCAGGCAGATTGTTAACCACTGCGCCACCAGGGAAGTCCTGAAGTTTCTTTACAAGAGTCTTATTAATTGACTGTCCATTTTGTGTAAATCCTTTTGCACCATGGGGGTTCCACTCTTTACCAGGATGATAATAATAAAATTAAGAAGAATAATATAAGATTAATAACAAATAAAAAGCACGTATCCAGGAAGTCTGACTCCAGAGCCTGCATAGGTGACCTGCAGTGCTGACCTTCACACATGGTACCCAATGTCCACACGTGACATGTGATGACTTGAAAAATGATCTGAGCCAAGACTCCTTATCTTAAATTCACCTTAATTTTTAGATAAAAATATACATAGAAGTTCTAGTATTTTCTACTCACACCCCAGTGGACTGTTTTATGTACCCTTCAGGATGAATGTCCCACTTTGGGAACCACTGGCTCTAGTTCACCTTAAGATACAGCCTATTCTGGAGAGAGGGGTGGAGATGCCTACTGAGACCAAATCAGACTTAATGTCCTGCCCAGGAGTTTTTGACAACCTGGGAGCACTGGGAAGCATTAAAGAGTCTTAAAGAAGAGGGGATATGACCTGATTTGCATTCTTACAAGATTATTCTGGATGCATCTAGAAGAATGGATTGTGGAGTATGCACAGATATCAGGACTTGTAACAGGAGAAATGATAATGGTCTGAGTTAAGGTTGCAGCCTTTTAAATGGAGCAAAGTGGGCAGATTCATGAAATAGTTAAGATCTGGTTATTAATTAAACCTGCCCAAGGTTAAACAGCAGGTAGGCAGCAGAGCTAAATTTAGATCCCAGGTCTCCTCACTCCCAATACAGTGATTTTTCTTCTGATTTGCCATGTCAGAGAACACCTGGTCCCTCTGTTTTATCCTCCCCCAGGGAGACAGGTGATCAGAACTGAGCCTGGACAGCAGCTTGCAGTTTCCAACGGGGTGATGGAGGAAGGTGAAAGGAAAGGAAAAGCACCGCCTTCTCCAGATGTATTTATCTTTGCAGGATCCATGAGGGGCTCCATGAGAGTCTGTTTTCTGGGTATTGAATCCCATATTGAAATAACACACTTCCCAGTGACAACAAACAGAAACTCCAAGAAACTGTTCATTCAAGTCTAGGCTTTAATGAAAAACATAACCCATCCTGCTGAAGGGTGGAAGGTGATAGAGAGGTACCAGCTTGGGAGGAGAAACAGGCTCTTTTACTCACTCTCACCATGGTGCTCTCATCTCTCCTCTTGGTTGTTTGAAATCCTTACTCCTTTATGCTAAAAATTTACCTCTTCCCCAAATTCCTTTCTTATTACCCCTTCTCAACTGTCCCCTGCTCTAATCTCTGAACACTGGGTTTTTTCTCTGACATCTATCAGTCAGGGCTCAGTACAGGAAACAGAAAACCTTGCAGGTATTATAAGCAGAAAGGGATTTAACACAGGTATTTAGGGGCTTACAAAATTTGGGGCAGAGTTGTAGGAGGAAGCTCTCTAGGTTGGGCCAGAAATTACTCCCGGAAACTACAGAACTGATTTACCATAGGAGCTACTACCTCTGAGGACACCACTGAAACTTGAGTTCAAGAACCACCACTGAATTCCAGGAATCAGGAAGCCAGAATCACGAAGTCACTACAGCTACTGCCTCTCAAACCCCACAAAGCTGGCGGCTGAGCACCGAGTGGCAGAGAACATCATATGTCCATGACCTGACTCTCATCAGAAAACAACGGAAGTCTTCTGATTCACTTACACCTTCTAAATATTTCCTAAATGCCTCTAATTGACAAAAGCTGATTTTCTTCTAAAGCCTAGCTTCAAGGGATGCTGAAAATTTTGACATTTAACTTTCCAGCCTCTTGGGTATAGTAAGGTACCCTAGAAGGAGGATTAGGCAATCCAAGCTACAGGTTCCACCATGGGAATTTTCCAAATAATACATCCTACGTCATTTTTACATGTCTAACCATCCTTCAGTCCCCAGAGGAAGGAAATCATGTATTTCACATTCTTCAAGGCTACAGCCTTGCAAATGAGAGGCCCTTGCTAAGGACAGCCAAATAATTAAATGATGGAGTGCTTTAACTCTGTCAGTACTTTCTCAGTTTGCTTTCTGATTCTGTTCCTGCATTTAAGTGTTGTCTCTGCCCCCTTGAAGGTAATACTGGTTAGTACTTCTCAGGCAGGTCCCCACAGAATGTGCCACAGGGCTGGGTATATACATTCCTCAAACACTGGGTTGATTGTGTTTCACAGCCAATATTCACAGCCAAAAATATTCACAGTCAATATTTTTCCCAAAAGATATTTCTGCCCCATGATAATCAATAGGAAACAAATTTCCTGCAAAAGTGTGAGGCAAACAGATCTTTTTTATAGGTCCTGTCATCACATTTTGGCAGCAGACTACCTCTAAGCTGGTAAGCAAGTGCCCTCCACACTATTCTACAGGGTTGCTATAAGGATTAAGTAAGATAGCATAGGGTAACAATACCTACCACACTGTAGGTGTTCAATAAATATTGGTTCCTTCCTTCTCCCCAAGAACCTTTTCCTATGAAGAAATGCCTTTCAAGATTCCTGCTAAGAGACTGGCTAAAATCAGATCCTTGAAGAGATATTGATGGCTAATGTATTCATTAGCGATTGATGTGTAACAAATTGCCCAAAACTTAGCAGCTTAAAACAACAATAAATATTTATTATCCTCAGAATGTCTTTGGCCAGGAATCCAGAAGCAGCACAGCTGGGTCATTCTGGGTCATTCTGGGTCTATAATAAGACAGCAGTCAAGATGGCGACGGGGCTGCTGTCATCTGAAGGCTTGCCCAGGGCTGGAGGATCCACTCTGAAGGTGGCTCACTCACCAGCTGGTGAGCTGATGCTGGTTGTTGAGGAACTCCTAAGGCTGCTTGAGTGTCATCACGACGTGGCAGCAGTTTCCCCGAGAACAAGCGAGCCAAGAGTGCAAGGCTGTCTTTTATAACCCAGCCTCAGAAGTCACAGACCATTATTTCTACAATGTTCCACTGGTTACACAGGTCAGTGCTGTGACTACCAGCAGGCAAGGATCATTGAGTCCCATCTAATAATAGTCTAATATATTAGTTCTTTTTTCTCTGGATAAATAGAATTAGAGATAGAAGACAACTTTGAATTACAATTAAAGAATAAAATAAAAACGTATAAACCTTGACAAAGCAAAAATAATAATGGTAATAAAATTAATAAAAATTGATAAAAGTATGGAAAACCAATTTCCTCATTTTTCTTAGTGAAGAGGTAATCAACACTACCTAAAAATGAAACATGGAATTTTTTTAAAGATACTGAATTCTTGATTTTTTTCCAAATAGTTTTTCTGTTTTCTTAGTCTTAAAGGGTTATAAAAACCAAAAATATTTCCTGTGATAAACACTTATCTGAAGATCAGCAGTTTCTTTAGTTTCACTTTAATTCATTTTTCTTTTGTTAAGGTCACATAAAATTAAATATAATACTTTTAACTTTAAACAATATTTTGTAAAGCATGATCCTATTTCTAGAAAATTATTTTTGTCTGTCCATTTCTCTGGCTGCTTGTGACTATAAGCAAAGAGTTGTTTGGAATGATAGATCCCCAATGTTTATGATGGCCTTTTCTGCATCTGGACAATGGAATGAGTTTTTGCTCTCTTCCTGTACTCTTCAGTAGTTTACGTTTTCACAATGAATGTATATGATTTTATGAACATGATAAGTATAAACATGGTTAAATTTTAATTTAATTACAATTAAATTAATTTTAATTTAATTCTTAAAAGAATATGATTATTGGGTGGGTTATACTGTCATATCATTTTTAATGTGTATTCCCAAAAATTTATGTCTTAGAACCTCAGAAGCCCTTGAAGATGTTATAGATGGGTCATCAGTTTTTAGAGGGGTTTTCCTGACTCTTGTCTTAGTGAGTTAGCATACAGACATAATGCAGCCAAAGACAGTGTGTTCAGATCCACAATGAGCCATTTGTCTTCTCCCAAATCTGTGGTCCCCATCTGTACCCCTAATCAAAGCTAGACTCCTGGTAGAGGCAAATCGCTGATCAAGGGGGTCTGTGAATCCTAGAATCCTGATTAAACCCCACTTCTTAGTTCACAGTTGGTTGCATGAGCTTTGTGCGTGAAGGAATTAGGAATATTACCAAAAAATGAATGTAATCATTATATAGAAGGCAAGGCCCTAGGAGAAAAAGGCCTAGAAAATCTGGAAAACAAAAGAAACAGGATACAAGATCCCTTAACACCCAATTCAAAGATCTCTTAAAAGCTGATGTTAGGGAAATGATGATATTAAAAATATTTCTACCAGCAGGCAAGTTTTTGGTTTCCATGACTTTTTTCACACTTGGTCTATGATGGTTTCTCACCGAGCATTTTGAGTGGGACAATCCCTTGTCATATAGGCTTGTCCTGCATATTGCAGGATTTTTAGCCTCCCCATTCTTCCTCCCAAACATCCTAGTTATGTCCCTCAGTCTCTCAGGTCACCAAGAGGTGCTCCCTTGTTTTCACTTCCATAATCTACACTCCCGCCATGGGAACCAGACAATCCCATCCCTGGGCACTTACAGGTTACCTTCTGGTTTCCCTTAGGACAAGAAGGGCTCTTTCTTTCTCACTGTTGAATCTCCAGTGACTGGCACATAGTAGGTGCTCAACAAATACTTTTGAATGAAAGAATAACATCCGATATAAGACCTGCTATGAAGAAATTTTTGGAAGATTAACATTTCTAAATATTTACATCAGCCAATCCACTCTCTTAAAATCCCTGGTAGTTGGAGTCCTTAGAATTTGTGGACAACCCCAGAACATGTGGGTGGATAGAGGTAGAAACTGACACCGGTTGACACCCACCGCATGCCAGGCAGTGAGCTAGGCCCTCTGCATGTGGCCTTGCAAGGTAGTTACCAACATCCTGCTTCACAGTGAGGAAGGATCTGTGTCTGAGGTGGCACTGTGGTGACTGGCAGAGCTGGAATTTGGCTGGACTCCAGAGTCCATGTGCTTTTTGTTCCATCCCAGTGGGATTTGCTCATCAACACTCACCCTCCTTTCAGATGTTCAAGAGAAAACACATCTTCAGAGATTTCACAACAAGCTCAATTTACTTTCCAGTGATGTCCAGACAAATTCCATCTCTTCAGATTTTTGGCTGTTTAAATATAGCCGACTTAGCTCTCCCATTACCTCAGTCAAGCCTCAGGGAGTCAGAAAACAAGCAGCTCGGCAAATGCCTTCAGCCACTTCCAAATGCACACATTCCTTGACACCCAACTGATGCAACCCCAAGTGGCTTCTTTGGGCATCTGAAGAAAGATTGTTTTGTCAATCTGATTAGTCATATGGGAGGAGTGAGGGTGGGATGGAGCTGGAATTGTTAAGCTCCTCTTTTCCTTTTTAGATAGCTGGCCCGGGGGTTATTTCTGAGTCCAGATGATATGCCAGGGTAATGAAAAAGAAGCTCCCCGATTCCTCTTCTCTATCCTTCACAGGATTCATGGAAGAGGGGAGGAGGGGGAAGCCAAGCCAAGGGGTGTGGCAGCTTGAAGGCCGTTGCCGCATCAGAGCAGAGACAACTGGCTCAAGGGCTGCTGTCTGCCTGCCCCGCCCCGTCCGTCTCCTCCGCAGCCTGGTTTTGCCCCCTTTCCTTTACTACCAGCACGTCAGCGTCTACAGCGTCTACTGCGCTGTGACTTCATTTTCTCTTTTTTCCTCTCCTCAGTCACATCTTTTCTCCTTCTTCTTCTTCCTCCTCCTCTTCTTCTCCTTCTTCTTCTTTCTTGTGTCTAGAATTCTCCAATCCTTCCACTTTTTCCTTCATTTCTGCCAATCCCAGCTGTATTTCTCTTCTCACTACCTGCACAAAATGTCCCTTTCCACATCAGGTGGGGCTCTCTCTGTCCTCTCCTCTCTGAGAGTGCACACTAATCTCTTGATCACTGAGTGTTTTCCTCTTGTGTTCATCCCCACTGAAGCTTCTGGCAAGGCTGCATGAGGCCGCCACAACCGAAGCCCCCTAACTTCCACTCACCCCAATGTGGGTCCAAGCTTCTGTTCTCTTCGGGGATGGGCAAATCCACAACCCGTCTGTGTCTCCTCTTTACATTCTTGTATGGGCTTACAAGGCAAGGTGAGCATTCGATTTCGATATTCCAACAACTGAATGAGCCTCTGTTTCCATAGGCAGTACATGCTTATTTCTGAACTTGTGCAGCCCTTATAACTAGCTTCCTTGAGAGTAGGCCATTGCTATGACCCTGAGCAGGTTGCATGGAAAGCAGGGACTTAGCTTCTGCAGGCCAAGGCACACACTGAAAAAGACTGGAGTGTTTGCTACATCCTTTCATCTGGAGATAGAGGACATAATGACATTTAACTAAAGTCATACATCTTTTGTTTTGATTTTGTTTTGCTGTTCTTAAATCTGTCTGGTTTTGCTTGTTTACTGCATGCTCTGACCACTAAGCAAAAAAGTTCTGAATTGAATGAAGATCTTTTCCAGGCCCTCTCCTACAGCTCCCACAGCCCACCCCTGCCACCAGCTGAGACCCCTACATCTGTGCCACTCAGACCTGAAGGAGCAGACATGGGGCTCTTGTTCAAATGCAGATTCTGCTTCTGCAGGTGGGGCTGAGCTCCTGAGTTCAGAACTGGAGCTGATGCTCATCACACATCTTGAGCAGGTGGGAGCAGACTGTATGCAAAACAAGAACAGACTTAGCGACCTAGGTCAGCACTTCTCCATCTGTGCTGCACGTCAGCATCCCTGGGGAGTTTTTAACCATCCCAGGCTGCAGCCCAGACTACTTAAGTCAGAATCTCTGGAGAAGGAGCCCAGGCAGCAGCATTTTTAAAGCTCCCTAGAAAGAGACGATGCCCGTGTGCTGTCAAGGTTGAGGACCTTAGCTCTCAGGGTTTAAAGGAAGGGGCATTCACATCCGGCTGGAGGGAATGGGGAGGTGCTTTGAAAACAATTCATCCCTACTCAGTTCCCACCAAACCAGATGAAAACGGTGGCTTGGGTTCATCATGTGCAGAAAATGGCTTATGTGAAGCCAGTTTTGAAAACTGGGAGACTGGGGGAAAGCCAGCTCCTAAGCACGTTACAGCACGTTGAGAAGCGCTGCCTAAAGCCGTGGAGGATGGGGCAGGCAGGAGGCCGCACTGGGAGGATCCAGTCCAGTCGCCCCTTCGGCTGGTGCTTAAGAATGACCTGAGATTGAACACCGGCCCCTTAGCTGCCTCCCCTCCCCCTCCCATCAGTACCCCTCACCCCATTCTAAACGCCTCCACTCTGTCCACAGAGGCCTTCCATATTCACCTGACTCTGTTTTAGCTGAATAAGAGGCTCCAAGGACAGCGCCTGATGGGATCTGTCCCAGTTTCTGCACCCTCCCAGGGACAGGCTGACTCCCCTCTCTAATCAGTGTCGCTTTCAGAAAGCAAACATCTGTGCCGGGAAAAAAATTATCAAAGTTTGGTTGAAAAGAAAGGGCGTAGCTCAAGGGCCTTACGGACATGCCAAACAAAGCCTTTTGGAGAGGTCAAGTACAGAACTCTCTCCCTGCCACGGTGGCAGATGGGGCTACGCACCATCCCAGTTACACACGCAAAGTCCCAGCTCACACTGTGGTCCAGTTCATGAAAGGAGGCATGAGTTTGTACACACGGCATCCAAAGACCAAAAGCATAAACTATATACAGCCAGGCCCCTGGTATATGCATGGGAGGAGAGAGTCCTCCTCAGGGAAGAGTCCAGGACCCGTAGCAAGGGTGTCAGTGATGCAGAAAGAGTCCAGGTCTGAGCATGAGGAGGCAGGGTCAGCCCCAGCTCCTGTGTCAACCCCCATGTGACTTCAGGCAGCTAGCCTCACTTTGCTGGGCCTGTGAAGTGAGATGAATACACCATCCTACCTCTCTCCACACATCATGGGATCGTTTGAGGAGACAAATGCAGTTATAGTAAGGAAAGTGCTTTGTAAAGTATGAAATACTATGCGCATGAAGGCTTAAAGCAGTGCAAAATTTATAGTGTTCATAGTGTGTGCACGTGTATATGTGTGTGCAAGAGATATGTGTGTGTGAGTGTATGTATGATTGTGTGCGTGTGGCGGGGGCATGTACATGAGTGAATGTGTGGATGAGTGTGTGTGTGTGTGTGTGTGTGACTCTTGCACTGTAAAACAAATCCCAGCCACCACATGGGTCAAAGACAAGGTCAGAGCACCTCGGGGTGGTCAGGAAGGTACCGTAGTGATGACAGGGCCAGACTGTGGGCAGAATCAGGGTGGATAATGGAGAGCACCACACATGACGCAGAATCAAGCCTGAGGGGGCCGTGGGGCCAGAGGAGACCTCCTGCCCAAGCCAGGGGCACATGCTCAGGCACAGGGGGCCCAGCCCTCAGGCAGAGCCGCAGGGGAGCGAGGACAGTGGCCTCCTTCAGTGCTGCTTAAGTTTTCCCCCAACTGATGGAAGCACTTGACGCATTGTCCCCAGGCGGTCTGCAGACGTGCCCAAAGCAGCCAGCTACATCCAGAAATGTTTATCTTAAAAATTAAAATGTTTGCACGCTACTCTTTTATAAGCCATGTTTGCTTAAATATACAACAATTTCCCACCAAAAACAATTAGCATGTGGAGCAGTGTGCATATCCCGTCCAGAGGTAATGAGACACTCAGACCTGGAGCACCTGGGAAGCTTTTTGAGCCGTGGCATGACCAAGTAGTGTTTTAAGCTAATATATCCACCACCGGTGGGGAGGTGGAAAGGGATGTGAGCTGGCCTGGAGAGGGGAGGGCCTGGCCCAGAGGGAGAGAATAGACTGATGCAGACAAAGGCCCTCGAAGGGAGCTCTGACGGCCTGGTAATTGCTGCATTTGGGATGGTGAGGCAGTGGCTCAGTACATAGCCCATGGAAGGGTCATCCCACTTGAAAAGTGTCAGCTGAGAAGGGTGTGGTGCGCACCTCTGAATGTCCTTCCAGACACAAGCTAGTATCTAAGGCGGAGATCAAAGGTCTGGTCTCTTACCTCCACCTCACATAGACTCCTGAGACTTTCAGCTGAGGGCCCTGGTTAAATTCCCAGCTACAGGCCCCAGCCCTGGCCCTGAAGGAGAGGCCAGAAAGATACGGCCCCCGGCACACTGGCCACCAGCCATCTAACCCCAGACAGTCTGCTGATGGCCCAGAGGAGTTTTGCTGCCTCCTGACTCCCGTCCCACCCACCTGACCTTCTGGCCCCAGTGAGTCAGGCTCCTCTGAGCCCAAATCAAACTCATTGGGCTGGAGCTGCCAAGAAAAGCTCTGAACCACTCCTAACAAGAGGCAGCACTTGGACAACATCTTATACAACTGACCCTGAGAAAGGCACCTCTCACCTAGGCCCGGTGGCCTGCCAGGCCCCTTCCTTTCTTCCCCAGCCTATCTGTCTATTGACCAGGCCTCTCCCTGGCCTCCCTCGGGATGATCCACCAGCCCATGGGCCTCTTCTGTCCCCATTCCAGTGTCCACTGAGCCCTGCACAGCTGATTTCTCCCTTTCAGCAGCTGTCCACCAAGCTCAGGGATCCACAGAGCCCCTGGCCTAGGGACCCAGCCTGACTCAGCAAGGTCCTTCAGAGCGAAGTCCCTGCCTTTGATCCTGCTGTCACTGTGATCGTAGCAAGACGGCAGAGAGTCTGGGGGCCTTGTCTGCTGAGCCAAATCAAAGGAAGCTCAAGGGCTCTGCCCTAGAGAAAGGAAGGTTTGGACTCAATCCCTGAAGTGCTCTTATGTGGCACAGGGAGTGCGAGCATCCTGTGCCAACGTGACAGACAGAACCAGAGCCCGCGATGGGTAAAACTCAGGGGCTTGATGTCAGCTCCACAGACCCAAGGGTTTCCAGTAATCAGAGCTGTTCACAGTGAGAACAGACTGCCTCATGGGATTGTGGGACCCCAGCCAACAGTCAGAGGCACTAAAAAATGGACCTTCAAAGTTTGAAAGAGGCAAAGGATATCCCTTTCCGTCCTACGGTTGTAGAAATTTATGGAAACTCTCCCTTTCCATAATTGTATCAATTGTAAAATCTTGGGTAAAATTAATCAATTCAGTAAATATTTTGGAAAACGTACTAATCACTTTTCCTTCTCCAGAGCACTGCAACCTCAGTAACTCAGCTGGGTGGAAGATGACGTAAATGAGGCCATTTTAGATTCACTCCCCATGACAAGGTCACGGGCAGACTTAAACCCAACAAGCCACAGAGAGGGGGAGCTTCTACTGTGCACTGATTCACACCAAAAACTCAAGAAACCCTTCAAAAAAAAAAAAAAGAGGGGCTTCCCTGGTGGCGTAGTGGTTGAGAGTTCGCCTGCCGATGCAGGGGACACGGGTTCGTGCACCAGTCCGGGAAGATCCCACATGCCGCGGAGCGGCTGTGCCCGTGAGCCATGGCCACTGAGCCTGCACGTCCGGAGCCTGTGCTCCGCAACGGGAGAGACCACAGCAGTGAGAGGCCTGCGTACCGCAAAAAAAAAAAAAAAAAAAAAAAAAAAAAATACAGAAACCCCTCAATCACAGGCCCTTTCCTCTCATAACTGCAGGAATATGCCAGGGAGGGTGCAGCTTCTCCCCACTGGGCAGAGGCATGTTTTTACATTGCTACTGGAAACAGTCTTTTAGAGAAAAGAGCTAGAAGAAGAATTTCAAAATTAGTACAGTAGAGTGGAAGCCACACTTTCTGATGTTGGGAGGTGAAATGGGGTCCAAGTATATGGACTGAGAACTCACAGTCTGGCTTCTAACACCCAGCTTCGCCTTGGCTGCTGGCTGACTCCGGCTCCAGCAGGCCCACAACTGGGATTTCCTGGCACAAAACAGGTGTGTATTTTTTCAGGCATTTCCTTGGCTGGAGTGCTCGCCTGCCTCTTGCCTGCTCAGCCAAGCCCTAACAGGAAAGCCTGGGCTGGTCTCCCTGAGGCAGGGAGGTTGGGGAACTGCCCTGTGCTTCGACAGCAGTCCCTGCATCCCCCCCCACCCTGGCCCACTTTCCCTCCACACCGAGAGTCTGCTGCCTCTCTCCCTGCTTCTCTACCGCCAGAGCAGCAGCTCCGTGCCCCCTGGGATAGCCTAAGGGCACACAGTAGGTATTCAACAGGGAGCTTCTTACAAAGAGGAAGGAGGGCCCAGTCTATCTGAGAAGCCTCCTTGCGGAACGTTGAGGCCTGGCTTTTTGGAGAGATAGGAGGCTGATCCAAACAACCATTTCTGTCCACATTTCTGAGGGAGAAGAGGAGGTGCGGGCAGCCAAGGAGAACGTTCTCACGCCAAGCAGATAATTATGTGTTCTTGGAAGCAGGTTTCATGGACTGGCTCAGAACTGAACTGGGAATGGGCTCTGAGGGCTGCCGCCTTCTGACGGGACGTGGCTCGGGCAGCGATTTCACTGTCCAGTTTTAACAAGTGGCCGACGCCTTATGGAAACTTTTGAAAGGCATTCTGCTTCAGACCAGCCAGTTTGCACCTCATCTGGTTGCTTTAGCCATCTTTCCCTTCAATTTGGGAGAACACGAAGGGAGGAAAATAAAAATCACTGAGCACCTACTGTGTGCCAAGAACCAAGTCAGCAGTTGCACTGTCCTAAGAACCCGTTAAAGAGGGAGAGACAGAGGCCCATGCAGCAACTCCTGGCAGAGAAAAGAGTGAAGCTGGGCATCTCAGCTTCCACAGCCTTTACTCTTTCCAAACAGTGACCTTCTCTTTACAAGGCCATTTTTGCTGCACGTCTCGCCCCTACCCCAAAGCCAAAATTCCCCCATTTGAACAGTATAAACATTCCCATGGCAAAGGAACGCTGTGTTCCCCAGAGGAGATGCAATCACGTTGTGGGCTTATGAAATAGGACACTGGGCTGAGGGCCTGGCCCCAGGCTGGAGGGCTGCCTGCCTCCCCCCCCCCCCCCCCCGCCTCTCCCAGCTGTGCCCTGCAAGGCAGTTGGAGTAATAGAAGGAGCCCAGGGTGGGAAACTGGGTCTAATCTTGACTCTGCAGCAAGCTGGTGTCTTCCCTGGGTCTCTGCTCCCTGTAGCCGTCACAAGGCAGCAAGTTTGCTTCAGAAAGTGCAGAGAGTTAATCCACGTGAGAAACAACTCTTGCTTTGCTTTCCTGGGCCTTGATTTCTCCATCGGTAATTGGGAATATTATCTGCATACAGGAGGGACTCAAAGGAAGAGAAGATGGAGCCTTTTTGGAGACACTCTGGAGAGTATTTCCGTTGTGCAATCATTCATTCTTTCCATAATCATTAAACATATATTGAGGGTTTATTATGTGTCAGGCTTTCTGCTGAGCAATGCAAATACAGAAATCAACAAGGTAACAGGCCCTGTTCTTAAAGCGCTCATAATATGCACACACATTTTTCATCAAAAAAATATATAAATGTTTGAAGTCCCGTAGTTAGAAAACAATTCCTACTCCTGAGTATTCCTGAGCCGCATCACTATGATTTTTATCATGTTTCCTTGATTATATAATATACATCTTTCTCATATTTTAACATTTCTTAACTCAGGATGAAACCTGCAATTTTAATTGCCAGCATTTTCTTCTTTCTTGGTTATATATGAAACAATGATACATCTTACAGTTGATAACATCTTAGATTCAATGAAATATGTTTGGGGAAAAAACTTATTTTTCAACTGGATTTTTAATGTAATTCACAGCCACTGAATTTAATACACGATTTTTCCAGAACATTTCTAGTTCATTCAGATATATAGTGTCATGCAGATCGTGTGTCTAGATATCTCACTGCCTCTCACGTTTTCAACTAGGTGACTTGGAAGGAATCGTACCAACAGGCCGGGATGCTGTATCACCTCTTGGCCACCAGAGGGAGAGAGTGCATTGGGAAGGGACAGATTCTCAGGCTTGCGGGCTTTCCCTCTCCTAAACCTTTCCAGGGTGCCCCCTCCAGGGCAGTCTGAAACTCACTGAAACGCCACCTGCAAACTCAGAATAGAGGAAAGGCCCTCTTTCAGAGCCATGGCAGAACGAGAAAGAGGAGTTGGTTGGATCTGAATGATGTTTGCTGACCCATGCTAAAAATCACCCATGGTTCAAATGAGCTCTTCCTGGGAATGAGAACAAGTGCTAGACACAGCAGAGTTTTGCCTCAAAGTGCAGAGCTGGTGGGCAGGCCCACACCTTCTTAAACCATTCAACACCTGAGACCCACAGTGATTTGTAAAGTTCCCCCACTCTAGCAGTTACCTGTAGCTTTCCACCCTTCCTTCCCCCTTTTCTTCCTTCCCTCCTTCTACTTCACTGAACTACTTATTTATCGAATACCTACTATGTGCCAGGCTCTGTGCTAGGAGCTGGGATACAGCAGTATAAGGAAAAATACTGGGTCCCATGAGGACATGTGACAGGAGACCATCAGGGAACGCATCACTGATAGGTGATAATTGACACAAAGGGAAAAGTAGGAGTCACCCAGGTAAAGAATGAGGGAGAAGCCTTCCAGGCAGATGGACCAGCGTTTACAGAGACCCTGAGGTAGAAAGTGCTAGAAGGAGGCCAGTGTGGAGCCCAGTGGCTTTCCCTCTGTAGCCACTGAAGGGATTTAATCAGGAAACAGACATGAGTAGTCTTGAGTGTTAATACGACAACTCTGACTGCCTGTGGAGCACGGCTTGGAGGAGAAATTTGAGAAGAGGTAGAGGTGATCATTTGAGAGGTTATTGGAGAAGTGACAAGAAGTAATGACAACTAAGTGGTGATACTGTACATTAAGGTGTATCTTAGAGATAGAATTACTGGATTTGGAGAGTGGAAGAGAAGGGAGCATGAAGTTTGACTCCTGAGTTGTCTGAAGGAGCAGCTTGGAAGGGGGAGGGGACTTTTCCTGGGATGGGCCCCTTTGAGGGAGGAGGACAGGACTTGGGAAGGGAACATTATGAGTTGTCTCAGTGTATTAAGTTTAAGCTGCTTCTGGAACATCCACATGCAAGTATGAAGTAAAGAATTAAATCTATGAATCTAGTGCTCAAAACTGGGCTGGAAATGTTAGATTTGGGAGTTACAGGTATGTAGATGGAAGGTTAACCCATGGCAGCACGGACCAATGAGGAAAACTCTAGCTCATACTGAGATGAGACTGGGTGCAGATCCAAAACCACCTCCCAAAGAAGCAATAAAGTCAAAGTCAAGGAAGACGTAATTGAGCTGGAAGAGGCCAAGGAAGAATGGCTGAGACAGGAAGAGGAGAAGTACAGAACTACGAGGGGGCAGGCAGACTAAACTGGAAACTAAGGACGCTGGGCAGAGGTTGTTTAAAACCAAGTCCTGGCATAAGCCCTGGCCCAGTGGTGAAAGGAAAAGGAGCCCCACATAGAGGGACCGGTGCACATAGCCTCCAAGAGATCATACCAGAGCTGCTTACTGCTCCTGGGGAAGGGAAGGGGGGAGGAGCTGGAAAGGGCACTGAGGGCAGAGGGGAGAGAGGGGGCACTGCAGGCCAACTGTCAGCAATATAAGCTGCCCAGCAACTAAGAAAACAAATCTCTCTTAGACCCCCATTTTGTTGGAAGACCCAGATCCACATGTATGTATCAAGGGGAAAATATATGTACAACTAATTACCACAATAAGAGAGTACAATAGACGATATGAAAGGTAGAGAAAAAATATTTTAGTGATCAGAAAAAAAAAAGAGATCTAGTCTAACTGGGTGGTCAGGGAAATCTGCACAGCAGAAATGGACTTTCTTCTGGGCTTGGAAGAATGGGGGGATTTTGAAAGGTACAGGTCACGTGGGTTGAGGAATGGCTTCAGGCCCCTCTGGAGACTGGAGGAGTAGGTCCCTTGTGTCAGGACAGACCTCAGTCCTCCTGGGGCCTCCATCCAGCCTTGGTCAAGTCCCTGAGGCCCCATCCTGACTCACCTGTTCTTTCCCTTTCCTTTCACCAGTCACATGATCCATGAGTGACCGCCGCATGGAAGAGATGTCTGACACTCACATTCACAGCAGTCCTCTCCTGCCAGAGCCTCTTTCCAGCAGACACAAACTCTATGAGTCAGAGCTTACCAGCCCTAGCTGGCCCTCAAGCCCCCAGGATACACATCCGGCTCTGCCCCTCCTGGAAATGCCTGAAGAAAAGGTGAGGAACGTCCCTCCCAGGGTGTTTCCCAGGTGGATAGTAGGAGAAAGAGTGTAGAAAGATGCTGCCTCCCAGCACATGTGACCTAATGCCATGGAAGTGTCGCCGCTGGGGAGATTCTGCCCCCCATACGTGCTCACACCCACAAGCAGCCCTACTTGGCCTTAGATGGAAAATGTGGCTCTGTGTGCGACATGATTTTTAAGGACACGTAGAGAATGCACACACACACATACCAGTCTTCCAACCAGTCCCCAAAATCTTTCCCCTTACACCTGCACCCTTGAATTACTCTACTATCTCCAAAAGGAAGCCCTCATTCAAACACAGGCCTTCAACACTCCTTGGACCCAGAAGCACCAAGGCAGCCTGGCTAGCTACAGATTCAGTGGAAGAGAACCCAAGACTGCTTAGGTTTTTTTAACGAGATGTAATTCAGGTACCGTAAAATTCACGCCTTTCAAGTATACATTACAGTTTTTTAGCATATTTACAAAGCTGTGCAAACATCATCATTATCTAATGCCAGAATATTTTTATCACCTCAAAAAGAAAATCCATACTCATTAGCAGTCGGTCCTCATTCCATCCTCCCCCAACCCCTGGCAACCACCAATCTACTTTCTGTCCCTATGGATTTGCCTACTCTGTACATTTCATATAAATGGAATCATATAATTTGTGGCCTTTTGTGGTTGGTTTCATTCATTTAGCATAATGTTTTTGGGTTCTTTCAGTAGATCATTCCTTTTTATGGCCAAATAATATTTCATTGTATGAATATACTGTATTTTATTTATCCATCAGCTGATGGACATTTGGGTTGTTTCTGCTTTGAGGCTGTATAAGTAGTAATCCTACTATAAGCATCTGTGTAGAAGTTTTTGTGTGGACACGTTTCTATTTTTCTTGGGTATATACCTAGAAGTGGTATTTCTGGGTCATATGGTAAGTCTATGTTTAATATTTTAACAAACTGCCAAACTCTTTTTCCAAAGTGGCTGCATTAGTGTATATTCTCACCAGCAATGTGCACATCGTGCCACTACACCTCCTCATCAAAATGTGTTGTTGTCTTTTTTGTTACAGCCTAGGTGAATGTGAAATGGCATCTCATTGTGATTTTGATTAGCATTTCCCTAATGGCAAATGATGTCGAACATCTTTTCATGTTCTTACTGGCCACTTGTATATCTTCTTTGGAAAAATGTCTTTTCACACCTTTTGCCCATTTTTTAAATTGGGTTATTGGTCTTTTTATTGTGGAGTTGTAATCATTCTTTTTATATTCTTGATATTAGACCCTGTCCAGATATATAATTTGCAAATAATTTCTCCCACTCTGTAGGTTATCTTTTCACTTTCTTGATCATGTCCTAGAAGCAGAGTTTTTCATTCTGATTAAGTCCAATTTATCTATTTTTTCTTTGATTGCTTATGCTTTTGGTGTCATATGCAAGAAAACATTTTCTTATCCAAGGTCACAAAGATTTACTCCAATGTTTTAATCTAAGGGTTTTATAGTTTTAGCTCTTACATGTAAGTCTTTTATCCATTTTGAGTTCCCTTCTGTATATGGTATTAAATAGGGGTCCAATTTTAATACTTTACCAAGTGGATGTCCACTTGTCCCAGAATCATTTGTTAAAAAGATTATCCTTCCTCCACTGAATTGTCTTGATATTCCTATCAACAATCAATTGACTATAAATGTATGGGTTTGTTTCTGGACTCTCATTTCTATTGAACTGATTTATATGTTTATCCTTATGGCAATACCACACCACCTTGATCACTGTAGCTTTGCAGTAAGTTTTGAAATCAGAAAGTATGAGTTCTCCAACTTTGTTCTTCTTTTCCAAGATTGTTGTATCTATTCTGAGATCCTTAAATTTCCATATGAATTTTAGGATGCAACTTTCAATTTCTGAAAAAAAATAAAAAGGCAACTGGCATTTTGATAGGGATTGTGTTAAATCTATAGATCAATTTGGAGAATATTGTCATCTTAACAATATTAAGTCTTTCAGTCCTTGGACATAGGATATCTTTCCTTTTATTGAGTCTTTAATTTCTTTCAATGATGTTTCGTAGTTTTTAAGTGTACAGTCTTGCACCTCTTTTGTTAAATTCATTCCAAAATATTTGATTCTTTTTCATGCTGCATAAATAGAATTGTTTTCTTAATCTTATTTTTCAATTGTTCATTGCCAATGTATAAAAATAAATTTGTTTTGTATATTGGTTGTCTATCCTGCAAACTTGCTGAACTCATTCATTATCTCTAATAGTTTTTTGTAGATTCCTTAAGGATTTTATGTATAAAAGGATGTTCCATCTTCAAATAGAGATAGTTTAAATTCTTTCTTTCCAATATGGGTCCCTTTTGTCTGTTTTTTTCTTACCTAATTCCTCTGGCTAGAACTTCCAGTACAATGTTGAATAGTAGTGACAAGAGCACACATCTTTCTCTTGTTCCTGATCTTAGAGGGAAAGCATCCAGTCTTTCACCATTAAGTTTGATATTAGCTGTGGGTTTTTATTATTAGGTTGAGGAACTTCCTTTCTATTCCTAGTCTGTTGATTGTTTTTTATCAGGAAAGGTTGCTTAATTTTTCAAATGTTTTTTCTGTTTATCAAGATAACCATGTGAGTTTTTTTCTTTATTCTATTAAACAATCTGTTGATAGTTTTTATAGGTTGAAACAGTCTCAAATTCTTAGAATTCTCTTTTGGTCATAATCTTTTTTATATTCTGCTTGGATTTGTTTTGCTAGTATTTTGTTAAGGATTTTTGCATCTATATTCATAAAGCATATTGGTCTATAGTTTTCTTTCTTGTGATTACTTTGTCTGGTATTGATATCAGGATAATAGTAGCCTCATAGAATGTGTTAAGAAGTGTTCCCTTCTCTTCTACTCCTTAGAAGATATTGGTATTAATTCTTTAAACATTTGGTGCAATTCACAAGTGAAGCCACCAGGACTTGGGGTTTTGTGGGAAATTTTGGTTTGGTTTGGTTTGGTTTTTAACTAATTCAGTTGCTTTACTTTGTTATGAGTCAATTCAGATTTTCTATTTCTTCCTGAGTCAGTTTTGGTAGTTTGTGGCTTTCTAAGAATTTATACAGTTCATCTAGGTTATCTAATTTATTAGCATACAATTATTAATTTCTTTATAATCCACTTCCTTATAATTTTTTCTTTAAGGTTGGTAGTAATGCACCCTCTTTCATTTCTGATTCTAGTTATTTCAATCTGCTCTTTTTTTTCTTTGTAAAACTAGTTAAAAGTTTGTCAATTTTGATCTTTCCAAAGAACGAACTTTTCCTTCCTTCTACTTGCTTTGGATTTAATTCTCTGTTATTTTTCTAGTTTCTTAAAGTGAAAGGTTAGGTTGTTGAGATATTTCTTCTTTTTTAACATAGGTATTTATATTTACAAATTTCACTCTACTCAGTGATTTAGCTGCATCCCATAAGTTTTGGTGTGTTGTGGTTTTGTTTTCATTCATCTCAATGAATGAAATATTTTCCAATTTCTCTTCTGATTTCCTCTCTGATCCATGGATTATTTAGGAGTGTGTTGTTTAATTTCCACATATTTTCCAAATATCCTTCTATGTTTGATTTCTGATTTCACTCCATTGTGACCAGAGAACATATTGTGAATGATTTCAATCCCTTTACTGATATTTTTATCAGTAAAAATGTTTCACTTATTTATGGCCTAGTATGGTCTATATTGGAGAAGGTTCCATGTGCACTATAAAAGGTATATTCTGCTATTGCTGGGTGAAGTGTTCTATAGATATGTATTAGGTCTAGTTAGTTTATAGTGTTGTTCAAGTCTTCTATTTCCTTGATCTTCTGTCTAGTTATTCTATCCATTTTTTCAAGTGGAGTATAGAAGTCTCCAATTATTATTATTGAGTTGACTTTTCCTCCCTTCAATTCTGCCAACTTCTGCTTCATGTATTTTGGGGCTTTGTTAGGCATGTTAGTGTTTATAATTCTTATATCTTCTTCATAGATTGATCCTTTTATCATTAAAATTGTTTTTCTTACTCTCTAGTAACAATTTTTGTCTTAGCAAAAGGTTTATTTTGCTGATCTTAGTATAGTCACTCCAGCTTTTTTTTTTGGTAACGGTTTGCACAATATTATCTTTTTCCATCCTTACAATCTATTTACATATTTGAATATAAATTGTGTCTCTTGTAGACAATATATAGTTGTATAACTTTTTAAATTCCATTCTGCCAATCTCTGTCTTTTAATTGAATTGTGAATCCATTTATATTTAATTTAGTTACTGATAAGGTAGGATTTATGCCTGCCATTTTGCTATTTGTTTTCTATGTCTTTTTTCTGTTTCTCTATTATTTCACTATGCCATCTTTTGTCTTAAACAGATATTTTCTAGTGTATCATTTTAATTCTTCTGTCATTGTTTTCTATATGTTTCTAGTTATTTTCTGAGTAGTTGCCCTGGATATTACAACTAAACATCTTAATTTATAACATTCTAGCTTGGATTAAAACCAACTTAATTACAATATTATCCAAAAGCTGTGTTCCTATGTAGCTCTATCCCCACCTCCTTTGTGCTGTTACTGTCATACAAATTATATCTTTATACACTGTATGCCCACCAACACAGACTTACAATTATTTTATGAAGTTGTCTTTACATCAGAAGGGGAAGAAGAGAATTACCAAAAATACATTTATACTGTCTATTGTATTTACCTATGTAGTTACCTTTACCAATGCTCTTTATTTCTTCTTGAGATACTAGTGTCCTTCTTAATGTCCTTTCATATCAGCCTGAAGGACTCATTTTAATATTTCTCATAGGCAGGTCTACTAGCAATAAATTCTCTCAGTTTTCATTTATCTCAGAATGTGTTAATTTCTCCTTCATTTTTAAAAATCTGTTTTGCTGAATATAGAATTCTTGATTGACAGTCTTTCTTTCAGCACTTTCAATATGTCATTCCACTGCCTTCAGACTTCCATGGTTTCTGAAATTGGGTGTTAATTCTATCGAGGATTTCTTGTACGTAATGACTTGATTCACTCTTGCTGCTTTCAAGAGTCTATACAAAATTACTCTTGTCTTTGACTTTTCATAGTTTATGATATGTCTAGGTGAAGATCTCTTTGAGTTTATCCTACTGGAAGTTTGTTGAGCTACTTTGATGTGTCTATTACTGATTTTCATCAAATTTGGGAAGTTGTCCAATATTCCTGCCCCTTTCTCTCTCCTTCCCTTCTGGAATGCCCATTATGCATATGGTGGTACACTTGATGGGTCCCACAGGTCTCTGAGGCTATGTTCATTTTTCATCTTTCTGTTTTCTTTCTGTTCCTCAGATTGGATAATCTCAATTGACTTGCCTTTAGGTTTTCTGATTCTTTCTTTTTTGTTGTTTTTTTTGTTGTTTTTTTTTGCGGTACGCAGGCCTCTCACTGTTGTAGTCTCTCCCGTTGTGGAGCACAGGCTCCGGACGCGCAGGCTCAGCAGCCATGGCTCACGGGCCCAGCTGCTCCGCGGCATGTGGGATCTTCCTGGACCGGGGCACGAACCCATGTCCCCTGCATCGGCAGGCGGACTCTCAACCACTGCTCCACCAGGGAAGCCCTGATTCTTTCTTCTAAGTGCTCCAAGCTGCTGTTGAGCTCCTCTAACAAATTTTTCATTTCCATTTTTATACCTTTCAACTTCAGGATTTCTATTTGTTTCTTTTTTATAATTTCCTCTTTATTGATAATCTCTATTTAGTGAGATTGTTCTCATATTTCTCATACTCTCCTTTAGTTTTTAAACATGGTTTTCTTTTGTTCCCTGATGATATTTTAAGGTGATTTTAAATCTTTGTTTAATAAGTCTGGCCTTCCTCAGGGACAGTTCCTATTGATTGCTTTATTTCCCTTGTCTCATACTTTCTCGTTTCTTTGCATGTCTCATAATTGTTTGTTAAAAAACTGGATGTCTTAAATAATGTGACAACTCTGAAAATCAGATTCTTCCCTCTCCCCAGGTTTTGTCGTTGCTGGCTTGTTTGTTTAATGGCTTGTCTGGACTAGTTCTGGAAAGTCTTTATTTTTTTGTCATTTGTAGCCACTGAAATCTCTGCTCAGTCAGCTTAAAGTTTAGCTAATTATTGGCCAGAGATTTCCTTAAATGCCTGGGATCAGTAAGCTTCTCAGTCTTTGCCAAGGAGAGCTGTCTGTGTGTTGGGGCATCTTCAACACTCACCTAGGCAGTTTTCAACTCCACCTAGCCTTTAATTTCTGCTTTCATAGAGATTCAAACTAAGCCAGAGGTGAGAGCTTAGGGCATTCTCAGGTCTTTCTTGAGCATACATACTGTCCTGGGCATGTGCAAGCCCTACACATGCATGAGGTGTTCTAGATTCACAGCAATATGCCCAAGGCTTTTAAAGCCCCCTTTGGATGTCTCATTCCCCAGTTTTTCCTTTTAAGCTTTTTGATGAGCTTCTTGTTTTCCTCAATTGTTATCCACCACCTCCAGCACATTTTTTTCCAATGTTCTCATTGCCTTAATGGAGGAGAGAATTTGAGGAGGTCCTTACTTCACCATTTCTACTGACATCTTCAAGACATTTAAGTTTTGATGCAGTGATGAGGTTAGAGAAAGCTGTAGACCATCAGTATACAATAGTAACGTAATATGAGCCACACATGTAAGTTTAAATTTATATTAACTACATTTTAAAAAGTAAAAAGAAAAAGAAGCAGGTGAAATTAATTTATTTTTTATTTAAGTATGGTTGATTTACAATGTTGTGTTAGTTTCAGATATACAGCATAGTGATTCTGTTATATATATAACTATATATATATTATTGTTCAGTTTTATATATATATATACATATATATATATATGTATATATATATATGTTCTTTTTCAGATTCTTTTCCCTTATAGGTTATTACAAAATATTGAGTGTAGTTCTCTGTGCTATATAGTAGGTCCTTGTTGGTTATCTATTTTATACATAGTAATGTATATATGTTAATCCAAACTAACCATCCCTCCCCCTACTTCCCCCTTGGTAACCGTAAGTCTATTTTCTAAGTCTATGAGTCTATTTCTGTTTTGTATATAAGTTCCTTTGCATTATTTTTTCTTTCGATTCCACATATGAGCAATATCATATTTTGTCTCTCTCTGACTGACTTACCTCATCTAGTATGATAATCTCAAGGTCCATCCATGTTGCTGCAATTGGTATTATTTCATTCTTTCTTATGGCTGAGTAATATTCCATTGTATAAATATACCACATCTTCTTTGTCTATTCATCTGTTGATGGACACTTAGGTTGCTTCCATGTCTTGGCTATTGTAAATAGTGCTGCAATGAACATTGGGGTGCATGTATCTTTTTGAATTATGCTTTTCCCCGTATATATGCCTAGGATTGGGATTGAAGGATCATATGGCAGCTCTATTTTTAGTTTTTTCAGGAACCTCCATGCTGTTCTCCATAGTGGCTGCACCAATTTACATTCCCACCAACAGTGTATGAGGGCTCCCTTTTCTCAACACCCTCTCCAACATTTATTATTTGTAGACTTTTTGATGATGGCCATTCTGACTGGTATGAGGTGATACCTCATTGTAGTTTTCATTTGCATTTCTCTTATAATTAGTGATGTTGAGCATATTTTATGTACCTTTTGGCTATCTGTATTAATCAGGTGAAATTAATTTTAATAATATATTTTATTTAGCCTAATATATATAAATACATCTATTATTATTTTAATATTTAATCAATATAATGTATCACTGAGATCTTTTACACATTCTTTTTTCATACTAAACCTTCAAAACCTACTTCGAGCACATCTCAGTTCAGATTAGCCACATTTTAAGTGCCAAGAGCCATATGGATACTATATTGGAAAGCACAGTTTTAGAGCAAGGAGTCCTGACCCAGGCATCCATAGACAAGATTGACGGGGGTATGAACTTGGATGGAAAAACTAATTTATCTTTATTTTCACTAACCTCCAATGAACTTTAGCATTTACTTCAATTATAAATATAAGCAAAGAACAACAGCCGTATTAGTAGTACCTGAGATTTTTGTCATTGTCACATGATTGGGTTCCCCGAGAAAGCTGACTCTGAGATGGAGAGTTGGATGTAAGAAGTTTACTGGAGTGTATCCTTGGGGTCAATACTTGTAGAGAAGTAAAGGCAGCAGAATTAGGCAGAAGTTGGGCTGTGATGCAGTCACAATAAAGGCCTCAGGTGAGCCTACGGTGAGTTCTGGAGCTAGAATGGCCCTATAGAGTTGTCCTGAGTTGTTATCCCCCATAGTCACTCATCAATGCTTTAAAATTGTAATTGGTGCCCCTATATGCATAACAGGTTTTTTTTAATACTGTGATAACTGCATTTCAATATAATTGGTTTTCATTGCAATCTTATTTATTTTATTCATTTACAAACATTCTGGAAGGAAGCCCACAGGCCTACCAAACTGCCAAAGGGGATCCATGGCACAAAAAGTTAAGAACCCTGCTATGAGGAACGTGTAGAAGTCCTGGGAAGAGCAGGCCTGCGTGGGGCACTCTAGACAGCATTGCACAATGGACATTTATTTGTCTCATGATCCTCTACCTTTATCAAAAAATCTGACAATCTTCCCTACCCACAAATGCCCCTGCTCTCAAAAAGCTATATTATTTGATGTTTTGTCATGGCTTCTCCTTGAAGGATCTTCGGTCATCCAGCGAAGAAAGCCACATTGTGAAGATTGAAAAACCCAATGAAAAGGGTAGAAGAAGAGAAAGTGGGGCAGCCCCTCAGGGCTCTTTGGGCCAAGGGGGCATCAGCCTCTTTCAAGCTGTGGGCTACCTCACAGGCGAGATGAAGGAATGCAGGAACTGGCTGAAAGGTAGGCCAATGGCCAGGGCAGAAGCAGCCAGGCCAGGCCAGAGAGCCAGCCCTCCCTCTGGCTTGGACTAAGGAAGCTGCTCCCACACTCATCAATGGCAGGGCCCCCACATTTGAGGTCCTCCAGCTCAGGGCTGGCTCTGGGTGGCCGTAATGTACCCTACTACCTGAATTCCCATGGTTTCAAAATTCAGTGCATTCCACTGATTTTAGTTCTTTGCAAATTCTTCACTCCTACATGGAACAGATATAGGACAACCACATTAGCAACGTAGAAGCCATTTTCAAACAAACTGAATGGTCATTCCTTCACTTATTCCACAGTCATTTTCTATGTGCCAAGAAAATATTGGCCTCAGCCTCCCCAATGTTCCAGATTCTTCCCTTTTAACATCATTCTTCTCCTAGTTTCCCTAAACTAAATGTTGCAACAAATATACCTAACCTACCCTCCCCCACTTGCCCCCCACTTGTATATATTGTCCTGGAAACCAAACCAGAGAATGAGACAGAATGCATGTCAATACTCAATGTCAATACATAACTCAATGCTGATTTCACAGCTGGGCTAAAATCATTTCTTTCCAAGCCTTTTTTTCTCCAGACTGTATTCTTTGCTGCTCAGATACCAGCCCTCAACTGAGTCATACAGTTCTACACAAAAAGAGTTTCCTTCCCTCCCCACCTCTTCCTTTGGACCAATAAATTTCCCTTGGAATGTTCCTGGGGCTTCCTTACCAACCAAGGCGATGGCTGGAATAGCGTTAAATTGGTCTCAGCATGGTGCCTCAGTCTGTATGGCAAAACTGACACCACTGTGGACTGATTGTCAGGCCACGCAGAGATTCCGGCTGGGCGCCAGACTGAATGAGGGAAAATGTCCTGGCTAGTGCATCCCTGTCTGCCTTGGTTGCCTCGCCAACCAGTGGTCCAGCAGGGAAGCACAGGCTGATCCCTGCTGATGACTCTGCTTATCTCTTTCAGATAAGCCCCTGGCCTTCCAGTTCACAGACTGGGTTCTGAGGGGGGCCGCTCAGGTGATGTTCGTCAACAACCCTCTCAGCGGGCTCATCATCTTCATAGGGCTCCTGATCCAGAATCCCTGGTGGACAATTGCTGGGGGTCTGGGGACAGTGGTGTCAACTTTAACTGCCCTTGTCTTGAGCCAGGACAGGTGAGTTCCTCTCTCTGAGGGTCTTGGGTTCTTGGGATAGACAGGTGGAGAAGTGTTTACTTGAGTGACCTTATCCTAGTATCAGCCAACCACAGTCTCCTGAGTATCAGCTTTAAACATGTCACTGGAGTTCTTTACACAGTTAAACTTCTCCTAAGTTCACAACAAGTGACAGTACCAGGCTCCATCTGACTGTAGAGACTTCTGGAAACACTCCCTCAAAGGCAGGTGCAGAGGAACACTTAAGCTGCTCTTCCTTCATGGAGCCTACAATCTAGTTGAGGGAGATAAGACTAACAGATAAGAAAAGTCTCAGAATAATACAAGACAGTATATACTGGAGAGCTCAGAGAAGGCAGACCTCATTAAGTGTTGGGAAGTTTAGAGAGGGCAGCCTTGATCTAGTAACATTGATGTAGGAGAGAGGAAGGCGAGAGGAGAGGGCAGTGAGGGCGTGGGGGGGTGGCATGGAGAAGGGAACAACAGGAGCTGAAAGGGGGCAGGTTGGGTCGGGGGGTGGGGGTCAGCTCTGCACCGGTGGTCACAAAGCCCAGTAACAACAACAAGCGCATTTTAGAGAACGGGACCATTTCCTCAGACTTTGCCATATGTTATTCCAATGGTTCCCAAACTTTCCTGATGGCCAGGAACACCTGGACTGATTGTTAAGAAATGTAGTTTCTTAGCACCGCCCCAGTCCCCCTCCCTCCCAGAGATATTCCCATTCAGTGGATCTGGAGGTGGGCGGTGTTTTAAACAAGATTCTCCTGGGTAGTTCTGATGATCAGAGAGGTCTGGGAATGCCCAGAGTCTCAGGTTTTTTTAAATTTGGCAGTCACCACTTCATTTGTAGATCATGAATTTTTAAAAACAGGATTTTTTAAATTAAAATAGTACAGTAAAATAAAACAGATTAGAGTAATCCATATGTAGTAAAGGTAAATATTATTTTGTGAAATTTTTGTTTCAATCATGTTGGGTGTGTGTGGGGGTGGTGAGAGAGAGAGAGAAACTGGGCCATACTATAAAATATGAACACATTCCTTCCTTACCATGGGGTACTGTAAAAATATTGAAAAACACTGTCGTGCCTTGTTACCTGTGATTCTTCCTGCCACTTCACAAGGCAGACAGTGAAGGTAAGAGGGTCCACATTTTGCAAGTGAGAGAAAGAAGGCTAGGAGGAGTAAGGTGCTCACGGAAGGAGCCACAGCCAGTGGATGGCAGGGTTCAGGCTTGGACATGTGACCTGCGTCTTCTAGGCTGGAGGTCAGTGCTCTCCCTGGCACGTGGACAGAGTGGACGGCAGATCCGGGGGCCCCTGGTGACCCCAGAGCCTGGGGAGTGATCCGAGTTGCTTGTGTTATAACCAACGCTGCACTCCTCCAGCCCCCCTGACATTCCAGCTCCACCAAGGCACAGGCGTGGGTTGACTTGTCTCCCATGAGAAGTGTCAGTGCCCCTCTAAGGTGGCCTTGGGGGACCACGCCAATTCTAGCTGGGAGACCATACGAGATCAGATGAATAAGAGGCTGAATTCTTTGGGGTGTAGGTCTGGTAGGTGACAGAAGAAATGGGCTCCAGCCAAGATTTGTGTCTCTGTTTCAAGCAGTGGGTTCCCTATTCCTTGCTGCCACTCACCTACAGCCTCACGGAGAGCTGGCATAGAAATGGCCTCCAACAGGATCAGCTCTTGTCCTACTGTTCCATCACTGTTCGCCAAAACTGCGCTGAGGTGAACTCCATCCAGCCCACCTACAGGTCACCTTCAAGAAGCCTGTGTCCCTTCCTGCTCTGACAGTCTAATTCGCCAACTTCCCTCCTGACCATAATCCACTGGAAAACTTGCCAAGCCATTCAAAGAGCTGCTCCATGGACTCTTTCTTTGCTCCCAGTTTTATGAGGGAAACACACACACATTCCCTGCCTAATCTTCCCAAATATCTTGATTAAGAATCTAAGACAAGTGTGCATTAGCTAAAGACCCAGTCCCTCAGCTTGGTTTCCAAAGCCTTCTCTGATGGGTCCCACCCAACCTACCATGTAGCATCACACTCTTCCCAACTGAGCACTTTTGCTTCAGCCTAACTAATCCTACCCTTCCTTCAAATCCCTCCTCCGCCAGGGAGCCACCCCTGACTACCCCAGTGCTCTCTGAACCTTCCTTTCTCTCTGAAAAACCACACACACACACACCCTTTCCCCGTGACACACCTCAGGTTTCTCTTAGATTTCCCTCTATATAAAGCAGTCTAGACTCCCCTGAGAAGCAAAGGGGAGCTTAGACACAAAGTGCATTATTTAATTCTAGATCAGTAAGGGTAATCAAGGTGTGTGTGTGTGTGTGTGTGTGTGTGTGTGTGTGTGTGTGTGATCTAGAAATGTGCCGGCAGCTGTGTGACTACCCTATATTCATTGACTAAGCTGACTTTTTTCTGTGAGCAGCAGGAGGAACAGACCCAGTAAGTGCCAACAAATTCACACGGTACCTCTGTTTTCAACCCCAGGACCACCATCGCCTCGGGTCTCCATGGGTACAATGGGATGCTGGTGGGAATGCTGATAGCTGTGTTCTCCGAGAAGTTAGACTATTACTGGTGGCTTCTGCTTCCTGTGACCTTCACAGCCATGTCCTGGTGAGGCACCTCCTTCTTTCCACTCTCGGACCTACAGGGCCCCAAGGTGCTGTGTCTGACAATGTTGTGGGGCCCAGTGTCTTCATAGTCAACCTGGTTTGTCTCTATCTTGCAAGAGTCCCTGAGTTGAGTTGCAACAGAAGAGGATCATTTTGAGTTTGGAATAACACGGACCTTTCAAAGAGCAAATGTTACATTTTTTTTTTTTTTGCGGTACGCAGGCCTCTCACTGTTGTGGCCTCTCCTGTTGCGGAGCACAGGCTCCGGACGCGCAGGCTCAGTGGCCATGGCTCACGGGCCCAGCCGCTCCACAGCATGTGGGATCTTCCCGGACTGGGGCACGAACCCGTGTCCCCTGCATCAGCAGGCGGACGTTCAACCACTGCGCCACCAGGGAAGATTTTTTTTTTTTTTTTTTTTTTACTGCTACATTTTTTTTTTTTTTTAAACTGTGCTGACAACCTCCTCTGAATGATAGGCTTAGTAATAAAGGTTAACATTTACTGAGTATTTTCTACATGCCAGGCACAGTGCTAGGCAAGGGAGGACTATTACTGTCCCCAATTTACAGAAGGGAAGGCTAAGGCATGCAGAGGCTATGCAACCTGCCCCAGATGATGAACCCAGAGTCTGCACTATTCAACTCCAGCCTACATGGGAATCGTCTATCCCATGGCCTAACCAAGACCCAAAAGCTGAAACTCACTTGTGATAGAATCAAAGAGCTTTCTTGAAACAAAATGTCTATATTTAAAGCATAGAATCTTTGAACAAGAAGCATCAGTTGAGGTCTTGCTGTGCATTTGCCTCATTTTTCAGAAGGAATAAAAGTCAAGATGAAGGTGTTAGCAACAAATAGGCCTCTTACATATGTAATGTTCAGCTCACTTGAACCTACAGTGGTTCCTATAGCGTTCCTGTAGGTTCCTATAGGTTCCCAACCTATAGCGTCAAGGGGTCTGGTCGCACCCACTGTCACATGGTAGCAGGAAGCCTGAGGGGAGCCCATGTCCCCCAACCCCCTGAACTCTACCACTCTCTGACATGTCGACTGATTTTTAACATCTTTCTTTGGTTTCAAAGTCTGGAGTTACTAAAAACAGTTAGTTTAATTTAGTTTAAGTGCTGTTCCATTACTTTTTAGGAGTGTTTGCAAATAAATTACTACATTAAGCATTCTGGGCAATTTACATTTCTTCTTAGGATTTCTTCGTTAATCTATCAAGACAAAATGCTAACACAGTCATTTCTGTGGGGATTTCCTTAATGTCCCCCACACGCCACGCCTGAGGAGGAGGAGAACTTGTCTTCATTTGCATACATTTGGTTTATAACTACATAGATTAAGCCCCTCAGACACAGTGCACTGGGTGGCAGTGTGTCTGCCGTGCCCCCATCCCCACCCTCACTTCCCAATTTAAAGTGAAAAAAAAAAAAAAAGAAAAAAACATTGGGCCCCTACGCTGGCTGAGCTCTGTGCTACTATCCGGGCACTTCATGAATCCACTCACACAATCCTGGAAACCCAATCCACAGCGTAGGTACTAAGTAGTGCTGGAGTTATCCAACAAACAAAAATTTGCTGAGGGCCTGCTACGTGCAGAGACTATTCTAGATGTCGGGGAGAGCTGTGAGCAAGAGAAAGTCTCCATCCTCTGGGAGCTGACATTCTTCTTGGCAAAGATAGAAATAAACTCATCAATTGTTCAGTAAAATGATCGTTTCAAGATATGATATGTGCTTTGAGGAAAGCAAAATGGAGCAAATGGGACAAAGAGTGATCCCAGACTTGGGTGGTCAGGGAAGACCACTTGGAAGAGGAGACATCTGAACTGTCACCTAAATAAGAAAGTACCTGCCATCTGAAGATCTGGGTGAAGTATATTGCAGGCAGAACCAGTGGCATATGCAAAGACACCTACTGGAGAAGTATGATGTGTTCAAGAAACAAGACCAGAGGGGCTGAAGCCCAGTGAATGAAGGAGGGGTGGCAGGAGGTGAGGGCAGAAGTAGATGATGGCCAAGGCCCATACACCTTGTGGATCTAGTAAGCCTTTCTTTTAATTGAAATACACTTGCTGTACAACGTTATATAAGTTATAGGTGTATAATATAGTGATTCACAGTTTTTAAAGATTACACTCCATTTATAGTTATTATAAGATTGGTTATATTCCCCGTATTGTACAATATATCCTTGTAGCTTATTTTGTACCTAATAGTTTGTACTGCTCCAGTAAGCCTCTTGAGTTTTACAACTGTGATGAGAAGCAGTTAAAGGGTTTTAAGCAGAGGAGTGACAGGATGTGGTTTAAATTTAAACAAATCACTCTGCTGGTAGTGTGGAGAATGGATTTTAGCTGGAGTGGGAGTGGATGCTAGAAGCATAGTTAGGTCTGCTGCAATAACCCACAGAGGACAGGAATGCTTTAACCAGGGTGATGTCCATGAAGGTGAAGAGAAGTGGTTGGGCTTGGGGTATATTTTAAGGAAGGTAGTTGGCAGGACTTTCTGGGAGGCTGTGGAGTTTGGGGGTGGGGGTGAAGGAAGACTCGGTGCACTCCTATAATTTGCCTGAGCACCTGGGTTGATGGAGGAGACGGAAAGAAAAACCAGTTGATGGTGAGGGACAGGACACACGTCAAGAGTTCTGTCTGGACATATTAAACTTCAGCATTCTGAGTAGAGATGCTGAGAAAGAAATTGGATGTGCAAATCTGGAACTTAGTGATTTGGTCAAGATTAGGAAGGCAGAAGCATATGGAAGATATTTCATCCTTGAAACTAAAGGTTATCACCCAGGAGGAGAGGATTCCAAAAGAGAAGATCCAAGACAGAGCTGTAGGATCTTCCAAGATTTAGATGCCTGGCAGAAGAGTGGAAGAACAACTGAAGGGGACTTGAGAAGGATAAGCTAGAGAAGCAACTAAGTGCAGTGTCGTGGTAGCCCTGACAGAAAGTGTTTCGATCCAGGCGGAGGATCCAACTGTCAAATGAAAGGGGCAGAGAATGACCACGGCAAGAGAGATGTCATCGGTGAACTGGACAAAAGCCATTTCTGTGGTGTGGGGAGAACATCCACCTGACTGGAGTGGGTTTAGGAAAGAATGGGAGTAGAAAAATTGGGGACAACAAAGATAGACAAGTTTTGAAGAGTATTGTTGTGCAGGGGGCAGAGAAAAGGGGCAATATTTGGAGCAGAAATAAGAAAGGGGGAGGATTTTTAAGGTAGAACGTACTAGAACACATTATGTATTTATGAGAGTGACCTGGAGAAAAAGGAGAGGTTGAAGCTGCAGGAGAGAAAGGAGAGAATTGCCAAGAATGAAGTCTTTGAGAGACTGGATCCCAAAGTACAAGGAAAAGAATTGGCCTGATAAGGGAGCAAGGACATTTCCATTATACGAAAAAGGCAGAGAGGAAGAGTATGTGAGAACAAAGCAGTCGGAGTATGAATCTTATGGTCGGGAAAATGAAGCATTTCTCATCTTGTCATTTCTGTTTTCTTAGTGGCGTAAAGCAAGGTGGTTAGCTGAAACTAAAGGGAAGCAGAAAGTGAAGAACTGAGAAAGGAGAAAATGCAAAATTGTTGTCTCAGCAAGTTGGAGAGTTAATTTGCTAGGGACGTATAGTAGGGATTTCAGGCAGTCTTAAATGCCCAATTGAGATTCATCGTACTTAATTAAAAGTGAGCCAATCAACTGCATCACATGAGTTCAAGTTTTGTCCTGCAGCTCACTGCTTGTGGGAGATGTAGAGTGTCGGGTGCCAGGTGGATGGCCCTTTCAGAGGAAACTGAGGCTAAGGAAGGTTAATTTCCTAACGCAGCTCACTCAGCCTGTAAGTGTAGGAGTTAGGATTTGCACCTCGTTCCATCTTTCTCCAGAATCCACTCTCTCCCCAAGGAAGACACCAGGAAGACAGAGGACACAGTCAACTGAAGGTTTCATTTTCACATGGTGGCTCCTAGCATAATTCCAAGTACTTCAGCTGAATTGCTATATTCGTAGCAGCCTCCTCTTAGAAGGTTATCTAAAGCATACAGTCTAAATGTTATCACAGCCCACGATACGTTGTGATGTACATTGTAATGATCCAAAGGCAATACATGACATTTTGTAAGGATAAGATTTTGTTTAGTTTTCTTGGTTTAAGAAACAAGGAAATATATAAATTATTTTATAACATTTTCTATTGAAAACAAGTTATAAGACTTTTAAGTTTTGTTTCCCAAAGATGTAGACTTATATTGAACACCTTATTTCCAGTCCCAGGTAAATGGACCACTCGAGTCTCAAGGGAGCCAGGAATGGCTGTGCCAAGGAGAGGGGATACAGAGCTGACTAGACAGTATAGACTGAAGGATGAGCACAGCGATTAATCCTTTGTCCCTTCCATCTCCAGCCCTGTCTTTTCTAGTGCCTTGAGTTCCATCTTCAGCAAGTGGGACCTCCCGGTCTTCACACTGCCCTTCAACATCACAGTGACCCTGTACTTGGCGGCCACGGGCCACTACAACCTCTTCTTCCCCACGACGCTGGTGGAGCCCGTGTCTTCAGTGCCGAACATCACCTGGTCAGAGATTGAGATGTCTTTGGTAAGTCACCAGTGGCAGGTGTGTGGGGCCTTGTTTCCACTGCAGACCGTCTCACTCACCACTTTGTGGATTACTCAGGCTCTCATCTTCTCTAGATGCACCTCCAGCAGATGATGGGTCTTAGCAGAGAGGAGGGCAGGAAACGGTCACTGCCACCTCCATATGTTCTTTCAATAAACCCCTACTGAGGACCTTATCAGACACTGGGAATACATGGAGAACAAAACATCATCCCTGCCTTCATGACGCCTACACTCTGCACAGGGAAACAGATAATAAACAAGTTTACAGATAAAGGTTAAGTTGACAAGACAGAACGGTGGGATTAAGGGGAAAATATTAAATAAAACAGATAGTTGGGTGAAGGGTCAGGACACTAAAATAATGTTTAAAATTAAGATTTTAAAGATATTATCAATAGAAGATGGGGTTAAATTTTTGTTTATTTTCCATATCAGCGGTTCTCAAGCAGGAGTGATTTTTGCCCTCCTGGGGAAGGCAAATGTCTGCAGAAATGTTATAATTATCAAGACTGGGGAGAAAGGGTGCCACTGGCATCCAGCGGGTAGAGGCGAGGGATGCTGCTAGATATCCCACAATGCACAGGTCAGCCCCTGTCCCACAGCAAAGAATTAACCAGCCCAAAATTTCAGCAATTCCAAAGTTGAGAAACCCTGCTTTATATTCTATCACACATGTACATATTCATTTATTCTACTGATCTCTAGACATCAGAGATCAAGGGATATAATAAAAACCTAACATAAGATTAGATATATAGAATCGTAAAATTTTGCCTTTGTTAATGAATATAGAGATAGCTAACAGCTTACACTAAAGCAAGTTTATTATGTATCAGACACTGTTCCAAGCCCTTAGCTTACTAACTCATTTAACCCTCATCATAACCCAATGCTGTAAGTTCTATCATCATCCCCTTTCACAGACGGGAAAACCAAGGCACAGAGAGGGTTAGATCCCTGAGGTCAAACTGTAGCTAGTGCCTCAAATATTGTTCACAAAATCTGATTTCTGAGCCCTCCCCCCGCAGCCAAGTCCTTTGTCTAGATGTGCTTAAACCTCTGGGTGGCCCTGGTGCCGGGCAGACACCAGGTGGGGTGGACAGCACAGGCCCTGCAGCGTCAGCCAAACTCCGAGCCTGAACCTGTCAGAAAAGGAAAGGCTCCCCTGCCCCTCATGGCAAACACTGCTGCCAGCAATGCCAAACCTTTTTCAAGCTTTTGTCTTTTTAAAAGGTTTACCTGAGGCTGAGGTTAGAATGGGATCAGAGGCAGGATTAGGGCCTAAATTCAAGACAATGGAAAAGACAGGAAAAGACAGAGCCCTGCATTTAAGCAAAAGCCCACCCTCTCAAATGGAAAACTGCTGGGGTCAGAGCAGGGACAAAACTAATTTTGAATCATCAATGATCAGCCATCTGGCGACTGGACACACACGGCCTCAGGGGCACAACCCGCTATCCCTGAGCCCTAGGTGTGAGTCTGAGTGACAGCCACAGGGACATGTGGCACTGCCAGAGAGAAAGGGCCACCAAGCCCCCCACCCACCCTGCACGGTGAGGCTGTACTGTCCTGTGCTGAGGGAACCAGAGTGGAGACAGCCATACAGAAGAGGTACCTCTTGTTCATCTTCAAAACAAACAAAGTGGTAGGAGCCAAATCCAGATACCCTGAGGCCCAAGCACACCCTCTGAATTCCCCACCACCACCACTCTGACCACTGGCTCCTTTTCTTCTGCACATCCAGATCTGAGTTTTGAAGAATCAATGCCATTTCCCTCTTTCTCTTCAAAACAATGAGGGGAGTGACTTCTGTTTTGTTTAACCAGCTTGTTGTTGTTACACAAGGATTATCCGGAGTACATAGGAGGCCGGTCCTTAGTAAATTTCCACCGCACACCTGACTGCACTGCGCACCAGAGTATTGGCTGTGGCCCGGAGCACAGCTTGGAGGGACCAGGGCCACCATTCGCCAGGCTGAAATTTGGAAACCGGCAGAGCTTCATTCTAAACGCAGGCTTCACTCCAAAGCAGCTCGTCCCCTCATTCTTCTCATTCTTGCCTGCTTGGGCTTTAAACCTGGGTCCCCAGTTGGGAAGGTGGGAGTCGGATTCCCCGCAGCATCCTGCATTCCTCAGATGTAGGGAAGTCATGGAATATTTACTGAGTAGATTTCCAACCTGTTCCCACTCTGAAGCTGAGCTCCCTGGACTGGTACAAGGGTTTTCAGGGTTTCTTTAAATAAGATGGGGCCCCCACCCTGTGATTCCTTGCAGAAGTCTATAGACTCTGGCCCAAACAGTGCTTGGTGATTAAAAGGCCACCCATTCGGAGACAAGAATGGACATAGTTTAAAAGCTCTCTGGGACTCCTCAAATTCTCTAAAGAAATCATACTGACTCCAGAATTAAGTCAAGTTGTTAAAAAGAACAAAATTTCACCAAAGGGAGAAATGCAATGCACTCCCAACATCTACAGTAGATTGTCTGTAGCTAATCCATTGGTCCCCAAGCTCTGTTGTACATTAGAGTCACCAGAGGCCCCAGCCCTGCCTCCTGACCCCCCACACCAGTTAAAACAGAATGTCTGGGGAGGGGCCAGACATCAACATTTTTTTAAAAGACCTTTAGGTGATTCCAATGTACACAAAGTTTGGAAACCACTGAGCTAACCAACACATATTTATTAAGCACCTATTATGGGCCCAGGTAAAGGAGGCCTGTCCTCAAACAGGTCATGTGAGCTGGTAATGGAGAAAGGAGTTGGCAGAACCTTAAAGCTGGAAGATAGTCGGCTAGGACAGCCTCCCCATCTTACGGAGGAGGCCACCAGAGCCCAGATTAGGAGGCGACATGCCAGCGGTTACACAATGACCTCCTGCAGAGCCCCCTAAAAGCTAGAGCTCTCGGGCTTCCCTGGTGGCGCAGTGGTTGAGAGTCTGCTCGTGAGCCATGGCTGCTGAGCCTGCGCATCTGGAGCCTGTGCTCCGTAATGGGAGAGGCCACAACAGTAAGAGGCCCGCGTACCGCAAAAAAAAAAAAAAAAAAAGCTAGAGCTCTCGACTCCCAAGCCAGTCCTCTCCCTGCCCTGTCAATCTCCCTCCTTTCCTTTTTGCCCTCAAAGAACTTTTTGCCAAGGTGTGGGTGGTTCAGCTAGGGCAAAAAAAGGCTATCTGACATCACTGCCAAATCAATCACCTCCAATTCCAGCGCCACCCAATGACTCTCAGGCCCAGGGATTTGGGGCTCCATGCTGTTCTCCAGATGTTCCTCACGCTACCTTTCTGCAATGTGAAGTGCTCCTCCAGAGCAGGCGAAGTGGCCTCCCCTCCTTCCCAGGGTCCCACCATCCCCCAGGTAGCACTGAATGTGAGGCAGCCACCAGTAGACTAGGGGTCAAGCTCAGAGGCTCTAGCCTGGGCTTGGCCACAATGAGCTGGCTGACCTTTGGTCAAATCATTCATCAAAATGGCCTAGAATATTTCCAAAATTCCTGGAATATTTCTAGAATTTCAGAAGGTCTAGGGGAAATCCCCTAGTGCCTGAAATCCCCAGTGGCAGTCCAGGGAGGTATCCTCTGGTCCCCTCAAAGCAAAAGCCATGTGTCCCTCAGAAGCACTTCTGACTGGCCTCTGTGTTGGGGGACCTGCCCGGCTTTGCATGAGGCATGCTCAGATGCCTGCCAGGTGGTGGAGTGAGGAGTTATTTGTTCCAGTTTGTGCCCTCCCACGTTCTCCCACACACTGGAGGGCACAGCCATCCTTCCGTTCCACCCCATTACCCACCCAGGAATGGCTCACTCTTGGCCCTAGGGCCTGGTCCTTGCATTATCAGCCCACGCTCCAGTGACCTGGATTCTATTGACTTTGCAGCTGCTACAATCCATCCCCATTGGGGTCGGACAGGTGTATGGCTGTGACAATCCCTGGACAGGTGGCGTGTTCCTGGTGGCCCTGTTCATCTGCTCGCCACTCATCTGCTTGCATGCAGCCATTGGCTCAATCGTGGGGATGCTAGCAGGTAGGACAGGGCCCCCTCTCTGCAGGGATCATTTTCCTGGGGTCATTTTTCCCCAGCACACAGCAAATTGTCTAGACTTATCTTCACTGGAGTTTTTAAACACTGTCAGGGCTTGAGAATTATTTTTCCATTTCTCGAGTCCGCAAAGGGAGCAGATTGCAGTAGCAAGATGTGTGGAGAGATGCAAAGGGACTGAGACGTGTTGGCCTGTAAGCTGAGCCCCTGGGAGCTGAGGGGTGGGAGGAGGGTAACCCAGTGAGGGTGGGGGCCAGTAGCAGACCAAGCAGAGGTATAAATGACCCAGCCCTTCGAAATTTTGACTAAGCTAAAAGGAAAACTTTTCTCAGAAATTGAATTGCCATTTGACAAATGTCATTTAATTTCTATATATGTGTATATATACACACTTATATATGTAACTGCAGACAGTAGAGTCAGAAATAGACGTCGGGCGCTTTAAGAATAGGAGCCTGTTGATTTATCGCAATATTTTTCAAAAACTTCTTGGAAGCACAACTTTAAAAATAAATTGTTTTATTTGGAAAGAATTTCAAACTTATCAAAAATTATGAAAATAGGGCTTCCCTGGTGGTGCAGTGGTTGAGAGTCCGCCTGCCGATGCAGGGGACACGGGTTCGTGCCCCGGTCCGGGAGGATCCCACATGCCGCGGAGCGGCTGGGCCCGTGAGCCATGGCTACTGAGCCTGCGTGTCCGGAGCCTGTGCTCCAGGACAGGAGAGGAGAGGCCACAACAGTGAGAGGCTCGTGTACCACAAAAAAAAAAAAAAAAAAAAAAAAATTACGAAAATAAAAATAGTCCAAGAGGCACCCACAAATTCTTTACCCAGATCACCTGCTGTTCACATCCTACCCCTTTTGCTTCCCATTTCTCCAACTGGATATATAGATATAGCTATATCTGTATATACATAATGTTTTTCAACCAGTTGAAGCAGAACTTTTTCAATTGAAATCTTTCTTGCTAAAAATGCAGCTGCTCTGGCCAAAGGAGTGGAGAGGGCCTAGAGTCCACCTGTTTGGCTTACCCTCACCATAGAAGTAGTCATACCTCTGAGTGAAATCTTCGAAAAACAGTGGAAACCACTGCTCTCCTCCCATTTTTGGTTTCCTAAGACCAGACACTATTTGCAGAGGCTCCTCTGATGAGTAGGGGTAGCAGGTGTGGGGGGAACGACGGAAGAGAGGCCACCTGAGACCTGGCACCAGCATGGGGTGATCTTTGTGCTGCGACCCTGAATCAGCCAGAAATGCAACACCTTGTCCCACAGCCCTGACGGTGGCCACGCCCTTCAAGACTATCTACCTGGGCCTCTGGAGCTACAACTGCGTCCTCTCCTGCATCGCCATCGGTGGCATGTTCTATGCCCTTACCTGGCAGACCCACCTGCTGGCCCTCATCTGCGGTGGGTATCTGGGAAAGCTGGCAACCAAGCCACTCTGCTGTTCCTTGCCCTCCCCACTCCCCTGGTTATGTGACATCCATTGTGGCCACTAATCAGTACTGAGCAGTAGTGATGGAAGGACTGTGGCTGGGGTCCTATCACTAGAGGGTTTAATGGTAGGGTCCCTAACAGCTGGGGGATTTGAGGCTCCTCCACTGTCAGATGGAGTCATCACCACTATTACTGCTACTATATGTACACAGTGTTATAAATTTCACAAGGAAATCCCACACACGTTTCCTCATGTGCTAGTGGCAGTGTTCCTGCCCTGAATAACTCTTCATTCAACCACTATTTGTAAGGCACCACTAAGTTCTAGGCCCTTGGCTAGGCATGGAGAATACAGAGGTGCCCACATCCTCATGAAGCCATGGTCTAGCAGAGGAGAAATAATTGCACAATTATTCAGGCTAAGATATCTAAAAAGATGGTTGGAAAGATCCAGTGAGATGATGTATGTACCTGGCAGCACTGAGGTCCCAGAAAATGAGAACATAGCACTAAGGAAGCTTGATTTCCATAGAGTAAACAGAGAAGAGAAGAGAAATGGGCCACGATCATTACACCTGCACCCCAGCACCATGCTCTTAAAGGGCAGAGTATCATCTAGAAGAGCTTTTCCTGTTTTTTCCCCACTTATGTGTGGGGACTGTAAATGACTTCCATGTCTCTCGTATCCTCCTCAGCATCCGGCACAAGGCTGGGCTTGGAGACAGTGGGCTCTGTAAATATTTACCAAGTCAAAAGTGCCAGGTATTTTGAGGTTCAGACTGTAACTGTCTTTGTCCTTCAGAGGAGTGGCAGATTCCTGTGGCTGGAACCATCTGGGAAGGCTTCAAGAGGAGGCTGGGGTTTATCTCAACACTTTCAGGGTGGGATTTGGATAGGCAAAGATGGGGGAAAAGGTGTTCTGGACAGAGAAACAGAGCAAAGGTACAGCGGTAGAAGGAGCTTGTCCAGAGGCACCAGGGGTGTGGATGAGCTCCCCTAACTGTTCAACTACTCTCATCCTATGGGTGAACCCACATGCCTGGCTCAGGGACGCAATAAGGCCCAGCCGTGGTGGGACTTGATTAAGGTCCAACAGCATCACAGCAGCTCAGAATCTTGGACAGGAGGGACTTTATCCAGAGCTCACATAGTCTGACCACTCACCCCCAGACAGATCAGCCTGTGCCAGACCATCACCAAGGTCAGTGTGGACTAGTGAAAGATGCTTATTGACCCCTGACTCTATTCAAGGCCACCATGGAAGTGGGGAGGGGATAAAGGGGTATGTAAGCTTTAATCTCTACCCTCAGAGAACACACAGCCTGATGGGAGATGGGTCACATCTACCTGCAAAGATAACTAATAATGTCAGGCAAACATGCCAGATGTCAGGGTATGGTGCAAACACCAAAGCTGCTGGAGCCAGAGCGGAGCCCTGCTCTTGGGGAGGGCTGGGGGCGGACCCTGGAAAGCTGACTCCCGATGGTCCTTGTTTTTCCACAGCCCTGTTCTGTGCATACATGGGAGCAGCCCTCTCCAACATAATGTCAGTGGTAAGTTTGGGGTCTCCTGACACTACCCTAAAGTGCCCCTCCCCAGCCAGGGCTTCAGGACATTTGGAGTCTTGTGATTGTTTTCTGGTAGCTAGCACTCCATACAACACCCTTGTCAAGGTTTATCCAGGGTCTGTGCAGAGAAGGACTGGCAATAGCATACATGTGCCTCTGTGTGTGTGTGTGTGTGTGTGTGTGTGTGTGAAAGAGAGTATTGTTACTAGCAGTGGAGAACATGGATGGACAGATGGAGGTACTCATGTTTGGCCGGATATGGGAGATCATTCCTGGGGGATTTTCAGCTCCATCATTAAAAGATTCTGATTGTGCCCAAAGGTACCAACACCTCAAATTCAAACCAACTACTCTGACATGATAAATCCAGAAACCAATGCCCCATCCTCAACCCCTACCGCATCCTTCTCCCCCAAGGTCCCCGGAACCCAGGAACATTTTCAGATCCCAGTGTTTTTGATTTCAGGTTGGTGTGCCACCAGGCACCTGGCCCTTCTGCCTCTCGGCACTCACCTTCCTGCTCCTGACAACCAACAACCCGGCCATCTACAAGCTCCCGCTCAGCAAAGTCACCTACCCAGAGGCCAACCGCATCTACTACCTGACAGTGAAAAGCAGTGAAGAAGAGAAGTCCCTCAGTGGTGATTAACCAAGTTACAGGCAGAAATGCTCTTTGCCTGGACTTGGGTCTGCTCCCTGTAATCTCAACTCTGGGTCAATCAGCTGCAGCACTCACTTTCTTTGCTTCTCTTTGTACCCGTGTGGAACCAAACACACCTGTAACTCCCTTTCCCTGGTGCTGATTTTCTCTTCCTGCCCAGATCACCTTAACTAATCATTGTGCATTGTTAGAGGAAGTTGGTGAGGAGCTTGCTGGCACTAGTAGTAAGGGATGTGTTTTCAATGTCATTGGCTTAAGTCTTTTGGAAAGGTGATTAAGAGATGATCTTCTTGGCATGTTTAACTAAATAATAGATGCTGTGATACTGAACTTGCTGAGTGGTTCCTGAGTGGGTGAAAATTCGGGGGATGCAGGCACCACGGTGCACGGAGCTAATGGCTGATGGGCACATACAGCTTTCCATTAAAGAGAGGAATTTCACACAGGTAGTTTTAAAGTAAAAACAGGGACAGCTAGGGCACTGGAAGTGTCTAAATAGGGAGTCTTGAATGTTCAGGGGTCAAAGTAAAGGACGAGAGGGTATTCCGTAGCAGGAAGGAATCAGTAAGTTAGAATCCTATATGACTCATGATGAAGGATAAGCATTTCTCAGTGTAGGTCAAGCCAGCAACTTTGAGCAGGGAATTCAGTTGAGGAAAGTACCTGAGCTCAGTATGTGAGAGGCTGGGGAAATTTATTTCATTTTCCTGTCTGCTTGTGGGTGTTGGAAGCTTTATGAGATTTATGATACTTTAAACAAAGGGTTAGGCTTGAGTAGAAGAAAAAAACTTATCCATGAATTTCATAATTTGCCTTCCCAATTATAGGCATTAGCTTACATTCAATCTTTATTTATATATAGATCAGGGGTTATCAACTTTTTCCCAGAAAGTGTCAAATAGTAAATATTTTTGGCTCTGGGGGCTATACAGTCTCTTACAAACACTCAACTCTGTCATTGTAGAGCGAAGCAGTCTTAGACAATATGTAAATGAATGATGGTAGCTGTGTTCCAATAAGACTTTATTAAGCAAGCAGCTAGATTTGGCCCACAAGCCATAGTGGGCTAGTCCCTGATGTAGATGATCAATATAACGATGCTTAGGAGCTGGAGATCCACATAACAGTTATAGGAGCTGGTGGGAAGTGGGCAGACCCAAAGGACACCACCATGTTCTTTACACCAGATAAACCACAAGGCATTTACATGCTGGGTGATAGTGTGAAGATCCTTAGGAAATGGAGGGCACTCAAGAAACAGTGATCAGTGTCACCGGAAGCAGGAAAATCTGCCCTGAGGCTCTTTCAGAGACTGACAGGCCCAGTGATGAGCACCAAGATGTGCAGTTTTACACGGGGACTTCCTTCCACACACATGTCTGGGAACCACCCCAAGGCTCACCCTCTCCGGCCCCTCGCTCTCTTTCCCCTCTGCCAGCAGGTGCACCACCACGAGAGGAAGAAGAAAACTCAGGCCCTTCAGTGCAGGGGTTTCTAGGCAGGAAGAGGAGGGGGGCTCTGGAATCTCAGGGTTATAAGGGAGCATGCAGGCCAGGTTGTCCCACCATCCTGTGATGAGTGATCCCCTCCATATGGAGGATGAAGGCTTCTGGGGCTCAATCACCCAAAACGGAGGGAGACACCCCACCCCCACCCCGGCTATTCTAACAAGAGATAGAACCAGAAACCCTATTCATTCATTATGGGCAAATTGTCGTAGGAAATCCCCTCTTCTCTCTGTTAAGCCCTTGAGAATCTCCATCCAAAGCACTGGATCTGATGGGAACAGTCCTTCAACCATGCTTTCTATTGGATTTTCAGGAGAGGAAAACTATTTGGATATGAAAAATGCTTTCAGCTCAACTGGACAAGATTATCTCTCCCCCTCCCTTCTCTCCCCACACCACTTCATAGTTTGTCATTTACAAGGTACCACTTTGGTCACTGGTATCTGGGTTGTTTTTCCCTCCCAAGTTCCCCCTTTAACCCCTACAGGAATTAAAAGTTAACTGTAATACAAGCTGCCAAACTCATTTGGAAAAAAATGGATAAAAGCTAAGTTATTCAGAGAAAGGAAAAAGTATGTCCAGCAAGTCTGGAAAAGCCACAGGACCCCAGAAACTCTACAACGCACTGTGATCAAGATGGCCAGGTTGTATACGTACAAATAAAAAAACACATTATCTGCTAGTGTGATGTAAGAAAGAACCGCCGGGGCCAAGTATTATTAATCACTGAATTCTCTGGCCAAGAGAAGTTGTACAGGAGTGATAAAATGTTTTAAAAAAAAAAACTTTGGGAGCTAAGAGGCCGAAAATTGATGGTAATTTTTCAAATTTGGTCAAACAATCTCCTTCCAGAGGCAGAACAATTCTCATTAAGCCAGGCTGGTGGGCAGAAGCGGAATCTCTCTCTCTCAAGTATGGATGAGGGTGGGGTAGAAGTGAAAATCCCCACCCCTCTAAGAAAACTCTGCCCAGTGCAGGGCACTCTTCCCACAGGCCATATACAGATGCCCAGATGTCCTCTGAAGTAGCCCAAATAGCCTTTCAGGACCTGAGAGCTAGCTCCCTGGAGTGATCTTGTCCCACCTTCACCAGAGCTTCGCCAACTACTGTCCCCTTGAATGAGTATGTCACGAGCCCTAACCTTACAGATTCTCACCACCAACATGGGGTTGCTTGGGAGCAGGCCCCCAGGAGGGAAGGAGAAGGGCTTCAGGGAGCATATCATAGCTGTTTTCCTACTATCACCCCAAACTACCAGCAGCAGCCCTTGGGTATACAAATGATAGTTGAACATAAGTATTTATGGATGAACAGAAATAAGCAGTCATTAAAGAGAGTAGGAATGTACGTGTGGGGTTGGGGATAAGGGGGCTTTAGAGGAGGCACTGTCTTAAACTATCTTTCCCCAACATACCCCTTTCTCCCTCTCTCCACTGTCTCTTCCCTCTGACCTGGCCATCTCACCCTCCCATTTTCATCTTCTCTCCTACAACACTGATGAGTTCTACTATCACTGTGAAATAGTTTTGTTCTATTTTTAGAACAAAAAATTCTATTTTTTGTTCTATTTTTGAGCTGTATTTTTAAATAATCTTAAATCATCTCTCCTGTCTCTTCTATGATAATTGACATAATAAATTTTTTTACTTCTTCTTGGTCAAACTTGGGAGTTTGCTAGGGAATAATCCATTTTCTTTAATTGTAAAATTTTGTTGCCATACTATTACTCATAATATTCTCATGATAATTTCTCTCTCTCCTGTTATCTGTTGCTTTGTCTCCTTTTTCATTTCTAATCTTATGTAATTTTGCTCTCTTTTGCTTAATCAGGCTTGTGAGGGCTTCATCCATTTTATTGGTTTGTTTCAAAGAAACAGTTTAGAATTTATTTGTCCTTTTCTACTCATTTTGGTTTTTTTTTTCTATGTGTTTTTCCCATTTTTTCGTGGTTTATTTAAATGGTTTTCTTCCTAATGTTTTAAAATTCATATAAAGTTCCTTTATTTTAGATCTTTCTCTTTTAACAACAAAGACATTTTAAGGCTATTAATTTCCCTCTGAGTACAGCTTTAGCTGTGTACTGTAGGTTTTGGAATAAAGTATTCTATTTTCATCAGTTTTAAACAGTTCATAACTTTACTTTTTATTTCTCTTTGATGCAAGGATTATTTAAGAATGTGTTTTTTAATTTCTAGCACTTTAAACTTTTTGATATTTTTTAACTTCTTATATCTAGTTTTATTGGATTATGAGCAAAGAATATGGTCTGTTCAATCTCTATTTTAAAATGTTATGCATTTTTCTGTGTGGCCAAGTATTTGATTGATTTTGGACATACAAAATGCAGATTTTTGATTTGAAGGAAATACATATTAAATTCATTTATTAATTGCATCATTCAACTCTTCTATGCACTTATTTATTTTTTGTCTATGAATCTTAATTCTGAAGTGTTTATTAAAATTCAACTATAATTGTATAGTTTTATTAAACTCTCTTTATATTTCTGAAATATTTGTCTCATATATTTAGCAGCTACATTGTTTGGTGCCTATGGACTATGACTGTCATTGTTTCTTCTTAAATTTTATCTTTTACTATTACAAAGTACCCATTTTTATACTCATTAGTGCCTTTAACCAAATTCCAGCTCAGCTGACATTTATGTTGCCATACTTTCTTTCTGGTATTTTCTTTTTTCTGGTGTATTCTTATCCCTTTATTTTAAACTTTATCATTTCCTTTTAACTTTATCATTTCCTTTTAACTGTTTTTCTGACTTCATTCACTCATTCATCCAGAAGATATTGTATGGGGAACTATTAATATGTTACTCAGGCCCCCCTGACAACAAACCAGGAAAGAATCAGACCAGTTCCTGCCTTCAAGGAATTCACTTTATGGGGATTTGCCTGAGCAGGTGATTAGTCTCACCTGAAGTAAAGGTGAGGATGTCACCACAGACTACCTGTGCCACATAAGGTCACAGCACCAGTTTCATGATTTTGAGTGAATTATCTTGTCGAGTTAGTCTTCTGTTTAGGAAAAGTATCAAGCATGATATTAAGGGTTTCAGGAAAATTTCTATGCCTCTTCTCCTCTTGTCCTCTATCTTGCCATTATCTGCTGCCCAAACATTCCCAGCCATCCCTTCAGTTCAAGTCTTTGAACCTGTTAAAATGTAAACAGTCCTGGGAAGGTAACACAGTAAGCATGATCAATCACTTGCATCTTAGTTTGAAGGAGTCATTTCTGAGAATAGGTTGGATGAAAAAGGAGGGGAGAGTACAAAGGAAAAAATGGGTAGCACATTCTGAGAGCATCTTTGGCAAGGGAGGGCATGCTGACATGGGGCTGGGCTGGGTGAATGAGGTCTGGAGGCCCCTTTGTTTCATCAGGAATGATGATGAAACTGTCATATTCGGCTTGGAGAAGAAACGTCTGGGGCCATGACTGTCCGTAGTATGAGGTAACACATGTGGAAGAAGAAGTCAGTTTACTCAACAATACTTCAGAGCATGGAATACGGACCACTACATGGGAGTGCTAAGCAAGCAGATATTGAGTCAGTGGAGAGGAGTGCTTTTTCACAGTGGAAGTTGCCTGAAAAATGGTTGTCCTCTGAGACCCTGAGCTCAGGAACAGGGCTGGGGGCCTGTTGGAGATGCTTGCTTTGAGTGGATGTAGACCAGCTGACAACTGCAGCCTCTCTTCCAGCTCCAAGTTTCAGTGATTCTATAGCCCTGAGTTCCTACAGAAGAATAAGGGGGAGGTATCATTAAGGTGGCAAAAAGGTAAGAACATGGAGATAAATATATCAAAAGTATACCATTGCTGCCATTATAGCTTTTCCTAGAGCTTGACTAGTTAGCCATTTGGTCAGTCTACCAAAATGCTCAACATGGCTGCTTGTGTGAATGCAAACTGAGGGGCCAGCATCACTCAACTGTGCCTTGTCCTTGACTTTCTCCTCTTCATCACTCTCCCCTCTCCAGGGATTCTTCTTCTGGTCAACCCTCTAAGATCTGCCCATCAAAAAACTTAATCTTCCTGGCCTACTTCTGTGGCTACATCAAACCTGTGTGCCCCAGTTTGTTTGTGCTTCCTGTATGAGTCTGAGCTTTGTCTCCTCAGGTCATAAATGCTGTGAGGGCCTGGGGACAACTATTACCTAAAACCAGCTAGGAGCTGGCAGTTTCAGTGTGGGTATGATTTCCACCCAATAAACCACAGTCTCATCTGACAACTTTAAAAGGTATTCACTTTTTAATGTGAGATTTTTCAACTTGCCTGGGCTTCCCTGCCTCTTGCCATTCAGAGAAGATAGAAGAATCCATAGAGAACACTGCTGTCCCTAATGGAACTAGAATTCCAAGGCCCCAAGGAGGGAGGCAGGGGGCATTGCTAAATAAGTCCTTATTCTCTGTGAACTGATAACTAGGAGTTGCCAGCCCCTCCTACAGCTACACAGGCTGCTGGAACAGAATGAAGTAAAGGAAGTAACTCTCCGGGGAACTTCTAGCTTGGCTTTCATTTATTCCACAGGAACTCTAGGCTTTTCCCCTGGAGGAATCTGACCTCCCCAAGTTTGGCTCCTGGAGGTCAATGCAGGCTCCTCCCCCTACGAAGCTGGAAATGCAGAGTTGAAGCCATGAGCATTATGAAGAAGACTTAGTTCTGAAGTAAATTCTGATGACCAAGCCCTCCAGGAGATAATCTGTATGCATAGATTATCTTGGGGATGCCGCAGAATCTGAGCTGTGGCCTCTGGTAAGACCCTCAGGGGACAAGGGTCCACCTCAGTCTTCTGCTTTCCAGGAGCACTCGACTGCCCCTCCCTAATCTAGTGTGCGTGACAGATACTCACCACACTTCTGAGTACACAGCTCCATTTGGCTCATGGAACGTGTGAGAATTTCCTGGATGGCTCCTCCCTCCCAGGTGATCATTTCTTGTCTTTTCAAACTGTTTACATGTTGTACGTGGGTAGCATCTCCCTGTCACTTTTAGATGCTTAAGGGCTGGAGTGAACACACCACAGGAAGTTCAGGAGCCTTCAAGGAGAGGCTAGAGTAAGAGGTCAAGAGATGGGCCTCCAGAGCTGAGCCAAGAGACCAGCCAGCTGGGGGGACAAGGAACGTGTCCTCAGCAGACAGCCATGGGCCTTGAACTTGCAACACCAAAAGAAGGCCCCCTGTGCAGGAAGCTGACCTCTTGTCAGTTCCCCACCCCTCCCTGGAATGTGGGTCCCTCCGGGGCTCCTCCCTCACTCTTTTGTTTGCTTTCCTTCTTCATGAGGCCCTCCGTAATCAGGACCCCTCCTCTGCAGTTCCAAAACACCTGGCCTGGTGAGAAGGGGGCCTTTGACGTCAGTGGGGAGTTTGTCTACTCAGGTGTAGCTAATATCCTCAGTGTGAGGTTCTGTTTCTGAACTTGGGTAGCCACCTCACACCCTGTCACTGAGGGGGGTTGGGGGTATACATGTGCAGGGGTGGGGGTGGGTATACAGTTGATGCTTGACCCATCATACTCACAAAGCCAAACAAAACATGTTTGGATTGGGCCTCATCCCCAGACTCCAGCCCACCAGAGCCCCGCCCCCCCAAAGTCCTCATGGGACTTGGGAGGGCCGCTTCCCTAATATATAGAGCTCAGAGTCCTTTCTGGATGCGGGGGTTAGGTCATGCCCTTCTTGCTCTGAGACAGACCCCAGGACCCAGTCAGCAGAAGTCAGAAGGAGGAAAGGTCTAAAAATTTCCACAAAACCAGAAAGACAGCATCTAGTATTAGGCTGTGCAGAAATAACCATCAAGACGCTGATGGCAATACTGTTCCCCAGCCTGTGCCCTGCCTGTGGTGGGGGGAGTTAAGGGAGTTCATTGAGGTGGGAAGGCAAATTGGCACCCTGAGGAGACAACACTTAGGTAATTGCTTTAAAGGCAAATACTGGAGCAAGAATTCTAAGGAGAGGAGTAACTGGGAGGTGATGCTTGAGGGAGGACAGGGAAGCTATTATCAGGCAGTCCAGGCTCTGGCCCTTTAAAGGAAACCTGCCTGATCAAACCAGTTTGGAGGAACCATGGTAGCCAAACCAGTCTTCCCCGGGGAGTTTAGGAAGGTCGGAGAGTGAGCAAGCTGCAGGAAGAACGTTGTCTTTCCTCTCCCTCTTCCTCCATGGTACCCTTCCTCAAGTGGAAGGCGTGCACAAGGCATAGGGTTAGGAAACACAAAGGGAATTTACAGAAAGCCAGTAAGAGGATGAGCTGCGGGCTCTGGGAACCGAAGGGGTTCGGCTTTAGGGAGAAGTCCAGCACCTGAGTTGAGGACCAGAGACGCCGCCCAATTGGAAAGGAGCTTCTTCCCAAATCCTGGTGGTCTAGATTCCTCCAGCCCTGTGCAGAAAATCAAAAAAAGCTCAGGTAAGAGGTCCTGGGGGAGAGAAATGAATCAGATAGAGCCCTAGCCAACAGGACCATCTATCTGACTTTTCAAAGGAAGAGAAAAAAGGTAGGCCAATCTTTTTCCATTCCTTTCTTCTGCTGAGCTGCAGGAGGGCAATCCTGGGGTGGGGGACCTTATTAAGAACTCCAGAGAGAGTTCAGATCCTGGAAGCTTGAAGCTGGAAGGGCTCTTAAATAGTTATAGTTCAAACCCTTTACTTTTAGATGAGGAAACCATGGCTTGTCCAGGAACCTGCCCAGGTGTTCTAACTCACAACCCTGAGCTCTTCTTGCTTATCTAGTGATGGATCCAAGTTAACCCATCAGCCCTCAAATCCCCTTACCACCTTCCTGCCCACTGGATGAGCCTTCATATTATTTATCATCCTTTCCACAACTCTGTAACCCACAGCTCTGACATCAGTATGGTTCCCAGGGCAGCCCCTTGTTGAGCTGACTGTGGGATGCTAATGAGGTAGATTTGAAAACCTTCTTCCCAGGAGTCCTTCCTTACCTGCTGCTTCCAGGGTGGAGGCACCTGGTCCAGGCTCCTTAGCCTTTCTCCTCAGGTCCTGTACACCTTCCACAGACAAGCCAATAGAAGTAGAGCATCTCAGGAACCACAAATATCTTAACATCCCAGCTTAACAGCCCATCTCCTCAATGGCCCTCTCTTACATGGCCATCTTAGATTACTTTAGACATGTTGTGTGTAGCTACAGAGAGTGGATGTAGAAACATCCAGAAGGAAACAGATAGCCATGCCATGAGGAACAACATTCCAGGACATTGAAGTTATCTGATCAGAGAATGGGATCTCCTCAAAAACTGGCCCCAAAGGATATGAGCCTTGGTGAACTTGCTGAAGTTAGGCCATCCTGTGAGTCTCGGAAAGGCCATGGCCAGGCCTCTGCCTACTGTCACATACCCCTTCTCTCAGACTTGTATAGCATCCACACCCTCATTTAAGATTAGAGGGGAAAAATAAGTTTACTCTCAAGTGTCAACTGTGACTAACTGCTATTGGTTGTCTGGAGCTTTGTGTTAAGAAGGATTCTGAGGCTGTATTGAAACTTATTGGGAAAGAGTGCTATGATCAGTTAGCTATGTTTGCCATTGGTAATGCAAAGAAAGGGTGGCAGGGAAGAGGATGTGGGGAAAGGGTGTATGGAAACATTGCCACAAGAGAAGAAGCTGGTATACAATGGCCCAGAATTTCCTTGGGCTTTCATTGGATGGCACAAATGCAATGGTACACAGGTGGGTTCTTTTTATTTGTTTTTGGTGACTTTTGTTACTCCTTTTAGGGTATGATATACTTCATAATTTTTTTTTAAATAAAAAAGTCACAAGTCCATTGGTATCATTTGCGAAGGCTCCAGCTATCTGTAAAACACCTACACTACATGGGAAAAGAATCAAAACCAGGACGTCAAAATCTAGCTCCACGAATAATTAGCTGTATAGCCTCAAGGAAGCTACTTCTCTTTGGGCCTCAGTTTTTTTCTGCTAATGCCTAGACCTAAAGTTCACTTGGTTATAAAGGATTGATAATTTCAGGTAGTTTCATTTGATTGGAAAATTTTCATGTGCATTGTAACTATAAAAGTCCACCATGGCCCTAACTCCAAAAGATGGATCTAGGGTACCTTCTGCAAATAATGGAATGATCCATGTGGCCAAATAAGCCAAGGATGGCTTCACGGAGGAAGTAGAACATAAAGCAGACACTGAAGGGTGCATAGAAACTAGGCAAGAAGAGGCACAGAGGGCCAGAGATAAGGCCAGAATGCCAAGGCAGGGTGTGTGTTGGGCAGAGAAGGCTGAGCAGGTTGATGAAGTCAGCTGTATTGTGGAATACCTGGAAAGCATGGCAGAGGAGTTTGAGCATTATTGTACTCTTGGCAATAGGGAGCCATGTAGATTGTTGAGTAACAGAGTCATGTAATGATATGGTCTAACAGTTGAAGCACAGAATGGATTGAAAGGAGGGAAACTGACAATGTACACAGGTAATGCTGAGGTGTGAGCTCGGTGTAAATAGGGGAAGGAGAGTGAAAACTCACTCTAAAGGAAGGTCAGTCAGGTGTTACCCCAGTGACAGAATGGGCACTCTGACCTTTGCACTCTCTTCAGCCTCATTCATGAGGTTGTAAATGAGGACCAACTCATATATGCTAATTAATATCTTCACGACATGAGACAGAGACACCAAAGTCCCCCCAATACTCCAAGCCTTCATTTCCTCCTCTATGAGGGGGCGGGTACTCGGTGGGGGGGGGGGACTGTATGAGAGGGCTGGACTGGATAATCTCTAAAGCCTTTTCCAATTCTAACGTTCGATGCCTCTGATAGTTTATAGAATGATCTTTGAAAATGTCAGCTAAACACAACTTCACAGAAAAAGATAGCACCTCATTTACCACCCACAGGTATCTATATCACACACACACATACACACACACAGAGTAGCCTTGAAAATTACACATCACAGTGCAAAGCTCAACTTCCACATGGGGAAACATATGCCTAAATTGCGGCCAAAGTGTTATCCTGTAGAACTGGGTGTAGGAAGAAATCAAGTTATGTACTATTGTCACTTCAAAAAATCCTGCTGGCATAGTAGCTAGGAAATTACCTCCTGGTGTGTGGTTGTGTCTGCCACAGTAAGTTGGAGGAATAAGAGACCCAGTGATCTGGGGAGGGATGACAAAAGGGTCTTGATAGTAGGTTCCAGATCCTCTATATGTTGGGCGTTGCTAGTGATAGATGGACAGTATTGGTCCACCTCCAGGAGACAGGAAAACCTGTTCAAAACCTGAGAAAGACAGCTTGTAGAAGGAGTATAGGTAAAGACTTGAGTAAAGGTTGATTTTAGTAAAATAGACTAGATCATTTTTCTTCTGAAAGGATGTCATATATGGTTTGGGTTTGTTTTTTTCCCTTCAAAGAAATTGCAGTAAGCTTCAAACTTGTATTTGACAGGTGGGCTCTTCTGTAAAATGGTTTTTACCCAGGGTATTTGAATGGATTGCATTTTCTGTATGTTAGCAGTCAGTAGAGGTGTGGGTACTATGGGATACTACTCTCCAGGAAAAAAAAAAAAAAGTGCTTCTGAACAAATCATTATGGCTCATGACTATTCTTTTCTTCTCTGAGTCAATGGGAGGAAAGCATCACTGGACTCTTGCCTGTTAAAACACAGGATGGTGGCAATCCTCAAGGGCAGGGACCATGCCCCTGAAATGGTCCTGAACAGCCCCAGTGTGAAGCTACACACATTGGGACACTTGAAAGGCTTGTTAGAGAAGGAGGGGGCAGCAGTTCCTACACCAGGTGGGAAAGCCGAGGAGTTACTCAGCTGCTAAGGTTTACCTGCAGGTTCTCAAGGACAGAGCTTCTCAGCACGTATGTAGCTAAGCCACGAGAGCAAAGCCCTTGGTCTTCGAAGCAGACAGAGGTGGGCTGGTGAGGCCAGAGTCCTCAGGCCCAGGCCGTAAACATCATCATCTGTTTTCTGCACCATGCCACACAGTATTATTTTTATGTGTGCCATGATGCTGGGGGGCAGGGGGAAGGGGAAGCTGGAAAGAACTCCCCAGGGTGAGTTATTGTCAAAAAAAAATTTGTTCTTGGGCTTCAGAACACCCAGCTGCCCTCTTCCAAGAAGCTTTGGGGTTTTCAACCACCTGGTGTAATCTCTTGTTAACCAAAGCAAATCCCATCAAGCAAGATCTCTGTCTTCAGTGGCCTGTTTTATTCTCTCTCATTAACTGGCTTCTTCTATCCACCCATGAAGGATTTCTGGGTTTCTGGTTGGTTGGTCATAGATGGCCAATCACTTTATCACATCTATAAACTTCCCTTCTTTTCTCCAGGTACTGCTGGAGATAATCAACTCTTGCCCTGAAACTTCTAAATCCCTACACAACTCAGCTATTACCATCGTTAACCTATGAAAGGCTCACTTTTATTTCAATATTTATCAAGCATTTAACATTTACAACGAGATATATTATTTTTTTAATAGTTCATACCCCGAAATAGCCAACGGTTGTTCATTTTACTATTCAGAAATTAAAATGTGTAGGATAATTATCCCTCATTAATGTATTCAACAAATACTTCTGAGTGCCTACAATAGGCCAGGCTCATGCTGGGTGCTGGAAGTGCCAATATAAACCTCTGTAACCCAGGCTGTCAAGGATCCCACCGTCCTGTGAAGGTGACAGACAGGAACACGAGGTAGGAGTGGGTGATGATAGGTATAAAATGCCAGGCCTGCCCTGACTTAAGGACCCACCCTGCCCAGAGCACAGGCTGTTCCAGAGACATGGCCTCCCTGAGGAGATACTGACATGAGCTCTGCAAAATTATTTTCCCCAACATTTTGCAAGCATTAATTTCATCTTCATAACAATATGAGAACGAAATAGCAGGTACCCTCCGAAATATCTGTCATCATTCTATAGGTTGGGTTTGCAAGGTCAGCTCTACGGGGTCTGTATATCTCCTTCTGAGCGCCGTGCTTGCAATGAGGGAAACTGTCGATGAAATTACTTGACTTGCAAAATGCCGTGCAGAATGAGCGATGCTGGTTCCCGGCCAGTGTTATCGTTGTTTTCTTTTTTCCCCACCACACCAATGGAACATTTATTTCTAGAGCATTTGATAGATGTGTTCATGATATTTTTGAAATTGCCTTTATCCATTATGAAAGCCCTGAGAATCTGTCCCAAAGGTAGTGGTAAGTTGCTATCATCTTAGCTTTAAGTATTTTCACAGCCTCAGGAAATGTGTTACTTTCTCTCCAATCTTCCTTGTGGCATCCGTCCCACCTGTCATCCTCACCGCTTAGCCGGCACATCTGGAGGGGCCATCGCCCTCCCTGGGTGGTTGGTCTACAGCTCAGCACTCCCGTCCTGCCCACGGGAGGTCCAGGAGCAACACGATGTCAGACCACATTTGGGGCTACCTCCGCAATCACCCCAAATAAGAAAAAAAAATGTGTTCAAGGAAAAGAAAGATACTCTTCATTTTTGTTTCTGTGGCTGGGACATCGATTCTGGGAACACGTAGTACTGTGGACCCTGACCCACTTTCCTGGGCTCTGAGCAAGCAGCACAATCTAAGTGCTGAAAGCGAAGGGCCAGGGCAGGAAACGGGAGCCAGGTCTTCTGCGGCCATCCGTAGAGCAGCGAACTGGGAGTCTGGAGACCTGGGTGCAGCTCCTGGCTGTGCCATAATTAATAAGCTATGTGACTTGGGTGGGGCGAGGTGATTTCTCTGGATATGGGAGGTAGACTGTGATCTTGAAGATCCATGCAAGTCTGAACCTATGATGCTAAGGTCAAAATATGGCTCTGCGCAGGGCGTGGCTAGGGTGGCTGACCATTGGCACGTGAGAAATGAGAAGCATTGAGCCAGCAGAGGTGCCCTTCCAGCCTGGGAGGTGTACACTGTGGACTGGCTATGGGAGAATGCCCTGCTTTGCCAGATGATGCAATAATACCCCCTCGGTCCTCACTCCCCTGCCCAGAACCTATCTGCAGAGGTGCCCTACGGAAGGCTGACCTTCCACGTGTGTCTTAAGCACAGGGTCAAGGGGGCTTCTCCAGCCTCTGGAGTTATGGCTCCATGGTGACCCACGGGCAGGGTGATGAGTGAAAAAGGAGCTTTTTTCCCATTCCGAGCCTAGAGGGAAGGGACACAGTCACATGTGTGACCTTTCAGTCTGAGAGTATAGACAGAATACCTTCTTTGCTCACACATGTCCCACATACTCCGGTTGTTGGTCCTGCTATATTCTCAGCTTTGCTAAAGTTGTTTCTACATGAGTAGTGTGAACTAGACCAGTTTTTTCAAACTTTAATGTGCACACAAGTCAGTTGGAGATCTCATTTAAAAAGAAAAAACAAAAAACTTATTCCAATTCAGTGGGTCTGAGATGGGACCTGAGAGTCTGCATTTCTAACAAGCTCCCTTGGATGTCCATGAAGCTGGTCCACAAACCAAACGCTGAGCAACGAAGCTGCAAAGAGGACTGAGGGCTGAGAGCCACATGGCTCACTGTTTGTAGGATGCTTCAGAAATCATCTGAGCCTCAATTTTCCATCTTTTGGTGATAACAATGCCCAAGTGAGTTAACTTACAGAAGTGTGCAAATGTAGTAACAGTGTGAAAGCTCTCCAGGCAGCCACTTGATCATCTAACTCTAGACTTCACTGGAACCACAAGCAGAAAGTGTCAGAAGTGTCTGTCTCGGGGACCACCACGTACTCCAATTAGTCAGTGTGGGCCGGGTGTAGTAGGGTTTGGGGCACGCATCATGACAAGCCGTCAGGTGACCTGACACTGTCAATTCTCAGACCCAGTTTGAGAAACTCTGTGCCACATGGTAAGCTACTCTGTTCTCCACAAGGATAGAAATGTTTCTTGTAGCTGATTGCAGCTTCTTAGCTCCCCACAGAGCAAAGCAATGTGCACAGAAATCACCTGGGGAACCTTGTTGAACTGTAGATTCTGATTCCATCAGCCTGGGTGGAAACTGAGATTCTGTATTTCTAACAAGCTCCCAGAGGAGGCTGCCGGTCCAGGGACTACACTTTGAGCAGCAAAACCCTAGATGAGAGGTTCTCAGCCCAAACTGCACCTTAGGGCCACCTCCTAAAACATCTTGGGCATTAAAAACTCCAATTTTAAAAATGGGTCTGGGGTAGGGGTCAGGCATTTTTTTAAGCACCCAGGTGATTCTGATGTGCAGCGAGCACTGAGGACCCACACACACAAACTCCCTACTGCAGGCGGAGGCCAGGCCACCGGCTGAAGGATGGGAACGGGCAGTCAGCTCGGGCCCACCATCCACGCCAGTCCGAGACCAAGTGAAGGAGGTCTTAGAGCAGTGTATTACTGGGGAAACAAGGCAGGCTGGCCTGTCCATATCTTGACACTGATAGGTGTCTGGGATGCAGTTTCTGTGAGGAAAGGAAGTTTCATCGGGAGGAATGGAAAAGAGGGATTTTTCCGCAGATACTGGTGCACTCACTGCTGCAGCTCACGCCACGCTGCTCCTCTGGCTCTGCACATGATTTCCCTGCACTCTCTGCTTGCCTCTCGGGGGGTGGTCCAGGGTGGGACACTGACCTGTCTTGTTTTGCCCCCGGCCAGGCAGCGCTGGGGGGCCGCCGCCCACGACGAGCCCAAAGGCAGATGAGGGCTCGGAGGCTGTGCACCCCAAGCCCAGGAACGTGTTCCACATCGAATGGTCATCCATTCGCAGAAGGAGCAAAGGTGTGCGCTTCCCACTACCCCCCACCCCTGACCCCGCTCCCGGGTCCTTGATCTGCTCACCTCTAAAATGGGGACCATGGCAACACCTCCATCACAAGGTAGTGGGGAGAGCCACAAGGGTGAGGTTCAGTCTCATCACCCTCGACCTCTGACCACAGCCACGGGTTCCAGGGTCTAGACGCCCTGGGGCAGGGAGACTGGAGCCGCGACAAGCAGCTGACTCTGTCAGTCTAGGCCAGGAGGTTGCAAACTTCACTGCACATTGGAACCACCTGCATCTCATTCCCGGAAATGCTAATCCAATTCACCTGGGAAGAAGCCTGGGTGGCAGAAGGAGCTTTAAAAGCTCTCCATGAGGGAGTTCCCTGGTGGCCTAATGGTTAGGATTTGGCCCGTTCACTGCAGAGGCCTGGGTTTGATCCCTGGTCAGGGAACCATCCCATATGCCGTGCAGCACAGCCAAAATACAAAAAATAAAATAAAAATAAATAAAACTTTGCACTTTTAAAATGACCCCAAAAAAAGCTCTCCATGAGATTCTAATGTCCTGCCAAGTCACAACCACTGATCCTGATGCTACTGGTCCTGATGCTGATGCTGGTCCTGATGCTAGACAGTGGTGATGTCTAGAAAAGGGAACAGATGGAGAGCCCTGGAGGGGAGGGGCTCCCAAGGTCAAGAGGAGGGTCTAGAGGGCAGCCAAAGCGGGGAAACCAGAAACTTCAATTTGGACGCTGAGGACATGTTGTGTCAAACAGGGAAGAGCTGGCAGTGGGGGAGGGGTGTGGGGTCAAGTGGGGGTCTCCCCAGTCAGATGCACGGTGGGAGCAGCGTCATGAAGACCCAGGGCAGAGGGGCAATCTAACTTTGCCCTCCAGAGAAGGGAGGCGACTTGCCCAGGGTCACACAGCTGGTGAGGGCATGGCAGGGATAAAACTGATTCCTGGGTTAGCGTCCTTTTACAGTATCACATGCTTCCCAGAAGCATGTGACTTTCTTGCCCCAGTTTGTCTAAGCCTCCTTGTTTTATAGCCAAAGTAGCCAGCCAGAGAAATGGCCTGGGGTGGTCTGGGAAAACCTCATACACTGGGGAGAGGGCACCAAATTAAATCAAGGACCCCTTTAGCCCAGGAGTTTGTGTTTGACAGAGACCCCAGGGCATCCTCAGGAAGAAAGCATAGTTTGCCTCAAAAAGTTAACAATCTCCCTGCAAACATATTCTTAGGATAGTGGCTGGGGACTGGGGTGAAAGAGGGCCTAGCAGAGAGCCCCACGCAAAGGAGCCTGGGAGGCGGGTTAGCAGAAGCTGCTGAAGAGCTGACGCTTCAGACAAGCAGAGAATCCATCAGGATATCAAACACACTAGCCTCACAGTCTAGAGTCATCCTCTTTGCTTCCTACTCTTCCTTTCAAACTTCCTTAATTTGTTTCTCTTACATAGTGTAACTTCCCAACCACACTGGTATTTGCAGTCCCTGCTCCTTCAGATGGGGGAGCTCAGAGCCATTGACGTATCTCTTCTAGTGTTTAGGTGCCCTGAAATCTCATGAATGCAGACAGAATGGCCAATTGAAGATACAGGGCATTCTGAGCCCAGACAGCCATTCTCACACTGGACCACAAGAGGGCACCAGAGCATAAACAGCAAAACCTCCAAGGGCCTTCTTTCATGTTACTTAAAACCTTTCTGAAATTACTCACCTTTACAAATAAATTATCTTGTAATAATGAAAAATACATTCAGAGCTACTTAATAACAGTTTTCTAGAATTACAAGGACATGCCAAAATCTGTGTCAAGTGACAACACGGATATCACTTGTCTTAATCCAACAAGAAGCTGCTGCTAAAATACCTAAAATTCTAAGACATACATCCTAAAAATACCAAAACAGCTGAGGTTATCCAGTTGGAAAATGTTGTAGTATAATTTGAACACAGACGTATGGTTCAGGCAGCTTAATGTTTTATGAGCAATAATGCCTCATAAATACCAATCTTCGTGTTCATGTGGAAAAAGAACCCTGGGTTCAGGGCTCACAGACAGCTTTGTTTCCTCACCTAAAAAATAGGGTAGTTGAACAAGATCAGAGCCTCTTAACTAAAAGTCAGCTGAGTCTCTGAATTCCCTAAATTCTTGTAAAATGTCCAATTTACATGAAGATGTGAATTTTTTTCCCCCGAAGAGCTTGCCCAATTGGGTGTGTGCAGTAGCAGAGGAGGGGGCCCTCCTGCCCCAGGCGCAGAGGCTGGGGCATCCTCACTGGGGTAGAAAGTGCTGAGTATTCCAACTTGAGCCTTGCAGGAAATTTGCTGCTAAGGTGCCAGGGTAGAGGTCCTAACAGATGATGTTCTCCCTGCCAACTCCAGTATTTGGAAAAGGTGAACACCAGGAAAGGCGCACCAAAGACCCTTCTCCCCACCAATACCGGAAGCCCACGGTCGAGTTGCTGGTGAGTAAAGAGTGGCCCGAATCAGGGGCAGCGCCCACATCACATAGTCCGCAGCAAGGTAGAGAGCTGAGGTCCAGAAAAGACGTCCTCTGATTTAGGCAAACTTTTCTTGAGTTCATATTTCCAGAAACATAATTATGTGGGATAAAGATGTCTACTTTTCAGTTTACTTTATAAAGTTTCATGTTTCTTTTATTTTGATTATTTCTTATCCATCTTCCTCTGAATCCAGCATTCAAGCACTTAGGAAATAAGCTGGTGCCAATTTTCAAAACAGAACATTTACTTGTTTAATTTTATGAACAGTTAAATTTTAAAGACTAGACATGCTAGGGTGGGAGGGGATACTTTCTTCTGGAAAGAGTATGGTACAGTAGAAGTAATATTTGTTTTAAAAAAAGAATCTAAAAATCGGTGGGTAAATCTAAATTCTATCATTTGACCTTGACTTTTACAAATGAGAACCTCTCCATCCATGCCTGAGACCTCATCCACAGAATGAGGATAAAGATGTTGTCTTGTTATACTACAGTCATGAGGGATTGGTTCCAGGACACCTGATGTGTACCAAAATCTGTGGATGCTCAAATCCTTTACATAAAATGGCATAGTATTTGCATATAACCTACGCACATCCTCTGGAATACTTTAAATCATCTCTAGATTACTTACAATACCTAATACAATGTAAATGCTATGTAAATAGTTGTAAGTACAATGTAAATGCTACGTAAAAAGTTGCCAGTGTGCAGCAAATTCAAGTTTTGCTTTATGAAACTTTCTAGAAATTGTTTTTGAGTATTTTTAACCTGAAGTTAGCTGAATCCATGGATGATACAGATGGCTGACTGTGCAAGGCTGTTGCCCATATTAAATGAGGTAAAAGATCAAACAAAACAAAAGATATTCTGGTCTACAGAAACAAAAATGATTAAATAGCAATTTCACTAAATACCAAGTGAAAATCTTAGCTTGTCCCCAAGCAAGCAAGTCACTCCTCAGTGTGAGAGCCTCAGAATGTGGGAGCTTCTTGCCCGTCTCTTGTCCCTGGACAGGATCTGGACACCATGGAGGAGAGCTCCGAGATAAAGGTAGAAACAGACATCTCCAAGACTTCCTGGATTCAGAGTTCCCTGGCTGCCAGCGGGAAGAGGGTCCGCAAAGCGCTCGGGTACATCACAGGAGAGATGAAGGAGTGCGGAGAGGGGCTTAAAGGTAAAGTTTCCGTGAGAGCAGCCCCTGCTCCTATCCCTAAAAATGTCCCCTCTGGTCGTCCCCCAGGAAACACGCTGCACAGATCTCTGTAGATGAGACTGAGTCCCATTTCCATGGATAGTATAGGATAGGATAGGATAGGGTAGGGTAGGATAGGAGTTTCACTCTTATGACAGACACGCAGTCTCTCAGGATGTAAATGCCAATACATGTAGGTATACAAGCTCTCAGTTCTGAACATAACAGTCATGTGCTTTCAAATATCCCCTCAGAATGTCACATTGTACACAACATTGCAAAGCAACGATACTCCGATAAAAATTTTTTTTAAATAAAGAATGTCACATTGTAGGACTGGGATTCTAGAGCCAGCATTCTAGAAAAATGCCTGCCCTAGAGATGGATCGTGGGAGAGCCGTGTCTACTATTCCAATAGGTTCCCGTTAGCAATCCTTCAGACCTCAGGCCATGGGTTTGATGCCTGCTGGGCTGCAAGAGTTTTCTTTCTGGATCCCTCCTCTTGAAAATTCATGCCACTCTCACAGGGGCACAGGTCACACGGGGTACCCACTGCCTGAATGACAACCTAAAGACCACAGCCAGCTCTCAGTGGGTCTGAAGGGTTTTCTGGGCAGTCAGATGCCCCCTCAGGTTCTTGGTGTACCCTCCTCTGTGGCAGGTGACAGCAGGGAGCTGAACCCACCTTGGACACCCAGCTTCCCTAACCCCCTTGCCCTCTGGGGCCTCGCCTAGAGGTGTAACAGCTGAGCCTTGACTGGTTCTATTTCAGACAAATCCCCAGTGTTCCAGTTCCTCGACTGGGTCCTCCGGGGCACATCCCAGGTGATGTTTGTGAACAATCCCCTCAGTGGCATCCTCATCGTCCTCGGCCTCTTCGTCCAGAACCCCTGGTGGGCCATCTCGGGCTGCCTGGGCACCGTGGTATCCACCCTGACAGCCCTCATCCTGAGTCAGGACAAGTAAGTCCCAGGAAACCCAGGGTCCAGGCCTGAGACCACAGGTAGATCCCCGTGGGGACATTCACCAGCCTCACATCCTCACTGCCTGGCTCCCGGCTCAGAAACCCCTCACAATAAGGTCACTAATCACTCAAAACAACCATTCCCTGGTTACTTTTAACAACCACACATTGTCTAGGGGGCTGTGAAGGGTTGATGGTTTGAAGGGGTGTGTGTGGTCAGGCTCCAGCTGAGAAAAGCCTGACTCAGAAGGAAAATCAAGAAGGCAGTGCCCTGCGTCAGGCCTCGGGGAACCCCTCCTTCACCAGCCCTCCCCCCCAGGTCTGCCATCGCAGCCGGACTTCATGGCTACAACGGGGTGCTGGTGGGGCTGCTGATGGCTGTGTTCTCGGACAAAGGCGACTATTACTGGTGGCTTCTACTCCCCGTCATCGTAATGTCCGTGTCTTGGTAAGTTTGCTTCCAAGGCTGTGGGTGTAGATCAGCCTTTCTACCCCAACTCCGTGACTGTCTGTCCAAACTGGAGTTTAAAGAAGCATTTCCTTAGCTTGCACATCAGAAACAGCCACTAGAAATAATTACTGATGTTAGACAGCAACAGCACCACTGTGCTAGGTGGTCTGTACACAGTATCTCATTACATACCCTCCTTTACTCTTCATTTTTGTAAGATCTAAAAGAGCCCCTGGTCCTACCCCGGCAGAGCACAGGGAAGAGAACTGAGGCCCACAGAGGTTAAGAGCATACTATGGGGTCCTGTCAGTGTCTGGAGATCTTCCCATCCCTCCTGCTCCCCCAGTGCTACCCTGTCCTTGGGCACCCTGACCAGACAGGGACAACCTCCCAGTGTGGGCTGCAGGCCCAGCCCTGCCCAGAGCCCTCATACGGCCAGGCTCCAGGTCCTTACTCACCTGCAGAAACCACAGGGCACGCCGGCCAGGAGTGCTCTCTGCCTCAACAGACATTTGCTGAATGATTGAATGAATGTGATTCCCCTCACCATCAGCCCCTTTCCCATGCCTGCGCAGGGAGCCATGTGGCTCTTCAGGGAAGGTCTGTGGCTCCCCGCCTTAGGATCTCCCCTGAAAGCCCTCCTTCTGAAGTTGAGTCTGGGCATCCACCCTGTTGCTGTGCAGGGGCAGAGGAAGGAGGTTCAGGGGAGGAGCTGCCCAGGGCCAGTCAGGCTGGGAGAGGGAGCCAGCCAGCTGCTTTTCCCTGGGAAGGCACAGGGGGCCCCCTAAACCCACTCAGGCTAGTGTCAGGGCCAGGGGGCATCTTGAACAGCATCTCCTGTGCTTCTGCCCTCAGCCCCATCCTCTCCAGTGCCCTGGGCACCATCTTCAGCAAGTGGGACCTCCCGGTCTTCACGCTGCCCTTCAACATCGCAGTGACCCTGTACCTGGCGGCCACGGGCCACTACAACCTCTTCTTCCCCACGAAGCTGCTGCAGCCCTCCTCCTCCATGCCCAATATCACCTGGTCGGAGGTCCAAGTGCCCTTGGTAGGTATCGTGGAAGGTGGAAGGGCAGCGTCTGTCCAAACTCAGTGTTAAAGTGGCATTTACTTATTTTGCATGTCAGAAACACCCATGAGGGGCTTTCCTGGTGGCACAGTGGTTGAGAGTCCGCCTGCCGATTTAGGGGACACGGGTTCGTGCCCCGGTCCGGGAAGATCCCGCATGCCGCAGAGCGGCTGGGCCCGTGAGCTATGGCCGCTGAGCCTGCGCGTCCGGAGCCTGTGCTCCGCAACGGGAGAAGCCACAGCAGTGAAAGGTCCGCGTACCGAAAAAAAAAAAAAAAAAAGAAAAGAAACATCCATGAGTAACAACTATTACCAATTATACAGTGCGAGACACTCTACCTCAATATCTCATTAGCCACCAGCTTTTTCTTTCCTCTTTTTAAGAGCTAAAACGGCCATTTTTGGCCGCACAATGTCCTATCATAGCACAGGGGGAGAGACTAAAGCCAGGTTAAGAGACTGCCTGAGGTCACATGGTTAATCAGTAAGGAGCAAAGTCAAGACTAGAACTCCCGCATCCTGACTCCTAGACTTGGGTTCCTTTATCTTTTTTTTTTTAAAAAAAAAGCCTTTTTGATGCTTTACTCCAGTTTCAATCCAAGCGACTCTGTGTATTTTTGTCCTCCTTCAATGTCATTGAATCATTGAAGATGTGCACATCACACACACTGCCATCTGTTGGCTCGACAAGTCTCTGCTCCAGCCTGGGGAGCAGCTTCCCCTTGCTCTCTGGGGCATCCTCACACTTTAAAGCACAGGTGTTGCTCCACTAAGAATTATCTATATAACAGAGATTTTTACGCTTTTGGCAAGTATTCTGTATATACTGCTGGCCGCTGGAAGTCTGCCAAACTAAATAAGAAGCTACTCTAAAAGCGTTAAGTCAGCCTGGAGAACTATGCCCATCAGCCTTCTTTTCTAACTGGGCACATTTTCTCTGAGGTCCCCCTACTCTCTGTTACACTAAATGACTCCATAGGCTAGAGCTCACTCTGAACTTTGTTATTGGCAATTCATCATCTAACCACAAAGCCACCTGGGCTTGTTGAAGGGAATTTGTGTCAGAAATAATGGTGCCTAGTTTCTCTGAACAGTTCAAGGAGACAGCAGCATGGCAGGGCAGAAAGAGCCCTCCATTTGTCCAAGACGCATTATCTAGGAAGAGACGTATTCACATTAGCCCCATCCTTGTTGGGGTGTGTGTGTGTGTGTGTGTCTGTGTCTGTGTGTCTGTCTGTGTGTGTCTGTGTCTGTGTGTGTCTGTGTGAGTGTACCTTCATGAGCCAAAGGTGAGAAAAGATGCTGTTAGCAGTTCAGCCCCTCAGGCTTCCCTTTCACGATATTAAACCAATCAGTATCTTTTGAAGTCAAAATTGCTCTAATTGTCATGCTATGGGGAAATGATGGTAGAAAAGGCAAGTTTAAGATATTTTGCATGCTCCAAACCACATTTTCAATTGAAAAGATAACCAGGAATTTTGTAAAAATGAAAAAAATGGAAAATATTGTACAAATGCTTTAGAACCCCCAAATTTCCAGGAAAGACAAATTCAACGTTTGGTGGTTATTCTTTAAGAAATACTTTTCTGGCCAATTTTGAATGGATTATGGTAATAGTGAGTATGTTTTGTCATTTTGACAATTATAACTAGAGCCTTGAGTTTTGGGGAAACAAGTGGTAGATGTCAGAGAGAGGGTCTAAAGCTCCCAACGATTTTGAGGCCCCACAAGCTCCTCTGCTCTTTGGTGAGGGGAGAGCGTGCTGGAGGGTGCAACCGGCTGGAGACCAGAGGAACCAGCACCACTGCCTCTGCACCAAACTCTCTGCCTGTCCCGCCATCCCCCGCGTGGCGATGCCGGAGCCCAGTCTTGCTCTCTGTCCTGGGATAACGGGGGACGGAGCCCAGAGGGTTGCCCACAAGACTACCCTGCAGTCCTGTCGCTGCACACTCTCGTGTGGGGTGAGGGCCCTGGAGCTACAGGACCTCCCTCCCCTGCACCCCAGGAGGAGTCCTCAGAGGACTTGGGCTGAGGGAAGAACTGCCTTATCATGAAATATACACAAGGGGAAGGATGGACCCCAGTGCATCCCAGCAGGGCCCAGAGCCCCTCCTGTAAGCGTTTCTTTGCTCAAGGGCCTTTGGCCAACCTTCCAAAATACAGGACCCAATCTCAGTTGCTGGGGAAGCCCATGTGCCCTGGATCCTTTGCCCAAACTCCAGAGTACGTGTGCAAGTGCCCACTCGACATTGCACCCTGGCCTTCCTGTCTCATTCACACACAGGTCTGCTACTTGAGACACACGGAGGCCTAACACATCAGGGTTCTCCTCCATCAGCCATGTGACAGGTTCATCAATAAAACCCGCAGATGCCAAGATACCACCTGCCCAGGTGCTGCTCTGTGGATACGAGTCCATCTCCTCGCCCAGACGACGGCACAAACGTGACCACAGCCCAGACATGCTGTTCTTGGAAACAAAAAGGACCATTTTCCCATCTAATATTTAGCCTTCTAGTCATGTTTTTAGCTTTAAAAAAATGTTACAAGAGTTTTTCAACCCCAACTTTGGTTAGACATCTATTACTTTTCTAATGAATAACACCCTCATTTGAAGTATTCAGTTTCTCTTCACTGAGAGTTTAGTGCCTTACACTCATGTTTCTAAATAAAGGAAATGACATTTTAACCCCTTACTGTTCTAAGAACTTAAGATTAAAACAATAAATCTTGTGTGCCTTTTAGAGTGAACCTATTTGAAAATATCTTGGAAAACTGTTGCAAAATATTAGTGTGGAGGGTTTGGCCCCAAACCTTTTCCAGCCAAGCTTCAAGTTGTCTCTTTTGCCTCCATAATTGCATGTGCTCTTGTTGGACCTGCAGCTTTTGAGAGCCATCCCTGTTGGAATCGGCCAAGTGTACGGCTGCGATAACCCCTGGACTGGAGGCATTTTCCTCATAGCTTTGTTCATATCGTCACCTCTTATTTGCTTGCATGCTGCGATCGGATCCGCCATGGGGATGTTAGCAGGTTAGTGTCATTATTAATTAATGGGCCCCTTATAAATGGGCAATAAGGATGCTGTATCTGGGGCCTGCTCCAAAGAAAATGGTGCCATGTGTCTTCCATGCTCCACCGGCTTATTCCTATAAACTCTCCCTCCTTCCATTACACCTGTCTTTCCATTTTGGGTGCCGGTGCCCTCCTACTCCCCTGAGCAAAAGCTGTCCTCAGGAAAGGCTCTGGTGTTAGTCATTTCCACCTCAGTATAAATTAAAAGCTGGGGAGGAGTTGCTTCCAGGCATGTTTATATTTTAAGTCTTATCTCTAATCACGATAAGAAGCATTTGTCCTCCATTAGAGAACATTAAGGTTCTGTTAACCCGCCTTTTTCTGGCAGGGAAGGGACCTTCTCTGGACTGCTCACTCAGACTTCAGATCACTACTCAAAAGGGTCTCTTGTACCCATACCAGCTTAACCACTGATATGCATGTGACCAAGGCCTTTGTTTCCTTTAGATGTTTTTTCACTGAATAGTCAGAAGTCCTTTTTATACATACTTTGGTGTTGATAACTGGTCTGGGTTGAGGACTGTGGAGGGCTTTGGGGCTGGTGGGTGGGCCCACGCGACCTGCACAGCACTCAGCCTCTCTTCTCCCCCAGCCCTCACTCTCGCGACACCCTTTGACTCCATCTACTTTGGGCTGTGTGGCTTCAATAGCACGCTGGCCTGCATCGCCATAGGAGGCATGTTCTACGTCATCACCTGGCAGACGCACCTCCTCGCCGTCGCCTGCGGTGGGTACTGCCAGCGGGATTCCCTTTCCACCTCCGATGATGCCGGGGTCCATGCCCACAGGGAAACCGCCCCGCGGAAATTCTGCTGGTCCTCCAAAGATAAATGGGAAGATGTGTTTGCTTTATAAAAGCGTTTTTATTTTAAGCTGTTTTGATGGTCCTTTAGTGATTAGTACATTGAAAACTATTCTCAGTGAACACTAAGTGTTCAGCCACATGGAGGTTGTTCGGTTGTTGCCCGTGGGCTGTCTGCTGTGGTTGCTGCTTTCCGTGCTGGTGATTGGAACTTTCCGACAGAGCAAGTCTTATGCAAATTAATCTTTATATGTGGAATTGGGCAGTTTACATCAGATACAGCAGTTAACCTTATGCACCCAAACATTAACCACAAAACCTTCAAATAATGCTTGTAGGAATGCTGAAGAATGTGGTCAGGGCACTCAGTAACTCTCTGATAAAGGTTTGCTGCTGTTAATATCCTAGGGACCATTGGGATGGTTTAGTGGAGAAAGTGAGAGCTCAGAAGCAAAGCCAAATTACTGTGGCCCGTTTTCACGGAACCTCACCTCTCACCAGCACTTGGGTCTTCCCAGTGGCCAGCCTAGTGGTACCCTCCACACACAAAGCCTAGAAGATGAGGCAGTAGGTGTATTTGGTCTTCCTCAAGCTTAAAGAATGCTGTTCCTCCCTGGAAACCCATATTATGTTAATAACTTGTGATGAAATATCACAGCAGGGAGTTCTGGGATTCACGTGCCTTGGCTGTATAGTAAAATGTTCATTTATGGTTTATGCTCCTAAATGTTCCTTTGCTAGAATGCAAGGTGGTAGGACCCAGGAGAACTGTAACAGCTAAATTCTGGTCCTTTTCAACAAAGTTCATCTGCTGTCTTAGTTGTGCTGGAATTTGCATGGAATTTAACACTTTTCAAACCTGCCAAGCAACGGAAACATAACTCGATTTTTTTTAATCTGAGAGATAGCATTTGTGGCATGAAACGTATGGGGGGAGAATATGTAAACTCGAGACACTCTTAGTCACCTATTTCTTGGTTCTTTTGCAGCTCTGTTTTCAGCCTACCTGGGTGCTGCCCTGGCTAACGTATTATCTGTGGTGAGTCAACATGGGCTAGGAATGTGCATTACACCCTCCTCTGTATTCTCTCAGCTCCCCAAACCCCTCCTCCAGGAACCCCTTCGCAATCCATCCCTCATGTCTCAAATCACGCTTCCCTCCTTCACAGCCGCAGACAGAAAGAGCTGGGCCTCAAAAGTGTTAATGTCAACACTGGTCAATCAGATCCTGTGGTCAGTGGGCCAGTGGGGCTCCGTATAGAAGGACAGTCTGAAGAGCATTATCTTGTAAATCAGACTCGTTTCTTGTAAATCAATCCTCTACAACTAGTTTTAAATCTTCATATTTAATTTTTTTTCCTATGTTTCTAGATCATCTACCCAAGTAGCTTGTGGGCCAGTGTACATCTTTGTTCACCCCATAGCTACTACCAGGGAGTCAGGAGTCACGAGGCAAGGCTTCCAGGAGGACAAGGCCAACCCCGAGGGAAGCCAGAGCTGGCGGCTGAGGGCCTGTGCAGCAGTCTGAGAGCCCTTCTCTGCCTGAGCCCCAGTGCAGATTGTGTGTGAGGTTGGGGGAGCCACATGGCCAGCCCAGCCCCCAACACACACAGGAGGGACACTGGCCCCATCGCAGAGCACACAGGGCTCAGCCTACAGTCTATGCCTCCCCCTCCATAAAGGTTCAAGGCCCAGCTCACACAGGCAACCAGGAAAAGTCCCATTGGTCCTGCAGGTGGAGGTGGAGATGGGCATTCCACTAACCCGTGTTTAAATCCCTCCTCCATCCTCAGTGAAATTGCATGGTTTGGACAGAGCATAGGAAGGAATTTTGTAAGCAATAGAATTCGACTTCCCTAATACCATCCTGTGTCCCCCAGTGGACTAAGTCCGTCTTCTGGGCCACATCACGTTTTGTGTTTATATCTGCTACGACGCTTGACAACATTGTGACAAGTCTAGTACACACCAGTCCTCTTCCACCTTCAGCCCTTGTGCTCCTTCGAACAGGGGCCCGGTTGTATTCTTATCTTTATCTCTAGTACCTATTATAGTGCCCAGCTCATTGTAGGTGCTCAAGAAATGCAGAATGAATGAAACCCTAAGGTAGTGAGTCCCCACCATGGGATATATTAGAGCTGGGGCTAGATAGCCGACCATCAGAAACAGGACGGAGCCTGGCCTCTGAGGTTCCTGTCTGCCCCAGGCTTTCCCACCTCTTCTTGCCCCCATCCTTTCACCCAACTGTCCATCCAGTAAATACGTGTCACGTGCCTTCCTTGGACAGGTACTAGAAGGGATGCAAACGGGATACTTTGGTTCCTGATCATAGGAATTTACAGGATAACTGGCCCCTTCATCTTGTGCAGAGAAGTTACAGGTTATATCACTCTACCTAGACATTTTTCAAAACAAAATCATGTTTATTTTCTGTGTACCTACTATGTTTAAGACACGGTACTGCCCACTCTCAGGGATACAAAAAAAGTGCAAGCTATTAATTCACTCTGAAGGAATTTCCAGTCTCCTTGAGGAACAGGATATAAAAATGTTGAATGACATTTATGAGACCGTTCAAGCCTCTACAGAAGAGGGCACTTAGGAGCCGCACAATTTTGCTTTCTAATCGGCTCCTGCATGTGCAGCCCCGTATCTTCAACAGCACTGCCCTCTGCCTCACGACAATGACCACAAACTGAGGACCATTTACTGAGCGCTTAGTATGCACTAGGCACCAACTCTGAGTAGATATCTTTATCCCTATTTTGCTGTTGAGGAAATAGTTGTCAGAAAGAGGAAATGGCTCCAACAAGGTAACCAGAGCTGAGATTTGGATTTGGGTCTGTGGAACTCCCAGCCCACATCCTTCTCACTGTAGGACTTGAAGGAGATGCTTTCCAAAACACCCTATGCAGTCTTAGCAGGGCTTTGGTAAGACTCACGGAGTGGAATTCTTCAGTCATGGGTGTTCCTTAAGGCTACAGTTCTGGTACCAGGTTGTCATTGCTCCTCCTAAAGTCCCACCCAACAGGGCCATCTTTGACCACACACCAAGTGGAATCACTCCTTCAATGGTACTCCCTGAGGCTTTTACTGCTTATGATAAAAGGATGTTTGGGGGAGAAGGGGCATTGATTTGCTCGGCTTCATAGTTGACTTTGTAGGCTCTTTGCTAACAAGCTATCCAGGTTATCTCAAATGAAGAATGGGGAAGAGTATGTAAAAGCCTCAGGGCATCTTAAGATACAAAAAACAGGGGAACATCATGAGAAAGGCTGTTGGGAATGGGAGAGCCCTTGAGGAGAGAGGTAGCTACTCCTGATCTCCAGCTCCCTGGGACTAGGATGTGACATCTCTGCCTCTCTCCATACGTCTGTTCTGTTTCTGTGTCTCTCTGGGATGGGTTTCTTCTGCTGCACAGAGGCCCCCAAATATCCACCCAGCACTGGTTGGCTCTCTAGTTTTTTCAGATCGAGTCTTTGGACGCAGTCTCTGTATCTCTTAGCTCAAATTCTCAAGACAGGGATTCTATTCCCAGGTAGCCTGCCTATGGGAAGCTGCATTTGGGTCAGGTGCTTATCTCTAGTGCAAGCAGACATGACCAAAGAGAAAAAGGTTTTGAACGAAAAATGGCTGCCGATGCTGTTCCTTCCACAGGGGCTTTGGGAGAAGGTGGGGAATGGCCACAAGTCCTAGAGTGGGAGGTAGAGCCTGGCCAGACACCCAAGACAAAATATGTCTTCCACATAAAGGCATATTATAAGAGGGTTCCAGCGGCTGCATTTTGAAGAATATGTGTCCCCTGTTACAATGCAGACTGACCCCAATGGAACGATTTGATTTATGTTGGTCATGAATTAAGTATTATTCTGCTCAGTGCCCACCAAGCCTCCCCTCCTCCACCCAGGACCCTAGGTGATTGTGAAGGGCCGATGAGACGAGCACAGGCATCTGATATAACCAAGGTTTCTCTTGTGATCCGCCTCCCCCCAGTTTGGATTACCGCCCTGCACCTGGCCCTTCTGCCTCTCGGCACTCACCTTCCTGCTCCTGACGACCAACAACCCGGCCATCTACAAGCTCCCGCTCAGCAAAGTCACCTACCCAGAGGCCAACCGCATCTACTACCTGTCCCAGGAGAAAAACAGAAGAGCATCGACCATCACAAAGTACCAGGCCTACGATGTCTCCTAAGTTGCCCTTTCCAAAACATGTCACTGTAAATTCAGCCTTCAGCAGGCTGTCCAGGTCCCCAGGCTGAAGACCACTTAAATTCTCCTTCTGATGGTTCTGTGATTCTGCCCCCAAGCAAGCCTATACCCCAGTTATTCCCAAGAACAGGGAAATAAGCGTGCAGTCCCTATTCAGGAAGTTCTATGTTCTAAGATGCACAATACTTATCAAAAACATGGTTAATTTAGACCTTATACCTATAGCTCACTCCACAAGAGCTCTCTTTGTGGGGAATTTTCTCTCTTTTGCAAAATAAGCCACACCCCTAAAGAGAATTCACCAGGAAGGGGACAGAGATGGGTGACATTGTTAGCCAATTCAGTCATTTGATGCAGTGACGTAGTGTCAGGAAATCAGTCTACAAGGCAAAAGGGCAGGTCTACCCCCAGCTCTGCCATGAGTGAACTCCAACCACTTGGGTAGGTCCATCCCCCCCTCAGCCTCAATTTCTTATTGGTTTCATGACGAGGAGGGGCCCTACAGTCCCTTCCACCTCAGAAGTATTGATTCTTCTCTTTCCTATAAACTGACAAAATCAGCATGACCAATAAATAATTACTTTAAGTAAAAGATGAAAGGGCTATCTGGAGAAGAGGCAGGACAATTTTAATGTTGTGTGGAGATTTATTCTTGAGTCATGAGATGTTCTCCAGACTTGGGATTAGGAACCTAAGTTCACTGGAAATTCCAACATGCCTTCTTTTACGTAACAATTATTACTAGAAATGTCATCAGATGAAAATTGATCTTTTTCAGCATTTAAATCATATTTTAAACAAATGTGTTTCCTTTTATAATATTCATAAGCATACTCTCATTAAATGTTTAAGGTTGCAAGTTGGTGTCAGGGTTTTCTTAAAATGCGGCTCAGCTACATTGTCCACACCGTGCTCATTTGAGGGGCTTTCCACGGTCAAGGATGTGTTTGAAAAGAGATGAGGATGAATAGATAAAATGCATTCTTACCTCTTTCCACAGAATCACTTGCCACCCATTCTGTCTTAACACTGAAAAAGAAACAGCTATGTATTCACTGTAATGACTATATTACATAAAGTCCAAAACAATAAAAGATACCTCTTCCAAAAAAAAACAGAGAGAGAGGAGGGTGGGTTGAAAGTTATCAGAAGAAGGTTTGATTTGCTTACAAAGGGAATTATACAGTAATGACCATGGTCATTGTTTTCTGTTTCAGTTGAAGTGCAAGTTGTTGCAACCCATCTCATTTCTTAGGGGATAGTCTTGCACCCTAAAATTATTAATCCAGCCCTTCTTGAATGGCCAATAACTCTTGTTATTTAGTTGCTGTGGTTATAGCATTGAGCTCCTAAAACACAGGGTCCCTTTGTGGGAAGCCACGTGGCTCAGCCTTCCCACCCCTCCCCCAAAAGACAGGGATGAACCACTTATAGTCCCTCAGTGCCCACCCCCTGCACCCTTCCAGGTTAGCATTGTGGGGTGAGGACATAAGGCGGGAGATGAGGGAAGGAAACAAGGGGGAGCGGACAAACTATAAATCCATCATTTAGCAAAAGCTGGTGTCTACGTTTATATTTTCTTTCCTCTGTCAGCCCTGAGATCCCAGCCCTCTTCCATCAGCCCAAAAATACTTGGCTGCCTATTTCTCTTCCAGATTATATCTATCCAATTATGGCTTCTCCAGGAAAACAGAACACTTCTCGCTGGAAACAAATGCCCCACATAGGAAATGGGAACAAGTCACACTCCAGAGGCTACCTCTGAGTTTGTGATCACACCTTGAGGCCAAGAAAGTCTCAGGCTCTATTTTCATGACCAGTGAGTTATGGCTGTCTGAGGATCAAGCATCCGAGAATTTCACCAGAAGGCTGTTTATGCTCACAGCTCACTCAGCTGCCCCAGAACCTCTAAGTGATGACATAGAACAATTAAAATACCATTTTTCATGCATTTTCCACCAAAGTGTTATAATCTGGTTTTATTAAGAGCAGGAAACCCTCCACATGCATGCCATTCTGATTATTGACCACTAACAAATCCATTCAGCTGTTCTAAGTATTTCAATATCCTCACCTATAAAGCAAGTTGAGTTGGCCCAGGATACCAAGCAAGGTGGAAATAGATGGGATAAAAGAATTTGATTTATGAAATGTATGACATCTAGAGGTTACCAAAGTAGTTCTTCTCCTCCAGCCCTTCAATTCCACGTCAGCAGTGGAGAGGGGAGACAGCTCCAACCAGCTCCTGAAAGCTGGTTACCCAAGTGAGCATATCCCTCCAGTGCCACACTTAGTGTCATCACCTTGGTAGCTGGAAATCAGAGAGGGTGGGAGTATTTACACCCCAGAAATTACAAACCTGATCTTTGTTTTCCCGGATGGCCAGTTCACCAGCACACCACTGACACATCAGTTTGGTGAGAAGGAACTAATGTAGGCTTCCTAACCAGAGACTCCAAGACTAGGGCCAAAATATTCAATCCAGCGATGCTACATGGATGCCACTCTACATACAGGAGGCATCTGAGAGAATAACAAAAGTGTTCTCAAGCATAACATTTACCCACAGAAGCCTGTACTGAAAACACTTTGAGTGGAAGCATCCAAATAAGGAGAAAAATGAAACCAGGAAATGCTGCAAAGGACACAAGAAGTGTAAGGTGATCAAACATGTTTATTGTTTATTAGGACCAAAGGGGAAAAACAGAAGAAATAGACCTACAACTGGAATATCAAATGATGGTGGCAGGGTGGGTGGGGGAAGAGGCAGGAGAGCCTATTAGAGTATTTAGCTTGTACAAAAATTCATACGCTTACAAGGTCCACAGGGAGGAATAAACATGGGTGATAAGGGCAACCACCATGAGAACAAAATCAGAATTATAAATTTTAAACCAGAGGAAAATTCTCTTTGCAATGGAAAGTAAAAAAGGAGTAAAATATTATAGAAAGTCTCCCTTCCAAAAAAAAAAATAAGCAGAAGGTAGAAATTAGTCATAATATGACCTTAATTGACCCCCAAAAAAAGTTAACTATTAAATTCACCACTGAAAGACAGACTCTCAGGCTGCATTTTTTTAAAGACTGAACAATTTTCTATTTACAATAAACATTTAAAACAGAAAGACATAAATGTTTGAATACGAGAGGATGAAATAAGATATACTAAACAAATCCGGACTGAAAGAAAGCTAGGGTATCAACCATAATACCTTGAAAAGTGAAATTAAAGCCCAAAAATAAAGGACAAATAATGATGTAAAGGGAACAATAAGCCAAGAGCACACACTCATCATCAACACTTGTGACCTAAACAGTCAGTCTCAAAATACATCAAGCAACAAATGACTGAACTGCAGGGGGAAACAAACAAATTAATAATTGTAGCTAAGATTTTACCAAAACCTCAGAAACAGATCTATCATGAGAACAAAAAATGAGCAGAGATATCAGGGCTATGAACATTACAATTAATAAGTGTGAGCTCTTATGTACATGTAGGATTCCAAACCCTCCCACTCAACACCCCTCAAAAAATGTGTTCTCAAATAGAGAACAGATGTTCTTTTAAAGCACTCATGGAGCAAGCTTGGGGTCCTCATGAGATGCTGGTGGGAAATTGAACACTGTTGCCTTTTGGAGAGCAGGTCCTCAGAATTCAGTCATGTTGAGTATCTACACACCTTGTGGCCCAGAAATTCCTGGCCAGAGTATAAACAGTTCCAGATGGGGCTGTTCACCACGGCCTTGGTTGCATTGCAGAGAGCTGGAGAGAGGGCAGAGGCTGAGTGGGGTGCTGCACACCAGGGAGCCAGCACAGCAGGTAGAAGGCCAGAACCACACATAGAGCCATGAGGATAGATCTTAAAAACATAGTGCTGGCATAAAGAGGAAAATGACATTTATAATCATACCAATTCATAAATTTAAAATGCATGCACACAAAATAATAGATATTTTGCAAGCATGCAAACAAAAAAAGAGGTACACTGGAATGTGAGAGAGAAAAGAGAATGGAGCATAGAAATGAAAAGACACACAGACCTTCACACATTCAAGAGAGGGGCTTGCACAGACCAAGAAGATAATATGGAGGGACTAAGCCACATGATTAACTCAATCCTCGGTCAGAAGAAATTATAAAAGGGGTGGGGCATAGTGTGTGCTCTGCTCAGCTCTGTCAGAGCCTCAGAGTGAACGCAGAATTGGGTGGGGTCAACCTGCAAAGCCTGAGAGCATCCCATCTACCTCCGCTAGCATATGGAAGCACTCTGGCCACACTACAAACTGAGATAGATAGATGATAAATAGATAGATAGATAGATAGATAGATAGATAGATAGATAGATAGATAGATAGATAGATACTTAGATAGATGATAGATAGATGATAGATACTTAGATAGATGATAGATAGATACATAGATACATAGATAGGTAAATAGATGATAGATAGATAGATAGATAATAGATAGACTGATGATAGATAGATGGGTAAATAGATAGATGATAGACAGGTAGATGATAGATACATAGATACATAGATAGATAATAGATGGATAGATAGATATAGATAGATAGGTAGATAGACGGATAGATACATAGATGATAGATGACAGATAGATGAGAGATAAATAGATAGATGATAGATAGATAGAGAGATAATAGATAGATGATAGATACATGATACATAGATAGATAGATATGTATTAGATAGACAGATGATAGATAGATGGGTAGATAGATGATAGATAGATGATAGATAGATAGATAGATGATAGATACTTAGATGATAGAGAGATGATAGATGATAGATAGATACTTAGATAGATGATAGATAGATGATAGATGATAAATAGATGATAGGTAGATGGATAGATAGATGATAGATAGATATAGATGATAGATAATAGATAGATAGATAGATAGATGATAGATAGATAGATATAGATGTGAAGATTTTGCACTTCACCTCCAAATTAGTTGAACATATTTTAACCCCTAGAAGAACAATAGTAAAGAATGTATGTTTTATTTCTTCTTTTAGAGTGTTTTAGAATCTCTGATGAAATGTAGGAATAAGAGGAAATTTTTGTTGCTGTTGAGATTGCAGAAAGGTGGGAAAGAACATTTCTAAAAATGAAAAATGTAGGAATTGAGGATATAAACTGAGTTCAGAAAGATCATGAACCTACGAGAAAGATAATAAATTCACAACACCTCCTACAGTCATCAAACCTAGTTGGTGAGTCAGAAGGTAGGTGTGAAGAGGTCCCAGCTGTGAACTAACCTGGTTTTGAATCCAGTCCTTACAGGCTGGGAGGTTATCTCAGAGCCTGCAGCTCATTGTCTATGAAACGAGGGCTGTACCTGCCTCAGAGCAGTGTTCATGTGAAGGCTACTTAAGAACCCTTGGGGTCAAGATGGCGGGGTGGGAAGACGCGGAGTTTGCATATCCCCACAACTAGGGCACCGGCCAGACGCTGGTGGGGACTTCGACACCCAAGGAGATGGGAGGAACCCCCGAGTGACCGAGTAGAACGTTGAGGGGAGTGAGGGGAAGGAGAAGTGAAGACCAGACAAGACTTGTGCCCCTGAGTGGTGGCTGGAAGAGGCGAGGGGTTCCCATGCCTGGAGGGACCCTCAGGGGCCTGGAAGATCAGACGGACAGGGGAGAGCACAGCTAACATTTCCCCTGCCCAATTGGACCCCGGGAAGCCTGCTGGGCTCCTAGGACTGGTCCTCTGCCCTCCAAGGCCAGAGGCACTCCTGGGCCCCTCTTGTGGCACTGAACCTAAGCCCCACCCCCTACCCCCTCCAGGGCCGCCTTTTCGGGCAATGTGGGTATTAAGCATAGGCCCCGTCCCCCACCTAAACTCCATCCATGCCTAAGCTCCACACCCCACAGACCAGGCCTTTTCTGGCTTTCTTTTTTTTTCCTTCGATAGCTACTTGCAAATATAATAAAACGCTTAAGAGTAACAATTTTATTTTTTTAATTTGAATTTTATTTTTTTATACAGCAGCTTTTTATTAGTTATCTATTTTATACGTATTAGTGTATACATGTCGATCCCAATCTCTGAATTCATCCCACCAAAAACAACAACACACCCCCAGCTTTCTTCCTTTGGTGTCCATACATTTGTGCTCTGCATCTCTATCTCTATTTCTGCCTTTCAAGCTGGTTCATCTGTACTATTTTTCTAGATTCCAAATATATGCATTAATATACAATATTTGTTTTTCTCTTTCTGATTACTTCACTCTGTATGACAGTCTCTAGGTCCATCCACGTCTCTACAAATAACCCAATTTTGTTCCTTTTTATGGCTAAGTAATATTCCATTGTATATATGTACCACATCTTCTTTATCCACTTGTCTGTCGATGGGCATTGAGGTTGCTTCTATGACCTGGCTATTGTAAATAGTTCTACAATGAAAATTGGGGTACAAGTGTCTTTTTCAATTATGGTTTTCGCTGGGTATATGCCCAGCAGTGGGATTGCTGGGTCATATGTAATTCTATTTTCAGTTTCCTAAGGAACCTCCATACTGTTCTCCATAGTGGCTGTATCGATTTACATTCCCACCAACAGTGCAACAGGGTTCCCTTTTCTTCACACCCTCTCTGGCATTTGTTGTTTGTAGATTTTCTGATGATGCCCATTCTAACCAGTGTGAGGTGATACCTCAATGTAGTTTTGATTTGCATTTCTCTAATAATTAGTGATGTTGAGAAGCTTTTCATGTTCCTCTTGGCCATCTGGATGTCTTCTTTGGAAGAATGTCTATTTAGGTCTTCTGCCCATCTTTTGATTGGGTTGTTTGTTTTTTTAATATTGAGCTGCATGAGCTGTTTATATATTTTGGAGATTAGTCCTTTGTCCGTTGACTCGTTTGCAAATATTTTCTCCTATTTTGAGGGTTGTCTTTTCATCTTGTGTACAGTTTCCTTTGCTGTGCAAAAGCTCTTAAGTTTCATTACGTCCCATTTGTTTATTTTTCTTTTTATTTCCATTACTCTGGGAGGTGGGTCAAAAAAGATCTTGCTGTGATTTATGTCAAAGAATGTTCTGCCTATGTTTTCCTCTAAGAGTTTTATAGTGTCCAGTCTTACATTTAGGTCTTTAATCCATTTTGAGTTCATTTTTGTGTATGGTGTTAGGGGGCGTTCCAATTTCCTTCTTTAACGTGTAGCTGTCCAGCTTTCCTAGCACCACTTATTGAAGAGACTATCTTTTCTCCATTGTATATCCTTGCCTCCTTTGTCATAGATTATTTGACCATAGGTGCATGGATTTATCTCTGCACTTTCTATCCTGTTCCATTGATCTATATTTCTGTCTTTGTGCCAGTACCATATTGTCTTGATTACTATATCTTTGTAGTATAGTCTGAAATCAGAGAGTCTGATTCCTCCAACTCCATTTTTTTCCCTCAAGATTGCTTTGGCTATTCAGGGTCTTTTGTGTTTCATTACAAATTTTAAGATTTTTTTGTTCTAGTTCTGTAAAAAAATGCCACTGGTAATTTGATAGGGATTGCAGTGAATCTCTAGATTACCTTGGGTAGTATAGTCATTTTCAAAATATTGATTCTTCCAGTCCAAGAACATGGTATATATCTCCATCTGTTTGCATCATCTTTGATTTCTTTCATCATTGTCTTATAGTTTTCTGAGTACAACTCTTTTACCTCATTGGGTAGGTTTATTCCTAGGTATTTTATTCTTTCTGTTGAAGTGGTGAATGGGATTGTTTTCCTTAATTTCTCTTTCTGATCTTTCATTATTACTGTATAGGAATGCAAGAGACTTCTGTGCATTAATTTTGTATCCTGCAACTTTACCAAATTCACTGATTAGCTCTAGTAGTTCTCTGGTGGCATCTTTAGGATTATCTATGCATAGTATCATGTCATCTGCAAACAGTGACAGTTTTATTTCTTTTCCAATTTGGATTCCTTTTATTTCTTCTTCTTCTCTGACTGCTATTGCTAGGACTTCCAAAACAATGTTGAATAATAGTGGCGAGAGTGGACATCCTTGTCTTTTTCCTAATCTTAGAGGAAATGCTTTCAGTTTTTCACCATTGAGAATGATGTTTGCTGTGGGTTTGTCATGTATGGCCTTTATTATGTTGAGGTATGTTCCCTCTATGCCCACTTTCTGGAGAGTTTTTATCATAAACCGGTGTTGAACTTTGTCAAAAGCTTTTTCTGCATCTATTGAGATGATCATATGGGTTTTATTCTTCAATTTGTTAATATGGTGTATCACATTGATTGATTTGCATATATTGAAAAATCCTTGCATCCCTGGGATAAATCCCACTTGATCATGGTGTATGATCCTTTTAATGTGTTGTTGGATTCTGTTTGTTAGTGTTTTGTTGAGGATTTTTGCATCTATATTCACCAGTGATATTAGTCTGTAATTTTCTTTTTTTGTAGTATCTTTGTCTGATTTTGGTATCAGGGTGATTGTGGTGTCATAGAATGAGTTTGGGAGTGTTCCTTCCTCTGCAATTTTTTGGAAGAGTTTGAGAAGGATAGGTGTTAGCTCTTCTCTAAATGTTTGATAGAATTCACCTGTGAAGCCATCGGGTGCTGGACTTTTGTTTGTTGGAAGATTTTCCATCACACTTTCAATTTCATTACTTGTAATTGGTCTGTTCATATTTTCTATTTCTTCCTGGTTCAGTCTTGGAAGGTTATACGTGTCTAAGAATTTGTCCATTTCTTCCAGGTTGTCCATTTTATTGGCATAGAGTTGCTTGTAATAGTCTCTTATGATGCTTTGTATTTCTGCTGTGTCCGTTGTAACGTCCCCTTTTTCATTTCTGATTTTATTGATTTGAGTCCTCTCCCTCTTTTTCTTGATGACTCTGGCTAAAGGTTTATCAATTTTGTTTATCTTCTTAAAAAAACAGATTTTAGGACTTCCCTAGTGCTGCAGTGGTTAAGAATCCGCCTGTCAATGCAGGTGACACAGGTTCGAGCCCTGGTCCAGGAAGATCCTACATGCCATGGAGCAACTAAGCCCGTGCATCACAACTACTGAGCCTGTGCACTAGAGTCCAAAAGCCACAACTACCGAGTCCACATGCCCTAACGACTGAAGCCCGCACACCTAGAGACCATGCTCCGCAACAAGAGAAGCCACTACAATGAGAAGCGCTCGCACTGCAATCAAGAGTAGCCCCTGGGCTTCCCTGGTGGTGCAGTGGTTGAGAGTCCACCTGCCGATGCAGGGGACACGGGTTCGTGCCCCTGTCCAGGAAGATCCCACATGCCGCAGAGCGGCTAAGCCCATGAGGCATGGCTGCTGAGCCTGTGCGTCCGGAGCCTATGCTCCACAACGCGAGAGGCCACAGCAGTGAGAGGCCCGTGAACCGCAAAAAAAAAAGCAAAAGGGTAGCCCCTGTTTGCCACAACTAGAGAAAGACTGCAAGCAGCAATGAAGACCCAACATAGCCAAAAGTAAATAAATAAAATAAAATTTTTTCGAAAAACAGCTTTTAGTTTTATTGATCTTTGCTATTGTTTTCTTTGTTTCTATTTCATTTATTTCTGCTCTGATCTTTATGATTTCTTTCCTTCTACTCACTTTGGGTTTTTTTTATTCTTCTTTCTCTTGTTCCTCTATGTGTAAGGTTATATTGTTTATTTGAGGTTTTTCTTGTTTCTTGAGGTAGGATTGTATCGCTATAATCTTTCCTCTTAGAACTGCTTTTGCTGCATCCCATAGGTTTTAGATCATCGTGTTTTCATTGTCATTTGTCTCTAGGTATTTTTTGATTTCCTCTTTGATTTCTTCTGTGATCTCTTGGTTATTGAGTAATGTATTGTTTAGTCTCCATGTGTTTCCATTTTTACGTTTTTTTACCCTGTAACTGATTTCTAATCTCAAAAAGTTGTGGTCAGAAAAGATGCTTGATATGATTCCAATTTTCTTAAATTTACCAAGACTTGATTTGTGACCCAAGATGTGATCTATCCTGGAGAATGTTCCATGTGCACTTGAGAAGAAAGTGTAATCTGCTGTTTTTGGATGGAATGTCCTATAAATATCAATTAAATCTATCTGGTCTATTGTGTCATTTAAAGATTGTATTTCCTTGTTAATTTTCTGTTTGGATGATCTGTCCATTGGTGTAAGTGAGGTGTTAAAGTCCCCCACTATTATTGTGTTACTGTTGATTTCCTCTTTTATAGCTGTTAGCATTTGCCTTATGTATTGAGGTGCTCCTATTTTGGGTGCATATATTTTTATAATTTTTATATATTCTTCTTGGATTTATCCCTTGATCATTATGTAGTGTCCTTCCTTGTCCCTTGTAACATACTTTATATTAAAGTCTATTTTATCTGACATGAGTGTTGCTACTCCAGCTTTCTTTTGATTTCCATTTGCATGGAATATCTTTTTCCATCCCCTCACTTTCAATCTGTATGTGTCCCTAGGTCTGAAGTGGGTCTCTTGTAGACAGCATATATATGGGTCTTGTTTTTATATCCATTCAGCAAGCTTGTGTCTTTTGGTTGGAGCATTTAATCCATTCACATTTAGGTAATTATCAATATGCTTGTTCCTATTACCATTCTCTTAATTGTTTTCAGTTTGTTTTTGTAGGTCCTTTTCTTCTCTTTTGTTTCCCACTAGAGAATTCCTTTAGCATTTGTTGTAGAGCTGGTTTGGTGGTGCTGAATTCTGTTGGCTTTTGCTTGTCTGTAAAGCTTTTGATTTCTCCATCGAATATGAATGAGATCTTTGCTGGATAGAGTAATTTTGGTTGTAGGTCATCACTTTAAATATACTGTGCCACTCCCTTCTGGCTTGCAGAGTTTCTGCTGAGAAATCAGCTGTTAACCTTATGGGAGTTCCTTGTATGTTATTTGTCATTTTTCCCTTGTTGCTTTTAATAATTTTTCTTTGTCTTTAATTTTTGTCAATTTCATTACTATGTGTCTCAGCTTGTTTCTCCTTGGGTATATCCTGCCTGGACTCTCTGAACTTCCTGGACTTGGATAGATATTTCCTTTCCCATGTTAGGGAAGTTTTCAACTATAATCTCTTCAAATATTTTCTCAGGTCCTTTCTCTCTCTCTTCTACTTCTGGGACCCCAAAATGTTAATGTTGGTGCATTTAATGTTGTCCCAGAGGTCTCTCAGTCTGTATTTATTTCTTTTCTTTCTTTTTTCTTTATTTTGTTCCATGTCAGTGAATTCTACCATTCTGTTTTCCAGGTCACTTATCTGTTCTTCTGCCTCATTTATTCTGCTACTGATTGCTTCTACTGCATTTTTCACTTCAGTTATTGTATTGTTCATCTCTGTTTTTTTGTTCTTTAATTCTTCTAGGTATTTGTTCTTTAATTCTTCTAGGTCTTTGTTAAACATTTATTTCATCTTCTCGATCTTTGCCTTTACTCTTTTTCCGAGGTCCTCAATCATCTTCACTCTCATTATTCTGAATTCTTTTTCTGGAAGGCTGCCTATCTCCACTTCATTTAGTTGTTTTTCTGGGGTTTTATCTTGTTTCTTCATCTGGTACATAGTTCTCTGCCTTTTCATTTTGTCTATCTCTCTGTGAATGTGGTTTTTGTTCCGCAGGCTGCAAGATTGTATGTCTTCTTGCTTCTGCTGTCTTCCCTCTAGTGGATGAGGCTATCTAAGAGGCTTGTGCAAGGTTCCTGATGGGAGGGACTGGTGGTGGGTACAGCTGGAGGTTGCTATGGTGGGCAGAGCTCAGTAAAACTTTAATCCACTTGTCTGCTGATGGGTGGGGCTGAGTTCCCTCCCTGTTGGTTGTTTGGCCTGAAGCAACCCAGTACTGGAGCCTACAGGCCCTTTGTTGAGGCTAATGGCAGACTCTGGGAGGGTTCACACTAATGAATACGTCCCAAAACTTGTGCTGCCAGTGTCCTTGTCCCCACAATGAGCCACAGCCAGCCCCTGCCTCAGCAGGAGACCCTCCAGCAGTAGCAGGTACGTCTGGTTCAGTCTGCTATGGGGTCACTGCTCCTTCCCTGTGGGTCCTGATGCACACACTACTTTGTGTGTGCCCTCCAAGAGTGGAGTCTCTGTTTCCCTCAGTCCTGTCAAAGTCCTGCAATCAAATCCCACTAGCCTTCAAAGTTGATTTTCTGGGAATTCTCCCTACTGTTGCTGGACCCCAAGGTTGGGAAACCTGATGTGGAGCTCAGAACCTTCACTCCAGTGGGTGGGCTTCTGTGGTATAATTGTTTTCAAGTTTGTAAGTCACCCATCCAGCAGTTATGGGATTTGATTTTATTGTGATGGGGCCCTTCCTACCATCTCATTGAGGCTTCTCCTTTGTCTTTAGATGTGGGATATCTTTTTTGGTTAGCTCCAGTAGCTTCCTGTAGATGACTGTTCAGCAGTTAGTTGTGATTCCAGTGGTTTTGCAAGAGGGAGTGAACGCACGTCATTCTACTCCACCACTTTGAACGAATCTCATTTTGTTATTTCTTATGGTTGAGTAATAGTCCATTGTATATATGTAACACATCTTATTTATCCATTCATCTGTTGATATACATTTAGGTTGATTCCTTATCTTGACCATTGTAAATAGCGCTGCAGTGAACATTGGGGTGCATGTATCCTTTCAAACCATGGTTTTCTCCAGATATATGCCAAGGAGTGGGATGGCTGGATCATATGGTAGCCCCAGTTTTAGTTTTTTAAGGAACTTCCATATTGTTCTCCGTAGTGGCTATACCAACTTACATTCCCAACAACAGTGTAGAGGGTTCCTCTTTCTCCACATCTTCTCCAGCATTTATTGTTTGTAGATATTTTGATGATGGCCATTCTGACTGATGTGAGATGATATTTTCTTGTAGTTTTGATCTGCATTTCTCTAATAATTAGTGATATTGAGCATTTTTTCATGTGCCTCTTGCCCATATGTATGTCTCCTTTAGAGAAATGTCTAGTTAGGTCTTCTATTCATTTTTTGATTGGGTGGTTTTTTGATATTGAGCTGCCTGAGTTGTTTGTAAATTTTGGAGATTAACCCCTTGTGGGTCTCATCATTCGCAAGTCTTTTATCCCATCCTGTGTGCTGTCTCATTGTCTTGTTTATGGTTTCCTTTGTTGTGCAAAAGTTTTGGGGTTTAATTGATCCCATTTGTTTATTTTTGTTTTTATTTCCATTACTCTAGGAGATGGATTGAAAAAGATATTGCTGTGATTTATATCAAAGAGTGTTCTGTCTATGTTTTTTGTTAAGAGTTTTATAGTATCTGGTCTTATATTTAGGTCTTTATTCCATTTTGAGTTTATTTTTCTGTATGGTGTCAATGTTCTAATTTCATTCCTTTACATGTAGCTGTCCATTTTTCCCAGTACCATTTATTGAAGAGATTATCTTTCCTCCATTGTATGTTCTTGCTTCCTTTGTCATAGATTAATTTATCATAGGTGTGCGAGTTTATTTCTGGACTTTCTATCCTATTCCATTGTTCTATATTTCTCTTTTTGTGCCAGTACCTTACTGTTTTGATAACTGTACTTTGTACTATAGTCTGCAGTCAAGGAGCCTGATTCGTCCAGCTCCGTTTTTCTTTCTCAAGATTGTTTTGGCTATTCGGGGTCTTTTGTGTTTCCATATATTGTAAAATTTTTTGTTCTAATTCTGTTAAAAATGACATTGGTAATTGGATAGAGATTGCATTGAATCTGTAGATTGTCTTGGGTAGTATAGTCATTTTGACAATATTGATTCTTGCAATCTAAGAACATGGTACATATTTTCACCTGTTTGTGTCATCTTCAATTTTTTTCATCAGCATCTTATAGTTTTCAGAGTACAGGTATTTTGCCTCCTTATGTAGGTTTATTCCTAGGTATTTTATTCTTTTTAATGCAATAGTAAATGGGATTGTTTCTTGAATTTCTCTTTCAGATCTTTCATTGTTAGTGCATAGGAATACAACAGATTACTGCATATTAATTTTGTATCCTAAAACTTTACAAAATTTATTGATGAGCTCTGTTAATTTTCTTGTAGCACCTTTAGGATTTTCTGTGTATAGTATCATATCATCTGCAAACAGTGATGGTTTTATTTCTTCTTTTCCAATTTGGATTCCTTTTATTTCTTTTTTTTTTGTCTCTGACTGCTCTGGCTAGGACTTCCATAACTATGTTGAATAAAAGTGGCAAGAGTGGACATCCTTGTCTTGTTTTTGATCTTAAAGGAAATGCTTTCAGTTTTTCACAGTTGAGTATGATGTTAGCTGTAGCTTTGTCATATATGGCCTTTATTATTTTGAGGTATGTTCCCTCTGTGCCCACTTTCTGGAGAGTTTGTATCATAAATGGGTGTTAAATTTTGTCAAAAGTGTTTTTCTCCATCTATTGAGATCATCATATGTGGTTTTTATTCTTCATTTGTTAATGTGGTGTATCATAGTGACTGATTTGTGGATATTGAAAAATCCTTGCATCCCTGGGATAAATCCCACTTGTTCGTGGTGTATTATCCTTTTAATGTATTGTTAGATTTGGTTTGCCAGTATTTTGTTGAGGATTTTTGAGTCTATGTTCATCAGTGATATTGGCCTGTAATTTCCGGGGTTTTTTTGTGGTATCTTTGTCTGGTTTTTGTACCACGGTGATGGTGGCCTCATAGAATGAGTTTAAGAGTGCTCATTACTCTTCAATTTTTGGGAAGAGTTTCAGAAGGGTAGGTGTTTTCTCTAAATATTTGATAGAATTCACCTGTGAAGCCATCTGGTCCTGGATTTTTGTTTGTTGGAAGTTTCTTAATCACTGTTTCAATTTCAGTACTTGTGACTGGACTATTCATATTTTCTATTTCTTCCTGGTTCAGTCCTGGAAGCTTGTACCTTTCTAAGAATTTGTCCATTTCTTCTAGGTTGTCCATTTTATTGACATAGAGTTGCTTACAGTAGTCTCTAATGATCCTTTGTATTTCAGTGGTGTCAGTTGTAACTTCTCCTTTTTCATTTTTAATTTCATTGATTTGAGCCCTCTCCATTTTTTTCTTGATGAGTCTGGCTAAAGGTTTATCAATTTGGGTTACCTTTTCAAAGAACCAGCTTTTATTTTCATTGATCTTTTCTACTTTTTGTCTCTATTTCATTTATTTCTTCTTTGATCTTTATGATTTCTTTCTTTCTACTAACATTGGATTTTGTTTGTTCTTCTTTCTCTAGTTGCTTTCACTGTAAAGTTAGGTTGTTTATTTGAGATTTTTCTTGTTTCCTGGTGTAAGATTGTATTGCTATAAAGTTTACTCTTAGAACTTTTTTTTGCTGTGTCCATAGGTTTTGGATCATTGTGTTTTGTTTTCCTTTGTATCTAGTTATTTTTTTGTTTCCTCTTTGATTTCTTCAGAGATCCATTGGTTGTTTAGTAGCAAGACATTTAGCCTCCTCATGTTTGTGTTTTTTTACAGATTTTTTCTTGTAGTTGCTTTCTAATCCCATAGCACTGTTGTTGGAAAAGATGTTTGATATGATTTCAATTTGCTGAGGCTCACTTTGTGGCCCAGTATGTGATCAATCCTGGAGAATATTCCGTGTGCACTTGAGAAGAATGTGTGTTCTGCTTCTTTTGATGGAATGCTCTATAAATATAAATTAAGTCCCTCTGGTCTAATGTGTCATTTAAGGCCTGTGTTTCCTTATTGCATTTCTGTCTAGATGATCTGTCTATTGATGAAAGTGGGGTGTTAAAGTCCCCCACTCTTATTGTGTTACTGTCAATTTCTTTTTATGGCTGTTAATATATGCCTTATATATTGAGGTGCTCCTATGATGGGTGCATACATATTTACAATTGCTATATATTCTCCTTGGATTAATCCCTTGATCATTATGTAGTCTCCTTCTTTGTCTCTTGTAACAGTCTTTATTTTAAAGGTTATTTTGTCTGATATGACTATTGCTACTCCAGCTTTCTTTTGATTTCCATTTGCATGGAATAGCTTTTCCCATCCCCTCATTTTCAGTCTGTATGTGTTGCTATCATTGATGTGGGTCTCTTGTAGACAGCACATATACGGGTCTTTTTTTTTTGTATCCATTCAGTCAGTCTATGTCTTTTGGTTGAAGGATTTAATCCATTTACATTTAAGGTAATTATCAATATGTATCTTTTTATTGCCATTGTGTTAATTGTTTTGGATTTGTTTTTGTAGGTCTTTTTTTTCCCCTTCCTCTTTTGTTTTATTCTCTTGTGATTTGATGACTAACTTTAGTGTTGTGTTTGGATTCCTTTTTCTTTTTTATGTGTATCTATTGTAGATTTTCAGTTTTCAGTTATCATGAGGTTTTGATATAGCAGTCTGTATATAAATAAGATTGTTTCAATTTGCTCATCTTTTAATTTCAAATGCATTTCCAATTTCCTGCATTTGTACTCTCCTCTTCTCACGATTACTCATTTTGATATCATATTTGTGTGTGGTTGATTCCCTACATTTACTGTATGTTTGCCTTTACAGATGAGCTTTTCCATTCGTAATTTTCTTGTTTCTAGAGGTGGCCTTTTCTTTTCCTCCTAGAGAGTTCCTTTAGCATTTGTTGCAAAGCTGGTCTGGTGGTGCTGAATTCTTTTAGCTTTTCCTTGTCTGTAAATCTTTTTATCTTTCCATCAAATCTTAAAGAGAGCCTTGCTAGGTAGAGTATTCTTGGTTGTATGTTCTTCCCTTTCATCACTTTAAATATACCTTGCCACTCCTTTCTGGCTTTCAGAGTTCCTGCTGAAAAATCAGCTGATAACCTTATGGGAATTCCCTGGTATGTTATCTGTTGCTTTTTCCTTGTTGCTTTTATTTATTTATTTATTTTTTACATCTTTATTGTAGTATAATTGCTTTACAATGGTCTGTTAGTTTCTGCTTTATAACAAAGTGAATCAGTTATACATATACATATGTTCCCATATCTCTTCCGTCCTGCATCTCCCTCCCTCCCAACCTCCCTATCCCACCCCTCCAGGAGGTCACAGCACCGAGCTGATCTCCTTGTGCTATGCGGGTGCTTCCCACTAGCTATCTACCTTATGTTTGGTAGTGTATATATGTCCATGCCTCTCTCTCACTTTGTCACAACTTACCCTTCCCCCTCCCCATATCCTCAAGTCCATTCTCTAGTAGGTCTGTGTCTTTATTCCTGTCTTACCCCTAGGTTTTTCATGACTTTTTTTCTTAAATTCCATGTATATGTGATAGCATACAGTATTTGTCTTTCTCTTTCTGACTTACTTCACTCTGTAAAGACTCTAGGTCTATCCACCTAATTACAAATAGCTCAATTTCATTTTTAGGGCTGAGTAATATTCCATTGTATATATGTGCCACATCTTCTTTATCCATTCATCTGATGATGGACACTTAGGTTGTTTCCATCTCTGGGCTATTGTAAATAGAGCTGCAATGAATATTTTGGTACATGACTCTTTTTGAATTATGGTTTTCTCAGGGTATATGCCCAGTAGTGTGATTGCTGGGTCATATGGTAGTTCTATTTGTAGTTTTTTAAGGAACCTCCATACTGTTCTTTATAGTGGCTGTACCAATTCACATTCCCACCAGCATTGCAAGAGTGTTCCCTTTTCTCTACACCCTCTCCAGCATTTGTTGTTTCTAGATATTTTGATGATGGCCATTCTGATTGGTGTGAGATGATATCTCATTGCAGTTTTGATTTGCATTTCTCTAATGATTAATGATGTTGAGCATTCTTTCACGTGTTTGTTGGCAGTCTGTATAACTTCTTTGGAGAAATGGCTATTTAGGTCTTCTGCCCATTTTTGGATTGAGTTGTTTGTTTTTTTGTTATTGAGCTGCATGAGCTGCTTATAAATTTTGGATATTAATCCTTTGCCAGTTGCTTCATTGCAAATATTTTCTCCCATTCTGAAGGTTGTCTTTTGGTCTTGTTTATGGTTTCCTTTGTTGTGCAAAAGCTTTTAAGTTTCATTAGGTCCCATTTGTTTATTTTTGTTTTTATTTCCATTTCTCTAGGAGGTGAGTCAAAAAGGATCTTGCTGTGATTTATGTCATAGAGTGTTCTGCCTATGTTTTCCTCTAAGAGTTTGATAGTGTCTGGCCTTACATTTAGGTCTTTAATCCATTTTGAGCTTATTTTTTGTATGGTGTTAGGGAGTGATCTAAACTCATGCTTTTACATGTACCTGTCCAGTTTTCCCAGCACCACTTATTGAAGAGGCTGTCCTTTCTCCACTGTACATTCCTGCCTCCTTTATCAAAGATAAGGTGACCATATGTGTGTGGGTTTATCTCTGGGCTTTCTATCCTGTTCCATTTATCTATATTTTGGTTTTTGTGCCAGTACCATACTGTCTTGATTACTGTAGCTTTGTAGTATAGTCAGAAGTCAGGGAGCCTGATTCCTCCAGCTCTGTTTTTCGTTCTCAAGATTGCTTTGGCTATTCGGCATCTTTTGTGTTTCCATACAAATTGTGAAAATTTTTGTTCTAGTTCTGTGAAAAATGCCAGTGGTAGTTTGATAAGTATTGCATTGACTCTGTAGATTACTTTAGGTAGCAGAGTCATTTTCACAATGTTGATTCTTCCAATCCAAGAATATGGTATATCTCTCCATCTGTTTGTATCATATTTAATTTCTTTCATCAGTGTCTTATAATTTTCTGTTTACAGGTCTTTTGTCTCCTTAGGTAGGTTTATTCCTAGATATTTTATTCTTTTTGTTGCAATGGTAAATGGGAGTGTTTTCTTGATTTCACTTTCAGATTTTTCATCATTAGTGTATAGGAATGCCAGAGATTTCTGTGCATTAATTTTGTATCCTGCTACTTTACCAAATTCATTGATTAGCTCTAGTAGTTTTCTGGTAGCATCTTTAGGATTCTCTATGTATAGTATCATGTCATCTGCAAACAGTGACAGCTTTACTTCTTCTTTTCTGATTTGGATTCCTTTTATTTCCTTTTCTTCTCTGATTGCTGTGGCTAAAACTTCCAAAACTATGTTGAATAAGAGTGTTGAGAGTGGGCAGACTTGTCTTGTTCCTGATCTTAGTGGAAGTGCTTTCAGTTTTTCACCATTGAGGATGATGTTGGCTGTCATATATGATGTTGGTTTGTCATATATGGCCTTTATTATGTTGAGGAAAGTACACTCTATGCCTACTTTCTGCAGGGTTTTTATCATAATCAGTGTTGAAGTTTGTCCAAAGCTTTCTCTGCATCTATTGAGATGATCATATGGTTTTTCTCCTTCAATTTGTTAATATGGTTTATCACGTTGACTGATTTGCATATATTGAAGAATCCTTGCATTCCCGGAAAAAAACCCCACTTGATCATGGTGTATGATCCTTTTAATGTGCTGTTGGATTCTGTTTGCTAGTATTTTGTTGAGGATTTTTGCATCTATGTTCATCCGTGATATTGACCTGTAGTTTTCTTTCTTTGTGACATCCTTGTCTGGTATTGGTATCAAGGTGATGGTGGCCTCGTAGAATGAGTTTGGGAGTGTTTCTCCCTCTGCTATATTTTGGAAGAGTTTGAGAAGGATAGGTTTTAGCTCTTCTCTAAATGTTTGATAGAATTCGCCTGTGAAGCCGTCTGGTCCTGGGTTTTTGTTTGTTGGAAGATTTTTAATCACAGTTGCAATTTCAGTGCTTGTGATTGGTCTGTTCATATTTTCTATTTCTCCCTGATTCAGTCTTGGCAGGTTGTGCATTTCTAAGAATTTGTCCATTTCTTCCAGGTTGTCCATTTTATTGGCATAGAGTTGCTTGTAGTAATCTCTCATGATCTTTTGTATTTCTGCAGCGTCAGTTGTTACTTCTCCTTTTTCCTTTCTAATTCTATTGATTTGAGTCTTCTCCCTTTTTTTCTTGATGAGTCTGGCTAATGGTTTATCAATTTTGTTTATCTTCTCAAAGAACCAGCTTTTAGTTTTATTGATCTTTGTTATCATTTCCTTCATTTCTTTTTCATTTATTTGTGATCTGAGCTTTATGATTTCTTTCCTTCTGCTAACTTTGATGGGTTTTTGTTCTTCTTTCTCTAATTGCTTTAGGTGCAAGGTTAGGTTGTTTATTCGAGATGTTTCCTGTTTCTTAAGGTAGGATTGCATTGCTATAAACTTCCCTCTTAGTACTGCTTTTGCAGCATCCCATAGGTTTTGGGTCGTCATGTCTCCATTGTCATTTGTTTCTAGGTATTTTTTGATTTCCTCTTTGATTTCTTCAGTGATCACTTCGTTATTCAGTAGTGTATTGTTTAGCCTCCATATGTTTGTATTTTATACAGATCTTTTCCTATAATTGATATCTAGTCTCATAGCGTTGTGGTCAGAAAAGATACTTGATACAATTACAGTTTTGTAAAATTAACCAAGGCTTGATTTGTTACCCAAGATATGATCTATCCTGGAGAATGTTCCATGAGCACTTGAGAAAAATGTGTATTCTGTTGTTTTTGGATGGAATGTCCTATAAATATCAATTAAGTCCATCTTGTTTAATGTATCATTTAAAGCTTGTGTTTCCCTTTTATTTTCATTTTGGATGATCTGTCCATTGGTGAAAGTGGGGTGTTAAAGTCCCCTACTATGAATGTGCTACTGTCAGTTTCCCCTTTTATGGCTGTTAGTATTTGCCTTATGTATTGAGGTGCTCCTTTGTTGTGTGCATAAATATTTACAATTGTTATATCTTCTTCTTGGATCGATCCCTTGATCATTATGTAGTGTCTTTCTTTGTCGCTTCTAATAGTCTTTATTTTAAAGTCTATTTTGTCTGATATGAGAATTGCTACTCCAGCTTTCTTTTGGTTTCCATTTTCATGGAATATCTTTTTTCATCCCCTTACTTTCAGTCTGTATGTTTCTCTAGGTCTGAAGTGGGTCTCTTGTAGACAGCATATATATGGGTCTTGTTTTTGTATCCATTCAGCCAATCTGTGTCTTTTGGTGGGAGCATTTAGTCCAATTACATTTAAGGTAATTATCGATATGTATGTTCCTATTCCCATTTTCTTAATTGTTTTGGGTTCGTTATTGTAGGTCTTTTCCTTCTCTTGTGTTTCTTGCCTAGAGAAGTTCCTTTAGCATTTGTTGTAAAACTGGTTTGGTGGTGCTGAACTCTCTCAACTTTTGCTTGTCTGTAAAGGTTTTAATTTCTCCATCAAATCTGAATGAGATCCTTGCTGAGTAGAGTAATCTTGGTTGCAGGTTTTTCTCCTTCATCACTTTAAATATGTCCTGCCAGTCCCTTCTGGCTTGCAGGGTTTCTGCTGAAAGTTCAGCTGTTAACCTTATGGGGATTCCCTTGTGTGTTATTTGTTGTTTTTCCCTTGCTGCTTTTAATATGGTTTCTTTGTATTTAATTTTTGACAGTTTGATTAATATGTGTCTTGGCGTATTTCTCCTTGGATTTATCCTGTATGGGACTCTGTGTGCTTCCCGGACTTGATTAACTATTTCCTTTCCCATATTAGGGAAGTTTTCAACTATAATCTCTTCAAATATTTTCTCAGTCCCTTTCTTTTTCTCTTCTTCTTCTGGGACCCCTATACTTCGAATGTTGGTGCATTTAATTTTGTCCCAGAGGTCTTGAGACTGTACTCAGTTCTTTTCATTCTTTTTTCTTTATTCTGCCCTGCAGTAGTTATTTCCACTATTTTATCTTCTAGGTCACTTATCCGTTCTTCTGCCTCAGTTATTCTGCTATTGATCCCATCTAGAGTATTTTTCATTTCACTTATTGTGTTGTTCATCATTGTTTGTTTCATCTTTAGTTCTTCTAGGTCCTTGTTAAATGTTTCTTGCATTTTTTCTATTCTATTTCCAAGATTTTGGATCACCTTTACTATCATTATTCTGAATTCTTTTTCAGGTAGACTGGCTTATTTCCTCTTCATTTGTTAGGTCTGGTGGGTTTTTATCTTGTTCCTTCATCTGCTGTGTGCTTTTCTGTCTTCTCATTTTGCTTATCTTACTGTGTTTGGGGTCTCCTTTTTGCAGGCTGCAGGTTCGTAGTTCCCGTTGTTTTTGGTGTCTGTCTGTAGTGGCTAAGGTTGTTTCAGTGGGTTGTGTAGGCTTCCTGGTGGCGGGGACTAGTGCCTGTGTTCTGGTGTATGAGGCTGGATCTTGTCTTTCTGGTGGGCAGGTCCACGTCTGGTGGTGTGTTTTGGGGTGTCTGTGGACTTATTATGATTTTAGGCAGCCACTTTGCTAATGGGTGGGGTTGTGTTCCCATCTTGCTAGTTGTTTGGCATAGGGTGTCCAGCACTGTATCTTGCTGGTCATTGAGTGAAGCTGGGTGCTGGTGTTCAGATGGAGATCTCTGGGAGATTTTCACTGTTTGATATTATGTGGAGCTAGGAGGTCTCTTGTGGACCAGTGTCCTGAAGTTGGCTCTCCCACCTCAGAGGCACAGCACTGACTTCTGGCTGCAGCACCAAGAGCCTTTCATCCACACTGCTCAGAATAAAAGGGAGAAAAATTAGAAAGAAAGAATTAGTAGAAGTAGAAAGAAAGAAAGAAAGGAGGGAGGGAGGAAGGAAGGAAGGAGGGAAGGAAGGAAAAAAGAAAGAAAGAAGATAAAGTAAAATAAAATAAAGTAAGATAAAATATACTAAAGTTATTAAAATAACAAATAATTAAGAAAAAAATTTAAAAATCAAAAAAAAAATGGACGGATAGAACCCTAGGACAAATGGTGGAAGCAAAGCTATACAGACAAAATCTCACACAGAAGCATACACATACACACTCACAAAAAGAGGAAAAGGGGAAAAAATCATAAATCTTGCTCTCAAAGTCCACCTCCTCAATTCAGGATGATTCGTTGTCTATTCAGGTATTCCACAGATGCAGGGTATATCAAGTTGATTGTGGAGCTTTAATCCGCTGTTTCTGAGGCTGCTGGGAGAGATTTCCCTTTCTCTTCTTTGTTCTCACAGCTCCCAGGGGCTCAGCTTTGGATTTGGCCCCACCTCTGCGTGTAGTTCGCTGGAGGGCGTCTGTTCTTCGCTCAGACAGGACTGGGTTAAAGGAGCAGCTGATTTGGGAGCTCTGGCTCACTCAGGCCAGGGGGAGGAGGGGTACGGAGTGCAGGGAAAGCCTGCGGCGGCAGAGGCCAGCGTGACGTTGCACCAGCCTGAGGCGTGCCGTGCGTTCTCCCGGGGGAGTTGTCCCTGGATCCCAGGACCCTGGCAGTGGCGGGCTGCACAGGCTCCCCGGAAGGGGTGTGTGGATAGTGACCTGTGCTCGCACACAGGCTTTTTGGTGGCGGCGGCAGCGGCCTTAGCATCTCATGCCCGTCTCTGGGGTCCACACTTTTAGCCGCAGCTCGCGCCCGTCTCTGGAGGTCCTTTAAGCAGCGCTCTTAATCCCCTCTCCTCGCGCACCAGGAAACAAAGAGGGAAGAAAAAGTCTCTTGTCCCTTAGGCAGGTCCAGACTTTTTCCCGGACTCTCTCCTGGCTAGCTGTGGTGCACTAACCCCCTGCACGCTGTGTTCATGCCGCCAACCCCAGTCCTCTCCCTGGAAGCCGACCGAAGCCCGAGCCTCAGCTCCCAGCCCCGCCTGCCCTGACACGTGAGCAGACAAGCCTCTCGGGCTGGTGAGTGCCGGTCGGCACCGATCCTCTGTGCTGGAATCTCTCCGCTTTGCCCTCCGCACCCCTGTTGCTGTGCTCTCCTCCACGGCTCTGAAGCTTTCCCCCTCCGCCACCCGCAGTCTCCACCCGCGAAGGGACTTCTAGTGTGTGGAAACCTTTCCTCCTTCATGGCTCCCTCCAACTGGTTCAGGTCCCGTCCGTATCCTTTTGTCTCTGTTTATTCTTTTTTCTTTTGCCCTACCCAGGTACGTGGGGAGTTTCTTGCCTTTTGGGAGGTCTGAAGTCTTCTGCCAGCGTTCAGTAGGTGTTCTGTAGGAGTTGTTCCACGTGTAGATGTATTTCTGGTGTATCTGTGGGGAGGAAGGTGATCTCCGTGTCTTACTCTTCCGCCATCTTCCCCTAGTCTCCTTGTTGCTTTTAATATTTTGTCTTTGTCTTTAATTTTTGTCAGTTGATTACTATGTCTCTCAGTATGTTCCTCCTTGGGCTTATCCTACCTGGGACTCTCTGTGCTTCCTGGACTTGAGAAACTGTTTTCTTTCCCATGTTAGGGAAGTTTTCAGCTATTATCTCTTCAAATATTTTCTGAGGTCCTTTCTCTCTCTCTTCTCCTTCTGGGACCCCTTTAGTGGAAATGTTGGTGCATTTAATATTGTCTCAGAGGTCTCTTAGACTATCCTCATTTTTTTCTTTCTTTTTTCTTTATTCTGTTCCGTGGCAGTGATTTCCACCATTCTGTCTTCCAGCTCACTTATCCATTCTTCTGCCTCTTTTATTCTGCTACTGATTCCTTCTAGTGTATTTTTCATTTCAGTTATTGTATTGTTCATCTCTCTTTGTTTGTTCTTTAGAACTTCTCATTCTTTGTTATATGTTTCTTGTATCTTCTTGGTCTGTGCCTCCATTCTTTTTCTGAAATCTTGGATCATCTTTACTATCATTACTCTGAATTCTTTTTCAGGTAAAGTGCCTATCTCCACTTCACTTAGTTCTTCTTCCAGGGTTTTATCTTGTTCCTTCATCTGAGACATATTCTTCTGCCATCTCACTTTGTCTAATTTTCTATGATTGTGGTTTCTGTTCCACAGGCTTCAAGGTTTTAGTTTTTCTTGTTTCTGCTGTCTGTCTCCTGGTGGATGAAGCTGGTCTAAGAGGCCTGTGCAGGCTTCCTGGTGGGAGGGACTGGTCCTTTACAGTGGTGGGTGCAACCAGGTCTTGTCCCTCTGGTGAGCAGGGCCATGTCAAGGGGTGTATTTAGTGGGCAGCTGTGGGATCAGGAAGACTTTATGCAGCCTGTCTGCTGATTGGTGGGGCTGTGCTCCCGCCCTGTTCATTGTTTGGCCTGAGGCATCCCAGCACTGGATCCTACTGGCTCTTGGGTAGGGTCAGATCTTGGTGAGAAAATGGTGGCCTCCAAGAGGGCTCATTCCAATAAGTACTCCCCAGAAGTACTCCCACCAGTGTCTTTGTCCCCAAAGTGAGCCACAGCCTCCCCCCCCCACCTCTGCAGAAAGCCCTCCAATACCAGCAGGTAGGTCTGGCCCAGGCTTCTATGTGGTCACTGCTTTTTCCTCTGGTTCCTGGTGTGCAGGAGACCTTGTATACACCCTCCCAGAGTGGAGTTTCTGTTTCCCCCAGTCCTGTGGAATTCCTACAATCAAACCCCACTGACCTTCAAAGCTGGATGTTCTGGGGGCTTCTCCTCCTGAGGCCAGACCCCCAGGTTGGGGAGACTGATGTGGGGCTCAGAACTTTCACTCCTGTGGGAGAACCTCTGTGACATAATTATTTTCCAGTTTGTGGGTTGCCCACATGGGATTTGATTTTCACCATGAATGCACTCCTCCTCCCATCTTGTTGTGGCTTCTTCTTTGTGGATGTAGGATATGTTTTCTGGTAGGTTCCAGTATTTTTTTCATTGATGGTTGTTCACCAGTTAGCTGTGATTTTAGTGTTTTCATGAGAGGGGGTGAGCTCACCTCCTTCTACTCCACCATCTTGTCTCCACCACCCTTAGGAATATATTTTTTTTAACTTTATGTCCTTATTATCATTTCAGCTCAGGCAGGCAGCAGCTGTTGTTGAAGGTGACAAGATAGACTAGAAACTCAGTTTTAAAATAAATATTCCTTTTCATACATAATTCTCAAGGACTTTCCATTGCCTCTATGGAAGAGGAAACTTATAGGATTTATTATAACACCTTTATTGAGATATAATTCACATATCATCCAATTCACCCACTGAAAGCTTATAATATCCACAGACTTGTTCAAGTATCACCACCATCAATTTTAGAACATTTTCTTCACCCCAAAAAGAAACTCTGTACTCATTGGCAATCATTCCCCTTTTCTCCCCAGCCTCTCGAGCCCTAGGTCAACACTTATCTGCTCTCTGTCTCTATAGATTTGCCTAGTCTGAATGTTTCACATATATGAAACAATAGAATATATGATCTTTTGTGACTGGTTTCTTTTACTTAGCAGAAGTAAGGTTTTCAAGGTCATCACACTGTAGCAGGGATCAGTACTTCCTTCCTTTTATCGCTGAATATGTTCCATTGTGTTGCTATACCACTTTTTGTTTATCCATTCATCAGTTAAAAAATATTTTGGTTGTTTCCACTTTTGGCTGTTATGAATTATGCTGCTATGTACATTCATGTACAAATTTTTGTGTGATTTAATTTCATTTTCGTACATCCGTAGGAGAGGAATTACTCAGGTATATGGTAACTATTTGTTTAACCTTTTGAGGGGCTGTCAGACTATTTTCCAAAATGGCTGCACCATTTTACATTTTCACCAACAGGAATGTATTAGAGTTCCAAGTTCTTCCACTTGCTCCACAGTTATATTATCTGTCTTTAATTGTAGCTATCCTAGTGGGTGTGAAGTGGTATCCCATATGGTTTTGATTTGCATTTTCTTGAGGACTAATAATGTTGAGTGTCTTTTCATGTTCTTAATGGCCATTTGAATTATCTTCTTTGACGATATATCTGTTCATATCTTTTGCTTATTTTTAAAATTAGGTTGCCTTTTTATTATTGACGTGTAAGAGTTCTTTATATATTCTGAATACAAGTTCCTTATGAGATATAGGACTGGCAAATATTTTCTACCACTCTATTAGTTGTCTTTTCACTTTCTTGATGGTGTCCTTTGAAACGCCAAAGATTTTAATTTTGATGAATTCCAATTTGTTTTTTTCTTTTGTTTCTTGTGCTTTTGGTGTCATATCTAAGAAACCATTGCCCAATCCAAGGTCGTGAATACTCTTCTTCTAAGAGTTTGACAGTTTTAGCACTTATATTTAGGTCTCTGATCCATTTTGAGCTAATTTTGGTATGCAGTGTGAGGTAGGATTCTCAGTATTTTACAGGTGAATATCTACTTGTCTCAGCACCATTTATTAAAGGCCACTCTTTCCCACTTATTGGAGTTTTCTTTCAGAACTCAGAAAAATCTTTAATTTGCATTCTTATTATTCTAGGGTAGTATTTCCCAAGGTGGTCTGTTGAGAACTTTAATAAACATGTTAATAGAAAAAAGGGAAAAAAGTCACATGATCCAACAAGTTCCAGGTACATTAAGCTAAATAAAACTAAACATCTCCCTTTATTCTAGGCTTCTCGAAGACTTTAGTGCCAGCATGCTTTGATGGATCTCTCACCTTTACTTTATCAGTGAAGGCTTTTTATGTGGCCGCATATTAACATCTCTAGAAGCACACTTCCAGAACACTCCCTAACACCATACACAAAAATAAACTCCAAGTGGATTGAAACCCTAAATGTAAGGCCAGACACTATAAAACTCTTAGGGGAAAACATAGGCAGAACACTCTTTGACATAGTGTTCACAGCAAGATCTTTTTTGACCCTAGAGTAATTAGAATAAAAACAAAAATAAACAAATGGGATGTAATTAAACTTAAAAGCTTTCACACAGCAAAGGAAACCATAAACAAGACGAAAAGACAACCCTCAGAATAGGAGAAAATATTTGCAAATGAAGCAAATGACAAAGGATTAATCTCCAAAATATACAAAGAGCTCATGCAGATCAACATCAAAAACACAAACAAGCTAATCCAAAAATGGATGGAACACCTAGACATTTCTCCAAAGAAGACACACAGATGGCCAACAAACATATGAAAAAATGCTCAACATCACTAATTTATTAGAGAAATGCAAATCAAAACTACAATGAGGTATCACCTCACACCAGTCAGAATGGCCATCACCAAAAAATCTACAAACAATAAATGCTGGAGAGGGTGTAGAGAAAAGGGAACCCTCTTGCACTGTTGGTGGGAATATAAATTGATACAACCACTGTGGAGAACAGTATGGGCGTTCCTTTAAAAGCTAAAAATAGAATTACCATGTGACCTAGCAATCCCACTCCTGGGTATTTGCCCAGAGAAAATCATAATTCAAAAAGACACATGCACCCCAATGTTCACTGCAGCACTATTTACAATAACCAGGACATGGAAACAACAAAATGTCCATCAACAAAGGAATGGCTAAAGAAGATGTGGTACATATATACAATGGAATATTACTCAGCCATAAAAAGGAATGAAATTCGGTCATTTGTAGAGATGTGGATGGACCTAGAGATTGTCATACAGAGTGAAGTAAGTCAGAAAGAGAAAAATAAATATTGTATATTAACACATATATGTGGAATCTGAAAAAATTGGTATAGATTATTTTATTTACATAGCAGAAATAGAAACACAGACTTAGAGAACAAACGAGAACAAATATATGGATACCAAGGGGAAAGTTGGGGTGGGATGAATTGGAAGATTGGGATTGACATATATACATTATTGATACTATGTATAAAATAGATAACTAATGAGAACCTACAGTATAGCACATGGAACTCTACTCAGTGCTCTGTGGTGACCTAAATGGCAAGGAAATTCAAAAAAGAGGAGATATATGCATAGATATAGCTGATTCACTTTGTTGTACAGTAGAAACTAACACAACATTGTAAAGGAATTATACTCCAATAATTTTTTTTTTTAAAAGAAATTAACAGGGCAAATCACCTCCCAGAATGATCCCTGCAGCTTATCATTGACACATAAATAAGTTCTGGTCAGCAGGGGGAAAAAAAAGAAGACACACACTTCCAAGAAACTCAAGTTTGGGATCCACTCTTTTAATAAACTTATTCATTTGAATGCTCTTAAAATATTTTAACTTTTTGAGAATTAAGCCACGAGCATGGCTGGGGGTTTTGTAGAGTTGTATCTTTTATTTTTAACCAGGTGGTAGCAGAAATAAGACAGTAACCTGTGAATTCCTCTGGATCTTTTTGGTAACTGGTTTAGGATGCATATTTTTGGTTTACTAGTGAGGTATCCATTTTTAAAACTAAATATTAAGCAGCGTGTTTTATTTATAGTGTGGTACAAGAACCATCTGCATCAGAATCACCTGGATGTGGTTTTAAAATGCAGATTTCTTTCTGACCTAATAATCAGAAACTCTCAAGCTGGAGCCCAGATGCTGCGCTCTCAGGCGCTCTGTTGATTCCTGTGCACACCAAAGCTTGAGAACTACTGCTCAACCTTGGATCAATGGAGAGAGCCAAGTAGTCTGTAGCAAGATGGGGGGCGGGGGTGAGGGAGCGTGGGCAGAGGCTGACAGGTAAGTAGGACCAATATGGCTCTTCCTGTACTTCTTCCTTTCCTTCCCCATCTCCACTGCCCACTTTGTGCCCTTTTGCATGTGTATATGCATGTATCCTGTGTACACATATCATCACTGAACTCAGGCACACAAAGCACTCCTTGGTTTCTGATACCTTCATGTTGTCACCAGAGGACGCCAGAGCATCTCCGAAAGCCACGCAAGTCTTGCCTTCCTCTTCACTCTCCTTTTGCACTACAAGCTCTCCAGCCAGAGTCCAATCTCCCAATCTCAGGCCTGTCCCCCACCTCACTGATTCCCAAAAGGATATTACATCACACAAGAGTGCACAGCTGTTTTTTAAAAACCTCATATTAGTTGTGAGGCTCTGAGGAATTTGCCTAATGCCTCTAAGCCCATGTTTCTCATCTTAAGGAAAAATACGAACCTATTATCGTAGTTCTTTTAACAGTTCATTGAGATAATAAAATTAATGCTCCTTGATCAGCTCCTGGATATTATTATTCTACCATAGGCAGTGATTTGCACTGCTAGAAAACCAGAAAACTTGAATTGCAAAAACAGTTTTAAAAATTGTATTATCGGGCTTCCCTGGTGGCACAGTGGTTGAGAGTCCGCCTGCCGATGCAGGGCATGCGGGTTCGTGCCCCGGTCCGGGAAGATCCCACGTGCCACGGAGCGGCTGGGCCCGTGAGCCATGGCCGCTGAGCCTGCACGTCCGGAGCCTGTGCTCCGCAACGGGAGAGGCCACAACAGTGAGAGGCCCGCGTACCGCTAAAAAAAAAAAAAAAAATTGTATTATCAACAAATTATAAACAAATCCAAGTTCTGTCTTGGCTGTCTTTCATCCCTATATTCAGAAGCTTTTCTGCCTCTTCGATAATTTTTGGTCTGGACCTTATCATTTTGCTTGCAGCACAGTTCATGACACCAGTGGTGAGCAGAAATGCAGGTTAGCAAAGCAGTGCCTCCATTCCCACCAAGGGGCTCAGCTCCAGGCTCCACACTCACAGAGTTCTTCCCCAGGCCATGCTAGGTAGTAACAAATAGATGTCATCTAAGTGTTGTTCCCTAAATAATTGTGCTATAATTAACATTATGATAGTTCATTTTGTGGAGGCAGCTATTGCAATAGGTGCTCTAGTGGTGGAGGTGGAAGTGAGGAGAGTAGTGGAGGTGGAGGTGGTGAAGAAGGTAGAGGTGACGGTGAAGTTGGTGATTATGGAGCTGCTGAAGTTGGTGATGGAGAGAGGGTGGTGGTGGTAGAAGCGGCTGTGGGCTCTCCTACTTAGCAGCCTTCAGAGATTCCACCTGAAGGATAAATCCCAAACTCCTGAGCTTAGCAGCCAATGCGCTTCACAAGCCAGCTGCTGCTTACTTCTTTAGCCTCACTTCTCACCAACCACACACACACACACTCACTAAGCTCTGCCACATTAGATATGTTATGAGCCTCAGACCCAATGCACCTTAATTTTATTCTGTCTTTGTACTATTCTTGTCATCCCATTCTTCCCACCAGAAACAGTCTTATTCAGCCTTCAATACCCAGTTCAAATGTCACTGGCATCTTTTATGAGGGGTTCCCTGACTCTCAAGGCAAAGTTGTTTCCTTCCTTGACACGCTCGTGGTATTTTTTGCATACCTCCAGTCTAACATTTTTGATCTGCCTTGTAACAGGCTGATGGGGTCTCCTTGCCCACCAGAGGTAGCCTTAAAATGACCTCTCCAAGGACCCCTTTAGACTGATCCAAGACCTTTGACCCAGTGCCCTCAGGCTGAGCCAGCAGGCACTCCGTTACAGTCTTGAATGCCTACTATGAAGTCAAGCGGCAGAGCTCAGAAAACCTGTAACAAATCCATTTTTAACATATATCCAGAAGAGTGAAAAAGTAATAAGTGAACATAAATAAATTTCCAATTAATGAACATACTCATGTAACCAGCACCAGGTCAAGAAACAGTATCACCAGCATCCAGAAGCCCTTCCACAATTGTATTGTAAAATGCAATTAACTTTTGGGACTTCCCTGGTGGCACAGTGGTTAAGAATCCGCCTGCCAATGCAGGGGACACAGGTTTAAGCCCCGGTCCGGGAAGATCTTACATGCCGCAGAGCAACTAAGCCCATGTGCCACAACTACTGAGCCTGCGCTTTAGAGCCTGTGAGCCATAACTACTGAGCCTGCATGCCACAACTACTGAAGACCGTGAGCCTAGAGCCCATGCTCCACAACAAGAGAAGCCACCGCAATGAGAAGCCCATGCACCACAAGGAAGAGTAGCCCATCCTCTCCGCAGCTAGAGAAAGCCTACATGCAGCAATGAAGACCCAACGTAGCCAAAAATAAATAAAATAAAATAAGCAAATAAATAAAATGCAATTAACTCTTGAAACTTATGATTTTTTAAATGAGCTATCAAATTCAAATATGCAAGTAGTTACTAGCTTTTCAAAGACATTTTAGAAATTACAGAAAACAAATGTCCCTGAGGAAGTCACTCAGAGGATCTGGAGACACTGTGTTCCTTTCCAGAGCAACACCCAAGCCCTTAGCCAGCCTGGGCTGCACAGTGGGTGCTCCTGACCCTGGGAGCTGAGCCAGAATCAGGGGAGGCAGGTACACTATATAATTAGTGAAACCACTTGAAACACAAGGTCATGTTGACTATCAGGACATTCCAGGTAGAGGTTAATGGAAGTTAGATGGAGAACAACTACTATTTGTTTTCTCTCTACCAGGGGCTTCCCGGATGCTACCCCAGCCGTACCACTGGAGGGGGGGGGCATCCCCAACTTAAAGACAAGGAGACTGAGCAGAGTGCACAGGACTTGCCCCACATCTTCATATTATCATGCTCAGGAACCCCAGAACCAGGATTTCCATCCCTCTGACTCTCAAGAACATCTTTCTAGGAGGAACAGCCTAGCAAAGGTATGGGGTGGAAATGAGGACCATTAGTCCTGGGGCACTTGTACACTGAGGAACTGATACACCCTTCTGACATCCCATTGAGGAGCAATGAGAGTTAGTGATGGAGGGGTGAGAAGCACCCCACTACAGAGGGAGGGTCCTAAAAACAGGTAGAGGAGCTTTGATGGAGGGCTTCTACCACTCACCCCCAACCAGCTACTTTGCCACTCCTGCCATCCCATGTGTAATGGTTAAGAATTCATGGTGGGGACTTTGGGGCATGTGTGTGTGTATCTTGATATGTATTTTTCTTCTGCATTTCTGCAGATGCCTTGATGTTTTATGTGGGTGTGTTTAGTAGTCCCTACTGCCCTGGTATTTTCCATTAGAGGAAATGTACTGGTTCTGTTATGGATATATTGCCTTGGCCCCCAGCACCACGCAGGTGTTTGCGATGGCACCCTGACCTTCTGACCTACCGTGCTTACAGGGAAAGCACCAGCCCAGGAGCCCACATGAAGCAGTGGGACAACAAGCCTGTGTCACCTCTCTTTGTGTGCACGGATTCCAGCACACTCCTCCTTTATCTCAAGAGGCCCCTGTATTCCAAGGAGGAGAACCAGGCAGCTCATTGCCTACTCTCTTTCAGGCTAACCTTCAAGACCCTTCTGTGGGGCCTGCCCACCTGCCCAGATGCCTTGATGCCCTCTGCTGTCAGCAGCCGCAGGGTCAAAGGCATCACATGTCTTGCAGGTGGACGGCTGGGCTGGTGGCTCACTCCACCCTCACCAACGTGAACCATTCACCTTGCCAGCCAGTCCTCTGTTTCTTCAGCTTTTAGGGGAAGATGATGGCACCCGAAGGGATGAATGAACATCTTTCCTCCACCCATCAAAATAGAAGTCCCAAAAGACAGAAATCAGGGCTCACAGAGCAAAGCAGAGGGTCTTAGTGGAGGGAAGTGCTGAATAGGCTTCTGATAAATGGCCCTGCTCACTCCTCACCCTTTTTCCTCCTTCTAATGGGACCTACTGCTCTTCTAGCTGACTGTTGTTTTAACTGCTCCCCTATTGTCCCAAAAACTTGCCCACACTCTCATCTTCCTGTCTCTTCTGAGTAAACAGCCCCCAAATTAAATGTCTCCAGGCCTGGGTTCTTGCCCAGACCAGAGTTCCCCATCTCCAACTGCATCCTGGGCATTTCCACTTGCCTGTCCAACCATCTCAAGCTCATTGTCACAAAATGGGCTTTCAATTGTCTTTACTTTATACTGTCATTTCAAAAACTTTTATTAAAGTGTAATAATAGATATTAAAGGGCAGATATCATAAGTATACAGCTTGATGACTTCTCACAAACTAACACATCCAGGTAGCCAGTGATGGGTCAAGACACAGAACATTGTCAGCACCCCAGAAGTTCCCCTTGTGCCCCCTTCCAATGGTGATTGATACCCTGACTTCTCTCAGCTTAGCCTGTGTTTGAACTTTGGGTAAATAGAATCACACAACCTGTACTGTTTTGTGCCTGGCTTCTTTTGTTCAACGTTGTGAGATGCATTCATAGCATTGCATGGAGCTGTAGGTCATTAATTCTCTTTCTGTGCAAATAAATCATTATCTACTCTACTGTTGATGGGCAATTGACATGTTTCCCTTTTTTGGCTGTTAGGAGTAGTGCTGTGTTGAACTTTGTGGTGTTTGTCTTTCGACATGATCATGTATACACATTTCTTTTGTGCATGTTCCTAGGAATGAACATTTGGACTGTGGATGTGCAGCTATCCACTCCCGTAGATGCTGCCAGGCAGTTTTCTAAGGTGGTTGTGTCCATGTGTGTCTCCTCTGGCACCGTGTGTGAGTCCTGGTTGCTCCACTCCCTTACGCTTAATGCCATTTTTGATTCATCCATCCTTCACCCCAATCCTATCTCTTTCTTCCTGAAAGGCTGTTCCCTCTTTTCCTGCCTTCACTAAGTGCTACTCAAATGTTAAGGGCCTTGGACTTCCCTGGTGGTACAGTGGTTAAGAATCTGCCTGCCAATGCAGGGGACACGGGTTCAATCCCTGGCTCGGGAAGATCTCACATGCCACAGAGCAACTAAGCCCATGCGCCACAACAACTGAGCCTGCACTCTAAAGCCCGAGAGCCACAACTACTGAGCCCGTGTGCCACAACTACTGAAGCCTGCACACCTAGAGCCAGTGCTCTGCAACAAGAGAAGCCACCACAATGAGAAGCCTGCACACCACAACAAAGAGTAGCCGCTGCTTGCCACAACTAGAGAAAGCCCGCACACAGCAGCAAAGATAAATATAAACGCAGCCAAAAATATAAATTAATTAATTTTTTTTAAATGTTAAGGGCTTTATGGGGCCCATATCCAACACAGCCAAAAATATAAATAAATAAATAAAGTTATTTAAAAAAAAATGTTAAGGGCCTTATGAGGCCCATATCTTCCGTAAAACTCCCTCTGCCTATTCCAGACGCCACCGATATTACCCAAACTCTTTTAGCTCTAAACTGTGTCTGCTCACAGTTTAGCACTTAATTGCACATCATCTCATATCATTTTAGAGAGCCTTAAAATCTGTCAGTTCTCAGTTAAACTTGACAGGCATTCTGTCCCTCCCTGGAAGACTGCATGATGGGCTCCCTCATAGGCCAATGATATTATAGATCCCTTCTGTGCTAAGAAGAAAGTACTATTCTGCCCATAGAATGACCAGTGATCAGACACAGCCTTGACCCTGACACTAATGTTCCTTTGTGTCTTGTTGCTGCACCAGGATTCGAGAACTACACTTCACACCATGCCCTAGGGTCCTGAGGATTTACCTTTATCCACAGTAGGATGGGGAACCAGGGATGAACAAATGATGATTAGTGGAGGGGCAGTGGCTCAGAGCATGGCCTATAGCCTGAGAGAAGATGCTGAGTCCTAGGACAGCTGGAAGGAAGTGAACCGGCCAAGACATCATGAATTTATAGCCTAGGACCTAGGATGTAAACGGAGGAGGAGCCAGCCATGATCCGCACCCAGTCTTTGGAGAGCCCAGGCTTCCTGGGTTTGGATTGAGCCAGGTTTTGGCAGCTGGGGTTGGAACTGTCTTGTACCATCCACATTGATCTCTACCAAGGAGGCCCTGAAAATGCAGCTTCCTGTCTGCTTATCCACCTTCAAGATGACTCAGGTGCTTCAAGAACTGGCCAGTCTACACACCTGGAGCCAGAGCTTGGTCCTCCCCAGTTTTAGGAAAGTCTTAGAGGAAATTCAAAGCCTCTAATCACAGAGGTTGACCTGAAAACTGGAGTGCTGGGTGCCTGGTGCCTTAGGTTGATTGGCTTGTGGCAGCAGAATGAGAGCAAGGGCCACCCGTGTGTGTCCAGATGGCAGGGGCTCTGCCCCATGAGCTACGTGTTCCAGCCATAATGCTGTACCCTGCTCTGAGGACTGTATTTGGGACAGATCTACACCGACCCCTTTGCCACACCAAAGACATACATGCGCATCTCAGTACAGTACTGTGCAAGAACTTGCCTTACCCTTCAAGTGCCCAGAGTCACAGAGTCATTCACCCACTCATTCACCTATGTGCTCAACTAAGAGCTTACGAGGATCTCTGTGAGCCAGACACGGAGCCCAGAACTGGAGCCACAGCATGAAAAAAACCAGCCCGACTCTGCCCAGGAAGCTTGCAGTCCAGTGGGCAAATTCAATGAAACAAATACTCACAAAACCATGTAATTACGAACAATGGTCAACACTGTGAGAGAAAAGAGAAACACTCTGGGAGGTGTGTCCAGTGGTTCCAGCCCTGCCCTGAAGTGTCACCTTCCCTCAAATAGTGAGTCTTCATGGGGTAACATGTGTGGTGTGAAAGGTGTATTTAACATACCTACTGTTGTAATGTAGGCTGTAAAAAGTACAATTCCACACACAGATTTTTGCCTTTTGGCCAAAGGAGTTGTATACCAGAGTGGGATGGGGGGAAATCACTGAAGGGACGCTAGTGTAAAAAGGCCAAGGAATCCAAGATGGAGGATTGAGGGATGGGGACCACCAAGGAAAATGCTAGAAAAGATCCCCAGAGCCTGGGGCCAGGGGCTGCTCATGCAGTGCAGGGAGTATCAGTCCTGTGAGTGGGCAGGATGCCGAGGTCTCTGGCTGGACACAGGAACAGGAGCAGTCCAGTTAGGCATGCATCACCCTCCCGTGACCTGTGATAATCTGTCATGGTGACTAGGAGCTGTGAGGCACTCACCAAGCCCATGTGAAGCAATTAGTACCAGGCAGAGGGTGGGACCTGACAGAGTGGCTTGATGGAGTCTAATGAGATTGAAGAGGCTTCGCCTAGAGTCCTGCCTTCTAGCGGCATGGCCCAGCGTGTGACAGCATGCTCCCCACTGCAAGTTGGAATGCAACCATGACTCACTTGGGCTCACCATGGCATCTCCAACCAAGACATTGGACTCTGTAAGCTGTCACCACTCCAGGAGCTTGAGTCCATCCCTTTTCACTTAATCCCAAGGACAGGGAGGCTTGTGAGTGGTGCTTCCCAAACTTTACAGTGCATGCAAATCCCCGGGGGACCTGGTTAAAATGCAGATTCTGATTATGAAGTTCTGAGAGAGGTGGAGATTCCTTGATTCTAAACAAGTTCCCAGGGAATCACACATTGAAGACTTGAGAACCTTAATAAGAGTGAATGAAAGTGAACCTTCCCCTCACCTTCATGAGTGAGTATGGTCAGATCTACCAACTATTACTCATTCAGCAAGTATTAGTTGAGCCTGAGGACTGGGATAATGATGGCACCAGTGGCAGAAGTAAGGAAGTCAGAGGTAGGAACTATTTTAGGGGGAAATAATAATAAAGGTTACCTTTGCTTGAATGCCTGTCATGTGCCATGATCTTGTTTTATCTGTATGTTTGGCAAGGTAGATATTAGTAATCTTTATTAATTTCATAATGGAATAAAGTCTTGGAGAGGTGAAGTAATTTCCCCTAGGGTGTTATATCTGGCTGAAATTTGAACCTGGTCTGTCAAACTCCAAAACCTATCTGATCCCACAATGACACGCTTCCTCGTTTTGAAAGGTAAGGAATTAGAATTAGATTCAGTCCAGTGGTTCCCAACCTTGCCTTCATGTTAGAATCATCAAGAGGACTTTTAAAGCTGCCCCACCCCAAACCAATGACATCAGACTCTTTAGGAGAAGGAGCCACTATCAACATTTTTAAAAGCCCTTCAGGTAATTCCAACGTGCAGACAAGACTGAGAATCAATGAGTTAGTCCAACTCCTCTTCTGATAAGTGAGGCAGTTGAGAAGTGATGGATGAAGTGCCAATCTTGTCAGAAGTAGCACCTCTCAATTCCTACTCCAGGACTCTTTCCAATAAACCAGCTAAACAAAAATTATGTAGTGGGTTGAAGTAGAGCGGGAGAGGAAGTAGGATGGAGGTGCTTGCCGAAGGAATATACAGAGAGAAGAACAGAGAATTTTAGTGAACAAGAGGCATTTCACATTTAAGAGATGAGGGAAAGATTCAGAAAGATAGAAAAGCTCACCAAATGGAAATCCTTGAAGTTAGAACAACATCAAATTCATCCATGAGTCCTCTACTTAGCATACGTTAGACGATGGATGAGTGAATGGAGGGAACAAGAAGGACAGGGTGCGTCCAATGGGCAAGAAAGTCTAGAAGTCAAGTTGAATAGAGAAATGGGAGCCACACTGGAATTGAGGAAAGGGATAATGATAGAACAAAAGGACTTTACCTGGGATGAAGCGACTAATGTAAATGTGAAGGGTCACTATCAGGAAACCATGTTTGGGGATTTTATTTTTAGGACTTGGATTATTTTTTATGATAGGATGAAATGCACCAAGTGGAAAATAAGTGGACAATGTGTTTGAAGCAAAAGAGGCTTGAGGCTCTTCTAGGGATTTCAGTGCTTCATCTCTTGCCATAATCAAGGTAAAAGGCTGAGGCTTCCCACCACCTCCACAAATAAAAATCTCAGATTCTACACTGAACAAAGCTCTGGGTCCTCCACCTGCCCCCTAGGCTGCCTTTAGGTAACTTTTTTCTCCCTTCAAGGCTGTAATGGATATTAATTTAAAGCTAGTTTCTTCTTGTAAGTTGTTGGGCATGAGAAGCTATTGAGAAATTGGTTGTCAGATTAACATGGCCATTGACTCTTTCTGAGGTCTGTAAACCCCAGATTCTGCAAAAATGTGAGCCAGGAGGAGCCAAAAATCTAAATGATGCTGTGTATTAAGAATCCACATGAGGATATTGTTTTGCTCATCACTTACCAGTATGTTCCTTTAAATTTCTTACTGGATTTTCCCCCTCACTCAACAGTGTTTAACTCATCATCCATGTCATATCTGGGTTCAGTCATGAGCCCACAGACCCTTGTCTTCAAAGATGGCATCCCTTGAGCTGTGTCCTAAGCATTCTTCTGTAAGGAGGAAGGACTTTTCCTCATCCATCCACTCTCCCTGGCCCACTCTGTGACCTCAGCTGACACGTGGGTATGGCTGGCCAGTGCATTGGGGGGCCAGAGAGCTTAGGTAACCTACTCAGGACTCTCATAAAACTACTCATAACTTCTGTGACTTCACTCACATCAGCACATCCTACCCGCCAAGGCCACCTGACATAATTAAATATTAGCTCTCTATTCAAATATGTCCCTTGATCCAGGTATTGGGAGAAAATAAACAACAACCTGGGCTGAGAGAGAAAAGGCTGTAGGCAGGGGAAGTGGATAAAGCAGTGGAAAATCTGTTCTTCCCTGTCTGTACCCTACTTCTTCCCATATTAATATTTCTCCCAGTCCCAGAGTTACCCCTTAATTGGGAGAAGGCACCACTAGCTCCTAGAAGCTGAGTTCTAACCTGGCTTCTTCCATTTAGAAACAAAGTGAAGCAAGTCATTTCTCCAACTAAGGATAACAACAGGGAAATTCTCTGGCTGTCCAGTGGTTAGAACTCCATGCTTTCACTGCCAGGGGCCTAGGTTCAGGCCCTGGTCGAGGAAATAAGATCCTGCAAACCGCACAGTTCAGCCAAAAAATAAAAAAGGATAAAAACAGTGTTGAGAATTGCTATATTTTATTTTTTAAAAAAGTGTTCGTGATTAATTATGAATGTTTCTAGTTCTATCACTATTTTTGCATCATAATATTAATAAATTAATTTTTATTTCAAATAACTATCTGCAGAGAATAATGGTGCTATAATGTTCAGCTGAATTTTTTAAGTTCTAATAAAAATGGTTGCATCAAAAAATATCTAAGTCCTTCTTCACCAGGTTTCCTTTTTTTTAATACAGCACGTTCTTATTACTTATCTATTTTATACATATTAGTGTATATATGTCAATCTTAATCTCTCAATTCATTCCACCACCAACACCATCACACCCCCTGCTTTCCCCCGTTGGTGTCCATACATTTGTTCTCTACAACTGTGTATCTATTCTTGCCTTCTGAACTGGTTCATCTGTACTATTTTTCTAGATTCCACATTATTATATGATATTTATTTTTCTCTTTCTGACTTACTTCACTCTGTATGACAGTTTCTAGATCCATCCACATCTCTACAAATGACCCAATTTTGTTCCTTTTTATGGCTAAGTAATATTCCACTGTATATATGTACCACATCATCTTTATTCATTAGTCTGTCAATGGGCATTGAGGTTCCTTCCAAGTACTGGCTATTGTAAATAGCGCTGCAATGAACATTGGGGTGCATGTGTCTTTTTGAATTATGGTTTTCACTGGGTATATGTCCAGTGGGGGATTACTGGGTCATAAGTAATTCTATTTTCAGTTTTTTAAGGAAGCTCCATACTGTTCTCCATAGTGGCTGTATCGATTTACATTCCCACCAGCAGTGCAACAGGGTTCCCTTTTCTCCACACCCTCTCCAGCGTTTGTGTTTGTAGATTTTCTGATGCTGCCTATTCTAACCAGTGTGAGGTGGTACCTCATTGTAGTTTTGATTTGCATTTCTCTAATAATTGGTGAAGTTGAGCAGCTTTTCATGTGCCTCTTGGCCATCTGTATGTCTTCTTTGGAGAAATGTCTATTTAGGTCTTCTGCCCATTTTTTGATTGGCTTGTTTGTTTTTCTAATATTGAGCTGCATGAGCTGTTATATATTTTGGAGATTAATCCTTTGTCCATTGATTCGTTTGCAAATATTTTCTCCCATTTTGAAGGTTGTCTTTTCATCTTGTTTATAGTTTCCTTTACTGTGCAAAAACTTTTAAGATTCATTACGTCCGATTTGTTTATTATTCTTTTTCTTTCCATTACTCTGGGAGGTGGGTCAAAAAAGATCTTGCTGTAATTTATGTCAAAGAGTGTTCTGCCTATGTTTTCCTCTAAGAGTTTTATAGTGTCCGGTCTCATATTTAAGTCTTTAATCCATTTTGAGTTCATTTTTGTGTATGGTGTTAGGGAGTGCTCTAATTTCATTCTTTTACATGTAGATGTCCAGTTTTCTCAGCAACACTTATTGAAGAGACTGTCTTTTCTCATTGTATATCCTTGCCTCCTTTGTCATAGATTAGTTGACCATAGGTGCATGGGTTTATCTCTGCACTTTCTATCCTGTTCCATTTATCTATATTTCTGTTTTTGTGCCAGTACCATATTGTCTTGATTACTGTAGCTTTGTAGTATAGTCTGAAATCAGGGATTCTGACTCCTCCAGCTTCGTTTTTTCCCCTCAAGATTGCTTTAGCTATTCAGGGTCTTTTGTATCTCCATACAAATTTTAAGATTTTTTGTTCTAGTTCTGTATAAAATGGCACTAGTAATTCGATAGACATTGCATTGAATCTGTAGATTGCTTTGGGTAGTACAGTCATTTTCACAATATTGATTCTTCCAATCCAAGAACATGGTATATCTCTTCATCTGTTTGTGTCATCTTGGTTTACTTCATCAATGTCTTATAGTTTTCTGAGTACAGGTCTTTTACCTCCTTAAGTAGGTTTATTCCTAGGTATTTTATTCTTTTTGTTGAAATGGTGAATGGGATTGTTTCTTTAATTTCTCTTTCTGATCTTTCGTTGTTAGTGTATAGGAATTCAAGAGACTTCTATGCATTACTCTTGTATCCTGCAACTTTACAAAATTCATTGATTAACTCTAATAGTTCTCTGATGACATCTTTAGGATTATCTATATATAGTATCATGTCATCTGCAAACAGTGACAGTTTTACTTTTACTTTTCCAATCTGTATTTGTTTTATGTCTTTTTCTTCTCTGGTTGCCATGGCTAGGACTTCCAAAATTATGTTGAATAATAGTGGCGAGAGTGGATATCCTTGTCTTGTTCCTGATCTTAGAGGAAATGCCTTCAGTTTTTCACCATTGAGAATTATGTTTGCTATGGGTTTGTCATGTATGGCCTTTATTACATTGTAGTAAGTTCCCTCTATTCCCACTTTCTGGAGAGTTTTTATCATAAATAAGTGTTGAACTTTGTCAAAAGCTTTTTCTGCATCTATTGAGATGATCATATGGTTTTTATTCTTCAATTTGTTAATATGGTGTATCACATTGATTGATTTGCATATATTGAAAAATCCTTGCATCTCTGGGATAACTCTCACTTGAACATGATGTATGATCCTTTTAATGTGTTGTTGGATTCTGTTTGCTAGTATTTTGTTCAGGATTTTTACATCTATATTCATCAGTGATATTGGTCTGTAATTTCTTATTTTTGTAGTACCTTTTTCTGGCTTTGGTATCAGGGTGATGGTGGCCTCATAGAATAAGTTTGGGAGTGTTCCTTCCTCTGCAATTTTTTGGAAGAGTTTGACAAGGCTGGGTGTTAGCTCTTCTCTAAATGTTTGATAGAATTCACCTGTGAAGCCATATGGTCCTGGACTTTTGTTGTTGGAAGATGTTTCATCACACTTTCAATTTCATTACTTGTGATTGGTCTGTTTATATTTTCTATTTCTTCCTGGTTCAGTCTTGGAAGGTTATACCTTTCTAAGAATTTGTCCATTTCTTCCAGGTTGTCCATTTTATTGGCGTAAAGTTGCTTGTAGTAGTCTCTTACATTGCTTTGTATTTCTGTGGTGTCTGTTGTAACATCTCCTTTTTCATTTCTAATTTTATTGATTTGAGTCCTCTCCCTCTTTTTCTTAATGACTCTAGCTAAAGGTTTGTCTTCTCAAATAATGAGCTTTTAGGCTTATTGATCTTTGCTATTGTTTTCTTTGTTTCTATTTCATTTATTTCTTCTCTGATCTTTATGATTTATTTCCTTCTACTCACTTTGGGTTTTGTTCTTCTTTCTCTAGTTCCTTTAGGTGTAAGGTTAGATTGTTTATTTGATATTTTTCTTGCTTCTTCAGGTAGGATTTTATTGCTATAAACTTCCCTCTTACAACTGCTTTTGCTGCATCCCATAGATTTTGTGTCATTGAGTTTTTGTTGTCATTTGTCTTTAGGTATTTTTTGATTTTCTCTTTGATTTCTTCAGTGATCTCTTGGTTATTTAGCTGCTTATTGTTTAGCCTCTGTGTGTTTGTGGTTTTTACGTTATTTTCCCTGTAAATTGTTTCTAATCTCATATAATTGTAGTTGGAAAAGACGCTTCATATGATTACAATTTTCTTAAATTTACCAAGGCTTGTTTTGTGACCCAGGATGTGATCTATCCTGGAGAATATTCCGTGTGCACTTGAGAAGAAATTGTAATCTGCTGGTTTTGGATGGAATGTCCTATGAATATCAGTTATGTCTATCTAGTCTTTTGTGTCATTTAAAGCTTGTGTTTCCTTATTAATTATCTGTCTGGATGATATGTCCATTTGTGTAAGTGAGGTGTTAAAGTCCTCCACTATTTTTGTGTTACTGTTGATGTCCTTTTTTATAGCTGTTAGCATTTGCCTTATGTATTGAGGTGCTCCTATGTTGGGTGCATATATACTTATAATTGTTATATCTTCTTCTTGGATTGATCCCTTGATCATTATGTAGTGTCCTTCCTTGTCTCTTGTAACAGTCTTTATTTTAAAGTCTATTTTATCTCATATGAGTATTGATACTCCAGCTTTCTTTTAATTTCCATTTGCATGGAATATTTTTTTTCATCCCCTCACTTTCAGTCTGTATGTGTCCCCAGGTCTGAAGTGGGTCTCTTGTAGACAGCATATATATGGGTCTTGTTTTTGTATCCATTCAACAAGCTTGCATCTTTCGTTTGGAGCATTTAACCCATTCACATTTAAGGTAATTATCGATATGTTTGTTCCTATTACCATTTTCTTAATTATTTTGGTCTTGCTTTTGTAGGTCCTTTTCTTCTCTTGTGTTTCCCACTAGAGAATTCCTTTAGCATTTGTTGTAGAGCTGGTTTGGTGGTGCTGAATTCTCTTAGCTTTTGTTTGTCTGTAAAGCTTTTGATTTCTCTGTCAAATCTGAATGAGATCCCTGCTGGGTAGAGTAATCTTGGTTGTAGGTTCTTCCCTTTCATCACTTTAAATATATCATGACACTCCTTTCTGGCTTGTAGAGTTTCTGCTGAGAAATCGGCTGTTAACCTTATAGGAGTTCTCTTGTACGTTATTTGTCATTTTTCCCTTGTTGCTTTTAATAGTTTTTCTTTGTCTTTAATTTTTGTCAGTTTTATTACTATGTGTCTCAGCTTGTTTCTCCTTGGGTTTATACTGCCTGGGACTCTCTAGGCTTCCTGTACTTGGGTGGCTATTTCCTTTCCCATGTTAGGAAAGTTTTCAACTATAATCTCTTCAAATATTTTCTTGGGTCCTTTCTCTCTCTCTTCTCCTTCTGGGACCCCAAAATGCTAATGTTGGTGCATTTAATGTTGACCCAGAGGTCTCTCAGGCTGCCTTCATTTCTTTTCATTCTTTTTTCTTTATTCTGTTCTGCAGCAGTGAATTCCACCATTCTGTCTTCCAGGTCACTTGTCTGTTCTTCTGCCTCAGTTATTCTGCTACTGATTGCTTCTAGTGTATTTTTCGTTTCAGTTATTGTATTGTTCATCTCTGTTTGTTTGTTCTTTAATTCTTCTAGGTGTTTGATCTTTCATTCTTCTAGGTCTTTCTTAACCATTTCTTGCATCTTCTCGATCTTTGCCTCCATTCTTTTTTCTGAGGTCCTGGATCATCTTCACTATGATTATTCTGAATTCTTTTTCTGGAAGGTTGCCTATCTCCACTTCATTTAGTTGTTTTTCTAGGGTTTTATCTTGTTCCTTCATCTGGTACATAGTCCTCTGCCTTTTCATTTTGTCTATCTCTCTGTGAACGTGGTTTTCATTCCACAGGCTGCAGGATTGTAGTTCTTCTTGCTTCTGCTATCTTCCCTCTAGTGGATGAGGCTATCTAAGAGGTTTGTTGAAGCTTCCTGATGGGAGGGACTGGTGGTGAGTAGAGCTGAGTGTTGGTCTTTTGGGCAGAGCTCAGTAAAACTTTAATCCACTTACTGATGTATTTCCTCCCTGTTGGTTGTTTGGCCTGAGGCAACCTAGCTCTGGAGCTTACAGGCCCTTTGTTGAGGCTAATGGCGGGCTCCAGGAGGGCTCATGCCAAGGAGTACTTCTCAGAACTTCTGCTGCCTGTGTCCTTGTGAGCCACAGCTGCCCGCCATCTCTGCAGGAGACCCTTCAACACTAACAGGTAGGTCTGGTTCAGTCTCCTATGGGGTCCCTGCTCCCTCCCCCTGGGTCCTGATGAGCACACTACTTTGTGTGTGCCATCCAAGAATGGAGTCTCTGTTTTCCCCAGTCCTGTCGAAGTCCTGCAATCAAATCCTGCTAGCCTTCAAAGTCTGATTCCTGGGAATTCCTCCTCCCATTGCCAGATCCCAAGGTTGGGAAGCCTGACGTGGGACTCAGAACCTTCACTCCAGTGGGTGGACCTCTGTGGTATAATTGTTCTCCAGTTTGTGAGTCACCCACCCAGCAGTTATGGGATTAGGTTTTATTGTGGTTGCTCCCCTCCTACCATCTCATTGTGGTTCTCCTTTGTCTTTGGATGTGGAGGGTTTTTTTGGTCAGTTCCAGTGTCTTCCTGTTGATTTTTCAGCAGTTAGTCATGATTCCAGTCCTCTCACAGAGGGAGTGAGTGCCCGTCCTTCTATTCCACCATCTTGAACCAATATCCGGGTGCATATTTTTATAGACCGGGTTTAATTTTTGTTTTGAATAAAACGTGGAATCAAGTTTATTCTTTAAGAATAGAATGCAATATCAGAGCTCCATGGGAATTCTCCTCCATGTCTGTCATAATAACCCCACACAACTGCATTTCCTTAGCCAATGTTATTATAGGATTACTAAGGCTCTGTTATAAATCTGTGGCCAGTTGAATCATAATAGCTCAATTTACCAACTCAAGAAGTTGAGGGTGCAGTGTAGTCCAACTTTAAGCCAATTGACCAGACATGTAGTTGAATAATGTCCTCTCAATGACCCTCTGCCTTTGGTCCCCACCCCAGCCTTGGCAGGTGCCGACAGTAGAGAAAGAAGAGGCAAGGGGAATGGGAGGAGGAGTGAGAGCCAAGAGACTCTGAATCCTTCTGTAAATCTTGGCAGCCAATTGGTGTGAGGCAGGGAGATGATAATAGGGAACATTTCTGATCTTTAAATCAGGCGGAGCTGGCAACACTGTGCAACCAGCAGACATTAAGCCTCTAGTTAGGGCAACTGTGAGGAGGCTGAGCCAACTGCCACCTCCTTAGCTCCCGAAAGCAACCTTAGTTTAACATATCTACCCTGGCCTTTGCAGCTTCTTGGCTGCATTAATGCCAGCTCTCTCCAAGAGGCCCCCTAGTGAGTAACCCCGATTCATGTGCCTGGCTAGGAGAGAGCCTCAGCCCATCCTACTCAACCTCCAGTGGCTGACGTCTTTGCCAAGAGCCTGTAACCCTTGGCCAGCCCACTGGCTCAGAGAGCCTCATTCGCAATGCTTGTGCTAGGCCATCCCCCTTCTCTTCCTGGCCCAATTATAAAATCAAAGCTCGACTTCCTAAGTTTAGGAATATTACAGGTAAACAGGGCCATGCCAGTCCCCAACACTCATTTTCCTCTACACTCCAATCTCTTCTTTCAACCTAGTCTATGTAGATTACAAAAACTCTCCTCCTACGCTTTTCCCTATTGTCCCTCATTGGGAAATTATTTTTTTTTTTTTTTTTTTTTTTGGCGGTATGCGGGCCTCTCACTGCTGTGGCCTCTCCCGTTGCGGAGCACAGGCTCCGGACGCGCAGCCCCAGCGGCCACGGCTCACGGGCCCAGCCGCTCCGCGGCATGTGGGATCCTCCCGGACCGGGGCACGAACCCGTGTGCCCTGCATCGGCAGGCGGACTCTCAACCACTGCGCCACCAGGGAAGCCGGGAAATTATTATTTTTAATCCTGAATAAACAAAAGCACCAGCAGGACCATTGTTAGCCAGTATGACCCTTTCATTCAAAGGCACCCCAGCACCCCTTTCATCAAGACATTTTAGCACCATCTATAGGAGTTTTGTTGCAATAAATACATAAATGTCTAGGATGTTAAAGCTGCCCCTTTAGCCATGGTGCATTTTTGCAGTGCACACCCTTAGGTACTGGCTGAGGACACCAGATACCTACATGATGGGCCTGAAACTCGCCTGAGTTTAATTTAAGAGCTGGAAAGAAGGTGATGCATGGAAAGAAGGAATCTGATAGAAGTCATAGGTAGGGTTGGAGGTTTTCTCACCCTTCTGCTGTGTGCAGAAGGACAAACAACCAGATACTCAATGGGGCTGAATAATTGCACAAGTGCATTTAAGAGCTAAAAATGTAGGTGCCTCAGTGCTTCCTACCATCTCCCATCCCCATGCTCCCCTGGCCAGGTGGAGAGATGTGTGCACTTAGCGCCTGCCTGCCTCTTGGCTCCACATCTAGGGAATGCCTACCACAAAGGGTACCCAGAGTGGTGTTCTGGGCCAATGGGGGTTTTGGCCCTTGTCTGGAGCCTCTTTGTCTGACTGTTTACCAAACCAAACACTGTGGTCCCAGAACACAGTGCAGAGGGACACTCTGTACTCCATGTGCTTTTCTCTGTGGGGGGCAGGAGGACAGGAGAAGAAGACTGAGGCTGCTTTTTCTTTAATGCTCTCTCTCCCATTTAGAAAAGCCCTGCTCAGGATGCAGAATAGCCCTCTGCTTGCTTGTTCCTCTTCTGCAGAATTCCTGAGCGTGGACACTGTCCTGTTATGCTGTGGTGCAAATTATTTGTAAAGTTAAATTGCCTATAGAAACATCAATATCAAGCAGCAACCAAAATGAAATAATGTTGGGATAATTTCTGAGTCAAACAATACATATTTTAAAATACCTACAAATGGGGGCTTCCCTGGTGGCGCAGTGGTTAAGAATCCACCTGCCAATGCAGGGGACACAGGTTCAATTCCTGGCCCGGGAAGATCCCACATGCTGCAGAGCAACTAAGCCCATGCACCACAACTACTGAGCCTACACTCTAGAGCCCACGAGTCACAACTACTGAAACCCACGCACCTGGAGCCCATGCTCCCCAACAAGAGAAGCCACGACAATGAGAAGTCTGCGCACACCCCACTCACCACAACTAGAGAAAGCCTGCACACAGCAACAAAGACCCAACACAGCCAAAAATAAAAACAAATAAATAAATTATTAAAAAATAAAAGTCTCTCTTATAAAAAAAAACCTACAAATGCAAGACATTGTAGGAAAAATACTTAAATCACATCATTATCCATAGTTTTTTCCTCCTTTCTTCCCCATTTATTTATCTAGTTCTTACTTCCTCTCACATATATTTTTATGAACTTCCTCAAAACCTTTCTGGAAAGAAAGAGATCTGTTATCAATAAAAAGAACAATTAGTATCCTCCAGCCCAGGTGGGACTGCACACCATAAAGTATTTTTTTAAATAAGAGACAATAGCAGAGCTGTCGCAGGGTCCAGGGGGATAGTCACTTCTCCAGTGAGGAACATGGACATAATTGCTTTCATTTCCCAGGAGCATAGTGTGGACGGGCGGAGGAAGAAAGCTGGGTGTGGATGCTTATGCAAAGTGGGTGGGGAGAGAGGAGAGAAAGAACTTTCTAGGGGCAGGAACTCTATGGAGAAAGTCAGAGGAGGGAAACCTCCTCATATGTTCATTGTGATTGAGGCAGAGAGAGGGTGACAGATGAGTTCCAAGAACGAGGAGAGGGGGGCACCTCCACCATGAGGAGGCCTGGGGACAACTCGGGAAGGAAAACAATGTCGGTGCTCAAACTCTCAATAAATGATACCAGGAGAGGCTGAAAAAAAGTCATTGAATTGTGTAATTAGAGCTGTTTAAAAGCACCTAAGAACCTATGTATGCACTTGTTATTGGGTGCCCAATTTTCCCTCTAATGTCCAGCTCAGTGTTCTCTCCAAAGCCACAGCCACTGGGCAAGGGCAGACCCTGGCATCTTGGGGTCTTGCAGTGTGAGAACTTGACTCCCACCTACCCACTTCAGGGTTCTTCCACACTCATAACTACACCACTTTGGATGTCAGAGCCAAGAAGTCTTTTCCCCTGGTTCAGGCAGGGAAGAGGGACCCTTTCAGGAATCCCCAAGGACAAACCAACCCAAATTGAGAAGAGCAGACATCCGAATGGTGACACCTCCATGTGTCAGGTAGAGATTTACATACATAGTTACAACACTTCATCACAACCTTACAAAGTAAGTCAACTTACCCAGCTTTACAATGAGAAATCTGAGGTCCAGAGACAGCAACATATCTCAGGTCACACAACTAGTAAGGGACAAAGCCAGGATTCAAACTCAGGTCTGCCAGGATTCAAACTCAGGTCTGCCTGACTTGGAATCCCACGTGCTTTGCATTACTTTAAGTAAACCATATAGTACGGCTCTATCTTGTAATCAGCAACTTAAGGTGTGCCTTTACAAAGATCAGGGAAGAGGGCAGGGAGGGAGGGTGGGTGGGGAGGAAGTTGCTCTGCAAGAAGACTTAAGACTCAGTACACACCCTCCACCCCTGAGCAGCCCACTCAGGCCACTGAGGCAGAAGGCTGCTTGGGTACCATGTGGAGGTGGCTTTAGGATGAGTTCTAGAGATACATGTTGATGGCTGAGCTCATTGAGTTAATTAATGAATTAATGAAAGACAAACAATAGGCAGAAGTTGGAAATACTGGATGATACTAGAGTACATCCAAGTACAAACCTCAGCGTTAGACTTGGGGCAAGTTATTCAAATTCTGTGAGCCTGTTTCCTCCTCTGCAAAAAGGGGATAATGGCATTCACCTCAGAGGATTTTAGTGATGGTTAAATGACTAATGCATACAAAGCGCTTAGCCCCAAAGTGCAGAGCCCAGCACATAGAGTGAATGCCCAACCATTTGTGCAATTCCAATCATTATCATTACTACCACTATTACTATTATTACCACGAGGGATTGTAGCCCATTTGCATAAGGAACTCATGGAAACACTAGTGTGATTCCTTTCATTCCTATACCAGGCCCTCAGACTATCCTCTTGTGATTCATTTTTCTCCTTCAGGGTAACCTGAGGAATTTATTTTCTCCTTATTTTACCAGGAAGAAAATGTTGAAGGGAGATTTGCCTGAACCTCAAAATTCTGGTCATAAACCTGGACCTGTGGTCTCCCTCCCAGGCCCCAGACACACATACCCTGAGCTGCAGGGGGACACTTGGAGGGAGGGAATCCCCCCCACCCCCCACCGCATGGAGCCCTGTGGTTTGGCTGGTGTCCAGGGGGTGGAGCCAGAGACTTGCTGGCCGCCTCCCTGATGAGGATTATCAGCTCGTCCAGGTGGGCGGGAGGCCCCGCTGACACCTGCACGGCTTTCTGTGTGTTTTATTGGTTTTTAAAATTCTGTGCTCATAGAAGTGAACCAGAGTTCCCGTGATTTCTGTCATCACAGAACAAGCCACAAAAATGAAATTTAAGAAAAATGGGGAAGAAAGGGATTTCTCACTTGAATTTTAGATTCCTCTGCTGTGGAGTGTTTGCCTCCTGACTTTTAAAGGCAGCAGAGTTTGTCCCGGGATTCTCACCTGGAAAGGGGGACAATTCCAGAGAAACATTTATATTTTTGTTTTCCTCCTCACTGGGGACAAGGGCAGGTTGGTTTCCAGAAAACAACTTGTGGACCCCGGTTCTCCCCCACGTTCGCACCACACTCTGCAAGGCTTTGCTGGATTCCTACACCTGTGCAGAAGCCACGTCAAGTCTGAGAGAACATTCCACCCCGGGAGCCGATACTTAGCTCCAGAGTCTACTGTGTAGCAACGTGTCTCTCAGTTTTTAGTTTGAGTGACACTTGTTGATCCTTTTCAGTTACAAATCTTCCCCAGAATATCTCAGGGTAGAGGAAACAGCACCGGGAAGACAACAATGAGCTTGAGCAGGATTGCTGCTGGACAAAGACCTGGGAACCCGCAGAAACGATGGCAAAGCTGCTGGCACCCAATCAAGAACAGAGACAGACAGACAGAAGGCACGGGACAGGGGGCCATCTGCTTGGCAGTACTTTGGCCCTGGTGCCTGAAGTGGGAGGAGAAAAAAAGCAGCACAGATACGCAGAGTGGGTTCTGAGTATCAAAGTGCTGGGTGCCTCCCCCAGCACCCTCCTCCTAAGCACCTCCCTTTTAATAGAGCCCAGCAGGGCTTTATCAGCCAGTGCCTTCTGCCCAGGAAGCCAGCTGCAGTGTGAGTACTCTCATCTCTGTTCATTTCTAACTGTTCCTTGTCGGGGGGTTGTCTTCTTAGACCTCTCTAATTTTTGCTCTTTTTCGCTTTTCTTTTTTTAATGGAGAAATATATTCAGATGATTGGAACTGAGTAAAAGCAGCAAAGACAGAGTTCTGGTATACTAGAAAGCCATTTACCCAAACCATGGGCTTCTTCCTGGACGCTTGCAAGCAGCGTCTTGGTTCATGGTTTCTACAGCAGGTGGATCAAACTACAGCATGGTTTCTTCCACCGGAGTTCGTGTGGAAGAGGGTTTCAGCAAGGAGTCCACTTGAGGTGCTAAAGGACTCAGCTCACCGACGCTCTATAGGAGTTTCAGGCTGTGTTTTTGAAATAAGTAAAATTGGAGATGTATCAATCCGACTCAAAAAAAAAAAGTGGGTACTAGGAATGGCCCTTTCCAACTATGGTTTTATGTGCTGTCGTGCTGGAGGGAGGGTGCTGGAACACCCATTGGGAGAAAGAATCAGTCCCACTACAGGCACGAATCTGGCAGCTTCTTTGCAGCTACCCTTTCTGATGTGGAATTCAGACCTCAAGGCTTCTAGGGGAGTGTGTTCTGAAGAGAGAAGTGTTTTAATCAGGAGACAGGATAGCTGACAGCAGTTTCTTTGTTTCTGATTACAGCTTTAGAGAAACCTGAGCACCTCCCACCGCTTAGAATCAAAAACTACCTAAAATAAAGATTACTGTAAGTATCAGATAAATGTCAATGCTGAAAATTCTCTTATGTATGATAGAGCATGAATCTTTATATGCTTTCTTCTATATCTATATCCAAAACTTTATATTATTTGTAAAAGTGATACTTGAGGCATAGAAAATTAACAACTTTCAGGGCTCTCTAATTGTACAAATTTCTAATGTATGTTGACAATAGAATGAGCTGTACTTCCTGTAATAAAACAAGGAATGTAGTTGAGCTGAAATCTTGATTTTTCAGAATGATGAGTACTGCTTTGTTGTACTAGTGATCTGGGCTATGAAAAGTGCTTTCTAACTCCTGCTGTAAGCTCATCGGGTGCAGCTTCCAGAACATTCTTGGGATGTTACCTTCAGCACATATAGGCCTTGTTGTAGATATGTCAGCGATGCAGGAGAGTGAGGCTTACTTTGAGGCACAGTGAGATGTTTGTCAGGAGAGTCACTGCTTCGGGCAAGGGCATGGGGTGAAACCAGACGTAGCAGAGCCCTTTGCTGCTGTGCAACACTCCCTCCCCAGGGTTATGTCAGGGAAGCCACGAAGACAGGCTGTGTCTAGTGTGTCACTGAGCCCTAATGCCCCTTGCATCCCAGCATTCAGAAGCTGCTCCTTCACTGTGTGTTGACTTGAATAGAATCTTGGGGGCATCAATGTGTGTGGCTCCAGCCCGGAAGACGAAGAGCCACCAGGGCTTACCTATTCCATAAGGCTGACCCTGCTGAGTGAACGTGGATGGTCCCCACTCTGGACCCCAGTTTTCCCTTCTATAAAATGAAGCCTCAAATTATATGCTCTCTCAACTTTTTCTCTCTCTCTCTCGGCTAAGGAAATATCGTTGTTGAGCTCAAGGTTGTCATTCTCCAAGACGTGGTGATTTTGGTGGTGGGGAAATGTAAAAGGGGAATGTAACAGTCCTACCTGTCTCTTTCTCTCCTTTTTCTGTTTGTTTTGTTTTTGTTTTTGTTTTTTTTTGCGGTTCGCAGGCCTCTCACTGTTGTGGCCTCTCCCGTTGCGGAGCGCAGGCTCCGGACGCGCAGGCTCAGCGGCCATGGCTCACGGGCCCAGCCGCTCCGCGGCATGTGGGATCTTCCCAGACCAGGGCACAAACCCGTGTCCCCTGCATCAGCAGGCGGACTCTCAACCGCTGTGCCACCAGGGAAGCCCTCTTTCTCTCCTTTTTATTTCATTCATTCTTTCTTTTTTTTAAAGTTGTGTATGAGTGCCCTACAGTTGGGTTTCTGCATGTTGTTCTTTATCAAACAAAAATATACATAATGCAACCCACTGGTCAGGTATTTGCCAGATTGTTTAACCATGGATAAACATACACATACACAGTTTTTTCCTAAGAAATGTCAGTAATATTTTCCACGGTTGTGGATTTTTCTGAGTCACTCTAGTAGAGTGTAAATTTTCAGATTTCAAACCAAGCCAGTAGAAGAAAATAAAAATTAAATAAAAGAGGAAGAAAAAAATAAAGAAATACCACACATACGACTTTCCTGGGACCTCTGAAGGAAGAATACTATCCTTGGATGTGATGGAATTTTTTTTTTAATAAAAAAAAAAAGGAAACAAAAAGTTGCCACACTTGTTGAATTCAACTAAGAATTGTTTCTTATAAACAAGGCGATGTCCAATTTTTAACAATTCCTAATCAGATACAAGGAGGGGGAAAATGCCATTTAGCAGTTTCTTAGACTGGGCTTTTGCTATGCATACAAAGTGTGGCTAGCATCTTATCACAGAAAATAGAACCCATACCAGGCCTTCTCCTCACATTTGTAAAGATCAAGGCTGAGGGAATTTGTGGCATTGGCTTTGACCCCCAAGATGGAGCCCTAACAGTTTGCCTGAAGTGTTTCAGAGCCTGAGCCCACCCCTCCTTTTGGAACAAGCTTCAGATCTGTCAGCTTCCTGATAGTGGAGAAACGCAGCAGAACAAAACCTATGCATAGGTCTCTGTGCAGGATGATTTGCCATATTTTTCTTTTGTTCTAAGTGAAGTAAAATGAACATTCAATGTCTGCAGTCAGCTCATCATCTCTCTTTGCTGATGGAGCTCTTGTTTATGGAGAAGTTGGCCTTCTCTGTTAATATCTCCTCTCCCCAGGAACTCTCTGGGAGAGCTCCTGCCTCTCTCTTCCTTGCATTTCACACCACAGCCAGGGCACAAATCCTGCTGATTCATCTATTTTTGCCCTTTGTCATGTATGGAAAGAAAGGAAGGATGAATGGACGGTCTTTGATTGGCGCCGCTGGTGACGCCCCTCCTGGTCCTCTTTGGAGGGACCCTTTTGGAAAAAAAGCTGGTGAGGCAGCACGCAGAGGCTTCCCCTGGCTAAGCTTGGCCCTGGCCCATGGGCCACCAGAACAGGTATGCTACCTTTGTGCAGCTTCTCTCTGTGACTCTGCTGTGTCTTTTCTGAACAGAGCCTGGGAAGTGGGTCCTCATGCTCTGCTGAGCAGTGCAGCTTGGGCTGAGCCAGATGCACAGGGGTCTTGGTCAAGAAAGTCACAAGACACTCATCTGGGGTTGGATGCTGGACCTTTGTGCTGCAGAGTTTTGACAACCATGGAAAAGCTAGGAAAAAGTAGTCTGGGATTTTTAACTTATGCTCCTCCTATTTTATAGAGTTTTTTCCTTTTATTTTCTGGTCCTGTCTTTTTAGTTGAAATTTAATGACCTACTTAGATTTGAAAAGCTTGAGCATCAGTTTAAGTTCCTGCTTTATCACCTTGCATTGCCTTTCCAATTAGGATGTGTGGATTCTTAAATTTCCCTAAAGAAATGCGAACAGTCTAGCATGATAAAATTCTAGGGTGAACCACAACTTTAAGTTACTGGTTTCTCATAACCAATTCTCATGCCTAAGTTCTGGAGCAAGTAGTCAGGGTTCCCAGGGCTCCAGAGTATTCAGGATTTCAGAATAAATGGTTCCTGGGGGGTTCGGCCACAGCAGCAACTGTCTGCTCAACTCATGAGAAGACCCCTCTCTCTAGGACATGGCAACCACACAACCTACCCCAATATGTGGATACTGGAAAGACAAAGCACAGCAAGCCTTCTGTACGTTGGGCTGTGGATTCAGATAAATGATTCAATCTTTATTCAGCTTCGGGTGGCTAGGCAGGGAACTCTGGCCAGTCAGGTTCTCAGTCATATCTGGCCAGTTAGAATATCAGGTTTCATATTTGTTATCTCTAAAATCTCTGAGGTGATGATGTATTTAAAACCCTCTTAAATAAATGCTGGAAATTTTGAGAACATGAATTTGTTCACCCTGGAATAACCCATATACCTAATTGTTTCTGTGCTTGATGGAAAATGTCCACTTTAATGTTTTCATTCGGTGCTGCCTCTGTAGGGCCAGATCTACTCAGTCACAGAAACTCAAGGCAGTTTCTTGTCATTGCCTGGACTGGAGCCTGATGCCTCTCATAAGATGCATGGCTTTGAGAATGGGGTCACTGTAGCTGAGGAAAGGGCCTTCCAAGCAATATTTTCAGTTATGATGTTTAAAGAGGGAGATAAATAAAAATAAATGATAGTCATCACTTAGATTATGAAATAAAATCCAATTTTTCACAATTGCTTAATAATTCAAACAGTTTTCCTTGTTTAACTTTGGGGCCAGCTGAGTTCCATATAGACTTAGTTTTGGTTCCTGACCTCCAGCAGTTTTCAGTTTAAGAATTTCTTAATGCAAATGTTCATTGGAAGTCTCACAAATGCTGGTTTCTATCACTATTTTGCCAAGACAAAATGACCTTGGTCTAGAATGCACTGCATGAACAGCTTCTACTTTGTGGAATGGTTGGCCATTGTTCAAAAGCAGAATGGTTAGTTGGGCAATGAAATAATACAATTGAAGTGAAATTGTGACTCAATAAAAAATGTTACATTGATTTCTGTACTGGGATTAATAGAAGCCAAAACTAAAATCTGGATTGCAAAAAATAAAAATTTTAAAAGCCATAACTTTTATTATCTGTTAATAGCCATTTGTTGGCTATGGTAAATGGAACAACGATGGGACCAAAAATAGCCACGAGAACCCCTTATTCACAGCCTGGCCACAGAGAGAAGATGAGCTGGTCTAACTGCACGAGTTTGGGGTATTTCCTTGGTCATGTCTTACGTGCCTGTGGCTTCCACATTCCACACTTGTGCCTTCTGGGGTCTGATGGTTTTGGTGTTCCCCTGCTTCACACTGGCCTGGCTGTGCTCCTTGCTTCCTTGCAAACTCAAGGTAGTTTTGCCATTGTCTTTCTCCCTTTGCCTGTTTCTGGGACGACATCATTGGTATTCTTTTATATCTACCATCGGCACCATAAAACCATTTTTGTCTACAGGGTACCATATTCTGTTGATGCTGGTACTTAGTCCTATTAACACTTATCATGAGAAGTGAAGAGTCTCATAGTGAGCGCCAGTCGCGGTTATACTGTTAGTATTTCCCCGAGGCATGCTTACTGTAAGTATGCCCTGTACATTCTTATAGCACACAATTCTTTTTTTTTTTTTTTTTTTTGCGGTACGCGGGCCTCTCACTGCTGTGGCCTCTCCCGTTGCGGAGCACAGGCTCCGGACGCGCAGGCTCAGCGGCCATAGCTCACGGGCCCAGCCGCTCCGCGGCATGTGGGATCTTCCCGGACCAGGGCACGAACCCGCGTGCCCTGCATCGGCAGGCGGACTCTCAACCACTGCACCACCAGGGAAGCCCCATAGCATACAATTCTTAAATTGTAATTTTTTGGTTTTCAACAGCTTGGTCCGCCTCCACCTTTCCCATTTTCTACACCTTTGTGGAATATTATTTTTCCAGTCTTTAAACATTTAAATAACAAATTCCAAAAATAAAGAATATCTGAGGCAGTTGCCTGATGTGATGACATAGTCAAGCAATCTTTGACTTGGAGAGTGTGTGAGAGGCGGTTTTCTTAGGCTGTGTTAACACACACACACTGTTTTGTAAACATTTCTTCTCTTTCAAACTTTTAAAAACAAAACTCTTTTTTGTAAAATAAAAATTCAATTTAAAATGACTGCTTGTCTTGGAAAGTAGCTGATTGGTCTGTAACCTGACATCTGGCTCCTTTCATTGGCAGCAAGAAGCTTAAGTACTTAGCTATTTCTATATCATTATCTGACTCCTTACGTTGAAATTAACTATTTTTCAGTCTTTCCCACTAGACTGAGCTCTTTGAGTGTAGGATATAGGTGCTCAATAAATATTTGTTGAGCTAGAAACTGAACCTTATGAAATGAAAGACCAGAACCTTTTTTCGTGATGGCATTGAAAACAGTGATAACAAAAGTAGTATGGGGTTTGGGTCTTGGTAATAATCTCCGTGACAACATTTCAAGAGGAAAATGGTGTTTTCTTAGTTCCATGGGATGTCATGGTCCAGATAAAGTGCCTTTAAACTCATCCTCTGTGGCTACTGTGACCAGGTCCCACACTGGCCAGTCCGAAGTGTTCTACATTAGGATGTTTATGAGCTCTGTTCTTTCCTTAAGGAGCCAGAGGAAGAGCTATCCATGGAGGACAGCCCCACTGTGGTTAAACTGGACCAGGGTGGAAATCAGGGTCCACCAGTTCGCAAGAGAAGATGCCTCCCCAAGGCACTTGGCTACATAACTGGTGATATGAAAGAATTTGCCAACTGGCTTAAAGGTATTTACTCTTCCATCCCTTGGAGCAGTGGCTTTGGGGGAAATGGTTTGCTGGTTCTTCTAGTCATATCTTTAGTTATACTCCCCTACCTTCTATCTATCTCTTTCCTCTCCCTTTTTTAACTTTTTATCTTATAACCAGCAAACTTCTTCAAATTTTTTTTAATGGAGATAGTGGTCAGGGCCGCAGTCCAGTTGATATCAGAGGAAGGCACCTGGTTCCTCCTTATAATTTCAGTACTTAAAAAGTGAAATTTTACTATTGGTAATTCATTCCTTTGCCGTATGAATCTGAACCTCTAAGCATGGTAAATAAGTTCATCCGATGCTTTCTGGAACTGAGATTCTAGTAGGGGCAGTTGGATTGAGAGGAAAGAAACTGGTTGCTTTCAGGGATCTGAAGGTCACTAAGGGGAAAGGGTTCAGAGAAAAAGCTTCAAGGAATATCAAAAATTAGCTTCACCTTCATGAGAGGGGATTTTGCTCAGGGTGGGCCCTGGACTTGGGAAGGAGCCCCATTTGCCTCGCTGTTTCCTTAGCTCTGCCCATCTCATCTCTTCCAGACAAACCCCAGGCACTCCAGTTCGTCGACTGGGTCCTTCGGGGCATATCCCAAGTGGTGTTTGTCAGCAACCCCATCAGCGGAATCCTGATTCTGGTGGGACTCCTGGTCCAGAACCCCTGGTGGGCGCTCAGTGGCTGTGTGGCAACTGTGGTCTCCACCCTGACAGCCCTGTTACTCGGTCAGGACAGGTAGGCGCGTCCCTCCAAGCCTCCGCTTCTTGCTTCTTAGAACACAGGAGCCAACCAGTTACTCTGGGCAACAGTGATAAAGCCCCACCCTCCCCAGGAGAAACAACCTTTATTGCACAGAATGCTTTATATGTGCCTTTAGTCAGAGGTCAGGAAATCATTTATATCCTCTTATTCGTGGTACCTGAATAAGCGGCCAGTCTGAATGATGCCAGATGCTCCTGGCACTACATGGTAACCAGAAGAAAGCTATAAGTAATTCCCAGGGTAGGGTCCAAAGGGATCTGCTTTAATGATTGATCAATTATTTATCATCAGCATTTTGTTTATTTACAAAAAATGAATATGGGTTCAGGAAAAGTTTTAGTGGCTTAAAAATCCCACTAATCCCATTCCATGCTTAGCTTAGTAAATTCATTCTTCATGGACAGTACAAAGATTAGCTCAGCTTCCAGAGAGACAAACTGACATAAATTCCAAGTAAGCAAGTTCTGACTTAAGTAATGTTAGTGTGTCTTCTGAACTATGTGTTAGGCTAAACATAGCGTGTACTTTATAAACTATCTGCCACTGAAGAATTGATGAGCTGACTCCTACCATGGGAGGAGACGGCTCCTGCCTGACCAGTTCCTTCAGGGAGGCTGCTGGTCTTCTAGGTGGCCAGGATCCATGCATCACCCCCAGTGGATGGTCATTATACAGCTAAGCTCCTGTAACACTTACTGCAAACTGCCTAAGGGGCTTCTCGGGGAGAGAGTCCAAAAATGCTCCACTTTCCCATCAGGTCCAAGGAGCCTGACTTGTTCTCTATGGAGGGTGATTTTGTACCTTAGGTCAAATTCTGTTCTAATGCACATCAAGAAACAGTCTGTCCAGTTTGGAGGTGTGGTCCAGGATTGTATCATATCAAATCTTCTTCATTGTTTTGCCCCAGTAGAAGTTGACCCATTGTCCTTATCACGTATGGTTTAAAACAGGGGTCCCCAACACCCCCTGTTAGGAACTGGACCACACAGCAGGAGGTGGGTGGCAGGCTAGCAAGCAAAGCTTCGTCTGCCACTCCCCATCGCCTGAACCATCCCCCCCCAACCCAGTCCATGGAAAAAGTGCCATGAAACCGGTCCCTGGTGCCAAAAACGTTGGGGATCAATGGTTTAAAAGACCAGCCATATTTACATGGGTTAGTTTTCAGATCTCTTTTACTCTCCTCGATCCTAAAGGGCACATGAAAAAGGTAATTCTGCTTTAAATGAATACACATCTTCCTGTTGATGAAACTGTGGCATTCCACAACATGTAGGCATTGCAGTTAATTTTTTGTTGATCAAACTCAAGCCTTCAATCCGAAAGTCAGTTGCTGAGAGGACAAGCCTTGCATAGCTCCCCACTGCCCTCAGGTATGGCCTCAATTATCATTTCCTGGGTTAAACCAATACAAGTCGCATCACCTGCCACATATCCTGAAGGATTGTTTAAGGGAGACAAAGGGCTTTTGAGCATGGAGTCTCACCTCTAATACTCTTGCCCAGATGAGTATCACCCTGCTGTTGAACTGGTGCCTCCTGCTCCAGTGACAAACAGGCCGGGAGAAGCTTTCACACCATCCTGTACTGCCCTGTAGCGTGACTCATTGCTACATCACCTCCCCCTCAGGCCCTGTGTTCAACCTCGCCCACCCACTTCACCATCTGCAAACCCGTGACTCCTACAGACTTCATCCTTGAATGCTGGGTACCTTCAAGGTGCCAATTCTCAGAGCCCTGGGGGGCCTGGCTTGTCAGCCCCAGGGCTTATTCTATAGAAATCATTCCATTTCTTGGAGCTTCTTGTCCCCAAATATGAAATGGGAACCATTTTGGCCAGGAGTAGAAACTTACCCAGGACAACATTTAGAAGTGAGGTTAAATGCTGGGAAGCAAAAAGGACCCAAGAAATAATTAGGTGCTATATATGCACATAATTAAATGGAGTAATTTGCCAAGTAAAAGTAATTGTTTTTCTTTGCAATAACTTGGAAATGTATATCTGGAGACAACAAAATGGAAGCACAGGAAGATGAAAATATATGCTAAGTTGGAAGATCTGTGTTTATAAGATCAAAGACACCATGGAAGTAAATTTACATTTTAAGAATCTTACATCTCTCACCAAGAAAATCAGACTTAGGAAACAGTTTCACATCAAAGCTCTATTCAAGTCAGAGGTCCTAATGACTTAAAAGAAATAATAACTTTTGGAACAAAAGGGTAAAAGGAAGCAGAATAGGTTGGATTGCTGATTTCCCTTTCCTCCCCTAGATGCTGGAATTCTATCTTTAGCTATGACACCTCTATAGGGGTTGTTCTATGTGCACATTTGCATTTTATCCATGTATATTTTACTTTTTCATGCTTTTATTAGTATTTGGCTTCTACAGACTTTGCAATAAAATCCTAAATATAATCTCATTTTCAAATGTAAATATTATCTGGAAGTTACTAGTGTCATTTATGTGCACGTCCAGCCAACATCCTCCTGGAAGCTGTCCAAGCTGTGCCTTTTGCCCACAGGTCCGCCATTGCAGCAGGGCTCCAGGGCTACAATGCCACCCTGGTGGGAATCCTCATGGCTGTCTTTTCAGACAAGGGAAACTATTTCTGGTGGCTATTATTCCCTGTATCTGCTATGTCCATGACTTGGTAAGTTGTACCTGGTTTTCGAAATGCCTTTTTGAAAACTGTATAGGGGGAGAAGGCAGTGGGGGAAGTTATTATTTAGGGAGTATAGAGTTTCTGTTTTGCAAAATGAAAAATGTTCCATGAATGGATGGCGGTAATAGTTGTACAACAATGTGAATGTACTTAATGCCGCTAAACTGAATGCTTTAAAATGGTTTAAATGGTAAATTTTATGTTATGTATATAACACAATCTTTAGAAAAATATATTTTTAAATTTAGATTCAGGATATGTCTATTGGAAACATTCAAATACACCGATGCGTGTGGCCTCCACACACACCTCACAGCCAACCCCCCACAAGATTCTGATGTAATTGGTCTGGGGTGTTTCCAGGGCATTGGGAGTTTGAAGGCTCCCAGGAGGTTCTAAAGTACAACCAAAGTTGAGAACCACTCCCCACATCAGTGGTCCTCAAACATGCACACTATCGGCCTCACCTGCAAGGCCTGTTAAAACACGGACTGCTGCTCCCTCCCCCAGGCTTCCTGATTCAGTCCATCTGGGGCAGGGCCTCAGAATCTGCATCTCTAACAACTTCCCAGATGATGCTGTTGTGGCTGATCCAGGGACCTCACTGAGAACCCCTGTGCCTGTATGAACTCCCCTTACCACCTGCCCCTGTCCCCTTCAAAATAGTTCTTTACTGAATTCGATTCCTTTTTTAACCCTAAATCCTTCAAACTAGTTCTATGTTGACACTGTCTTAAATACTTTTTTTCTTTTTCGAAAACAAACATTTCCTTTTTACCATGGTATATTCAGAATATAAAATATTAGTACCCACACAAATGATACGTGTAGCCCACTATGGACAGCGTGCCCACCCTGGATACAGCACAGATGTGTGGAGGAGAACCTGCCGGCACGGCCAACCTGCTCAGGTGGGACTTCCCACCTATTCTGAAGATAAGGCTCAAGGGCAAGAGGCATCACCTGCATATGGTCACTCACCCTCTCCCCCAATTCCGGAAACCTGGGATTCTGACCTTAAAGTGATGGCTCCTTGATTGGATCAACAAGTGAGGGAACAAAATGGGCCCAGAGACCATATAATCCAATCTCCCAGTTTACAGATGAGGGAACTGAAAGTACCTCCCTGCCCTCGGCCACACAGTTCAACTGCTCAAGGACTTAGAACTCTGCCCTCCTGAGTTTAAGATCTCTTTCCTCCAGTCCACACCACCTGCATCCTTCCTGGGACCATCGTTTTTCTTTTTCAAGACTAAATATACTAAGACTCGTGGAGATGGTATACAAGTTCAAGATCAAGTTTGCCTCTGGTGGGGAGGGAGGTGCATATGATCAAGTAGGTTACAGAAGGGGCTTTAACTGTTTAGACAATATTCTTTTCAGATGTCTTAAATACTTCAAAAATATTTTTAAAACCTAGATTTATAACTCACTGTGAGCAAACCCAGAGCATAATTTTCCACAAGCCAAATAAGCTGAGAGTTTATTTTTGACTGTATGTAAGAATTATTCTATGACAGGATTTATTCCAGGTGTGTTTGGGTTTGGGTTTGTTTTTATTTTTGGTTTTTTTTCTGTGAAAAGTTTGGCAACACACTTTAGGGACATATTTGCCAATGAAACAAAGCCCCTCCATAGTATAGAGATTCAGTTTGTCAACCTGGCTTCCATTCCAGGGCATTGGGAGTTTGGAAGGCTTCACATGCATATTCTTCCATTCTGTTCTGTTGTTGTTTTTAGTCCAGTTTTCTCAAGTGCGTTGAACTCCGTGTTCTGCAAATGGGACCTCCCTGTCTTCACTCTGCCCTTCAACATGGCGTTGTCAATGTACCTTTCTGCCACGGGACATTACAATCCATTTTTCCCAAGCAAGTTGTTCACACCTGTAACCTCAGTTCCCAATGTCACCTGGTCTGACCTCAGTGCCCTGCAGGTAAGATACACTATCTTCTTACACCCCCACCCCCCCAACCCCACCCCCACCACTGGCTCTGGAAGACACCCCGTGTCCTCCTGGTTAATTATTCATGGGCATCAGAAGCTTATAGAGACTCAGCACTGGGGGGACCTTGCCACCTTCCTCTTTTTTTTTTAAGAATTTTTTTTAAAATACGTATTTGGCTGCGCCAGGTCTTAGTTGCCGCACGCAGGATCTTCGTTGCCGCATGCGGCGTCTTGTTCCCTTACCAGGGATCAAACCCAGGCCGCCTGCACTGGCAGAGCAGAGTCTTAACCACTGGACCACCAGGAAGTTCTTTAACGCCTTCCTCTTGCCGTCTAAATGCTTATTTGTTCTACTCCAAAGCTTTGGGCTCTAAGGGATTTTTTAAATGACTATTTGGTCAAAGCTAATTTTTCTTCCTCTTTTCCTAAAATCTGCAGTGCTAACTCCAGAATATATCTCCACTGAAATTTAGACACTCTATTTCAAACTTGGCCCTTATTTGTGGGGTATGATGGAGGCCTGCCCTTGAGGCAGGGGCCTCCAGCCTGGTGTTAAGTCGTCCCTGACCTACCTCCTCCAATCAAAAGAACTGGCTGCTTACTGTTAGATCCTGTTGCAGAAGCTCTCTATTCTGCTTTTTCTTATGGTGGACCTCGTAGAATATGTACAGTAATTCAGATTTCTCAGGCTTTGGAGGCATAAGAATCACTGTTTTTTAAATACTAATACAAGCTCCATCTCGACTCCCTAAATCATAATCATTGGGGTGGAGCCTAGGAGCCTGTATTAACAAGCTCCCCAGATAATAGTGACGTGGGCCAGAGTTTGAGAACCACTATCCTAGGATGTATGCTGTGTATTTCATTACAGTTGTGCATAGAGAGAGCACTATTTTTAAAAGCCTGGTTAACCCAAATCAAATTCCAGCTCTTTGTATTGGTGTTTATTTAATAAATCTGTTTAAGGTTTCTTGATTATTTAAAAAAAGAAAACACTTGAAATCAGAAGAAAACCAACCTTACCTTTTTTAGGGTGCAAGAGACTGATTTTTCCGCTATCAGGTTATAAAATACCTTTTGCTGTCCTCTTTGCTGAGCAGTCAAAACATGTGAGGAGTTCAAGTAGCCTTTTCTTTAGCTTCTTGCCCAGAAAATGAATGGGAGCATTTGGAAATAACTCAGAAGGAAAATTAAAAATTTATCAGAACTGCCCATGAAAAAATAGCATTAGTTTAACTATCTAAAACTGCCCTAATACAGTAGCTATTTTAATTTAAATGTAAAGTTAATTAACATTAAATAAAATTTAAAATTTAGTTCTTTAGCCTCACTAGCCACATTTCAGGTGCTCAATAACTGCACGTATTGGACAGCACAGATACAGAATATTCCATCACCACAGAAAGTGCTAGTGGACAGTGCTAACATGGGGAAGGGGAGTCTTGTCCTTCTCCTCACTCTGAACTACCTCTCCAACATCAGCATACTTATTTCCCATCTCATCAACTCCCCATTTCCCTGGGGAGGGATACCTGAGGGATAGTTCTGCTGTCCAGTTCTGTGATAAAAGACCACACAGTCTGCCTGTGTCAAGTTCCCTGGTCTAGAAGAAACAGGAAATGATCCTGTGTAGACGTGAAAATCCAGCATGGGCTGGAAGAATTTAGGCCCATCTTAGGTTAGAATCAAACTCACAGTATGATCCTGTGCCCTGGGCAAGGACCAGACTAGCATCAGAAACCAGCATTGGATCCAGCCTAATTCATGGAAGGAGCGGACACTTCCTTGTGCCAAAGCTGGCCTCCCTGCATCAGAGTCACTGCCTCCCAAAGGTCCTTGCGAAAAGGTGGAAGGAGTGAGATGGGAGGTAGGGAGGACCCCTTTCAGTGATAGCCTTGGTCAAAACAGAACTAACACAATTAATTACGCCTATCCTAGCCCTACCAGAAGTGTTGTTATAAGGAATTATCATTTGTTAGCTTGAATCAAACCCTGTACCTTGTTCCTAGGAACTGCCACTCTGTGAACATATTACCTGAGTTCAGAACTCAGCCAGAAAGCTAGAATTGTGATATTTACATGGATTTTTGTGTTCTGAGGACTGGCAGTTGTTGATAACTGGAATAAGCTAAGGATATCTTGGTTTAAATTAATACAAGCTCTCTAAAAATGTATATATAATGAAAAATAAAAAGAATTTTTAATTAAAAAAATTTTAATAAAAACTAATCAAAACATAAAAAGTAAATAAATAAATTTTAAAAAATAAAGTAAAATTAATTAACTAATACATGTTCTCATTAACAACAGAAGTGTAAATATGGTCCTGACTCATGAACCTGTCAATAATTGCTTCGGAGTTGTGGATAAGATAACCCGACTTTGGGTCTCTGCCCTTAGCACAAATAACTAAATTACGTGGGAGTAATAATACTTCTATTGACCATAGAGATGCATTGATTTATTGGCCTCAGATCTGATAGAGAGTTGAAAGCAATAGAAGTGTGAGCTGTGGTCCCTGCCATCCTCACTGGGAGGCGTGGCCGATCCTCACAGGATCAGTGAGGAGCAGTGACACAGCACTGGGAGCTTATCAGTGACCAAAGCCAGGTGACAGTGCAAGCAGTAGAGCCAGTGAGTGAAGGGTCTGGGAAAGGCATGCTCAGCACGCAGCAGGGAAGGGCTGGTGTATCTCTGGGGATAAAGCAGAAGAATGACTGAGATTTTTCCATAGAGAGAGAGAATTTTAAAAATTAGTAGCACTGACCTTGAAAGAGAAGATACGCTAAATCTAAAATGACATCGCATTGTGTTTGTGGGTGCCCTATGAGTTTCTGTACAGTAGTTTTAATGACCGCATTTTCTAAATTGTTTCTGCAGTTACTGAAGTCCCTGCCTGTGGGTGTTGGTCAGATATATGGCTGTGATAATCCGTGGACAGGGGGCATCTTCCTAGGCGCCATCTTCCTCTCCTCCCCACTCATGTGCCTACATGCTGCGATCGGGTCGTTGCTGGGGATGGCAGCAGGTGAGTGTAAGACTTGTTACCAGATACTGAGCGCCTCCTCTGCTCCATCCATTGTCTCAGGCATCTTCTATACCCCAGACCTTTCTTGAAGGTCTGCTTCCAAGGGACCAGTGGGAGTTCTCGGATGACTTCCCCACCCCAAGACTCCTTCCAGAGCATCCTGCATTTAGTCCAAAGTTCTGACTCCTCCTGTCTTGCCTAATAGGACTCAGTCTTTCAGCTCCATTTGAGAACATCTACGTTGGACTCTGGGGTTTCAACAGCTCTCTAACCTGCATTGCAATTGGAGGAATGTTCATGGCGCTCACCTGGCAAACCCACCTCCTGGCTCTTGCCTGCGGTGAGTATCCTGTTCATCTGGGGCATGGTTGCTTATGATTATGGGATCAACATCAAGAACAAACAGTCAGAAAGGACTGTGTGAGAAACTAGAGCAGGAGTTCTAGTTTGAGCCCCCTGCTATCTGCTGAGGATGGAACCAGGGCAACTGGCCTCCCCTCTGGGAGGGTTTGGGTCTGCTCTGTCTACCTCATTACTCATTTTGAAGATGAGAGAACCATTTTACAATATGTGTATGTTGAGGGATAGAAACTTGACTTGTCCTATGTTCTTCATACTAATTGTTTGACCCAAGAAACTAAAAGGAAACAAGCTTAGAGTCGGTTCTCCTGGTGAATCAGGTGGTATTAAAGGGCCCTTAGAGAATCACCTTAATCCAGCTGTTCTCAAAAATGGAGCAAACATCAGAATCACCTGGAAGCCTTGTTAAAACCCAGATTGCTGGGTCTAATCCCCAGTCCCTGACTCATTGTTAGAGGTAGGGGGAGGAGTTTGCATTTTTAACAAGGTGCCAGGTGGTGCTGATGCTGTAGCTCTGGGGACCACATTTTGAGAACTGCTATATTAATCCTTTCTAACCTCTGTTTTCTAGCCAGACTCAGCCTATGGGAGCTAGAAAGGGTTCTGGAGATCTCCACTCCATCCTTCTCATTTTACTGTTGGGGTTCTACATAAGGGCAGAGAGAGAAAGTGACACACGGAAAGGCATCCATTAGGGGTAAATATAAGTCCAGAATCCACATTTGCTAACAACTTCCAGAGTTACACCCACTACACTACTCTCCTTCCCTTTAGTACCATTCAGGCACTTAGGTGAAAACAGACCTCAAGTGCTTTGGATATGAAAAGCTACCATGGATTTCTCTGGCCATTGGAAGGGGAGCTTATTCACTTATAGCTTCTGGCATCCCTAATTCAACACAAATAAAAGTGTGTAAGATAATGTGCTAGAATGAAGGAAATGACACTTCCTTGGGGACAAAGGGGTGGAGGGATATTGGAACATGCAGAAACTTTTGTAATCTCATGGAAACATTTGTCTAGAGTCATTTTATCACCAGATTAATCAATCCAGCCATTATTAAAGTGGTGGGCTACATGTCAGGTAGGATTTAGAGTGAGTTCCTGCATTGGGCAGGACATGGGATAGAACCAAAGATTTCTAAGGCCTAATCCAATTTTGATTGTCTGATGCTCTAGGAAGATTAACAAAACTCAGGTTGCTGTGGTGTTGCCATTCACATGTCATTTTGTCAATTTCTTTATAGTTACATAACTATTTCACCTAATAGTCCTGTTAAAATTTTTGCTCATTTTTCCATACTTGTTTAAAGCTTAGGGCAAAGGAGAAGGGTAGAAACAGATTATGTGGCCTCCTGAGCTCACCTGGGTTAGACTCTTTATTCTGAGGTTGGTTTGAGGTTTCAAACCTTTATTTTTTCTGTATTGGCAGTAGCAGCAAATATGTATTAAACACTCATGGTACAACCCAGACAGTACTAGGAAGAGCTAGAGGTTCAGAAGCTTTAGATCCCAGATGGTTTTCTGTACAGAAAACAGAAGCCAGGTGAGTAAGAGAGAGAAGCCCACAGAGACCACAAGATGCAGAGCTAGGAAACACCTACAGTGCAGAGTGAGTCCCTGGGGGAACATTATAGTTCAGAATCACCAAAAAGCACCTCCTAGAAAGGGTGGCTTTTCTGTAAGTCCTAAAAAGTAAGAGGAGGAATTCCAGTTGGTAGAAAGCATGGTCTGGGCCAGCATAGGGACAGTCTGAGCACATCCTTAAAGATAAGCAGAAACTGTCTTGGTCACGGGTGTTGTTAAGGTCTGTGAAGGTCTCTTCACGGACTATGGGAAAGGAAAAGCCAAAGATGTTTACAGATGTGTGTTTCCCAAAGCTGTGATATCATCATTATTTTCTTTCTATACTTCTATAGTTGTACAGGCCTATTCTACCAAACAAAACAAACAAAAATTCAATCAATACAGAAGTGTATAAAGCACAGAATGAAAACACTCCATCCCACTCCCTAGACAGAACTTCCTTGCCTCCTTCTTATAAGGACCCTGTGATCACATTGGGTCAACCTGGCTAATCCAGGATAAACCTCCATCTCAAGATCTTTAACTTAATCACAACTGCCAAGTCCCTTTTGCCACATAAGGTAACATATTCACAAGTTCTGGGAATCAGGACATGGACGTCTTTGGGGGCCTTTATTCTGCCTATCACATCTCCCTTCCTTTGGATAGATCAGATTTTCATTATTAGTAGAGCATACTGGTTAAGTCAGTATATTGAACTAGTTAAGAGCCCAGACCCTCCCTGGTGCCCAAATCCCAGCTCTGCCTATTTTAATTTCAAGAGATGCCAAATGCAGCCCACAAAGGCCGTACCAATTTCCCCTGCCACTGACAGTATATGAGAGTGCCTGTTTCACCCACACTGGGCACTGTCTTTTTCATCTTTGGACATAAAGTTTTGAGACAGACCTCTAGTCCCTCTTAAAAAGCAAATCTCACAGCAAGTTTATGCTTGCCCATATCACCCCGATACTGCCAAACAAAAGGTAAACCTTGTCAGCCAAGGTAAATAAATAACAGGCATTTATCACAGAGGTGCTCTTTTATTAGCTCCTATGGCTTTATCGGAAAGAGGACTTCGGAGTCACTGATAGAGCCTGGTAAAGCTGCCTTCCCTGTGTCCCTAAGCCAGAAACTGCATGGCCAGGGAACTCCTCAATTTTGTTATTTTATCAGTGCAAACTGTAAACACATTTTGTATCTCTTCTTACAGTTGGGTTATCATAGTAGGACTCACACATGGTGGTCTGTGGGGAGGGACGTTGTCTATGAAGGACTAGGATCCAGTCCTCCCTTCCACACTCAAGGGCCTTTTCTCTCCCTCGGTTACTCAGAATGCTGTCAGGGTCATCACCTCCAAACCATGGTGTACAGAACTTCACCTCTAATATAAGGCTTTCCCAGCCCAACCCAGCTAGTCTTAAGTGATGGGCAGCAACTGTTAGACAATCTGATACTCTTACTATAGAAAGAAAAGCAACAGGGAATTGAAACAGCATTACAATATGAGACTCGAGCACCAAAAGTACATTAATAGGTATTAAGCTATTGCACTTCTAGGAGAGAAATAAGGTCTCACGTGCTCAAGGGAGTGTCATAGAAAAGCTGGTACTCAGGAGAGAAGGGACAGAGTGTCCCCTCTACTTAGCCAATGGCCAGTGAATATTTCTTGAATGAGTGAATGAATGAATGAACTAAATGGGGGGAAAAGAGAAAATCTTCTAACCCTTCTCCTCAGAGCAGTACTTCCAACCCATGGTGACAGAGATGAGTTTATAGCTACTGTTTGTGAAAATATACGATTTCATTTGAGATTCATTACCTCCCTGTAAAAAACCTCTTCAAGTTGCCTTTTTACAGATGATGAAACTAGATTCCTAGTTCAGTGATTTGTTGCACAGCAAACAAAATTGCAGAACTGGGATTTGAAGCCCAGATCATTTCCAAAGATGAGCCTTTCCCATTAGCATGAGACAATTCAGATGTGAAAGAATTAGGTATACTGTTGAACAAAAACTATCAGGATAAAAATATAAAATATTGATAAAAGGATGGAAGTCTATAGTAAAGTAAAGGAGGATCATAAGGTCCCTCCCACCACCGCTGCCCAACTCCCCAGAGTAGCAGATGTGATTTCTCGATGGACTTGAGGATCAGATGATGAGTGTGTCTAACACTGAGTGTTGCTGGCCCAAGTGACCATGTGGCCATTGTAAGAAGGTTATTCTTCAGGCCGCCTCTGTGAAACCTAAGGGCTTCCGCGAGCCCCCTTGGGGCCAGGAATTGAGTTAGCTAGTTGAGATCTTTGATTTTGTTGTTTTACATTGAAAGTCATACATATAACTCAAATTACCTACTCTAATTTGTGCTCAAAGTAAATAAAAACAGGATGTTAATTAATTCATTGACCTGTATGCCAACCTTAATGGTATTTGGGAAAATGTTATTATGGGGAGGAATCCCAGGTCTGTGTTCAGTTTCTGCCAATTTCTGAGTTACTACACATATATATATATATACACTATGATATTTGGAACTGTGAATTCTAACCATTGATCTGAGAATCCCAGATGCCATGAGATTGTATGCTGTCTCAAGGAACATAAGTTTAATTTTAATTATTATGCTTGGATAAAATAATGGGGAAGTTTATTTACCATGGAAGGCCTTTTCCTTAAGTGTTATCAATAATAGCAACAAAATAGTACCACAGAAAAGCTACCTTTATTGAGTACTTACTGTGTGCTAAGCCCAAGCATTATCTTCTTCACACTCACACCAACCCGTGAGAGAGAGATTCCTATTACCTCCTTGTACAGGTGAGGAAATGGGACTTCGAGAGGTGGCACCGAGCTCGTACAGGGTGGAGTCTGGATTTGAACCCAGAGCCGCTGACTCTAAGCTCATACTTGTAACCAGGATGCTGGGCTCGCTGGTGAAACGCACAAGTTTACATTCCAGGGATTTATACCTAAAGGCAGTCTTTCCTGTAATGAAAAGTGCACCTACCAAGCATTCTTCTTTCCTTTTTTTTTTTTTTTTTGTAGCCCTGTTCACTGCCTACGTTGGAGCCAGCATGTCCAACCTGATGGCTGTGGTGAGTTTGCTTTAATCTCATTTTCTCATCAGTGTGATCGATCAGTTTTCAACGATATGGAAGCCCTCCTGAAGTCCACTTTCGTGGCATCCTGGGGCAGAATCCATGACAGATAGCCACTACTTTCCATCTGCCAGACCCACCTGTCCTCACTTACCCTCCAGAATCACAGTAAACCTTAGTCCAAACTACAATCACCAGGCTTGCTAAAAATATCAGATTGTTTGATTTAAAGGAGTTGAAATTTAGGGTGTATAATATATTATCAAGTTCATACTTTAACTCTGAGTGTCAAGAAGTTGACTTTAGAATATCTTTCACTTAAACAGAAAACTGAGGCTATGTATTAGTTGATAAATCAGAAAAGGGAGGAAAAGGATAGTTGGTTAAAGACCCAGATTTTTTTTTAATTAAGCCAACAGTTTTTCATACCCCTTATATTTTTTTAATCCCCAATCAGTCATCAGTAAGACTTTTTTAGACCCATGTCCTGGCTGAATTTTTTTTTTATTTTTGGCTGCATTGGGTCTTCATTGCTGTGTGCGGGATTTCTCTAGTTGCAGCGTGCAGGCTTCTCATTGTGGTGGCTTCTCTTGTTGCGGAGCACGGGGTCTAGGTGCACAGGCTTCAGTAGTTGTGGCTCGTGGACTCTAGAGCACAGGCTCAATAGTTATGGTGCACCGGCTTAGTTGCTCCACAGCATGTGGGATCTTCCTGGACCAGGACTCAAACCTGTGTTCCCTGCACTGGCAGATGGACTTAACCATCTGCACCACCAGAGAAGTCCCTGGCTGAATTATTTAGAGCCAAAATGGTTGCCCATTAAGAGCCTCCTGCTACTCTCTCCTTCCTTTGACTTTGTCCTTCCCCTCCCCTGAGGAGCCCAGTATCCCCAGAGTATTCTGGGGTCCCCCACCTCTCAGTGCTCTTCCTCACTGACCACTGCAGATGATGCAGGGCCGGTTCATGATAACTCTATCCATGTAGATGTGGTCATGGCTGCCACTGGGTTAGGACAGCATCTAGCCCTCTCAACAGCAGCTTCGAGAGCTTACCTGGGAGGGTCCTTCTGGAGACATAGTATCTTTATGGTGGAATGTCAAAGCCCTGTTACAGGCATGATGGGATGCCTTAGAGCTCGTGGGGCCCTTCACATCCTAACAAAGGTTCACAGACCTTGGCCTATGGGCCAGAATTGGACAGGCTGCGAAACAGAGTCACCTAGGGAGATTTTGAAAAATGCAGATCCTCAGACCCTGTCCCTTGGCATTTCTGGTAGAGTAGATCTTGTATGATGCCTAGGCATCTGTGTTTTTTTAAACTCTTCCAGATGTGATGTGAAGTCAGGTTTGTGTACCATCATACCCTGGGGGTCCATGTTTAAGGCCAAACCTAACCAAGTACGTGGTGTGTGCTCAGAATTGTGTGAGTTGCCATGGACGCACAGAAGGAAGAGCTACCATCAAGGAGCTTACAGTCTTTTTGAGAGATGGAACAAAAAGCAGTAAAGCAAGTAGAGTCCAAGACCTAGTCTGGGTAGAGGTCAAGGGGAGAGAGGGCTGAACTAATCAAAAATGGCTCTGTGGACCTGATGAGTGGTCAGGAGCCATTGGTGGTTGGTGAAGTGTCATCTCTGGGAGCAAGGTGTCATGTTTGCTCATCCAGTGTAGGAAGTCTGACTGCATGAGAGGGAGGGAAAGACATACATCAACACTAAGGAATGCATGCTGACATTTCAGCGGCAGAATGCCCTGAGATCTTAGACTCAGTCTCCACAGGGACAAGCAGAGTCCAGAGCAGTGCCCCCAGCAAGTCATCCCCTGAGCTGAATGACAGTGGAATGAAGCATGGTTCCTTTGAGATCCTCCGACAGGATCTCAAAGGAATGTGTGACTTGTCTCTTTTGCTCCAGGTCGGATTGCCATCTTGTACCTGGCCCTTCTGTTTGGCGACACTACTGTTCCTCCTGCTGACCACGAAAAACCCCAACATCTATAAGATGCCCCTCAGTAAAGTCACTTATCCTGAAGAAAACCGCATCTTCTACCTACAAGCCAAGAAAAGGCTGGTTGAAAGCCCTTTGTGAATGCAACCCCCATCCACAGCCATCGTCACAAGTCATTTCTGACTAACTACCCCAGTTGACTTCGAGGGTCTCAAAACTGTTGTTTTTACTACTAACAAATTTCATACTAAGCCATCGGTGATCTGTTCTTTTTCCCATTTTGTATTTTTCTTTCAGACTCCAAAACATGCCCAAACAAGTGACAAGACACATCAAGGTGATGTGCTCTGGCTATGGAATTTAAACCCCAGTGCGGCATTGGCACTGAGACTGTACTGTATTTACAAAGTCAGAATGGTCCACCAGAAAGAGGAAGGAAGACCAAAGCTAATTATTGATATTTATTGATATTCTTGGTGCTTGGTTGCACATGATGTTAACAGTATTAAAAAATTAATCTCTATAAACCAACTAAGCCTTAAGTGAATGGAATTCAGAGTCACAAAATCAAAGTCAACCCAGAATTCTCAGATAAGCCATCTGGCTTATTTAAAATGAATGCAAGTTACACATTACAGCAGTGGTCAACGTCGCAGGGCTCATCACTGAGCTCTTTCCCCAGCTCCTCAGCAGAACCGCCTCCATGCTGTCCCATGTGTGTGACATTCTCTTACAGGAGACGGTCGGTTTGTTTCAGGCTGGCAGAGCTGCAGGAGGGAGAATGGGATCCCATCCTTCAAAATTATTCTGTATTGTCACTTTTCTTGGATATTGCAAAGGATTTTTTAAGTAGTTTATTATCTTTTTTTTAGGAGGATAGATTTGTTTTCAATGAGGTAAAATAAGAGAAGTTCCTGGCTTTACCAGTTCCTAGGTATTAAAAAGAAAAAGTTACATTTTTCTAAAATACTCAGCATAGCTATTTTTACTTTAATCTACCTAAACTGATTTTGTAAATGCCACAAAAGCAGAGAATCGAATACCAAATCATCAACATCCAAGGGCCCTTTAAAGTCACATTTTCAATTCATTTAAGGATGTTATATATTATAAAGACTGAAGGTTAATGCCAGATTGCTTCTGGGTGTTTAGAAGTTGTTTAATTCTTACTTTAAAAAAAATCACTATTTTCTGCACGCTTACAATATTCTCACTCAGAAACCAATGGTATTTGAACCATCAAAAAGAAACACAGGTAGGGGGCTTCCCTGGTGGCACAGTGGTTAAGAATCCACCTGCCAATGCAGGGGACACGGGTTCAAGCATTGGCCTGAGAAGATCCCACATGCCGTGGAGCAACTAAGCCTGTGCGCCATAACTACTGAGCCCATGTGCCACAACTACTAAAGCCTGCACACCTAGAGCCACAACAAGAGAAGCCACCGCAATAAGCCCACGCACTAAAACGAAGAGTAGCCCCCACTGACCGCAACTAGAGAAAGCCCACGTGCAGCATCAAAGACCCAACGCAGCCAAAAATAAATAAAAATAAAATAAATTTATTTTTTAAAAAAAGTGAAATACAGGTAAAGGAGTCTCCTGTTTTGCTTTGTTTGTGTAAGTTATCAATCCTGTAAAGATTCTATAACCAAACATGCTGAAGACGGCAGTGGGAAGCTCCGAAATTTTGGAGAATTGGAAAATGACACTGGAATCCTAAAGGTGTTTTTCTATTTGGGTTTGAAGTACTCAGTGCAAACTATACAGTTTGCTGAATGAACAAACAGAAGAAGGGAAGTAAACCTACAAATATTTTAGGGAAAAGTTCACTTCTTCATTTTCTCAGGGAAACACTGTTCCAATTTAAAAACCTTGTGACCAAAGCCTTTTGAAACCATGACTTTGCAGCTGTCATAGAGTCATGTATATTCCTGTGGAAAACTAAATTTTCAGTGTTGGAACTGAAATCTCCCTTGTTAGGGAATTTGTAAAATAAGAGTTGGTGGGGGGGGGACAAAAATGCAAGCAGACCAAAGATCACCAGGACTGGAGACCCTGGGGCAAGGTTGAGGGAACCAGAGCCTCTCAGTGTCTCCAAGTCCGTGTTCACAGGGAAGCCCTAGCGGGCTGACCATATGCCCTTTTCCCACGTGCTCACACAGACTTGTAAATAGGAACATTTTAAAACCTTGTACATTGTCTAATTTAAATAGTATTCATTTTCTCAAGCTATTTTTGTTGCTATGTATTATCCTAATAATTTTAGTGAATATTTTATTGATTTTCCTAAGGAGTGCTTATATTCTTTTCTATTGCCTGTATGACAAATTTCTATGTAAGAATATGAATAAATTATACGCACAGCTCAGTTTTGTGTAAATTTTGTTTAGAAGTCATATATGCCTTTTATAGCCATTGTGTACATTAACAATGACACGCATAGGTATGTATTGCTTATATTTCAATGTACTAGAATCCTTATTCCTTTCTTATACTTCATAGTCACACCAGATGCGTAGTTGAGAAAACCCTGTTCAATTTCAGATTTATGAGCCCATCCCCTTGGTTATCCCCTCAACTATCCATTGGTCTCCTCACTCAAGAATTAAAATGCATTACTGAGGACAGTTACAGATGTTCAGGGCACTCTCCTAACACTTGGAGAAGAATATCCTGAGAGCCAGCTTCCATGCATTCCCAGACAGGCCCTGGGTACCCATCAGGACTGACCCTGGGCCATGACCTGCCTCAGGGGTCAGTGTTCTAGGACAAACTACTGTTCAGAATGTCATCCCCCGAGGGTGAAGGCCAGTGCTTGTCTCTGCCTCCTTTAACCCATGGTTAGCATATTTGAAAGAAAACACACTAAAAATGGAAAGTTAGTCCAACCAGTTTCAAAAAGCTGCCCAAACAGGAAGCAAAAGGAAGCCACAATGACTTGGACCCTTGGAGTGCTCTCTGTCAAAACAAAACCACTCCCACCTATCGTTTCAAGATAATAAATTTTACAAGAGTGATCTGCCTCCTTTGGTATGAGGTAGAAAACAGCGAGAAGGTTTTGAGCCCTTTTTGCTAAAGACTCCAGACACTATATAATTTCTGAGTTACAGGTGCCAATTTTCTTGCTACCCAGACACTTGATTACTGTGGAGTATGTTGAGATTGGAAGGTTAAGCTCCAGGAGATCAGGAATTTCCAAGGGGGCTTCTTACAAACAAGCTTGCAAGAATATTTTCAAGCTTGTTAAGTATAGAACGAGGTTTTACATATGTAACTGTGTTCAGCCTCCCCCTTATCTAACAACTTCCTTCCAAAAAGCTTTAATCTTTAGAGTTAAATATCCTTCTTGAACGTGCATTGACAACCCCCCAGACCATTAGAAGACTTGTAGATTCACAGCTACAGAGTTCTGTTTGCTAAAAAAATCTGCAGTGCAGATCTTGAAGGAATCTAAACAAATACAGTGAATGAAAGACTCTTAAAGAAGTGAATATAAGTCCTATAATAGTCTGCTTTCACAGCTCTTAAAATTGAACTATGAAATACATATAATAGGTCAGAGCAGACATATGCAAAGTCATCTAAAAGAAAAGAATACTTCCAGATCTGACCTTAACCTTATTAAGTATTAACCAGGTAGGTGTTAACATAGCTGAAGCAAGCTTACATCTGATGCAGTAGCAGGTCAACCACTGAAACTTAGGATTTGGAGGCAAACATACGCAGGGGTCTTCAGCACAGGGGGTGGTGGTCCAAGAACAGGTGTCAAGGGAGATCTCTGTGGTGGAAAACGATGCACTGGGGTATCACAGTTTAGCTAATGATCATTTAATCAAGCAGCAAATGCCTCTTATATAATCCCGTATGCACAAGCTACCTGGCTTCCTGTGTAGATTTGTCTTCCAGAGGAAAAATGTACTTGTCCACACTCATGAGTTTCTGATCCTCGATAGTTACATTTCTCATTTTAATTAATAATTTAATTCAGATACATAAGTCTTTACAAGTTTTATTTGACGTTATATGTCACCAAAAAGCAAATCACCCATGGTGTTCCAACAAATTTAAATTTTTGAGGCTACAAAGGTGAGTGGGGTTGGGGGTAGTCAGGGAAGGCCTCCCTGAGGACATGACATTTAGGCTGAGACCTAAAAAATAGACTGGAGTTGCGCAGGTGGAGGAAGGTAGAGGATGGAGGGAGCAGAGTTATTGGTGGAAGAAGTCCTCATGGCCTTTAAGCCTTGAGATGGGAAGAAGATTTGTGCTGTCAAGGAGAGAAAGAAGATCAGTGTGGCTAGAGCATGATGAAGGGAAAAAGCATCAGAGTGAACTAAGAAAACCAGTTAGAAGGCCACTGCAATAGTGCAGAAGAGAGGAGGTTGGATTGGACTCCAGTGGTGGCAGGGGGGATGGAGAGAAGTCCATGGGAATAGAGGGTCATTCTCTTCCCATGCTCCACAAACCCATCTTTCTCAAGCTCTAACACAGACCCTATGTCCAACTGTCTACAGGGACCATGCCAAAAATGTCCCCTCAGTTTCAACACATCTAGGACAAAACCCAACTCCTTCAACTATTCTGCTCCCTCCCATGGTGGCTCATGGTGGAGGCAGCACCCTCCAGCCAACCACACAAGCCAGAAACACTGTGCCAGCCCTGACTCATTCCCTCACCTCTAGGCGACAGCCACATTCTAGGGATTCTACTTCCTGGACAGACCCATTCATTCATCAATTGGCAAATATTTATTGAATGACTATTTATTACATAATAGGAACCAGGACTACAGTAGTGCACCAGTCAAAATTTCTTCCCTCAACAAGAGCCTTATGAGGTGAGCTGACAAGTGAATGAGTAGATGGAGGAGTGTGGTGATGAGGATGAGAAATGCCAAGTGACAAGTTTGAGGGAAGAGTATTCCACTAACCTCTTCTTTCCAAGAAATAAGAAACAGGAACATATCATTAAATATCAGGCATGCATACCAGTCAGGATGCTTTTGGCTGCCAGCAACAGAATACCTGACAAAAAGTGGTTTAAACAGCATCCTAGAAGTAGGAAGTTCTGTTCCAAGTTCGATGTAGCTGTCCAACAATGTCATCAAGGATGTGACCTCTTTCCACCCATCATCATTCTCAGCATCCTCAGATGGCTTCACTTTCATCCTCAGGTTTGTTAGCTCATGGTTCCAAAACAGCTGCCTTATTTGCAAACATCACAACCACATCAGGAAGAAGGAGGAAACCAGAGCTTCAAGAGAGTCATTCTCTCACGTTTCTGTCTTCTTCTCAGGGAGAAAAATCTTTCCCAGAAGCTTTCCAAAAATACTTTCCCTGGGACTTCCCTGGTGGCACAGTGGTTAAGAATCCACCTGCCAATGCAGGGGATACAGGTTTGATCCCTGGTCCAGGAAGATCCCACATGCCGTGGAGCAACTAAGCCCATGCACCACAACTACTGAGCCTGCACTCTAGAGCCCATGAGCTACCTCCTGGAGAGCCCCCATTCAGTGGGCAACTACTGAAGCCCACTCGACTAGAGCCTGTGCTCCGCAACAAGAGAAGCCACCACAATGAGAAGCCCACGCACCCACTCACCACACGCAGCAACAAGAGCCCACGTGCAGCAACTAAGACCCAACGCAGCCAAAAATAAATAAAATAAAATAAAATAGTTTATTAAAAAAATAAAAGTACTTTCCCTTGAGTCCTTTTGGCAGAACTGGGTCGTATGGCCATTCCTGGCTACAAAGGAGTCTGGGAAAGCATCTATCTGGCACACTTCTATTATTTGCAGGACACTTGTTATTGCAAGTGAGCTCTGCCATATTGCAGCAAAAGCAAGAGGAATGGCTACTGGACAGGTGCCAACATGCCTGCCTCGTTGGTATATGGTACCACTATAGAGCATACAGTACCTTTGTGCCCAGACCACACTGGAGAGAGGCCATGGTGACAGACAAGACTGTCTATTTTGGGATTCACAAAGATTTGGGACAGACACCTAAACTATTACCTTTTACACAGTGATACTTTGTTGAATACTTACTGAAATATTCCCACAGTACTTTAGCTACCCCAGCCTCATACAAGGTTTTATAGCCTCTGACTAATAGGATTCTAAACAAAGGGTGAGACAACCAGTGATAATGATCAAAGCAAGGAAACTTAGGGTCCATTCATGTTCTAATCAGCCCTCTTAATCCAACAGTTGAATCCTGTAAATCATTCCACGTTGGAAGGCCCTTTTGGAAACAGCTGAGTTTCAGTTCAGTTCCAGCTCAATGAAACACTGAAAACAAATGTCCAACGTTTTCTACTTCTTGGTTCCAAATAAACAATGAGAAAGCCAGTTTTTTCCTGTTTGGGTTGGGTCCGTGGGATCCTAGCCCATAGAAGCTTTGAATTATAGCTCAGTGACATGCAAGGACTTGAAGGGATAGAAATGAAGCACAGAGGAAAGTTGGCACAATACCAGGAAACCTGGTTAAAATTAAGCCCATCAGACCAAGGAAACAATAGCAGCCAGGACATGAGTTAGTGACCCAAGAGCAAGCACATCTTAGGGCAACAACACGGGGGCCACAGGAGGAGCCAATCCAACAAGGAGGACTTTCTACATTCTGAGACCCCAGGTTGTCCTCTCAGCAAGAGGCTAGATCTGTGACAGCAACTAGCCACACACAGCACTTGAAATAAAGCTAGCCCAAATTGAGGTGGGCTTTAAGTATAAAGTACACACTGGATTCAAACATGAAGGACAAAAAACATGTAAAATATCTCAATAATTTTTTTTTACGATTTTTTATTTATATTTATTTTTGGCTGCGTCGGGTCTTAGTTGCGGCACACAGGATCTTCATTGAGGCGTGCAGGATCTTTCGTTGCAGCACACAAGCTCTTTGTTGTGGTCCGCAGGCTTCTCTCTAGTTGCGACGTGTGGGTTTTCTCTTCTCTAGTTGTGGCGCGCAGGCTCCAGGGCACGTGGGCTCTGTAGCTGTGGTGTGTGGGTTCCAGAGCGCATGGGCTCTGTAGTTTGTGGCACACGGGCTTTAGTTGAGGCTCGTGAGCTCCGTAGTTGTGGCACGCAGGCTTAGTCGCCCTGCAGCATGTGGGATCTTAGTTCCCTGACCAAGGATCAAACCCGCATCCCCGAAAAACAAATACCATATGCTAACACATATATATGGAATCTAAAAAAAAAAAAAAAATGGTTCTGAAGAACCTAGGGGCAGGACAGGGATAAAGACGCAGACGTGGAGAGTGGACTTGAGGACATGGGGAGGGGGAGGGTTGGGCTGGGACGAGGTGAGAGAATGGCATGGACATATACACTACCAAATGTAGAATGGATGGCTGGTGGGAAGCAGCTGCATAGCACATGGAGATCAGCTCGGTGCTTTGTGACCACTTAGAGGGGTGGGACAGGGAGGGTGGGAGGTAGACACAAGAGGGAGGGGATATGGAGATACGTGTATACGTATGGCTGATTCACTTTGTTATACAGCAGAAGCTAACGCGCCATTGTAGAGCAATTATACTCCAATAAAGATGTTGGAAAAAAAATCATTATGATGCGACAGCCACCATCATCCATTTTAAAAGTACAAGACAAGCTCTTTAACAATCAGACATTTTACATCATTCCTTTTACTCCTTGAAACTATATTTCCATTTCACTTCTCCCACAGAATTTTATCCTGATGTAATACGTTGATATTTTTATGCTTGACAGTCTTTTATTGATCACTCTCTCATATATCACAGCAACAAAACATGTACGCAAATTTGTTTAAAATTTGTTTCCTATAACCGTAAATAATAAATAATTATTAAAAAAAAAGTGTCCCCTGCATTGTAAGGTAATTCTTTACCACTGGACCACCAGAGAAGTCCCTCAATAATTTTTTTATATTGATTAAAAGTAGAGATGACAATACTTTGGATACAATGGGTTAAATAAAATATATTATTAAATTAATTTTACCTTTAAAAAATTTTTTAATGTGGCCACTAGAAAATTTTAAATCATATATATGACTTGCAGTTGTGACTCACGTTATATTTCTATTGGGCAATGCTGGGCTAGACCATGCCCAAGCCCTGGGTTCTTAATGGTTTATAAAGCCTCCATGGCAACTCAAATGGCACTGAGTTGTCAGAACTCACTTCCGGAGAATTCATTCTTCCCTTTGAAAGAATGAATGGGTAAAAAGCCTTTCCTCTATTACATTGCTAGCTAATTCTGGAGTCTTTATCACAAATCTGCGAGTTCAAAGACTATAAATGTCAATTTCAGGTAAAATTTTATACATTTCCAGGACTACCCTGTGCACAGCAAGTGTGTCATTTTTTAAAATAATTATTATATAGCTACAGAATGAGGAGACTGATTTTCTTGTGTGTGGTATGAAGTTATTCTGAAGTTAGTGCCTGAAAAGGAACCTCAGAAACACTCAGAGCTAGGGCAGCACCGCTGGAAGAAGTGGGGTGCCTCCCAATGTGCCCATGTAAGGATGCCATCACCCAGATGTACTAGTACCCATCGGTCACAGGCAATGAAAAGAGTGGCGCACTAAGGAATAGTGGGAGACTGGCAAATTGAAGATTGCACCCCCCCCAACCTAAAAGCATTCACAGTCAGATTTTTTTAACACTGTGCTAGGCAAACAAATCTCATTTGGCAGCTAAATTTCTTCTAATGGGCTCCATTTTACAAGTTCTGTTCCTAGGCACCTCTTATAAATGCTCTACAATGCTTCTCAACCAAGGGCATTTATCAGAATTATGCATAATAGTCTTTGAAAAATATTTTCAATTTTTCCCATCCCATCCTGGACCTACTGAATCTTTAGTGACTCTACAGTTGTTTCTAGTGTGCCTTCCTATGTAAAAGTGACTGCAAACTCAGAAAACTCAGAGATCCATGGAAGCTGGAGTCATTAAGGATGGCTTCCTGGAGGAGGTGTGACTCTGCTCTTTTTCTGACACATTCCCTCCCTGACTCACCTGGACTTGGTCTTGGAAGCTCATTTGAGTTCCTCCTGGATCCCCTGACTACCAACCTTTCCAGAAAAACTGCTAGGGTCCCAGAAAATGATGCTCTTACCAAGGGGCCATGTTTTGATGGGCCCTGAGATTGACAGTGTAGACAGTGTATATAGAAGGTGGTCAGGGGCAAAAGGAAGTGCCTGTAGTGGAGAATCTATTTCCTTTAGGTGCACAAAACTTACATGCGCCAAGTCAGCCCATATTGACCATCATTCCCGTCTCGCTCTTACCCTTAGCCAAGGTGATGGCACAGAGTTCATCTTGCCCACCCTAATGGGCTACTGCTTTTCATCTGTAAGAATGAGCTAGAAATAGCCAACCAGATTTTACATAGACACAAAAAAAGCCAAGAGAAGAAGGCTGACATTGTGATTCGCCAGGCCCTGCCCCTCCCCCTGCCTCTACCTTTCCACTCATTGTGTGAGGAAGGCTTGTGCTTCTCTCTCCTTCTACTGGGGACCTCCCTCAACATCCACACCTGTCCCACGTGTCCCGCCTCTGACCTTCCTTTCCTCATCCAATCACCTGCAGCCCCGCCCACCACTGCGCATTACAGGGCCCTCAAAGGCCCCAAGACACAGGCCCACTGCAGCCTGAGGAGCCCCTTCCTGAGCATCCTGGATCTGATGGATCAATACCCTTACCAGACCAGTGGATAATGTTTTTATTTTATTTTTATTTATTTATTTTTGCGGTACGCGGGCCTCTCACTGTTGTGGCCTCTCCCGTTGCGGAGCACAGGCTCCGGACGCTCAGGCTCAGTGGTCATGGCTCACGGGCCCAGCCGCTCCGCGGCATGTGGAATCTTCCCGGACCGGGGCACGAACCCGTGTCTCCTGCATTGGCAGGCGGACTCTCAACCATTGCACCACCAGGGAAGCCCTAGACAGATTAGTTTTGATGGGAAATCCAAGAAGGTGGTCATCCAGAACTAAGACGGTGATCATGTAAAGGGAGGGAAAGAGGAGGAGAGACAAATAAAAAGGAAGCAAGGACAATGCATGATTAAAACACATTCCCCATTGAGCACATCTCCATGAAGAGAAAAGGTAGTAGAAAACAAAAGAGAGAAAAGGCAATAGGCGAGGACCAGGGAGTTTAATCAGGTGTGTGCCTATGCCAGCAGGGCAGTGTATGGGGTCCATGTGGGTTAAGAAGCAGCTTTCCTCCTCCATGCCATTTAGAACGTGGTTACTTCCTCTTCTCCTACTCCCTCTTCAAGGGATCACCTTGAAATCCCAGCTTGCCTGCCCTAAAAGCCATTTGATGTTTTCATCTCCCCAACATACTTCCCACCTTCTTCTGGTAACAGCACCTCCCTTTCTTTAGGAAATCTGTTTCTTCCCCATCCATGGGATTCTCTTGGGGCTGCCAGCCTCGACACCCTGCTCCCAGGCACAGGAAAGTCAAAGAACTCAGACCTGGTTTATCATATACTCCAATCCCCTGGCCACAGGGATTGGCCCAGGGAATAGCCACCTGACCCAAGCTGAGGCAATCAGATTCTGCACTGCAGGAATTTGAAATCTGAGCAGACATCCAGGATAGAAGGAAATTGGAGCTGGGTCTGACAACAGTGATCTGGAGAAAGCCTCTGAAATACTCAGAGTCACCATGGCTTCTCCCCGCAGCCAACCCCCTGAGGCCAAGTTACTATTACTTTCACATAGTGAACTATCCCCATATCTTTCCATTAAAATCACTTGGTACTTCGGTGAGTCAGAATCTGTTTCTGTTGTTGCAACCAACAACCAAAACTGATACAGAATATTGCAAGCGACATACCTAGAAGAAGAAATAAGCTAAGATGGGGTGGGGAGCTGAGGGAGGACCCTCACCCCCATAGATCCCCATCCCAGGCTGGGAATCTGATAATCTGATACATGCTTAAACTATTAACTGATGTATGTCGTGACCCAAACCATCTGTCCCCATGGTGAAAGCTTTAGAAAAGGCTTTGGCAGAAAAACATTAGCACATTGGAGTACTCTGGCTACTTTTGGGGGTTTACATTAAAGCAGGATGCATGGGCCTGTTGAGATTGTCTTTCTGCCTTTAGCAAATGCAACAGATCCTTGGGGTTGAATAACTGTGCCCTCCTCCTGTACACGTTATTGAGCTATTGGTTCTCAGCTCCAAATGCACCCTTCTGCACTCTGCTCTGTGATGCCAGGGCTGGGACTCTGCAACCCCCATTTCTCCCTTGCCTGTTGATTTCTACCGATGAAGTAGATCAGAGGGAGACTGGGAGACAAGATGAAGGGAGAGGGATTCGCTATTTTCATCAGCAGTCTCCAGTTTCTTGTCACTCCCCAAAATCTGACCCAGCAGGCTCCCTGGGAGGTCCCTTCCTTAGCTGAGTTCTGTCCCTGTGCTGAAATTAATGTCCTGAGTAGCAAACAGCTATCTGGGAGGATGAAGAGAAATGGGGAAGTCTGATCCCCAGGCTAAATACCTTCTATTATAAATTCATCCCTTGCCAAAAAAGCTTAGGAATTCCTAGCCATGATTGAGTGTCAACAACTAGGGAGCCACCTGGGGACAGAGGCAGTACTGGCTATAGACCTGAGCAAGAAAGGTCCTGTCCTGATTCCCCCCCACCCCCACCCCATGCTTTAAAGTGTCCTAATCTGACCTTCCTCTGGCCACGTCCTTCTCCATGGGACGAATAACACTGGCCCAGGGGATATGTCCACCTGGAGCCTGGGACCCTCTTCTAGACCATGCTTCAATCACCTCAGATCACAGAACGTCCTTCCCAAGTGTCCTACAGCCTGCTTCCTGCGCCCGTGAAGGCTGCTTCCTTACGTTATTCTTCTGAGTAGATCCTACGCTCCCAAGTTACACACCCCTTGATCCCTTGCTGCTGAGAGATGGCTGATGAAGGGTAGGGGCAAACAGAGCTTGGATGTGCTCACTGAATTGACCACATGAGGGCATGAGGCAGAGCAGAGCTGAGTGGAAAGAAAAAGTGGGGGGACCACAGCGTTCTTGCTCCAACCCCACAAATGTTAGGGGATGGCCTGACAGAAAGTAAATTGTCCCTGGATCCAAGGCAAAGGCCAGACAAAGCCATTAAACTGAGGACTGGAGGTATGGGCTAAGAGACAGTAATGCAAGGCTGGAGCCAGACTCAAATATCATGACTCACCAGTCAATGATGCTCCCTCAAATGTAACCAGTGAGAGTTTCATTAAGCTTATTGCCAGAGACACTGCAGACTGGACAAGCAGAAGCTTAAGGCAAACTCAGGCCCCAGAGCCCATGCCAGGAGGGAGTGGGCCTCAAGGCAGGCTAGCCCCAGCAGCAACACCTGCCCAGTGCCCCTCAGGTGTGGCCGAGGTGAGCCCTGGATGGAGGGTCCAGCAAGCAGAGTGCAGGGAGACCACATTGGCTGACGGAGGACTCACCCGTGGCCAGGGCAGTGAGTCCACAAACACGTGTACCCACTTACTCACCAGCCAGCAGCCATCATCTCCTGTTCCCCTTCTTTTTTTTTTTTTTTTTTGGCGGTACGCGGGCCTCTCACTGTTGTGGCCTCTCCCGTTGTGGAGCACAGGCTCTGAACGCGCAGTCTCAGCGGCCATGGCTCACGGGCCCAGTCGCTCCGCGGCATGTGGGACCTTCCCGGACCGGGGCACGAATCCGTGTCCCCTGCATCGGCAGGCGGACTCTCAACCACTGCGCCACCAGGGAAGCCCACCCCTTTTTTAAATGGACGTTTTTATTGTTCTCCTGCTCCTCCCCATAATGGCTACATATTGGCTGTGTTGTGGGTGGCACATTTACCCCTTCGCGAGGTCACGAGGAGTACATCCAGACCTGAGGGGGAAGGGTATTCAATAGACTTCTGGATGTCTCCCATGGGAAGGAGGTCGGAGCAACGCAGTTTTCTCTTAAGCAGGGACATTTTTGGAATTGTGTATATGGGAAGAAGAGGGTGTGTGAGCTGAGTGGCAAAGTGACTGTCATCTTTGTCCAGTCTGTGCCCACCTCCCAACCCTGACCCTCTGGTTACAGACCTTGAACCCCTGGTCACTGAGGGAGGCCCATGAGCCAGGTTAGGACAATCACTGCACTTTACCACAGTGATTGATTCAGGAGGTCATATGACAGCAGTTGCTGGAGTCGGTGAGAAAGAACTCCTTTCTTTCACGATGATGCAGCTGCTGAAATGTGAGTTCAAGGCTGTCAGTAGCCACGTTCCCTGCTGTGTGGAGAAAGTCCCCTGGGAGTAGGAGAGACCGAGGAACAGGTAGAGAGAGACACAGAGTATGCCCTAGAAGGCTCAAGTCCCTGACGTCCCTATAAATTCACTGACTCCTGCGTGTCTTCCTCATCTTTTGATTCTGTGAGCTTCCTCACCTTTTCTGCTTAAGCTCGTGTAAAAAGTATAACAGTCTCTTTCACCTAAGACTCCCAACTAATCAACCAACCCGAACATTTGAGTTGAACTTTCTTAAACCATGACCTTTTACAATACTTCTTCATTCTGTTTGTCTGTCCTTGCCAACCAAATAAATTTTATTGAGCTTTATTTTCAATAGTTTGTATTTCAAAAGAAAATAGATAATTGACTTAATTAGAATTAATTATGAGTGGAGGAATATTTCTGTCTCCTCGTGGATAAGTCTAGAGGTAAGCTGTCCACAGTTGTGTGCCCCCAACTGCTCGGGGACCCAGGCCCCTTCTGTCATTCCCAAGGGAACCTCCTGTTCTCAGGTGACTGTTCTAGATCAGCAGTTGTCAATGAATGGCATTTCCCCCCTGAGAACAATAGGCAATGTGTGGAGACAATTTTGAGTGTCACAGCCGGGTTGGGGGGAGTGGAGGGGTGCCACTGGCATCTAGAGAGTACAGGCTAGGGGTGCTGCCAAATGTTGTACAACAGCACACCCTGGAGAATCGTACAAGCCCAAAGTGTGAATAGTGTCAGGGCAGGGAAACCCTGTCTAAATCTAGCTATAACACCTGTGATCCAACACTGTTGGTGGGAATGTAAATTGGTGCAGCCACTATGGAAAACAGTACAGAGGTCCCTCAAAAAACTAAAAATAGAGCTACCATATGATCCAGCAATCCCACTCCTAGGCATATATCCAGAAAAAACTATAATTCAAAAAGATACATGCACCCCAATGTTCATAGCAACACTATTTACAATAGTCAAGACATAGAAGCAAACTAAATGTCCATGGACAGATGAATAGATAAAGAAAATGTAGCATATATATATGTATACATGTATATATATACACATGTGTGTGTATATATAATACATGTATACATATATATATATATATATATATATGATGGAATACTACTCAGTCATAAAAAAGAATGAAATAATGCCATTTGTAGCAACATTGTTGGACCTGGAGAATATCATACTAAGTGAAGTAAGTCAGAAAGAGAAAGACAAATACCATATGATATCACTTATATATGGAATCTAAAATATGACACAAATGAACTTATTTATGAAACAGAAACAGACTCACAGAGGTACAGAACAGACTTGTGGTTGCTAAGTGGCGGGAGGGGTAGATTGGGAGTTGGGATTAGCAGATGCAAATTATTATATATAGGATGGATAAACAAGAGGGTCCTACCGTATAGCCCAGTGAACTATATTTGATATCCTGTAACAAACCATAATGGAAAAGAACGAAAAAAGCTGGAAAAGTGCAAATGATCCAAATGGAGAGAGCGGAGAGGAAAAAGGGAGCTGGCGAGTCCCTGGGGTTGTTTCTGTTTGCGGAATAGAGGGAGGTAGAAGAATCAGTGAAGACAGCAGGTAAATAATTCTGAGTAAACCTCAACTTAATTAAAAATAAATAAATTTTAAAAAATAAAGCTCTTTGGGAGATAGAATTAAAACTTAGTGATCGATTTCATGTGGGGAATAAGACAAGGGAAGTCGTCAAGGATGACTGTCCTGGACAACTGAGGTGATGGTGACACTCACTGAAAAGCGAAACACAAAAGAGAAGCAAGTTGCAGCCAAATCCTAGTAGAGGCTTCCAAGAGGCAGCTGGCCATAGCGTCTGGGCCTTAGGAAAGTGATTTGGACTGCAGGTGATGATTCAAACCATGAATCAATAAAATGACCTCAAGGAGTGAGAAGATGAACAAGCAACCCCAGAGAAAACCAGCCTTTAAGCTGAAACAGAAGAAAAAAGGCATTAGAGAGGCCAAGAAGCAGTAACCAGAGAGGTGGGAGGAGAACCAGGAGAGAGGGCACTGCAGAATCCAAAGCGAAACAGATTTAAAGAAGGGAGTGCTAATAGTGGTTTCTGTTTCTGAGAGGTTGTCCATGTGATTCCACAACAAGGAGGTCCCTGATGACCTTAGGAGGAAGAGCTTGGCATGGTGGGAGCAAAAGTTGGAGAGCCTTGGATTTAGGGGAGAGTGGGGGACAGGAAGTACAGACAGTGAGTTGGAAAATGTTTGCTAATCTGTAAATAGTTTTTATAGGTTACATTTTTTTTTTTTTTGGCGGTACACGGGCCTCTCACTTTTGTGGCCTCTCCTGTTGCAGAGCACAGGACGCGTAGGCTCAGCGGCCATGGCTCACGGGCCCAGCCGCTCCGCGGCATGTGGGGTCTTCCCGGACCAGGGCACGAACCCATATCCCCTGCATCAGCAGGCGGACTCTCAACCACTGCGCCACCAGGGAAGCCCACTAATGCTGTTTTTTTATAATCACTGACTGCACACTAGGCAAAGTTTGTGTCTAGCGCCTTCCCAGCTCCTTGTCAATGCTCAATGTCAATGTCAATGCTCCTTGTCACTCAAGATCCAGTGCCCCTCTACTGCCACACCCAAGTATCTCCCTGCAGACACCCTCCCAGATCCCCCTCCTTCAAGATGCCCCACACCTCAGAATCCTTCTTATCTCCATCCCTCTTACCTCCCTTTCCCAATCTCCTGTCATCCTTTCCCTCGCTCCTTTAAGGAGTGTTCCAGGTGTTTGTACTTTAAAGGAAGACTTTGGCAACCCCAAAGAGACTCCAAGTTGGAGACTAGAAAGAGGTAAATTCAAACGGCATCTTTTGGGGAGGTTTGGGAGGAGAGCGCTTGAACAATCAGCAATCTCCCTGGTGTGTCTTCTCCATCTTCTGGCCATAGCCTCCTACACGAACCAGAAGACCATCAATTTTACACCAGCTGTGAGAAGATACTTACTCCCAGCCCCCACCCCCAGCAGTAGGTTCTCATTAATACTTGCTACCTTCTAAATCTAAAAATGACTCAGGGACTTCCCTGGTGGTGCAGTGGTTAAGAGTCCTCCTGCCAATGCAAGGGATACAGGTTCGAGCCCTGGCCTGGGAAGATCCCACATGCCACCAAGCAACTAAGCCTATATACCACAACTACTGAAGCCCACACTCCTAGAGCCCATGCTCTGCAACGAGAGAAGCCACCACAATGAGAAGCCCGCGCACTGCAACAAAGAGTAGCCCCCTGCTCGCCGCAACTAGAGAAAGCCTGTGCACAGCAACGAAGACCCAACGCAGCTAAAAATTAAATAAATAAATAAATAACGTGTTTTTTAAAATGACTTGACACCTCCTTTCCTTTGAAGTTGGGGTGTTCTTTTCAGGGAGAAAGTCTGTTAGGATAAATAAAACATTGGTATATATAAGTATTTTTCAAAGCATCTCTGAAACATCAGTCCTTCCCTGGGAAGCCTCTCTCTTCCAACCCTGCTCTGATTATTAACTAAGAACCCATTGAAACTGAGATTTCCTTCAGCCCTGCATAACTGGCATTTGAATAAGCCATTAATGGTGTCTAAACAGGCCTTCTTAATAAAAAGGATCACCCTGCAAGACAAATGTCACACTCCTATTATGCAGCTGCCCATAAAACCCCAGACAGCTTCCTGCTTCCCAGTTTGGACCTCCTGTGCCCACCCAGGGCAGGTGCCATTTCTCCAGTGGCTCAGTCTTTGTTCTAGGTCTCAGGTGTCACACTCTGTGGTCTTACTGAGGTCACTTGAAATTTAAAGGCAGCACCGTATCTGCTGGAGGAGAGGAGGTCTCACAGGCCAGCACACACTTCCCCCCAACGAGAGAATCCCCCCACCCCCACCTTGGTCATACCTCATTATCCCTCAACTCGCTCGCCTCCTACTCTACTCCCAACCGGGAAGAGTCCTCCTTCTGTCCACCCAGCTAAGGGCTGCCTGTTCCTCCAAAGTCCGCTACAAGCCTCACCTCCTCTCTGAAGCCTCTGTTGCGCACTTAAGTGACCTTTCCTTCCAACACTCACACTGCAGATGGCAACATGTGTTTGGTTTGTGTAGCTCCTGGAGACACCTCCGAGAAGATGCAGTAGAAAGGAGGGCGAACTCTGCCAGCGGTAACTGTCTCCCGACATTAAGTTCCCAGAGGAGAGGAAGTGCGCGCTGCCACATGCCTAGCAAAGGGCAATGTAAATGGCAGACACATGATAAATACTTTCTGGTTAAAGAGAACGGGGATGACACCGTTCAGTCATTTGTTCATAATATAACCAATAATATTAGTTGCTTAAGCCTGTCGTGGACTGAGGACATCAGGACAGACAAGGGACCGCGCTCCAAGCTGTAACACTCCGAGAACTCCGCCAGCTGGAGAAACCGCTCTGGGGAAGGATGCTGCCCTCGCTGGGGGCTGGGAGACCGGCAGGTGCGGACCCCGGCGGGGAGGAACCACGGGGCGGGCAGCGGGCGGGAAGGAAGGGCGCTCGGGCTGCCGAGGCCCGTCCCCGCCATGCCCAGCCCCCTCTGCAAAGTCGCTCTTGCGACCAAGGACTCAAGACCCCCGGAGCCTGCGGCCGGCGCTCGGCGGTGCGAGCCCGCGGCGGACGGGGAGGCACCGGGAGCGGCGGAGGCGGCAGCGGGGCCTCGAGCGCGGGGGTCTCGACCGTCCTGCCAGCCCGGGTGGTCACCGTCTGCAAAGACCGCTTTTCTCCGCGGTGTAGGGAATCGCCTGCCGCCGTGCTGGCTGAAAACCCGACGGCTTAAATGCATTTTCTTAGGTTCAAACGTTGCCTTCTTTAAGGACCTTTTTAAAAACTGAAATAAGGCCACTTAAGGCCCTCACTAGTCTAGTACTGACAAGACTGCCCAGTCCCTTAAGTCAACAGACCTCCTCAGATGCATAAAACTGCTAAAAATTTCCTTAAGCACACTTGCTCTTTGAAACTCCGTGCTTTTTACATGTGCTCTTCCTTCTTCTGAAACAGCCTTTTTCTTCCATCTCCTATTTGTCCTTCAAGACTGTTTTAGTGGTCACCTCTTCTAAGAAGGCCTCCTAATACCTCCCTTTCCAGGTCAGGTGCCTCCCCTCTGTGCTCTTTCAGCACTTTAGAAATATCTCTGTTCCATCACTTGCCACCTTTATCTAGTCTCTGTCACTGAAAAATTATTCACAACCTAAAAGTTGAGAGTTATGTTTTATTTGGCGGGAATTTTTAGGTCTTCAAGCCTGGGAGACTGCATCTCAAGTAACCCTGAGAGAACTGCTGCAGGAGGTGAGGGTGGAGCCAGGATACATAGGAGTTCTGCAACAAAGGGCAGGTAGTCTGAACAGCAAAAGATTATTGTTAATTAAAGAAAACCAGATCGCTCAAATTAAGGAATTTAGTGCTTTTCTATGTATGGGAAGAGGCAAGAGTCTGGGCTCACTGAAATCATTCCTTTGATATGTACCTCAGCTATTTGGGGCCAGTATCCTGTGTTCTCCTGTCCTGAGTTTCCTCAGCACTCGCTGTGGGTAGTGGCCGCAGTCTGATGGCTGCTAGATGGCAGGTATTCTTTTCCTTCCTGAGTTCCCTCAGGGCTTACCACAGGCTGTGGCTGCAACTGTTGATGACTATGACATCCTTCATCCCCAGCAAACTGAGCTGGGTGTCGGCAGAAACTTTATTTCTGCACACCCAGTGCCTGACCCAATGCCAGGCACATAGTACATCTCAGTAAACATTGCACGTATGAGGGAATGGATGACTTGAATCCTGGTACCAGCTACCCAAGGGCTCAGAGAATGACTTTTGGTTCTTATTAATCTCTAATTATTGAGAGTTTAATGTTCTTCATGCTATAAATTTCCAATAACTGCTTAATCACTGCTTTATAGCAAATTTATAATCCAGGTTCTTTCACATCTGTTAAACCATCTTCTGGTCTTTCACCGAGTTTGATTTGACAGTTGAGGAAAGTGGGGGCTCCCTGGCAGAACTGAAGCAGCTCATTCTCGGAGATGTAATAGGTTTGTCTCGGTGCTTGAATGACATCTACATCTCCAGGGCCAGAGAGGAGTAGAGGATGATGTGTTAAATTGCTCAGCTGCACCAATCACTGGTACAGGAGACCAAAGAAAGGAGAAGTCCTCAGAAGCAGCAGGAGCCAGAGCAAGGTTCAGGGAGAAGGTGGGACTTGAGGGAGGTCACAAAAGATGAATAAACCCCAAATGGATCCGTGGTTCCATTGTCCCCCAAGGGGTATCTGGCAATGTCTAGAGACAATCTGGATATCACAACCAATGGCAGGGGCTGGCATCTAGTGGGAAAAAGCCAAGGATGCTGCTAAAAAGTTCTACAGTGCACAACACAGCCCCTGCAACAAAGAATCACCCAGCCCAAAATGCCAATAGTGCTGAAGTTGAGAAACCCTGGAAAAGATGGAGAGAGGAGGGAGAGAAGGCCGAGCAGAGAAAATGATGTGAGCAAAGGCACAGAGGTAGAAATGCGCAACAAGTTACTTGAGAGCAGAGACTGCATCTTCTCTGTATCCTCAACACATCAGTATGTGCCTGATGGGTAATTATTTGTTGGATAAATGAATGAACACTGGCCATCCTTGAATCCTATCCTACCTCTTTGGCAGCAAAGTCCTCTGCTCAGAATAAAGAAAGAAGTCAGCCTGGCTGATGGTTCTTTTCCTGATTTCACCTGCCTTGCTTTTTTCCTCAACCCGAATCTTCAGAAAAGGAAGGTTGCCTCTCTTACCCAGTTACTCATCCTCCTCAATTCACTTATCTCCTCACACCCAGCCCACTCTCAATACTGATCAAAGCTGACGCCTGGTGTCATCCTGCAGGTTTCAGGAAAGAGCAGTGCCGGCCCTTAACCCTCACTGAGCAGGCAGGTGGCAGGTACTGGGAAACGGTATCCATCCATTTCATCCACTATAGGCCTTTTGTGACTCCCAGCAGCTCAGCCCGACCTCCCAGCCCCCAGCGTGTCACCAGGGTGGAGCCTCAGGCCCTGAGAGTTCCACCCTCTTCTGGAGGACTTTTGAGTAAATGATAGGTGCCCTGTGGGCCCAGATCCATTGAACATCTTTTTATGCATATCTCAATCAGGGCCATCTCCTTAAAATCTAATTGCTTCACAGAACTTAACACCACCCATTTTAATGTGTACAAAGAGCGGCCAGTGAAACAGCTCAAGACAACAAATGTAGGCAGGGCAAGCCCATGCCTCAAGGCATCTGGCTCAGTAAACAAGTCCGAGAAACAGAAGAGGATGAAACACCCATCAGCACATGCAAAGCCAGGAGGAACCTGTCTATTGCCTGCCTCCAATCTGTCTACTTCCTGATTTTCCCACTCCTGCTCTCTTTTCAGGCCTCATAGCCCTCAAGGTATCTCCCTCTCTCTCTCTCTCTCTCTCTCTCTCTCTCTCTCCTTATCGAAACACACTTTCATGAGATTTGCTATCAGTCACCGACCCTCAGGCTAGTGTAGCCTGTGGCTCCAGAGGGCTAGAGTCTCTTATCTCTGGTTATAGAAGAAAAAACAGTTTGTCCTCCACAAAATTTATTTCAGGCTCTGGGGCACAGAGAATGTGGGATTTTGTGTGGTGTTTGTATGGGATTGGGTGGGGGACCTCCCTGGGATTCCTGAGGAAACAGCATTATCGCCTCCTTCACAGAAGCCCAACTCTGATTCTTCTAGATCAATTCATTCCTCAGATGAGCAATAGCAGTTCCAAAGCTAAGTCACATAGTTTAGTGGCAAAAACAGTATTTAAATTCGGATCTGTTCCACCCCAAGGGCTGCAGCCATAACTCCTAAGCAGGGGGAACGGGAAGTGGCACCGAAGAGGACAGAAGTATGCACGCAGATTGAAATCTATAGCAGGCCTGGCAGTTCAGGCAGGGTAAATGGAGTGTCAGACGTGCACTCATACACACAGGCACGCACGCACGCAGGCAAACACGCAGGCACACGGCCAGATCAAGGGAAGGGCCTGGAATTTCCTCCCCTAATAGACATCATAGAGCCAGATGCAGCAAGCTGGCTGGTGGGGATACGGGAGGAGCCTCCATAAGCAATCACGTGCTGCTAAGTATTGCCTTATCTCTCTGACAATTTTAAGTTAGGAAAGAGAAACATTAACAAGTAGAAGTGGTGTGGCAACATACTCTGTAATGACCTATATGGTAAAAGAATCTAAAAAAGAGTGGAGGGCTTCCCTGGTGGTGCAGTCATTGAGAATCTGCCTGCCAATGCAGGGCACACGGATTTGATCCCTGGTCCAGGAAGATCTCACATGCTGCGGAGCAACTAAGCCCGTGTGCCACAACTACTGAGCCTACGCTCTAGAGCCCATGAGCCACAGCTATTGAGCCCATGTGCTGCAACTACTGAAGCCCGCGCACCTAGAGCCTGTGCTCCACAACGAGAGAAACCACTGCAATGAGAAGTCCACGCACTGCAATGAAGAGTAGCCCCCTCTCGCCGCAACCAGAGAAAGCCCACATGCAGCAACGAAGACCCAACACAGCCAAAAATAAATAAATAAAATAAAAAAGAGTGGTTATGAAACAGGAGGGAAGGAAGCCAGGCACAACTTTTGAAAGAATGACAGAGCCCAAGGACATAAACTGAATAGAACCAAATGGGTCCAAGATGGCAGACAAGTTGACTTCCGTGAGACCTTGAGCCTAAGTATACACTCATATCAGCAAGCTAAATGACACACCTATAGGTGCCATGACAGTTCCAAGACCAACCATAAGGATCAAAAAGTGGACGGTGGCCCAATTCCTGGAAATCCCCGCCCCTTCCTAAAATAGCTGGAATACTCTTCCCACTCATTAGCCTATGAAATTACCCTCCCCTATAAAAACTGACAACCCCATACCCTGGTGCCTTTCTCACCTTCTGAGATGGCCCACACTCTGTCTGTGGAGTGTGTTTCTCTCTAAATAAATCCACTCCTTACCTGTCACTTATTCTCTCACTGAATTCTTTCTGTGATGAGACATCAAGAACCTGAGCTTCATTAAGTCCTGAGACCAGGACCTTGTCTATTGCCTGCCTCCAACCTGTCTGCTTCCTGATTTTCCCACTCAGGTGTGTGATCTCAGTTGGAAGACCATGGGTTTGGGCTGGATTCGAGTCCCAGCTGCGTGGATTCAAGTCCCAATCTGGGTTTTGGCCAGGTTCAAGTCCCGGGTGCATGGGTTCAAGTCCCAATCTGAGATGCACGGTTTCAGATATATGTATGTGTATAACTGATTCACTTTGCTGTACAGCAGAAACTAACACAACATTGTAAATCAACTCTTCTCCAATAAAAATTAATTACAAAAAAAAAAGTGGTGTGGCTTCTCAGTACTTCTGTCTGAGTACAAAGAAAGAACTAGCTGAGGCCATGAAAGTGACAGAAAACTCGTGAGATGGTGATTTCTCTCCTAATGTTGAAAGTGGACTTTAAAATACATAGATGGATTTTAAGATACATACGTGGATACATAAATATGTATAGAAAAAATGACAAGCCCAAATAAACATACATTAACAGTATTTTTCTATGATGCAGGGATTACATTGTTTTATTATTTTGTTATTTTTCTCTTTTGGATTTTCTGGATTTTCATGTTTGTTATAATAAACAAATATTACTTTCATAATATACATATAATATATAAATATATATATGTTTTGAAATTAATGATAATAAACAGCCAGGACTTGCCTATCTGTCTCCATCTTATTACTGCCCACCATTTTGTCCTTTCCCTCACTTCTGCTCTCTCTTGATCTGTCTCATCAAGACAGCCTCTAGGAGGCAGAATCCCTGGCATGCTGGGCATTGCAGGTGGCACAGATTTCCCGGCTCTGACCCTGAGGACACCAGGCCACCCTGTGTGCTGCAGGCTACCGCCCTGAGCCTCCAGCGGCCCCGGGTCCCCATCACTGCACATCAGCCAAGCAGCTCCAGGGATTTGGATGTCTGTGTCTTTGGGGGACCATTACTTTACCTGCCACAAGCCATGTGGCTGACAGGGTCTTGGTGCTCAAGCCAATGTCAGGCCTGAGCCTCTGAGGTGGGAGAGCTGAGTTCAGGACATTGGACCACCAGAGACCTCCCAGCCTAACATAATATTAATCAGCGAGAGCTCTCCCATAGATCTCCCTCTCAACACTAAGATGCAGCTCCACCCAACGAGCAAGAAGATCCAGTACTGGACACTCCACACCAAACAACTAGCAAGACAGGAACACATTAGCAGAGAGGGTGCCTAAAATCATAATAAGTTCACAGACACCGCAAAACACACCACTGGATGTGGTCCTGACCACCAGAAAGACAAGATCCAGCCTCATCCAGTGGAATACAGGCATCAGTCCCCTCCAACCGGAAGTCAACACAACCCACTCAACCAAACTTACCAACTGGGGGCAGACACAAAAAAAACCAGTAACTACGAGCATGCAGCCTGAGAAAAGGAGATGTCAAATACAGTAAGTTAAGCAAAATGAGAAGACAGAGGAATACACAGCAGATGAAAGAGCAAAGTAAAAGCCCACAAGACCAAACAAATGAGAGGAAACAGGCAGTCTACCTGAAAAACAATTCAGAGTAATGAGAGTAAAGATGATCCAAAATCTTGGAAACAGAATGGAGAAAATACAAGAAACATTTAACAAGGACCTAGAAGAACTAAGGAGCAAACAAACAATGATGAACAACACAATAAATGAAATTAAAAATTCTCTAGAAGGAATCAATAGCAGAAGAACTGAGGGAGAAAAATGGATAAGTGACCTGGAAGATAAAACAGTGGAAATAACTACTGCAGAGCAGAATAAAGAAAAAGGAATGAAAAGACTTGAGGAGAGTCTCAGAGATTTCTGGGACAATATTAAACACACCAACATTTGAATTGTGGGGGTCCCAGAAAAAGAAGAGAAAAAGAAAGGGACTGAGAAAATATTTGAAGAAATTATAGTTGAAAACGTCCCTAATATGGGAAAGGAAATAGTCAATCAAGTACAGAAAGCTCAGAGAGTCCCATACAGGATAAATCCAAGGAGAAACATGCCAAGACACATATTAATCAAACTATCAAAAATTAAATACAAAGAAAAAATATTAAAAGCAGCAAGGGAAAAACAACAAATAACATACAAGGGAATCCCCATAAGGTTAACAGCTGATCTTTCAGCAGAAACTCTGCAAGCCAGAAGGGAGTGGCAGGACATATTTAAACTGATGAAAGGGAAAAACCTACAACCAAGATTACTCTACCCAGCAGGGATCTCATTCAGATTTGATGGAGAAATTTAAATCTTTACAGACAAGCAAAAGCTAAGAGAATTCAGCACCACCAAACCAGCTTTACAACAAATGCTAAAGGAACTTTTCTAGGCAGAAAACACAAGAGAAGGAAAAGACCTACAATAAGAAATCAATTAAGAAAATGGTAATACAAACATACATATCGATAACTACCTTAAATGTAAATGGATTAAATGCTCCAACCAAAAGACATAGACTGTATGAATGGATACAAAAACAAGACGAGTATATATGCTACCTACAAGAGACCCACTTCAGACCTAGGGAAACATACAGACTGAAAGTGAGGGGATGGAAAAAGATACTCCATGCAAATGGAAAACAAAAGAAAACTGGAGTAGCAATTCTCATATCAGAAAATATAGACTTTAAAATAGAGAATGTTACAAGAGACAAAAAGGAAACTACATAATGATCAAGATATCAATCCAAGAAGAAGATAAAACAATTGTAAATATTTATGCACCCAACATAGGAGCACCTCAATACATAAGGCAAATGCTAACAGCCATAAAAGGGGAAATTGACAGTAACACAATCATAGTAGGAGACGTTAACACCCCACATTCACCAATGGACAGATCATCCAAAATGAAAATAAATAAGGAAACACAAGCTTTAAATGACACATTAAACATGATGGACTTAATTGATATTTATAGGACATTCCATCCAAAACAACAGAATACACTTTCTTCTCAAGTTCTCATGGAACATTCTATAGTATACATCATATCTTGGGTCACAAATCAAGTCTTGGTAAATTTAAGAAAATTGAAGTCATATCAAGTATCTTTTCCGAACACAACACTATGAGACTAGATATCAATTACAGGAAGAGAACAGTAAAAAATACAAACACATGGAGCCTAAACAATACACTACTTAATAACCAATAGATCACTGAAGAAATGAAAGAGGAAATCAAAAAATACCTAGAAACAAATGACAATGAAAACACTACGACCCAAAACCTATGGGATGCAGCAAAAGCAGTTCTAAGAGGGAAGTTTATAGCAATACAATCCTACTTCAAGAAACAAGAAACATCTCAAATTAACAACCTAACTTTAAACCTAAAGCAATTAGAGAAAAAAGAACAAAAAAAACCCAAAGTTAGCAGAAGGAAAGAAATCATAAAAATCAGATCATAAATAAATGAAAAAGAAATGAAGGAAACATAGCAAATATCAATAAAACTAAAGGCTGGTTCTTTCAGAAGATAAACAAAATTGATAAACCATTAGCCAGACTCATCAAGAAAAAAAGGGAGAAAACTAAAATCAATAGAATTAGAAATGAAAAAGGAGAAGTAGCAACTGACACTGCAGAAATACAAAGGATCATGAGAGATTACTACAAGCAACTATATGCCAATAAAATGGATAACTTGGAAGAAATGGACAAATTCTTCGAAAAGCACAACCTTCTGAGCCTGAACCTGGAAGAAATAGAAAATATAAACAAACCAGTCACAAACACCGAAATTGAGACTGTGATTAAACAACTTCCAACTAACAAAAGCCCAGGACCAGATGGCTTCACAGAAGAATTCTATCAAACATTTAGAGAAGAGCTAACACCTACTCCTCTCAAACCCTTCCAAAATATAGCAAAGGGAGGAACACTCCTAAACTCATTCTACAAGGCCACCATCACCCTGATACCAAAACCCAACAAAGATGTCACAGAAAGAGGACTACCAATATCTCTGATGAACATAGATGCAAAAATCCTCAACAAAATACTAACAAACAGAATCCAACAGCAGATTAAATGGATAATACCTCATGAGGAAGTGGGTTTTATCCCAGGAATGCAAGGTTTCTTCAGTATATGCAAATCAATCAATATGATACACCATATTAACAAACTGAAGGATAAAAACCATATGATAATCTCAATAGATGTAGAAAAATCTTCTGACAAAATTCAACACCCATTTGTGATAAAAACCCTCCAGAAAGTAGGCATAGAGGGAACTTACCTCAACATAATAAAGACCATATATGACAAACCCACAGCCAACATCATCAATGGTGAAAAACTGAAACCATTCCCTCTAATATCAGAAACAAGACAAGGTTGTCCATTCTCATTGCTATTATTCAACATAGTTTGGAAGTTTTAGCCACAGCAATCAGAGAAGAAAAAGAAATAAAAGGAATCCAAATCGGAAAATAAGAAGTAAAACTGTCACTGTTTGCAGATGACATGAAACTATACATAGAGAATCCTAAAGATGTTACCATCCTAATGATGTTTACTAGAGCTAAACAATGAATGTGGTAATGTAGCAGGATACAAAAGTAATGCACAGAAATCTCTTGCACTCTTATACACTAATGATGAAAAATCTGAAAGAGTAATTAAGGAAATACTCCCATTTACCATTACAACAAAAAGAATAAAATACCTAGGAATAAACCTACCTAAGGAGACAAAAAATCCTGTATACAGAAAACTATAAGACACTGATGAAAGAAATTAAAGATGATACCAACAGATGGAGATATATACCATGTTCTTGGATTGGAAGAATCAACATTGTGAAAATGACTCTACTACCCAAAGCAATCTACAGATTCAGTGCAATCCCTATCAAACTACCACTGGCATTTTTCACAAAACTAGAATAAAAAATTTCACAATCTGCATGGAAACACTAAACACCCTGAATAGCCAAAGCAATCTTGAGAAGAAAAACAGAGCTGGAGGAATCAGGCTCCATGACTTCAGACTATACTACAAAGCTACAGTAATCAAGATAGTATGGTACTGGCACAAAAATAGAAATATAGATCAGTGGAACAGGATAGAAAGTCCAGAGATAAACCCATGCACATATGATCACCTATCTTTGATAAAGGAGGTAAGAGTATACAATGGAGAAAAGACAGCCTGCTCAATAAGTGATGCTGGGAAAACTGGACAGCTACATGGAAAAGAATGAAATTAGAACACTCCCTAACACTATACACAAAAATAAACTCAAAATGGATTAAAGACCTAAATGTAAGGCCAGACACTGTAAAACCCTTAGAGGAAAATATAGGCAGAACACTCTTTGACATAAATCACAGCAAGATCTTTTTTGACCCACCTCTTAGAGAAATGGAAATAAAAACAAAAATTAAAAAATGAGACGTAATGAAACTTAAAAGCTTTTGCACAGCAAAGGAAACCTTAAGCAAGACAAAAACACAACCCTTAGAATAGGAAAAAATATTTTCAAATGAAGCAACTGACAAAGGATTAATCTCCAAAATATACAAGCAGTTCATTCAGCTCAATATCAAAAAAACAAACAAACAACCCAATCCAAAAATGGACAGAAGACCTAAATAGACATTTCTCCAGAGAACATATACAGATTGCCAACAAACACATGAAAGGATGCGCAATATCACTAATCATTATAGAAATGCAAAGGTGTCACCTCACACCAGTCAGAATGGCCATCATCAAAAAATCTACAAACCATAAATGCTGGAGAGGGTGTGGAGAAAAGGGAACCCTCTTGCACTGTTGGTGGGAATGTAAATTAATACAGCCACTAAGGAGAACAATATGGAGGTTCCTTAAGAAACTAAAAATGAACTACCATATGACCCAGCAATCTCACTACTGGGCATATACCCTGAGAAAACCATAATTCAAAAGAGTCATGTACCACAATGTCCATTGAGCTCTATTTAGAACAGCCAAGACGTGGAAGCAACCTAAATGTCCATCAACAGATGAATGGATAAAGAAGATGTGGCACATATATACAATGGAATATTACTCAACCATAAAAAGAAATGAAATTGAATTATTTGTAGTGAGGTGGATGGACCTAGAGTCTGTCATACAGAGTGAAGTAAGTCAGAAAGAGTAAAACAAATACCGTATGATAACACATATATATGGAATCTAAAAAGAAAAAAAAATGGTTCTGAAGAACCCAGGGTCAGGATAGGAATAAAGATGCAGACATAGAGAATGGACTTGAGGACACATGGAGGGGGAAGCATAAGCTTGGACAAAGTGAGAGAGTGGCATGGACAGCTAGTGGGAAGCAGCTACATAGCACAGGGAGATTAGCTCTGTGCTTTGCAACCACCTAGAGGAGTGCTATAGGGAGGGTGAGAGGGAGACGCAAGAGGTAGAGGATATGGGGATATATGTATACGTACAGCTGATTCACTTTATTATACAGCAGAAACTAACACAACAATGTAAAGCAATTATACTCCAATAAAGATGTTAAAAAAAATAGACATCCTCTAGCCTTCCTTATTCAAAGACCCTCTCCACATGACAAGGAAGGTGACCACCAGAGGCTCTATCACACCTCCCCTCCCCCCAGCCAAGCAACCTCAAGGAGAGAGAAGATTTCTCTCTCCCAGTGTCCATAGACAAATCCCAGGCTCTGACCATACTTCAGTCTTCACAGATGAAACCAATCACTGTTTCCAAGAATGTGGGTTCCACAATTAGCCTTTGTCATGACAAGCCTTGTCATGACAATTAGCCCAAATCATGAGCCCTTGCCTGTGGCCAGGTACCCGGATGATATCTCCAGTGCCAACAAACAGCCTAGGTCCATAAACACATAATAGAAGAGAGCCAGAAAGCTCCTACTACTCTACCTGAGTTTCTCTTTAGGATCAAATATTTTGCACCTTATAATTTTAGAATAAATGTCCAGAGTGTCATCAGATTCACCAGAAATAATGATTGATAAATTACAGAAAATAAAACACATGCCAAACGGAGACATATTTCCTTAAGTGAAACAAGTTGTATTTTGAAAGACCCTCTGGAAAATCCCCAACACAGAGCCTGATTCCCCCTGACACTTCCACGCAAAAGTCTTCTCCTTCTCCAGGGAAGTAAATTTAGATCAATGGTTGTCATTGTCTATTGTTCTTCCATAAGGTCCACCAAGGCCACTGTGACCCTTCCAAAAAACCGATTGCACATGTGCAGTGAGACAGAAAGCATGAAGCATCTGCAAACCTACCACTCAGTGTCCCTTTTGTTTAGAAGTCATGCTGGCTATGTTTCTAAAAAGAAATCATGGAAAACTTGTCTATCAGTGTTTCAAATAAAAATAAAAGAAGGTTGTGTTTGGATGTCATCTTCAACCCCTAACGTCTGCCCTGAGGGCCATAATAAAAGAATTCAAAACATTCTCACCCCTTCCCCCAGGAATAGTCAGTCAAGGGATAACACTGGCTTCAGGGCAGGCCCTGGACAAGCCTCTGTCCTCTCCTTCCCTATGGAGTGAGCTCTTTTTAAACCTGAGAGCGCATTCTGATTGCTGGCAAGCCCCAGGGAAGGGGGGAAGGACAGGGCAGCAACAGCAGGCATTAAAACTAACAGGGAAAGTGTTAGTTTTAGTTAGTAAGTGAAACCCCTTGACCAACCTCAGATACTTGGGTTCTCAAAATTCCCATTCATTACAACCAAGGAATTAAAAGAGGACTTGCCTAGGAGGGCTTCCCCAGTTTGGGCTGACCCATAAACAAGGAAAGTTCCGAAACTACAGACCTTTTAGTTTCATTTGACTGCCTGCAAAATTATAGGATGATTTGTTACCTAAGACTCATGATCCAATATTCCTGTATTAGAATGCCACACTTCAGGGAGAAAGTGTAGCTGGTGTTGGGCACAGGCCCAGACAATGATGAAGTGCATTTATTGTCATTTGCAAGTGTTCCTTGCAGGGACATTTCTCTCAGGAACCTTGTGGAAGGAAGACAGAGTGGGCATAAACAATCTAGATGTTCTCCTCAAATAGTTAATGTCTAACAAGTCATTCATTCCTGCCACTGCATGGCGGCCACAGTGCAGAACTTGGAAGATGTAAAGATGAAAGACAATTCAAAGTTATTTCACAGATGGAACAATGGACTGAAATGAACAAGAGAAAATTTAATGTGAAGTCTTGCATTTCAGTTGTGAAAATTCAAATCATACTATTATGCAGAAGGAAGAGCACCTTCATACCCCTCTGCCCACACTTTCTCAGGCTTCCCCTAAGAAGAAGAAATAGCAATCCTATTGGTGACATTTCAGGATGTAGAGTAGACCATGTCACTATGGTACAAAGATCAAGGTTACTGAGAGTCCCCCATGTACCAGCTCCTGATCAGACCCCATTTGGAGCAGTGCTCAGCTCTAACCCTGCTTACAGGGACACCACTTAAATAGTGAAGGATCTAGAAAGTAACTGTTGGGTTTAGAAAACAGAAGACTTGGGGGTGGTAAGGAGGATGTGGGGAATAAGACAGTTTTTGTATCAGCCTTAGTTCTTGGCAATAATAAAAATCAACTGTGGGTTAGGCAAGAAAGAACCTATTGGTAAACAACAGAAATGACTGGAAGGCTTGGGAACTAGGCTTGGAAAAGAGACTGAAACAGAGAGACTGGGCAGCAAGTGATGCAGCCAACGTGCTGCAGGAAAGAAAGTGGGACTGGAGAAGATGGTCACATTCCAGGTCTCAGGTGAGTCCCTGGGACTGCCACCAAGTGTCGGTTCTTGGCTTCATGCAGGAAAGAATTCAAGAGCAAGCCATAGTAAAGTGAAAGGCTTATTCAGGGAAATGCACACTCCATAGACAGTGTGGGCCATCTTGGAAGACAAGATGCCCCAGGGGATGGGATTGTCAGTTTTTATAGGGTTGGGTAATTTCATAGGCTAATGAGTGAGAGGATTATTCCAATTATTTTGGGGAAGGGGCGCGGATGTCCAGGAATTGGGCCCTCCACCCACTTTTTGGCCTTTTATGATAGTCCTCGGAACTGTCATGGCACCAGTGAGTGTGTTATTTAGCTTGCTGATGTCACTTAGCTTGAGCGTATACTGAGGCTCAAGGTCTAGTGGAAGTCAATTCGTCTGCCATCTTGGACCTAGTTAGTTCTAACCAGTTTATGTTGTGTCCTCCACGGCTATGTCATTCTTTTAAAGGTTGTGCCCTGCCCCTTTCCTGTCTCAAATGCAGCCCCAGGGGACAGTCTAGTTGGGACAGCAATGTTGGCACTACTGGTTCCACTGCTGCCTTCTCTGAACTCTTACCTCCACTACAATTGCTCAGTAATCAATGACTCATTGCTGCATATTGCAGCACTTCCTCCAGGTTCACAGTCCAGAGTGAGATCCTCCAACTAACCCAGCCTTGGTCACAGACTGATCTAGAGCTGCCAAGGTCCTGGAGAGGACTTGGCACATTTCAGATACCATGTTGGGAAAGAAAGAAACTTCCCCTAACTCCCAGTCTCCCACTAAGTCCCACAACCTGGGGAATTCTCCCAGAGAAGAGACTGAGAGGCAGCCAAAAACAAACCACCACAGGCTAACTATAAATATCTTCAAAGTCTGCAAGGCTAGGTTTATTCAACATGGCCCTGAGGGCAGAGCTGGGATCAGGGGAAGCAGATTTCAGCTCAGATAAAGGAAAGCCTCCCTCACACTGAGAACTGCCCAGACACAGGCAAAGCCATCTCCTGAGAGACAGCCATCCATACCTCAACTTGCTGGAGCAATTTAGAGCCGACCTCTTCCACTCAGCACATCCTTCTACACATCTCTTCTTGCACCCCAGTTTTCTCACTTGTTAGAGTGCAAGCTTCCTTGAAAAAAGAGACTGATTGATTGTACCTACCTTTGTGTCCCACAGCATCTGTTGAGTATAGCACACTTAGAGAAACTGAACAAAAGTTGGTCACATCAAAATAAGCAGCCCTTTTCCTGCAGGATCCCACTGTGTGACCCTGAGAGAGGTGCCTGTCATCTCCAAACCTCAATGTCAACTGGTGGTCAGGAATTCTTTTTCCAGCCACATGGCCAGCAAGATACTCAGCAAAATATCTCCATACAGCATATCATTAAAAGGATGGATTTTTAAAAGATGCATCCGAGCTGGTGGGAAAGGAAGAGAATTCCCCAGAGACTAGAAGGATTAAAAAAGGCATATCCAGAGGGTTAAGAAAGCACTGGAGCTGGGGTTTACCAGATATCTGCCGATCCCTGGGACTTAAGGCACATGGGGGTCGAGGGGAAGAGGGGGATGAAAGCCTGGGGGAAAAGCAGGGTGGGGGTCATATTAGACATGCCTGCATAAAAGGATGACACCCTCCTGGATGAGCCAGGACAGTTATGTGCCTGCCTGGGCCTTGGCTCTAGATGGAGTCGGGGGGCGGGTGTGTGGGGGGGAAATACAGTTTTTTAAAAAGAGAGAGAAAGAATTCTTAATAAGCTCACAGACACATGGAATGGCCACAGGGGGTCTGGGCAGCTACAGCCCCCAGAGCAGTCATTCCAGGTACAACAGCTTCATTGATTTTTCACCAGTTTATGATAGAAAATTATGTATGTTGTGACTTAAAAAATGTTGAGAAGCACTGAATTAAGAAAACTAGGATACAGGCCTATATCCCCAAGAAAGAGACCATAGGATATTTTTCTGAAGAATATCCTCAACCCAAGAGGAAATATCTAAAGACACTGGCAGTGCAACAGTCCACTCATATTATCCTATAGTGAAAACCAAAGTTAGCAAGTCCTACCCACACAGTGGGGCTTTAAATTCCCTTTTTAATCCAGCAGACAACCAAGCATCACAAGATTTTTTAGGAAATCACCTATTATGAAAGACAGACTAAAACAAACAGATTTTCTTAAAAAGCAATGTGGAAGAAACAGAAAGCTATGCAGGGAGAAAAACACTTGAAACATAATGCTATCATTGATAACCTCAGAGAGACTTTTTTTTTTTTTTTTTAATTTCGGCTGCATTTGGTCTTAGTTGCAGTACCTGGGATCTTTGTTGCGGCGTGTGGGATCTTTAGTTGCAGTATGTGGGCTTCTTAGTTGCGGCATGCAGGCTCTTAGTTGAGGCATGCATGTGGGATCTGTTCCCAAACCACAGATCAAACCCAGGCCCCCTGCATTGGGAGCACAGAATCTTACCCACTGGGCCACCAGGGAAGTCCCAAGAGGTTTTTTAAAGTTAGAGTAATCATGAAGTAAGAACAGGAAACTACAAAAAGTAATTTGGGGGGAACAATAAAATGTTTCTGGGTATTAAAAATATAACTGTAGAATTGAAAATTTGAATATTAAATTTGGAAGATATTGTTGAAGAACTCTTCCAGAAAGTAAAGCAAAATGACAAAGATGGAAAACAGCAGAGAAAGATAATAAAGTTAGAAGATGAGTTTAGGAAGCTGATATCCATGTAAAGGAATTCCAGTTTATTCTGATAAACAGAAAATTATCAATGAAAAGAGTCAAGAAAATTTCCCAGAAGTGAAGAACATATTTTCTAGACTGAATGGGCCTACCAAACACCCAGAGTAATACATGATAATAGAGCCACAATAAGGCACAAAATTCAGGACACTGAGGACAAAGAGAAGATGCTTGGGGTGGGGGTGGGGAGGTGGGAAACGAGTTACTTACAAAGTAATAACAATCAGAATGTCATCGGGATTCTCAGCTAAAAGCTAAAGACAATGGAGGAGTTCCCTCAAAATTCTGAAAGAAAATGACTTCAACCTAAAATTCTCTTTTTTAAGTCACATTAACTAAATGTGAAAGTAAAACAAAGATATTTTATATGCAAAAATCTGAAAATAATTTACCCTTTGTGTACCCTTTCTGCAATAATTGCTGAGAAATATGAGCCAAGAGCACAAAGGATTGATTGATGTGAGAAAGAGAAGACATGGGACCCAGGCAAAAAGTCAAGGGAAACTGCTAGGTAACTGGAGGGAAGCTATCAAGACAGCAGGTGTAGACACAGCTAGGCAAGCAACCAGTCCCAGTTAGAGCAGGACGGAAGACAACTGGAAAGATATTGTCCAGATAATGGGATTTTTGGAACAAGAATGTTGTTGAATACATGGAGATCAGATATTCACCAAGGGGGACAGGGTGGGTTTGGTTTCAATTAGTGACAAATACATAAAAAATGAAGCACATAAAAAGGAAAAAAAAAAATCTTAACCATACAGAACACAAAAAGTACAAGAAGGGCTTCCCTGGTGGCGCAGTGGTTGAGAGTCCACCTGCCGATGCAGGGGACACGGGTTCGTGCCCCGGTCCAGGAAGATCCCACATGCCGCGGAGCGGCTGGGCCCGTGAGCCATGGCCGCTGAGCCTGCGCGTCCGGAGCCTGTGCTCCGCAGCGAGAGAGGTCACAGCAGTGAGAGGACCGCGTACCAAAAAAAAAAAAAAAAAAAAATTAGTAAAACAGCTTCACTCATATGTCTGGTGCCCTAACTGGAATAGCTGGCAAGGCTGGGGTCTGACTAAGCCTCCCTCTGTTTACATGGTCTTTGTCCCTTCTGTGGTCCAGCCCAAGCTCCTTTAAATGGCAGCTGGCTTCCAAAGGAGAAAAAGCAGAAGTTGACAGGGCTCCTAAAGTTTAAGGTTGGCAGTCACAGTGTGTCACTTCTACCATATTCTATGGGTAAACGCAAGCCACATAACCAATACCATCTCTTAATAGGGGTGTCTCTATGATGCAGGGATAAGAAGAATTTTTGCAGACAAGAGACTGCAGTACTATATCAGAGGATTTAAGCATTAACAGGTTTTTAAAAGGTACATTTCATAAGAAAGCACAAGAAATAAGAAGGGAAATATAAAATAAATAAAGGGTTGATTTCATAAAAGTACCACTTCTCCAAAAATCAATATATAAAGCTCATGTAGTTCCATTTTGAATACCAATGGTTATTGTTTAATTGGATAATTAATTTTTAATTAGATAATTAAAATTTTAATTGGATAATAAAGTTTACAAGCCAGGAAGAAAGCCCTAACCAGAAACTAAATTTGCTGGCACCTTGATCTTGGACTTCCTAGCTTCCAGAGCCATGAGAAATAAATTTCTGTTGTTTAAGCCATCCAGTCTATGGTATTTTGTTGTGGCAGCCTGAGCATATTAAAACACAATATATATTGAATAAGGACAAAGAACACATTCTTATCTAAGATTGAGGATATAGAAGCTATAAAAGAAAAAATAGGTATATATGGTCATGAAAAATTGCAAAAAAAACATGAGCTATTTGAACAGTAAAAGATCCCACAAAAAAAAATAGTAAACAACAGCCCAAGGAAAAATATTTCTAATGTGTATGATATAAAATTAATACTCAAAATATGGAAACAGAGCTCACAAATGTCATAAGAAAATGACAGTCATCACAGAAAAGTGGACAAATCAAATTAATTTAAAAAATCCACAGAGGAGCAAATCCAAATGGCCAGCAACATGATAAGATGTTCAAACTCACTATCAGGCATGGAAATAAATGTTACATAATAACTAAAAATCACTGTATCCCTTTCTGATGAGCAAAAAAATCAAAAGCTGAAACTCTTACTCCTGATATGGACACAGAGAAACAGTATTCTCCTACATTGCTGGTTGAAATGTAAAGTATCACAACAATTTTTGATAGCCATCTAGTGCTATCACTAAAATTGAAAACGCTTATGCTCTTTGACCTAACAATCCCACTTCTGGAAATCCATCCTATAGAAATAAAATCACTAGACATAAGGACATATATTCTAGGGCATTTGTTGCAGCATTGTTCACAGTGGAAAAGAAAATGGAATCAAATAGACTGAGGGCTAACTAAGCCTACCAGACTGCCCACAGTAGTCAGCCCACCACAACAAAAGGACCCACACAGCCCACATAGGGAGAATAGATCTGGTGATGAGAGGCGAGTGAACTCCTGGGATGCATAGGACATCCCCTACAAAAGACCACTTCTACAAGGTTGGGAAACATAACCAACCTACCAGATACATAAAAATAAAAACAGCAAGTTAGGCAAAATGAGGTGACAGAGGAACACGTTCCAAATGAAAGAACAAGACAAAGCCACAGAAGAAGAACTAAGTGAAGGAGAGATAGGCAATCTACCCAAGAAAGAGTATAGGGTAATGATTGTAAAGATGATCAAAGAACTCAGGAGAAGAATGGACCACAGAGTGAGGAGCTAGATGTTTTTAACAAAGAGTTAGAAAATAGAAAGAACAACCAGACAGAAATGAAGAATACAATAACTGAAATAAAAATTACACTAGAAGAAATCAGCAGTAAACTAAATGATACAGAGAAATGGACAAGCAAGCTGGAAGACAGAGTAGTGGAAATCACTGATGTTGAACAGAAAAAAAGAAAAAAGAATGGAAAGAAATAAGGAAAGTTTAAGAGATGTCTGGAACAACTTCTAGCACATTAATATTCACATTATAGGGATCCCAGGAGAAGAGAGAGAGAAAGGTGCTGAGAACATATTTGGAAACACAATAGCTGGAAACTTCCCTAATATGAGAAAGGAAGAGACATCCAAATCCAGAAAGCAAAGAGAGTCCCAAAGAGGATCAACACAAAGAGAACCACACAAAGACACACTGTAAATTAAAATGGCAAAAATTAAAGATAAAGAGAGAATATTCAAAGCAGCAGGGGAAAAGCAACAAGTTACATACAAGGGAACTCCCATACAGCTATGAGCTGACTTTTCAGCAGAAACTGCAGGCAAGAAGGAAGTGGCACAATATATTTAAAGTGATGAAAGGAAAAATCTACAACCAAGAATACTCTACACAGCAAGGCTCTCATTTGGATTGGAGGGAGAGCTCAAAAGTTTTACAGACAAGCAAAAGATAAAATAATTTAGCGACACCAAACCAGCTTATCAAGATATGTTAAAGGAACTTCTCTATGAAAAAACCCAAAAAAACCCATAATTAGAAAATTGCAAAAGGAAAAAGCTCATCAGTAAAGGCAAATATACAATAAAGGTAGTCAATCATCCATGCACAAAGCTAGCAGAAAAGTTAAAAGAAAAAAGTAGTAAAATCATCTATCCACAATAAACAGTTGAAACACAAAACAATTAGATGTAAAACATGACATCAAAACCAGTAATCATGAGAGCAGGAGAGTACAAATGCAGGGCTGTTAAAATGCAATTGAAGTTAAGAGATCAGCAACTTAAAACAATCACATATATATAGAGATTGCTATATATAAATGTCATGGTAACCACAAAACAAAAATCTGTAATAGATACACACAGAAAAAAAAACAAAAAGAATTGAAACATAACACTAAAGATAGTCATCAAATCACAAGGGAAGATAACAGAAGAAGAAAAAAGGAAGATGAAAGAACTACAAAAATAATCAAAAACCAATTAACAAGTTGACAATAAGAATATAAATATCAATAATTATTTTAAATGTAAAATGCTCCAGTCAAAAGACATAGAGTGGCTGAATGGATACAAAAATAAGACACATATATATGCTGCCTATAAGAGAATCACTTCAGATTAAAAGACACATACAACTGAAAGTGAGGGGGTGGAAAAAGGTATTTCATGCAAATGGAAATCAAAAGAAAGAGGGTTAGCAATTCTTATATGTGACAAAACAGACTTTAAAATAAAGACTATTACAAGAGACAAAGAAGGACATTACATACTGATCAGGGGATCAATCCAAAAAGAAGATATAACAATTATAAATACATAAGCACCCAACATAGGAGCACCTAAATACATAAAGCAAATATTAACAGACATAAAAGGAGAAATTGATGGTAACACAACAATAGTGGGAGACTTTAACACCCCACTTACATCAATGGATAGATCATCCAGAAAGAAAATCAATAAGAACACTGGCCTTAAATGACACATTAGACAAGATAGACTTGATAGATAGATAGATAGATAGATAGATAGATAGATAGATAGATAGATAGATGAAAGATGATAGAACAGTCCATGAAAAAGCAGCAAAATACACATTCCTTTCATTTCCATGTTCCACTGCACATAGAACAGTCTCCAGGATAGATTACATGACAGGCCACAAAACAAGTCTCAATAAACTCTAAACTTAAGAAAATTAAAATGATATCAAGCAACTTTTCCAACCAAAAGACTGGAAATTAACTACAAGGAAAAGAAAACTACAAAAAAACAGAAACATGTGGAAGTTAAACAATATGCTACTGAACAACCAGTGGATCACTGAAGAAATTAAACTTTTAAAAATACCTAGAGACAAATGGAAATGAAAACACAATGATCCAAAAATCTATGGGATTCAGGGACTTCTCTGGTGGTGCAGTGGTTAAGAATCCACCTGCCAATGCAGGGGACATGGTTTCAGCCCTGATCCAGGAAGATCCCACATGCCACAGAGCAACTAAGCCTGTGCGCCACAACTACTGAGCCTGCGCTCTAGAGCTCGCGAGCCACACTACTGAAGCCCATGTACCACAACTACTGAGTCCACGTGCCACAACTACTGGAGCCCGTGCTCTGCAACAAAAGAAGCCACTGCAATAAGAAGCCCACACACCACAGCAAAGAGTAGCCCCCACTCAACGCAATTAGAGAAAGCCCACACATGGCAACAAAGACCCAATGCAGCCATAAATAAATAAATAAATAAATAAATATATATATATATATATATATATATATATATATATATATATATAAATCTACGGGATTCAGCAAAAGCAGTTCTAAGAGAGAAGTTTTATAGTGATACAAGCCTACCTCAGAAAACAAAAAAAAAATCAAATAAACAACATAAAGGTAAAATAAAAGAACTAGAAAAAGAACAAACAAAACCCAAATTTAGTAGAAGGAAAGAAATCATAAAGATCAGAACAGAAATAAATAAAATAGAGATTTAAAAAAATAAAAATATCAGTAAAATAAGAGCTGATTTTTTAAACATATTATTTATTTATTTATTTAGTTGCACCAGATCTTACTTGCAGCAGGCAGGCTCCTTAGTTGTGATTCACCAGATCCTTAGTTGTGGCATGTGAACTCTTAGCTGTGGCATGCATGTGGGATCTAGTTCCCTGACCAGGGATTGAACCTGGGTCCCCTGCATTAGGAGTGCGGAGTCTTAACCACTGCATGACCAGGGAAGTCCCACTAAGAGCTGATTTTTGAGAAGATAAACAAAATTGATAAAACTTTAGCCAGATTCATCAAGATAAAAAGAGAGAGGGCCCAAATCAATAAAATCAGAAATGAAAAAGGAGAAGTTACAACTGACACCCAGAAATACAAAGAATCATCAGACTATGACAAACAACTATATGCCAATAAAATGGACAACCTGGAAGAAATGGACAAATTCCTAGAACTTACAATCTCCAAAGACTGAACCAAGAAGAAATAGGAAATATCAACAGAACAATTACCAGTAAAGAAATTGGATCACTAATTAAAAAAAAAAAAAACTCCCCAAAACAAAGTCCAGGAAGAGATGGCCTCACAGGTGAATTCTACCAAATATGTAGGTAAGAGTTAACACCTATCCTTCTCAAACTATTCCCAAAAATTACAGAGGAAGGAATGCTTCCAAACTCCTTCTATGAGGCCAGCACCACCCTAATACCAAAACTAGACAAAGGTTTCACAAAAAAGAAAATTACAAGTCAATATCACTGACAAACATAGATGCTAAAATCCTCAACAAAATATTAGCAAACTGAACCCAACAATACATTAAGTGGATCACACACCATAATCAAGTTGGATTTATCACAGGGATGCAAGGACTTTTCAATATTTGCAAATCAATCAACGTGATACACCATGTTAACAAACTGAAGAATAAAAACCATATGATCATCTCAATAGATGCAGAAAAAGCTAAAAAGCTTTTGACAAAATTCAACATCCATTTATGAAAAAAACTCTCCAGAAAGTGGGCATAGAGGGAACATATCTCAACATAATAAAGGCCGTGTATGACAAACCTGCAGCTAACATCATACTCAATGGTGAAAAGCTGAAAGTATTTCCTCTAAGACCAGGAACAAGACAAGGATGCACACTCTTGCCGCTTTTACTTAGCATAGTATTGGAAGTCCCAGCCACATCAATCAGACAAGAAAAAGAAATAAAAGGAGGGAATTTCCTGGCAGTCCAGTGGTTAGGACTCCACACTTTCACTGTCATGGGCCCAGGTTCAATCCCTGGTCAGGGAACTAAGATCCCGCAAGCTGCACAGCATGGCAAAAAAAAAAAAAAGAGAGAGAGAGAGAGAGAGAGTAAAGGAATTCATATTGTAAAACTGTCACTCTTACTATACACAGAAAATCCTAAAGACACCACCAGAAAACTAGTAGAGCTCACCAATGAATTTGGTAAATTTGCAGGATACAAAATTAATATGCATTAATATACATTAATCTGTTGCATTTCTATACACTAATAATGAACTATCAGAAAGTGAAATTAAGGAAGCAATTCCATTTACAATCCCATCAAAAAGAATAAAATACCTAGGAATAAATATAACTAATGTTTGTACTCAGAAAACTATAAGACACTGATGAAAGAAATTGAAGATGATATGAACAGTTGGAAAGATACACTGTGTTCATGGACTGGAAGAAATAATATTGCTAAAATGACAATGCAATCTATGCATTGTCTACATATCTACAGATTCAATGTAATCCCTATCAAAATACCAATGGCATTTTTCACAGAACTAGAATAAATAATTTTAAAATTTGTATGGAAACATAAAAGACCCCTGATAGCCAAAGCAATCTTGAGAAAGAAAAAGAAAAACAGAGCTGGAGGAATCAGGCTTCCTGACTTCAGACTATACTATAAAGCTACAGTAATCAAAACAGTATGATACAGGCACAAAGACAGACTTATAGACCAAAGGAACAGGATAGAAATCCCAGAAATAAACCCATGCACCTATGGTCAATTAATCTATGACAAAGGAGGCAAGAACATAAAATGGACAAAAGACAGTCTCTTCAGTAAATCGTGCTGGGAAAACTGGACAGCTACATGTAAAAAAATGAAATTAAAACATTCTTTAACATCATACACAAAAATAAATTCAAAATGGATTAAAGACCTAAATGTAAGACCAGATACTATAAAACTCCTAGAGGAAAACATAGGCAGAACACTTCTTGACATAAATTGCAGCAATAGCTTTTTGGATCCACCTCCTAGAGTAATGAAAATAAAAACAAAAATAAACAAATGGACCTAATTAAACTTACAAGCTTTTCCACAGCAAAGGAAACCATAAACAAACCAAAAAGACAACCCACAGAATGGGAGAAAATATTTGCAAATGATATGACTGATAAGGGGTTAATACCCCCAAAATATAAATAGCTCATGCAGCTCAACATCTAAAAACCAAACAACCCAATTAAAAAATGGGCAGAAGACATGAATAGACATTTTTTTCAAAGAAGATATACAGATGGCCAAGAGGCACATGAAAAGATGCTCAGTACTAGTAATTGTCAGAGAAATGCAAATCAAAACCACAAAGAGATATTACTTCACACCTGCCAGAATGGCTGTCATGAAAAAGATCACAAATAACAAGTGTTGATGAGGATGTGGAGAAAAGGAAACCCTTGTATACTGTGGGTGGGAATGTAAATTGGTGCAGCCACTGTGGAAAACAGTATGGACGTTCCTCAAAGAACTAAAAATAGAAATACAATATAATCCAGGATTTCCACTCCTGGGTATATATCTGAAGAAAACAAAAATATTAATTCAAAGAGACATAAGCACTCTAATGTTCATAGCAGCATTACTTACAATAGCCAAGATATGGAAGCAACCTAAGTGTCCATCAACATATAAATGGATAATGAAGAGGTGATGTATATATATACACACACATATATATATAATTATATATATGTGTGTGTATACACACACACACACACACACACATACATACATATATACAATGGAATACCACTCAGCCATAAAAAAGAATGAAATTTTGCCATTTGCAGCAATGTGGTTGGACTTTGAGGGTATTATGCTAAGTGAAATAAGACAGAGAAAGGCAAATACTGTATGATATCACTTATACATGGAATCTAAAAAAATAAAACAAACTAGTCAATAAAATAAAAAAGTAACAGACTCACAGATATAGAGAACAAAATAGTGGTTACCAGTGTGAAGAGGGAAGGGGGAGGGGTGCAATAGGGGTAGGGGATTAAAATAAAATGTTGTTATGGGATTATATGAAATCATGTGTGTGAAACTTCTGTAAATTTTGAAGTGCTATAGAATTTAAAATATCTTTCATTCAATAAAAAACATTTTATTAAAAAATGAAATAAACAATGAGTGAATATAACAAAAAAGAAACAAACTCACAGATATAGAGAACAAATTAGTAGTTACCAGTGGGGAGAGGAAAGAAGGGAGGGGAAAGATAGGAGAACGGGATTAAAAGGTACAAACTACTATGTATAAAATAAACAAGATACAAGGATATATTGTACAGCACAGGGAATATAGCCAATATTTTACAATAACCATAAATGGAGTATAACCTTTAAAGGTTGTGAATCACTATGTTATACACCTGAAACTTATATAATATTGTAAACCAACTATAACTCAATTAAAAAAAAAAAGAAAGAAGAAAAGAAAGCATGGTTAGGTAATAAAACCGAGCAGTCAATTGGTCATAACTTGATTCCTTTTAATAAATTAGAACAAAAAATGCTGTATATGTAATTGCTTGTATTTGAATGTATGTATATATAAGAATATGCATGTATTTTTACATATATATTATATACACACACGTATATGTCATTCCATAATATGAAGAAATATGGCAGGGTGATGAATAGTAGCTATAAACATGGGTTACCTGATTGTGGGTGCAGGACACTGATGTGGAAGGGGGAAGGGAGGAAAGGGGGAAAGAAGAGCAAACTGACCAAGAAAAATGGGGGAAAAACTGCACACAGATAAGCATATATATAAATCATATTTTTTCAGCTATTAAATCTGTGTTTGCAAGAGGTTAGATGTCCAAGGATGTAAATTAAAAGTTTTTTTTTTTTCAAAGCACTAGAGCAGTCACCAGGACCCTGCAGCCTGGGCTGTGGGACGGAAGCAGCAGTTTTACAAAGTCTCTCCCTGCACTGCAATTACAACAAGAACTGGCAAATCAAAACTCACGGTGAGATACCACCTCAAGTCTGTTAGAATGGCCATTACCAAAAAGACAAGAGATATCCAGTGTTGGCGAGGATGCGGAGAAAAGGGAACCCTCATGCACTATTGGTGGGAATGTAAATTGGTGCAGGCACTATGGAAATAGCATGGAGGTTCCTCAAAAATTTAAAAATAGAACCACCATATGATCCAGCTGGGTATATATCTGAAGGAAATGAAATCACTATCTCGAAGAAACATCTGCATCCCTACATCCATTGCAGCATTAGTCACAATAGCCAACATATGGAACCAACCTAAGTGTCCATTGACGGATGAACTGATAAAGAAAATGTGGTGTATATATACAATGAAATATTATCCAACCACAAAAATGAAGGAAATCCTGCCATTTTCAATAACATGAATGAATCTTGAGGGCATTATACTAAGTGAAATAAGTCAGACAGAGAAAGACAAATACTGTATGTTCTCACTTATATGTGGAATCTTAAAAAACAAAATTCAGAGAAACAGAAAGTAGATTGATGGCTACCAGAAATGAGTGGGGGAAATAGGTAAAGGTGATCAAAAGGTATAAATTACCAGTTATAAGATAAATAAGTCATGGAGTTGTAATGTACAGCCTGGTGACTACATTTAACAATATTGTGTTGTATATCTGAAGGTTGCCAAGAGAGTAGATTTTAAATGTTCTCACACCAAAAAAAAAAAAAAAAGTAACTATGAGGTGATGGATATGTTAATCAACCTTATTGTGGTAACCATTTTGCAATATATACGTATATAAAATTACTATGTTGTACACCTTAAACTTGCACAATGTTATATGTCAATTATATCTCAATAAAGTTGCAGGGGAAAAAAGAACTTTGATAAGATCTGTGCTTTCAGGGACACAGCCTTGAGCAGACACTCTTCAGCCACCAGCTGGCCTTGATCCCAGAGTCAGGTGACCCAAGTGGTGAGGTCAAAATCACACCGGAAACCAAAATCAAAGCAACCCCACCCCATGATCACCCCTGACTCCCAAACCCTTAGAAAGCATAGCCTCAGCATTCAACAGCGTGATCTCTCCCCATTTCTCTGATGCCCTGTAGTGTGTGGCAAGAGCATGGGTGTTACGGGCCAGACGATACACTACCTGTGTCCCTGGGTGCATTCCTTATCTTCTCTGAAACTCTGCTTCTTCATCTGTATAATGGGACTGTTGCTATCAGCGCTGTTGTGAGAATTTGATTATAAATACGGAACATTCAGAACAAAGTTGGCACTTACTAAAATAAAGAGTTGCTGATTCTCTTGTGATAGTTAATATTGTCGTCATTTGGGGACAGGCTCGTGGCACTGGCCATGATGGGTAAATCAGGATGTGTAACTTTCCTTGTGAGCAAAGAAATATAAGGGTTTTTCCAGCTTGCAAATGACCTCTCAAAATAACCTGGATTTGCATCAAGTGCTGTTGGAAGTGTGATCTGGTATGAACTTTGGGAAAGTAATGAGGTGCAATATAGTATATGACTAAAGAATGGGCCTGAAGCTCGTAAGCCTAGCCTGCCTACGATTAAGGGAAACTGGTCCTTTCTGGTAGTGCCACTCCTAAGAATCTGTCCCAAAGGACTTGTGCACCAACATGTTCATTTTAGACCTATTTATAATAACTTAAAAGTGGAGGGCTTCCCTGGTGGCGCAGTGGTTGAGAGTCCGCCTGCCGATGCAGGGGACACGGGTTCGTGCCCTGGTCCGGGAAGATCCCACATGCCACGGAGCGGCTGGGCCCGTGAGCCATGGCTGCTGAGCCTGCGCGTCCAGAGACTGTGCCCTGCAACGGGAGAGGCCACAGCAGTGAGAGGCCCGCGTACCGCAAAAAAAAAAAAAAAAAATTAAAAAAAAAAAGTGGAAACACCTCAAATATCCAAAAAACAGGCCCATTTGTTGACTAAAATAGGCATATACTTTTGACAGGATGTTATGCAGCCATATAACATGATGCTTACAGGAGGAGCTTCAAGATGGCGGAAGAGTAAGACGTGGAGATCACCTTCCTCCCCACAAGTACATCAGAAATACATCTGCATGTGGAACAACTCCTACAGAACACCCACTGAACGCTGGCAGAAGACCTCAGACTTCCCAAAAGCCAAGAAACTCCCCCATGTACCTGGGTAAGGCAAAAGAAAAACAAACAAACAAAAAAACAGAGACAAAAGAATAGGGATGGGACCTGCACCAGTGGGAGGGAGCTGTGAAGGAAGAAACGTTTCCACACACTAGGAAACCCCTTCACTGGTGGAGACGGGGAAGGTGGGAGGGGGGAGCTTCGGAACCGCGGAGGAGAGTGCAGCCACAGGGGTGCAGAGGGCAAAGCGGAGAGATTCCCGCACAGAGGATCGGTGCCGACTGGCACTCACCAGCCCAAGAGGCTTGTCTGCTCACCCGCCAGGGCGGGCGGGGGCTGGGACCTGAGGCTCGGGCTTCGGTCAGATCCCAGGGAGAGGACTGGGGTTGGCGGCATGAACACAGCCTGAAGGGGGCTAGTGCACCACGGCTAGCTGGGAGGGAGTCCGGGAAAAAGTCTGGAGCTGCCAAAGAGGCAAGAGACTTTTTCTTGACTCTTTGTTTCCTGGTGCGCGAGGAGAGGGGATTAAGAGCGCCACTCAGAGGAACTCCAGAGACGGGCGCGAGCCACGACTATCAGCACGGACCCCAGAGATGGGCATGAGATGCTAAGGCTGCTGCTGCAGCCACCAAGAAGCCTGTGTGCAAGCACAGGTCACTATCCACACCTCCCCTCCCGGGAGCCTGTGCAGCCCACCACTGCCAGGGTCCCGTGATGCAGGGACAACTTGCCGGGAGAACACACGGCGTGCCTCAGGCTGGTGCAACGTCACGCCGGCGTCCGCCGCCGCAGGCTCGCCCTGAATCGTGCCCCTCCCTCCCCCCAGCTTGAGTGAGCCAGAGCCCCCGAATCAGCTGCTCCTTTAACCCCGTCATGTCTGAGCGAAGAAGAGACGCTCTCAGGCGACCTACACGCAGAGGCGTGGCCCAATCCAAAGCTGAGCCCCAGGAGCTGTGCGAACAAAGAAGAGAAAGGGAAATCTCTCCCAGCAGCCTCAGGAGCAGTGGATTAAATCTCCGCAGTCAACTTGATATACCCTGCATCTGTGGAATACCTGAATAGACAACGAATCATCCCAAAATGAGGAGCTGGACTTTGGGAGCAAAGATATATAATTTTTTCCCCTTTTTCTCTTTTTGTGAGTGTGTATGTGTATGCTTCTGTGTGTGATTTTGTCTGTATAGCTGTGCTTTTACCATTTGTCCTAGGGTTTGGTCTGTTTTTTGTTTTTGGGGGTTCTTTTTTAGTATAGATTTTAGAGCTTATTATCATTGGTGGATTTGTTTTTTACTTTGCTTGCTCTCTTCTTTCTTTCTTTTTTTTATTACTTTAAAAAAATTTTAATAACTATTTTTTATTTTAATAACTTTTTTATATTATTTTATCTTCTTTCTTTCTTTCTTTCTCCTTCCTTCCTTTCTTTCTTCTTTCTGTCTTTCTTTCTTTCTCTTTCTTTCTTTCTTTGTTTCTTTTTTTCTTTCTTTCTTTCTTTCTTTTTCTCCCTTTTATTCTAAGACGTGTGGATGACAGGCTCTAGGTGCTCCAGCCAGGCATCACGGCTGTGGCTCTGAGTTGGAAGATCCAAGTTCAGGACACTTGTCTATAAAAGACCTCCCAGCTCCACATAATATCAAACAGCGAAAATCTCCCAGAGATCGCCATCTCAACGCCAAGACCCAGCCCCACTCAACGACCAGCCAGCTACAGTGCTGGACACCCTATGCCAAACAACTAGCAAGACAGGACCACGACCACACCCATTAGCAGAGAGGCTGCCTAAAATAATAAGGCCACTGACACCCCAAAACACACTACCAGACGTGGACCTGCCCACCAGAAAGACAAGATCCAGCCTCATCCACCAGAATACAGGCACTAGTCTCCTCCACCAGGAAGCCTACACAACCCACTGAACCAACCTTAGCCACTACAGACAGACACCAAAAACAATGGGAACTACAAACCTGCAGCCTGTGAAAAGGAGACCCCAAACACAGTAAGTTAAACAAAATGAGAAGACAGAAAAGTAGCAGATGAAGGAGCAAGGCAAAAACCCACCAGACCTAACAAATGAAGAGGAACTAGGCAGTCTACCTGAAAAAGAATTCAGAATAATGATAGTAAACATGATCCAAATCTTGGAAATAGAATGGAGAAAATACAAGAAACCTTTAACAAGGACCTAGAGGAACTAAAGAGCAAACAAATGGTGATGAACAACACAATAAATGAAATTAAAAATTCTCTAGAAGGGATCAGTAGCAGAATAACTGAGGCAGAAGAACAGATAAGTGACCTGGAAGATAAAATAGTGGAAATAACTACTGCAGAGCAGAATAAAGAAAAAAGAATGAAAAGAATTGTGGACAGTCTCAGAGACCTCTGAAACAGCATTAAATGAAACAACATTCAAATTATGGGGGTCCCAGAAGAAGAAGAGAAAAAGAAAGGGACTGAGAAAATATTTGAAGAGATTATAGTTGAAAAATTCCCTAACATGGGAAAGGAAATAGTTAATCAAGTCCAGGAAGCACAGAGTCCCATAAAGGATAACTCCAAGGAGAAACATGCCAAGACACATATTAATCAAACTAGCAAAAATTAAATACAAAGAAAAGGTGTTAAAAGCAGCAAGGGAAAAACAACAAATAACACACAAGGGAATTCCCATAAGCTTAACAGCTGACCTATCAGCAGAAACTCTGCAAGCCAGAAGGGAGTGGCAGGACATATTTAAAGTGATGAAGGAGAAAAACCTACAACCAAGATTACTCTACACAGCAAGGATCTCATTTAGGTTTGATGGAGAAATTAAAACCTTTACAGACAAGCAAAAGCTAAGAGAATTCAGCACCACCAAACCAGGTTTACAACAAATTCTAAAGGAACTTCTCTAGGCAGGAGACACAAGAGAAGGAAAAGACCTACAATACGAAACCAAAAACAATTAAGAAAATGGGAATAAGAATATACATATCAATAATTACTTTAAATGTAAATGGATTAAATGCTCCAACCTAAAGACATAGACTGGCTGAATGGATACAAAAACAAGACCTATATATATGCTATCTAAAAGAGACCCACTTCAGGCCTAGGGACACATACAGACTGAAAGTGAGGGGATGGAAAAAGATATTCCATGCAAATGGAAATCAAAAGAAAGCTGGAGTAGCAATTCTCATATCAGACAAAATAGACTTTAAAACAAAGACTATTACAAGAGACAAGGACACTACATAATGATCAAGGGATCAATCCAAGAAGAAGATATAACAATTGTAAATATTTATGCACCAAAATTAGGAGCACCTCAATACAAAAGGCAAATACTAGCATCCATAAAAGGGGAAATTGACAGTAACACAACCATAGTAGGGGACTTTAACACCCCACTTTCACCAATGAACAGACAATCCAAAATGAAAATAAATAAGGAAACACAGCTTTAAATGATACATTAAACAAGATGGACCTAGTTGATATTTATAGGACATTCCATCCAAAAACAACAGAATACACATTCTTCTCAAGTGCTCATGGAACATTCTCCAGGATAGATCATATCCTGGGTCACAAATCAAGCCTTGGCGAATTCTATCAAACATTTAGAGAAGAGCTAACACCTATCCTTCTCAAACTCTTCCAAAATATAGCAGAGGGAGGAACACTCCCAAACTCATTCTACAAGGCCACCATCACTCTGATACCAAAACCAGACAAAGATGTCACAAAGAAAGAAAACTACAGGCCAATATCACTGATGAACATAGATGCAAAAATCCTCAACAATATACTAACAAACAGAATCCAACAGCACATTAACAGGATCATACATCATGATCAAGTGGGGTTTATCCCAGGAATGCAAGGATTCTTCAATATATGCAAATCAATCAATGTGATACACCATATTAACATATTGAAGGAGAAAAACCATATGACCATCTCAACAGATGCAGAGAAAGCTTTCAACAAAATTCAACACCCATTTATGATAAAAAAAAAAACCCTCCAGAAAGTAGGCATAGAGGGAACTTTCCTCAATATAATAAAGGCCATATATGGCAAACCCACAGCCAACATCATCCTCAATGGTGAAAAACTCAAACCATTTCCACTAAGATCAGGAACAAGACAAGGTTGCCCACTCTCACCACTCTTATTCAACATAGTTTTGGAAGTTTTAGCCACAGCAATCAGAGAAGAAAAAGAAATAAAAGGAATCCAAATTGGAAAAGAAGTAAAACTGTCACTGTTTGCAGTTGACACGATACTCTACATAGAGAATCCTAAAGATGCTACCAGAAAACTACTAGAGCTAATCAATGAATTTGGTAAAGTAGCAGCATACAAAATTAATACACAGAAATCTCTTGCATTCCTATACACTAATGATGAAAAATCTGAAAGTGAAATTAACAGTCCCATTTACCATTGCAACAAAAAGAATAAAATAACTAGGAATAAACCTACATAAGGAGACAAAAGACCTGTATGCAGAAAATTATAAGACAGTGATGAAAGAAATTAAAGATTATACAAATAGCTGGAGAAATACAGCATGTTCTTGGATTGGAAGAATCAACATTGTGAAAATGACTCTACTCCCCAAAGCAATCTACAGATTCAATGCAATCCCTATCAAACTACCACTGGCATTTTTCACAGAACTAGAACAAAAAATTTCACAATGTGTATGGAAACACAAAAGACCCCAAATAGCCAAAGCAATCTTGAGAACGAAAAATGGAGCTGGAGGAATCAGGCTCCATGACTTCAGACTATACTACAAAGCTACAGTAATCAAGACAGTATGGTACTGGCACAAAAACAGAAATATAGATCAATGGAACAGGATACAAAGCCCAAAGATAAACCCACGCACATATGGTCACCTTATCCTTGATAAAGGAGGAAAGAATATACAGTAGAGAAAAGACAGCCTCTTCACTAAATGGTGCTGGGAAAACTGGACAGCTACATGCAAAGGAATGAAATTAGAACACTCCCTAACACCATACACAAAGAGAAACTCAAAATGGATTAAAGACCTAAATGTAAGGCCAGATACTATAAAACACCTACAGCAAAACATAGGCAGAACACTCTTTGACATAAATTACAGTAATAGCTTTTTGGATCCACCTCCTAGAGTAATGAAAATAAAAATAAACAAATGGGACCTAATGAAACTTAAAAGCTTTTGCACAGCAAAGGAAACCATAAATAAAATGAAAAGACAACCTGAAAGAATGGGAGAAAATATTTGCAAATGATGCTACCAACAAGTGATTAATCTCCAAAATATACAAACAGCTCATGCAGCTCAATATCAAAAAAACAAACAACCCAATCAAAAAAAAAAATGGGAGGAAGATCTAAATAGAGATTTCTCCAAAGATGACATACAGATCGCCAAAAAACACAGGAAAAGATGCTCAACATCGCTAATTATTAGAGAAATGCAAATTAAAACTACAAGGAGGTATCACTTCACATTGGTCAGAAAGGCCATCAACAAAAAGTCTACAAACAATAAATGCTAGAGAGAGAATGGAGAAAAGGGAGCCCTTCTACACTGTTGATAGGAATGTAAATTCGTACAGCCATTATGGAGAATGGTATGGAGTTTCCTTAAAAAAACTAAAATTAGAGCTACCATATGATCCAGCAATTCCACTCTTGGGCATATATCCAGAAAAGATGAAAGCTCTAATTTGAAAAGATACATGCTTTGGAGGAGGAACCAAGATGGTGGAGTAGAAGGACATGCTCTCACTCCCTCTTGCGAGAACACCAGAATCACAGCTAGCTGCTGGACAATCATCAACAGGAAGACACTGGAACTCACCAAAAAATATACCCCACATTCAGAGACAAAGGAGAAGCCACAATGAGACCGTAGGAGGGGGGCAATCACAGTAAAATCAAATCCTAAAACTGGAGGGTGGGAAACTCACAGACTGGCAAACACTTATGCCACAGAAGTCCCCACTGGAGTGAAGGTTCTGAGCCCCATGTCAGGCTTTAAACCTGGGGGTCCAACAACAGGAGGAGGAATTCCTAGAGAATCAGACTTTGAAGCCTAGTGGGAATTGATTGCAGGACTTCGACAGGACTGGGGGAAACAGAGACTCCACTTTTGGAGGTCACACACAAAGTAGTGTGTGCATCAAGACCCAGGGGAAGGAGCAGTGACCCCAGGGGAGACTGAACCAGACCTACCTGCTAGTGTTGGAGGGTCTGCTGCAGAGGCGGGGTGTGGCTCTGTTTCACTGTGGAGACAAGGACACTGGCAGCAGAAGTTCTGGGAAGTACTCCTTGGCATGAGCCCTCCCAGAGTCTGTCATTAGACCCACCAAAGAGTCCAGGTAGGCTCCAGTGTTGGGTTGCCTCAGGACAAACAACCAATAGGGAGGGAAGATAGGCAACCTTCCAGAAAAAGAATTCAGAATAATGATAGTGAAGATGACCCAGGAACTCGGAAAAAGAATGGAGGCAAAGATCAAGAAGATGCAAGAAATGTTTAACAAAGACCTAGAAGAATTAAATAACAAACAAACAGAGATGAACAATACAATAACTGAAATGAAAATTATACTAGAATGAATCAATAGCAGAATAACTGAGACAGAAGAATGGATAGGTGACCGGGAAGACAGAATTGTGGAATTCACTGCCACAGAACAGAATAAAGAAAAAAGAATGAAAAGAAATGAAGACAGCCTAAGTGACCTCTGGGACAACATTAAACGCAACAGCATTTGCATTATAGGGGTCCCAGAAGGAGAAGAGAGAGAGAAAGGACCAGAGAGAATATTTGAAGAGACTATAGTTGAAAACTTCCCTAACATGGGAAAGGAAATAGCCACCCAATTCCAGGAAGCACAGCGAGCCCCACAGGATAAACCCAAGGAGAAACACACTGATACACATAGTAATCAAATTGACAAAAATTAAAGACAAAGAAAAATTATTGAAAGCAGCAAGGGAAAAATGATAAATAACATACAAGGGAACTCCCATAAGGTTAACAGCTCATTTCTCAGCAGAAATTCTACAAGCCAGAAGGGAGTGGCATGATATACTTAAAGTGATGAAAGGGAAGAAACTACAAGCAAGATTACTCTACCCGGCAGGATCTCATTCAGATTCGATGGAGAAATCAAAAGCTTTACAGAAAAGCAAAAGCTAAGAGAATTCAGCACCACCAAACTAGCTCTACAACAAATGCTAAAGGAATTTCTCTAAGTGAAATCACAAGAGAAGAAAAGGACCTACAAAAACAAACCCAAAACAATTAAGAAAATGGTCATAGGAGCATACATATTGATAATTACGTTAAACGTGAATGGATTAAATGCTCCAACCAAAAGACACAGGCTTGCTGAATGGATACAAAAACAAGACCCATATATATGCTGTCTACAAGAGACCCACTTCAGACCCAGGGACACATACAGACTGAAAGTGAGGGGATGGAAAAAGATATTCCATGCAAATGGAAATCAAAAGAAAGCTGGAGTAGCAATTCTCATATCAGAGAAAATAGACTTTAAAACAAAGACTATTACAAGAGACAAAGAAGGACACTACATAATGATCAAGGGATCGATCCAAGAAGAAATAACAATTGTAAATATTTATGCAGCCAACATAGGGGCACCTCAATACATAAGGTAAATACTAACAGCCATAAAAGGGGAAATCGACAGTAACACAATCATAGTAGGGGAATTTAGCACCCCACTTTCACCAATGGACTGATCATCCAAAATGAAAATAAATAAGGAAACACAAGCTTGAAATGACACATTAAAGAAGATGGACTTAATTGATATTTATAGAACATTCCATCCAAAGACAACAGAATACACATTCTTCTCAAGTGCTCATGGAACATTCTCCAACATAGATCATATCTTGGGTGACAAATCAAGACTTGGTAAATTTAAGAAAACTGATATCGTATCAAGTATCTTTTCCGACCACAACACTATGAGACTAGATATAAATTACAGGAAAAGATCTGTAAAAAATACAAACACATGGAGGCTAAACAATACACTACTTAATAACGAAGTGATCACTGAAGAAATCAAAGAGGAAATCAAAAAATACCTAGAAACGAATGACAATGGAGACACGATGACCCAAAACCTATGGGATGCAGCAAAAGCAGTTCTAAGAGGAAAGTTTATAGCAATACAATCCTACCTTAAGAAAAAAGAAACATCTCAAATAAACAAGCTGATCTTGAACCTAAAGCAATTAGAGAAAGAAGAACAAAAAAACCCCAAAGTTAGCAGAAGAAAAGAAATCATAAAGATCAGATCCAAAATAAATGAAAAAGAAATGAAGGAAACATAGCAAAGATCAATAAAACTAAAAGCTGGTTCTTTCAGAAGATAAACAAAATTGATAAACCATTAGCCACACTCATCAAGAAAAAAAGGGAGAAGACTCAAATCAATAGAATTAGAAACGAAACAGGAGAAGTAACAACTGACACTGCAGAAATACAAAGGATCATGAGAGATTACTACAAGCAACTATATGCCAATAAAATGTACAACCTGGAAGAAATGGACAAATTCTTAGAAAGGCACAACCTGCCGAGACTGAACCAAGAAGAAATAGAAAATATGAACAGACCAATCACAAGCACTGAAATTGAAACTGTGATTAAAAATCTTCCAACAAACAAAAGCCCAGGACCAGATGGCTTCAGAAGCGAATTCTATCAAACATTTAGAGAAGAGCTAACACCTATCTTTCTCAAACTCTTCCAAGATATAGCACAGGGAGGAACACTCCCAAACTCATTCTACAAGGCCACCATCACCCTGATACCAAAACCAGACAAAGGTGTCAAAAGAAAGAAAACTACAGGCGAGTATCACTGATGAACATAGATGCAAAAATCCTCAACAAAATACTAGCAAACAGAATCCAACAGCATATTAAAAGGATCGTACACCATGATCAAGTGGGGTTTAGTCCAGGAATGCAAGGATTCTTTGATATACATAAATCAATCAACGTGATACACCATATTAAAAAATTGAAGGAGAAAAAACACATGATCATCGCAATAGATGCAGAGAAAGCTTTCGACAAAATTCAACACCCATTTATGATAAAAACCCTGCAGAAAGTAGGCATAGAGAGAACTTTCCTCAATATAATAAAGGCCATATATGACAAACCCACAGCCTACATCATCCTCAATGGTGAAAAACTGAAAGCATTTCCTCTAAGATCAGGAACAAGACATGGTTGCCCACTCTCACCACTCTTATTCAACATAGTTTTGGAAGTTTTAGCCACAGCAGTCAGAGAAGAAAAAGAAATAAAAGGAATCCAAATCGGAAAATAAGCATTTAAGCTGTCACTCTTTGCAGATGACATGATACTATACCTAGAGAATCCTAAAGATGCTACCAGCAAACTACTAAAGCTAATCAATGAATTTGGTAAAGTAGCAGCATACAAAATTAATGCACAGAAATCTCTGACATTCCTATACACTAATGATGAAAAATCTGAAAGTGAAATCAAGAAAACACTCCCATTTACCATTGCAACAAAAATAATAAAATATCTAGGAATAAATCTACCTAAGGAGACAAAAGACCTGTATGCAGAAAATTATAAGACACTGATGAAAGAAGTTAAAGATAATACAAATAGATGGAGAGATATACCATGTTCTTGGATTGGAAGAATCAACATTGTGAAAATGACTATACTACCCAAAGCAATCTACAGATTCAATGCATCCCTGTCAAACTACCACTGGCATTTTTCACAGAACTAGAACAAAAAATTTCACAATTTGTATGGAAACACAAAACACCCCGAATAGCCAAAGCAATCTTGAGAACGAAAAACGGAGCTGGAGGAATCAGGCTCCCTGACTTCAGACTATACTACAAAGCTACAGTAATCAAGACAGTATGGTACTTGAACAAAAACAGAAACATAGATCAATGGAACAGGATAGAAAGCCCAAAGATACACCCATGCACATATGGTCACCTTGTCTTTGATAAAGGAGGCAAGAATTTACAGTGGAGAAAAGACAGCCTCTTCAATAAGTGGTGCTGGGAAAACTGGACAGGTACATGTAAAAGTACAAAATTAGAACACTCCCTAACACCATACACAAAAATAAACTCAAAACGGATTTGAGACCTAAATATAAGACCGGACACTATGAAACTCTTAGAGGAAAACATAGGAAGAACACTCTTTGACATAAGTGACAGCAAGATCTTTTTTGACCCACTTCCTAGAGTAATGAAAATAAAAAAAATAATAAACTAATGGGACCTAATGAAACTTCAAAGCTTTTGCATAGCAAAGGAAACCATAAACAAGATCAAAAGACAACCCTCAGAATGTGAGAAAATATTTGCAAACGAATCAACGGACAAAGGTTTAATACCCAAAATATATAAACAGCTCATGCAGCTCAATATTAAAGAAACAAACAACCCAATCCAAAACTGGGCAGAAGATCTAAATAGATATTTCTCCAAAGAAGATATACAGATGGCCAAGAAGCACATTGAAAGCTGCTCAACATCACTGATTATTAGAGAAATGCAAATCAAAACTACAATGAGGTATCACCTCACACCAGTTAGAATGGCCATCATCAGAAACTCTACAAACAACAAATGCTGGAAAGGGTGCAGAGAAAAGGGAACCCTCCTGCACTGTTGGTGGGAATGTAAATTGATACAGCCACTATGGAGAATAGTATGGAGGGTCCTTAAAAAACTAAAAATAAAATTACCATATGATCCAACAATCCCACTACTGGGCATATACCCAGGGAAAAACATAATTGAAAAAGACACATGCACCCCAGTGTTCATTGCAGCACTCTTTACAATATCCAGGTCATGGAAGCAACCTAAATGCCCACCGACAGACGAATGGATAAAGAAGATGTGGTATATATATACAATGGAATATTATTCAGCCATAAAAAAGGAACGAAATTGAGTCATTTGTTGAGACGTGGACAGATCTAGAGACTGTCATACAGAGTAAAGTTAGTCAGAAAGAGAAAAACAAATATTGTATATTAACTCATGTATGTGGAACCTAGAAAAATGGTACAGAAGAGCCAGTTTGCAGGGAAGAAGTTGAGACACAGATGTAGAGAACAGATGTATGGACACCAAGGGGGGAAAACCGCAGTGGGGCGGGGATGGTGGTGTGCTGAATTGGGCGATTGGGATTGACATGGATACACTGATGTGTATAAAATTGATGACTAATAAGAACCTGCAGTATAAACAAACAAACAAACAAACAAAACAACTAATACTAAACTTTCTTTGGGTTATTTGTATGGAAATATGTTAATATAAATGTTTCAGACATTACATGAAATTTCTAAAAATCTTATATGTTCTGGTATAATGTTATGTCATAATTCTAGTTATTACTTCAAAATGTATATCTCAGAAATAACTAAATTTCCGTGTTAATTGCATCATTATAAACTTTCATCAAATCTTTAACTGTTGTCATTTTTAAGTCTTTTGTCATTTACAGACAGTTCTGTGTGTACTCTGATGCTTTTGCAAAAATGTTCCTATAAAAGTGTTTCATCTTCAAGGAATTCATGGAAAAGACTCTGACAAGTACAGGTTTCTGGTAACTGACTATACTGCTGAACTGAATGAATAAGCATTTTCAGAACTCTAATGGGAAATTGATGAACTCATAAAAGTGTTAACAAAAGATCAAGATAAAAAAATTAATTACATGGGACTGAGTGAACTGATGAGGATGATTATAATTTTTGTGACTTTCTGTTTGAATAAAAAAAAATCCCACAAGGACTCAGAGGCAAAAAATATACAAATCAATTTTCACTGCAAAGTAAAGGAGCTGTTACAGTGAAGAAGAAAAAAAGAAAAGATACATGTACCCCAATGTTCATAGCAGCACTATTTATGATAGCCAAGACATGGAAGCAACCTAAATGTCCATCAACAGATGAATGGATAAAGAAGATGTGGTACATATATACAATGGAACATTACTCAGCCATAAAAAAGAATGAAATAATGCTATTTGGAGCAACATGGATGGACCTAGAGATTATTATACTAAGAGAAGTAAGTCAGAGAAAGACAAATATCATATGATATCACTTATATGTGGAATGTAAAAAAGTGATTCCACATATGAACTTATTTACAAAAGAGAAACAGACCCACAGACAAAGAAAATAAACTTACAGTTACCAAAGGGGGAGAGGGATAAATTGGGAGTTTGGGATTAAAACATATACACTAGTATACATAAATAGATAATCAACAAGAACCTACTCTGTAGCACAGGGAGCTCTACTCAATATTCTGTAACAACCTATATCAGAAAAGAATCTGAAAAAGAATAGATATATAACTGAAAAAAATAAAAACAGTGTAAACAGAAAAAATAAAACCTTTGTTCTTAAAATAAAAGAATCAATGGAAATTCTAGAACTGAAAAATGCAATATCTAAAATTTTAAAATTAATTTTATGGACTTATCAACAGAATGAAGAAAACAGAGGAAAGAGTCAGTGAATTTAAAGAGAGATCAACATAAAATATCCAATGTGAAGAGTAGAGAGAAAAGTGATAGAGCCTGTAGGATAATATCAAGAGACTTAAGACACATGCAACTGGAGTCCTAGAAAGAGAAGAGAGATGAAATAGGGTAGAAGAAAATATTTGAAGAAATAATGACCAAATAATCCCCAAATTTGGTGAAGGACATAAATTTGCACACCTAAGAATCTTACAAACCTCAAGCAGGTTAACTAAAATAAAACCATGTCCAAGAACATTAGAGTCAACCTGCTGGAAATCAGTGATAAGGAGAAAATCTTGAAAGCGCACAGAGAAAAGCAACATATTACAAAGAGGGCAATAATGATTCAAATGACTGCTGATATCTCATGTCAGAAAGAGTGGAGGCCAGTAGACACTGGATGAACATCTTGAAAGTGCTGAAAGAAAAAAAAAAAAAACTGTCAGCCTGGAATTCTATATCCAGCAAAAAATATACATCAAATATTCAGACAAAATCAAGATTTTTTCATATAAAAGAAAACTAAAAGAATTTGTCACCAGCAGAGCTGCACTAAAGAAATGCTAAAGGAAGTTCTTCAGGCTGAAGAGAAATTATACCAGATGAAAATATGGATCTTTAGGAAGGAATTAAGAGCATCAAAAATCACGAATATCTATAAAAGACTTCTTAAACTTTCTTTCAAACATATTTGACTATTCAAAGCAAAAATTATAACACTGCCTTGTATTTATAACTTTTGTAGCTGTCATATGTCATATAAAGGAAATCTTATATGTCAGATGTCACATAAAAGAAATGGGGGGGGGCTTCCCTGGTGGCGCAGTGGTTGAGAGTCCGCCTGCCGATGCAGGGGACACGAGTTCGTGCTCCGGTCTGGGAAGATCCCACATGCCGCAGAGCGGCTGGGCCTGTGAGCCACGGCCGCTGAGCCTGCGCGTCCGGAGCCTGTGCTCCACAATGGGAGAGGCCACAACAGTGAGAGGCCTGTGTGCTGAAAAAAAAAAAAGAAAGAAAAGAAATGGGGGGGGGGGATAATTGTTGTTTACTACAACAAAATAATTCTGCAAGGAAGAGACTTGTATGTATATTTTTGCCAACTTTTGTAGGAACATCTAAAATATGTAGAATTGCTGGATAAGAGAATATACATAATTGCAATCTTGATTGATTATGTCAAACTGTCTCCCAAAAGATGACTGGTTGATATATCTACCAGTATTATTGATAGCCCATTTACCTACCCTCAATAACCAAAGGTTTTAATCTAGCTTTAAAATGTTTGCCAATCTAATAGGTGAAACATGGTAACTCATTTTTGATTTAATCTCTTATCTTTTAGTTACCATTGTTTGTCAGCCATTTTTATTTCTTTTCTGAGAACTGTCCTATATCTTATTAATATGTGAAACAAAGGAAACTAGTTTTTATCTACATATGCGCTGCAAATATTTCCCCTCACACTGTCATCTGCCTTTTGACCTCTTTTTCATACAAAATATTTAAATTTTCAGATAGTCAAGGTTAAAGTGAAGTTCTTAAAAGGTGAAATTTATGAAAATTTCATTTTATGGTTTCTAAGGTTTTGTCCAAACTTAGAAAGATCTCTACTTCATGACTCATTTTGAAATCACCCATGTTTCCTTCTAACATATTTATTATTTCAATTTTTACCTTTACGTAATTGTACTAAGAGGAAAATAGATTAAGAATTAAGGACAATAAATGAAATAGAGGGTAAAAAAATAGAAATAATCAATGAAACTAAGAGCTGGTTCTTTGAAAAGATAAACAAAATTGATAAACCTTTAGCCAGATTTACCAAGATAAAAAGAGAGAGGGCTTAAATCAATAAAATCAGAAATTAAAAAGACATTACAACTGACACCACAGAAATATAAATGATCATAAGCAACTATCACAAACAACTATACACCAACAAAATGGGCAATGTAAAAGAAACAAATTCTAAGACAAATTCCTAGAAATGTATGATCTCCCAAGACTGAACCAGGAAGAAACAGAAAATATGAACAGACCAATTAGCAGTAATGAAATTGAATCAGTCATTGTTTTTTTTAAAAAAACTCCCAGTAAACAAAAGTCCAGGACCAGACAATTTCACAGTTGAATTCTACCAAATATTTAGAGAAGAGTTAACATCTATCCTTCTCAAACTATTCAAAAATACTGCAGAGGAAGGAACACTTTTAAACTCATTCTGCAAGGCCAGCATCACCCCAATACCAAAACCAGACAAAGATATCACAAAAAACAAAAGTTACAGGCCAATATTACTGATGAATATAGATGCAAAAGTTCTCAACAAAATATTAGCAAACCAAATCCAACAATACATTAAAAGGATCATACACCATGATCAAGTGGGATTTATTACAGGGATGCAAGGATTTTTCAATATATGCAAATCAATCAATGTGATACACCACATCAATGAACTGAAGAATAAAATTATATGATCATTTCAATAGATGCAAAGAAAGGTAAAAAGCTTTTGAGTGGATAAATTCAGCATCCATTTATGATAAAAAACTCTCCAGAAAGTGGGCATAGAGTGAACATACCTCAATGTAATAAAGGCCATATATGACAAACCCACAGCTAACACCATACTCAATGGTGAAAAGCTAAAAGCATTTCCTCTTAGATCAAGAACAAGACAAAGATGCCCACTCTGGCCACTTCTATTCAAAATAGTATTGGAAGTCCTAGCCAGAGCAATCAGATAAGAAAAAGAAATGAAAGGAATCCAAATTTGAAAAGAAGAAGTAAAACTGTCATTGCTTGCAGATGACATGATACTATACATAGAAAATCCTAAAGACGCAACCAGAAAACTACTAGATCTTATCAATGAACTTGGTAAAGTTGCAGGATACAAAATTAATATACAGAAATCTGTTGCATTTCTATACACTAACAATGAACTATCAGAAAGAGAAATTAAGGAAACAATCCCACTTACCATTGCATCAAAAAGAATTAAATACCTAGGAATAAACATACCTAAGGAGATAAAAGAACTGTAAGATGCTGATAAAAAAAATTAAAGACAACACAAACAGATAGAAAGATATACTGTGTTCATGGATTGGAAGCATTAATATTGTTAAAATGACCATACTACCCAATGCAATCTACAATCCTTATCAAAACACCAATGTCATTTTTCACAGAGCTAGAACAGATAATTTTTAAAATCTGTATGGAGGGCCTTCCCCAGTGGCACAGTGGTTGAGAGTCTGCCTGCTGATGCAGGGGACACGGGTTCGTGCCCCGGTCCGGGAAGATCCCACATGCCACGGAGTGGCTGGGCCCGTGAGCCATGGCCACTGAGCCTGTGCATCCGGAGCCTGTGCTCCGCAACGGGACAGGCCACAACAGTGAGAGGCCCGCATACCACAAAAAAAAAACAAAAGAATTAAGGACTACATCCAGCTTTATTTTTTTATCTAAATGGCTCAACTGGTTTTCCCAGCATCGATTATTAAAGAATTGATTTCTCTCCAGTGATTTGAAATATATGAAATATTTTATTATATGTGCTGTGTTCCCTCTGCTTTGCAGGTGGTTTATGAACTCTCTGCTTTGTTTCATCAATCAGCAATGTCTCTCTGAGGAAGGGGAGATTTTAGAAATATAGAGAGGAAGAGACATGTCTGAAATTTTGGAGTTCAAGGCCAGGGAGGAAGCACAGCTTTGGGGTCAGGAGTGCTGTTGGAGCTGCTGGGAAGGAGCAGCAGGTGGAAGGGGAAGATTTGGGGAGCACTAGGCATGCAGAACAGGACAAAGATAGGTGTCTAAGTTACACAATGATATTTTTAAAAGCAATAGTGTTTCCTCCCAAAATGACCAAAACTAACAATGGACACTTGTCCAAGTTCTCAGAGGACCTGCTTTAATGAACAGAAAATGGGTTTGTTAATCAGTTCACCAAATGTTTCTAAAGCACTTGAAATCATTTTGACCTCTCATAGGTATCTATTTTCCACTATTATCTTCTGTTTCACTCTTTTTTTTTTTTTTTTTTTTTGCAGTACGCGGGCCTCTCACTGTTGTGGCCTCTCCCGTTGCAGAGCACAGGCTACGGACGTGCAGGCTCAGTGGCCATGGCTCACGGGCGCAGCCGCTCCGCAGCATGTGGGATCTTCCCAGACCGGGGCACGAACCCGTGTCCCCTGCACCGGCAGGCGGACTCTCAACCACTGCACCACCAGGGAAGCCCTGTTTCACTCTTGGAAGCAGGCTGTTGTTTCATCAGAATCTGAATATGTGTGTATTCTACATATGCAGGATCCAAAACAAAAAGTTTATAGCAGGCCATTCTGAAGATCAGTTGGGTTCCTCCTACGAGCCAGGCCCTGGACGTTATCCCTCGTAAACCTCACACTGTGGCCCTTGCAGCAGCAGCAGCAGCAGCAGCAGGAGAGCCGCTATTATCACATGTTATGTAGAAAATCAGGAGTATACAAAGTCCCACTGTAGTTAGTGGCAAAGCTGGTGCTCAACCACAGCATCATCTGCTGCAGAAGCTGTGTTCCCAATGGGATACCACACTGCCTTTCCCCCGTGGTCTAGAGGGCAAAGGTAGGAAATGACACAGAAAGAGGAAAATAACCAGGTTTTCCAGAGAAGAGGAAATGGAAAGAAGACACAGAAAGGAACAACTAGACCCCACAGAAAGGAACAACCAGCCCCCCATCTTCATTCAGAGCTAGCTGTAGGATGTGGCCTCATTTACCCTGACAGAATGACAGAGGAAATTGGGCTTTCTGTCCCTTCTCCCAGTGTGGTGAGAGCTGGGGTCCCACCAACCCGCACCCACACTCCAGCTCCTCACATCATGCCCTCCTCTCTGGAAGCCTTGCAGCCGACCCTGTCCCGTGTTCCCTGAATTGGGCCCTTACTCAGCTGGGGTGGGCAGGGAATGAGCTGGTGCTAGGGAATGAGAAACTCCTATCAGCCTGTAACCCTGAGCCCTTTGACTGGAAATTCCTGCATGTTCTGCTTACCTTTCCTGCTTGCCTCTATATTTTCACCCACCACCGCCCCTGAGGTTTACACCCTGGTTACACTGACATAGGAACCAGCTGGGAATTCTTTTCACCAGATTAAACCTGATTAAGAGTCTTAGGTTGCAGAGAGGGCCCTTAAGGTCCCCGGAAACAATCGTGGTTTCATGTTCCAACTCTTCCTTACCTTCTCCCAGGCATTCACACAGGGTGACCACAAACAGTTGTGCAGGTTGTATATTGCACAGTCTTACTGGGCATGTAAAGCACAGTGACCCCTGATTCACATACTTTCACTGTTTGTTCAACTCTGAGGATTCTGGCATTGACTTATACTCACCCTCAGAGACTGTGTACATACACCCCAATACCCTCTGCCGGTGACTCCTGGGAAATTCAGGGCAAGGGAACTCAGAACAGAAGGGCAAAATCTGCCTTTGATAACTGGGAATACCAAAGTCTTCCCCCATCCCCCATTCCCACACCCCCAGTATTTTTATGTAGATCCATAAAGCCTTTGAGATATCCTACCAAGAAATTCATAGAACAGGATGTGTCTAAACAAATGGCTACATATCTGGTTTGCCAGGGACAGCCCAGTTGATGACTATCGTACTGATGGCCCCAACAGTTTAGCAATTGTCCCAGACAAAAGTATCCCAGTTTGGATAATAAATTATACAGTCACCCTAAATATAAACCACAAATGGGCCAGCCCAGAGAGACAGGGAGAAGGCAGCAACAGCTTATTGTCCAATAACAAAAACATAAATGTGAAGAACAAAGTCCCTCCCATCAGGAAACTTTCACAAGCCTCTTAGATAGCCTCTTCCACCAGAGGGCAGAACAGCAGAAGCAAGAAGAACTACAATCCTGCAGTCTGTGGAACAAAAACCACACTCACAGAAAGATAGACAAGATGAAAAGGCAGAGGGCTATGTACCAGATGAAGGAACAAGATAAAAACCCAGAAAAACAACTAAATGAAGTGGAGATAGGCAACCTTCCAGAAAAAGAATTCAGAATAATAATAGTGAAGATGATCCAGGACCTCGGAAAAAGAATGGACGCAAAGATCAAGAAGATGCAAGAAATGTTTAAAAAAGACTTAGAATAATTAAAGAACAAACAAACAGAGATGAACAATACAATAACTGAAATGAAAACTACACTAGAAGGAATCAATAGCAGAATAACTGAGACAGAAGAACGGATAAGTGACCTGGAAGACAGAATGCTGGAATTCACTGCCACAGAACAGAATAAAGAAAAAAGAATGAAAAGCAATGAAGACAAGTGCACATGGAGCATTCTCCAGGGTAGATCCCATCTTGGGTCAAAAATCAAGCTTCAGTAAATTTAAGAAAATTGAAATCATATCAAGCATCTTTTCTGACCACAACGCTCTGAGATTAGAAATCAATTACAGGGAAAAAAACTTAAAAAACACAAACACACGCAGGCTAAACAATATGTTACTAAATAACCAAGAGATCAATGAAGAAATCAGAGGAAATCAAAAAATACCCAGAGACAAATTACAACAAAAACTCAATGACGCAAAACGTATGGGATGCAGCAAAATCAGTTCTAAGAGGGAAGTTTATAGCTATACAAGCCTACCTCAAGAAACAAGAAAAATCTCAAATAAACAATCCAACCTTACACTTAAAGGAACTAGAGAAAGAAGAACAAACAAAGTCCAAAGTTAGCAGAAGGAAAGAAATCATAAAGATCAGAACAGAAATAAATGAAATAGAAACAAAGAAAACAATAGCAAATATCAATAAAACTAAAAGTTGGTTCTTTGAGAACACATACAAAGTTGATAAACCATTAGCCAGAATCATCAAAGAAAAGAGGGAGAGGACTCAAATCAATACAATTAGAAATGAAAAAGGAGAAGTTACAACAGACACCGCAGAAATACAAAGCATCCGAAGAGACTACTACGAGCAACTCTATGCCAATAAAATGGACAACCTGGAAGAAATGGACAAATTCTTAGAAAGGTATAAACTTCCAAGACTGAACCAGGAAGAAATAGAAAATATGAACAGACCAATCACAAGTAATGAAATTGAAACTGTGATTTAAAATCTTCCAACAAACAAAAGTCCATGACCACATGGCTTCACAGGAGAATTCTATCAAACATTTAGAGAAGAGCTAACAGCCATCCTTCTCAAACTCTTCCAAAAAATTGCAGAGGAAGGAACACTCCCAAACTCATTCTATGAGGCCAACATCACCCTGATACCAAAACCAGACAAAGATGTCACAAAGAAAGAAAACTACAGGCCAATATCACTGATGAACATAGATGCAAAAATCCTCAACAAAATACTAACAAACAGAAATCCAACAACACTTTAAAAGGATCATACACCGGGCTTCCCTGGTGGCGCAGTGGTTGGGAGTCCGCCTGCCGATGCAGGGGACACGGGTTTGTGCCCCGGTCCGGGAAGATCCCACATGCTGTGGAGCGGCTGGGCCCGTGAGCCATGGCCGCTGGGCCTGCGCGTCTGGAGCCTGTGCTCTGCAACGGGAGAGGCCACAGCAGTGAGGGGCCCGTGTACAGCAAAAAAAAAAAAAAAAAAAAAAAAAGGATCATACACCATGATCAAGTGGGATTTATCCCAGGGATGAAAGGATTCTTCAATATACGCTTTTGACAAAATTCAACACCCATTTATGATAAAATCTCTCCAGAAAGTGGGCATAGAAGGAACCTACCTCAACATAATAAAGGCCATATATGACAAACCCACAGCAAATAACATTCTCAATGGTGAAAAACTGAAAGCATTTCCTCTAAGACCAGGAAAAAGACAAGGATGTCCACTCTCGCCACTATTATTCAACAAAGTTTTGGAAGACCTAGCCATGGCAATCAGAGAAGAAAAAATATAAAAGGAATACAAATTGGGAAAGAAGAAGTAAAACTGTCACTGTTTGCAGATGACATGATACTATACATAGAGAATCCTAAAGATGCTACCAGAAAACTACTAGAGCTAATCAATGAATTTGGTAAAGTTTCAGGATACAAAATTAATGCACAGAAATCTCTTGCATTCCTATACACTAATGATGAAAAATCTGAAAGAGAAATTAAGGAAACACTCCCATTTACCATTGCAACAAAAAGAGTAAAATACCTAGGAATAAACCTATGTAGAGAGACAAAAGACCTGTATGCAGAAAACTATAAGACACTGATGAAAGAAATTAAAGATGATACAAACAGATGGAGAGATATACCATGTTCTTCGATTGGAAGAGTCAATATTATGAAAATGACTATACTACCCAAAGCAATCTACAGATTCAATGCAATCCCTATCAAATTACCTATGGCATTTTTTACAGAACTAGAACAAAAATCTTAAAATTTGTATGGAGACACAAAAGACCCCAAGTAGGGCTCCCTGGTGGCGCAGTGGTTGAGAGTCTGCCTGCCGATGCAGGGGACACGAGTTCATGCTCCATTCTGGGAAGATCCCACATGCCACGGAGTGGCTAGGCCCATGAGCCATGGCCGCTGAGCCTGTGTGTCCGGAGCCTGTGTTCCGCAACGGGAGAGACCACAACAGTGAGAGGCCCATGTACCGCAACAAAAACAAAAAATGAAAAAAAAGACCCCGAGTAGCCAAAGCAGTCTTGAGGGAAGAAAACGGAGCTGGAGGAATCAGACTCCCTGATTTCAGACTACATTACAAAGCTACAGTAATCAAGTCAATATGGTACTGGCACAAAAACAGAAATATAGATCAATGGAACAGGATAGAAAGCCCAGAGCTAAACCCACACACCTATGGTCAACTAACCTATGACAAAAGAGGCAAGGCTATAAAATGGAGAAAAGACAGTCTCTTCAATAAGTGGTGCTGGGAAAACTGGACAGCTACATGTAAAAGAATGAAATTGGAACACTCCCTAACACCATACACAAAAATAAATTCAAAATGGATTAGAGACCTAAATATGAGACTGGACACTATAAAACTCTTAGAGGAAAACATAGGAAGAACACTCTTTGACGTAAATCACAGCAGTATCTTTTTTGATCCACCTCCTAGAGTAATGGAAATAAAAACAAACAAACAAAAAACAAAACAAAACAAAAAAAGTGAAGAACCATTCAAATGAGAAGTTACTATGTGTATGTACATCTATAAGTTATGCATATATGTATATGTGTTATCGTATATACATATACATAGATATAACGTGTGTGCATGTGTGTGTATACAGTCCTCCTGCTCCTCCTCAAGCCCTGTTGTGATGTGTGGATGGACAACAGCTCTTCCTGCACCATCTGCCCACACTTGGCCCTGATTTACGTCTTTCTGGTCCTGAGGCACTGGGGCCTGACACAGGGCAACAGGAGAGGGTCCCATCGGGCTTCCAGCTGCTGCTGCCCCATCTGCCTCTTCGGAAACTCCTTTCCCAGATCTCCTACTCTGTCTTCCCTGCTTCCAACCACCCTGGGCCTTGTCCGCACCCCCCCCCCACGTCAATCAGCCCTCTAATTAGCCCTTGAGCCAAGCTCTGCCGCCCCCTTTGGCCTTTGAGGCTGGGCTAGGAGGCTCACTGGCCAGCCTCATGGAGCAGAGTCACATCTTGTCACAATAGGTCCTTGACAGAGGACTTGTGTCAGCATCCTGGCCCATGATCATGGGCAGAGACTCAGTAGGACTTTGCAAGCATCTGATTTTGAAGTCTTTGGAGACCTGAAGACTCCTGGCTTTGAGCTCAGCCATGAACAGGAAAGCTGATAACTCCAATGAGGGGAGAAACCAAAGTCCAAAGATAGGCTATATTTTCACTTGTTCAGACACTTTAGCTTAGGTACTCAGCTCTTCAGAAAGTGTGAATGATAGATTAAAATCTAAACCTGTTCTTTAAGAGCAAGGAGCTCACACTACCAGAGGATGGGCATCCCACAAGCATTTCCTGAGTGTACCATGTCTTGTAAAAATAACAAGGGAAAACAGGTGTATTTTATATTAAGTAATTAGATAACCATGGTCTTGAGGTCCTGTGTGCTAGATGTTGAAGAAGAAAAAAAATGAAAAAAGATGGCCTCTGCTTTTGGGGAGTATCATAAAATGGGGCAGACAGGCTTAAAAAAAAAAAAAAAAAGAGGTTTGCAGCACCATAGATGGACCTAGAAAATATTATACTTAGTGAAGTCAGACAGATACTATGATATCACTTATATGTGGAAACTAAAAAATAATATAAATGAACCAGTATACAAAACAAAAACAAACTCACAGACATAGAAAACAAACTTATGGTTACCAAAGGGGAGAGGGAGGGTGGGAGTGACAAATGAGGAGTATGGTATTAACAGGCACAAACTAATATACATAAAATAGATAAGAAACAAGGATTTACTGATAGCACAGGGAATTATATCAATATCTTGTAATAACCTATATTGGAATATAATCTGAAAACAATAACTGAATCACCATGCTGTATACCTGAAACTAACACAATATTATAAATTAACTACATTTCAACTTTTTAATATTTTTTTAAAAAATTTAAAAACTGTGCTGGCTTAAAATTATTTCTGTCTTTTCATATCATTATGAAACTAATCACAGGTGTTCAGAAAACAAAATGCCCATAGAAAGATAAAGCAAAAATTTTAATCCCAAAGACACAAAGAAATATTCTAATATTCATTTGGTTAGCCTAAATAATAAATATTAGATTGAAAAAAGGAGAATATGTCAAACCAGGGAGATAAGAGCTCTTATAAGGAAAGCAAAGGGTGCTAAGAAAGGGGCGCAAAGGAGGGGCTGTAAACTATGGTTGAGGTAATAAGACCCACACAGACACAGACAAAAATAGTGTTATGATAGAGGGTAAAATGTATGATTCAATTAAGCAAGCACTTATGATGCACTGGTATGCAGACATTGTGAAAATCAATCTGAAATACAATAAAAAATCCAAATGTCATCAAAGACTCAGGTCTTTTCTATCCTTCCACTTTGTTCTCCACATGTTGGCTTTTCACGCTAGTAGTTAGGGCCTTATAATCACAAAGTGGCTACCACAGCTCCAGACATCACATCCTAATACTAGGAAAAAAAGAGATGAGGCTTAAAGACTTTCTCTTCACCAGTTTTTCTCTTTTTATCCAGGAATCAAAAACTTTCCCAGAAGTTCCTCACCAGACTTTCTGTTGTGTTTCATTTGTCAGAAATGGGCTATGAGACAAAAGCAGAGGGAGAAGAAAGGATGATAAATATCTGGTAAAGTAGTTTAGAATTGCCATGGGCTAGGCATATTGTCAACTGAAAAAAAAATGGGATTCTATTGGCAGAATACTAACATTCATCTGGTCCAGCCGTCCTTCTGGGTACATGAAAGATTGTAGTCTCCTGCCTTCTTGAAGTTACGTGTGTCCAGATGACAGTTCTTGCCAATGAAGTGAAGAATTTAATTTCTAGAACTTGGGTCTCTGTTCCTCTGTATCGGGAAACCCTGAAGCCTAGTGTTGAGGTGTAGGTATCATAAAACGGTTGACTCTGTCAACCTCATCTCTGAGTGATGTCTATGCCAGGCAGAGTACCCCACCACCAGCTCACAGTGGTCAATAGGGTAGAGCAAGCGGGAAGTAAACATTCGTTGCTTTAAGCCCCTAAGATGCAGGGACTATTAGTTACCACATATAACCTAGCTCATCTTTGAGGCATGATTGATGCAGAAATTGATACTAGAAGTGGGGAGCTTCCTTTAAAAAAAAAAAAGCAATCCTAATATTATGTGCCATTGGCTTAGCAGTTTGGTGGTAAATAGGCTGAAAAACTGATATTGGAGACTGGAAAGATGGTCAGTTTTTAACGGTGATAACTTGGTAGACAGATCATATACCTAATATACTTGTTGCTCTAGGAAAAGAGGTTTTAAAAAATTAGAGCATTAGTAGAGTGTGTGTTCATTGTCAAGGTCAAGGTATTACTAGGAAGATATGAACTCAGGAAAGAACTGGCCAGATTACAAGCAGAAATGAAAGGAAATGAGAAAGTCCCAATGCAGGTCTTTGCAGGGTTGGAGAGGACAGCTTCTCACTTCTCACTCCAAAGAGCAAAAGATAAGGATGAGAAAACGTTTTAAAATATATTCAATTGTTCACTTATACCAGTATAGATTCATATTTATTCTACTCTATGGATTATAACCTAATACTATTATTATTTATTTTGTTCAAATTTATTTTAGCTTTGGACATTAAGAGTTCCTTCAATTTGTCCCCATCCTTTATTTTAGCACTTCCTTAGTTTCTGGTACTACCAGATGACCCAGACACATCTTGTATTTCCCCTGCCCTGGAATCAACTGCTTCTCTCAAGGATCCCTGATTCCTTATATTGGAGAGTTTTATTTAGAAACCAAGATATGGACACTAGGTGTGCCTGTTGATTCAGGGGTATCATGGTTTCTAGACCGCTACTATCCCAGGCACACACACACATTCATTTTTATCTATCTATCTGTATATATACATTTTAAACCAAGATTTCATACTTTTACCTCCAATTCCAATCCAATGTTACAAGGTTCATTCTAGCATTCCCCCTTTCTTAATTATAACTTTTTTCTCCAGCAGAGAGAAATCTGGCTCTCATTATCTACATTAAATCTACTTATTTGTTCAATCTTAGTGTACACATAAGTAGTTTCAGAATCTCTAACCCATATCCCTATGACAAATTTACTAACTAGAGTACAGTGTCTATGTAGAGTTCTTTGTCTTTAACCTTATTGAGTCAAAACTGTTTTCCAAAGTAATTTAAGCTAGTTCTTTATTCTCTCCAGCGGGTTAGGTTATTCTTCTGTAACATATTTAGATGCCTTGTTGTGACTTATATTCCATTTTGGGTTCTGCCCCCATATCCTCATTGACTTTTTAAATTACATACAGTAAAATTCATTCTTTGCAGTGTATAATTCTACGCATTTTTTCAAATGCATAGAGTCACGTGTTCACCAACACAGTCACTATACTAAACGGTTCCATCATCATGAAATCCCTCCATGCAGTTCCATTGTAGTCAACCACTTCCTGAACCCCTACCCTTGGCAACCACTGATCTGTTTTCCATTCCTATAGTTTTGCCTATTCCAGAATATCATATAAATGGAATCATTCAATATGTACCCTTTTGAGTCTGTCTTCTTTCACTTAGCAAAATGCATTTAATCCATCCATGCTGTTGTGTGAATCAGTAGTTTGTTCCTTGTTACCTCTGAGTAGCACTCTCTTGTATGCACGTGCAATACTTTATCATTCACTGATTGAAGGACATCTGGTTGTTTATAGTTTGGGGTGAGTATGAATACAGGTGCTATAAACGTTTTCACACAGGCTTTTTGTAAACATAAATTTTCATCCCATTTGGGTGAATACCTAGTAGTGGAATTGCTGGGTCATATGGTAAGTGTATTTTTAACCTTTTAAGAAACTGACAAACTGCCAAAGTGGCCTTACCATTTTGCATTCCCACCAGTGAAGTATAAGTGTCCAGCTGTTCTTCTGATCATCAGCATCTGGTATTGTCAGTTTTGTTTATTTTAGTCATTCTAAAAGACGTGTAGTGCTAACTCATTATGAATTTAATTTGCATTTCCCTAATGACGAATGATGTTGAGCATAATCTCATGTACTTACTGGCCATGTGTGTATCTTCTTTTGTGAAGTATCCGTTCAAATCTTCTCATTTGGGGTTGATGATCATCATCATCATCGTCATGATCATGATCATTATGATTACCATCTTCTTATTGTTGACCTTTGAGAGTTCTCTGTGCATTCTGGCTATAGAGCCTCTGTTAGAGATGTGCTTTCCAAATATTTTCTCCTAGTCTGTAGCTTATCTTTTCATCCCCTTGACAGTGTCTTTTGGAGAGCAAATGTTTTTAATTTTAACAAAATCCAATTTATCAATTTTTTAACATATCCTTTTGGTGTTGCACCTAAATACTCTTTGCCTAACCCAAAGTTACAGAGACTTTTTTCTATGTTTCCTCATAGAAATTTTATAGTTTTACATTTAGATCTATGATGTATTTTTAGTTAATTTTTGTATAAGGTGTGAGCTATGGGTCAAGGTTCTATTTACGTGTGTATGTATGTATGTGGACATACAACTGTTCCAACAGCATTTGCTGAAAAGACTATCCTCTCTCCATTAAATTACCTTATCACTTTTGTCAAAAATCAGTTGCCTATTTATTTTTCTGGACTCTCTAGCCTGTTTCATTGATCTTTATAGCTATCATTACACCAGTACCACATTATCTTAATTTCTACAGTTTTATATTTGGTCTTGAATTCAGATAATGATAGTCCTTATAACTTGTTCTCTTTTTCAAAACAAAACCTTGGCTATTCTAGTTCCTTTGTCTTTCCATATAAATTTTAGAATCTGCTTATAGAGATCTACCAAAAAGAGTCCATTGATATTTTGATTAAGATTGTGTTGAATTTATAGATTAATTTGGGGAGAATTGACTTGACTTCTTAACAATAATGAAACTTTTGAACAATGAAACAGTATATCTCTCCACGTATTTAAGTTTTGTTTGAAACACTCTGATCAGTGTGTCATAGCTTTCAGCATACAGATCTGGCATGTGTTTTTTTCTTTTTAGGTTTTTATGTAAGTACATGTTGGGGGTTCTTTTATGTTATTGTAAATGATTCTGGAATTTTTTAATTTAAAATTCCAACTATTCATTGTTACTATATATAAGTATAATTGATTTCAGTATATTGGCCTTTTATACTGTGACCTTTCTAATCTTACTTATTAGTTTTGGGAGGGGTATTTTGGTCCATTTTTAAAAATTTTCTATGTAAGTAACCATGTTGTTTGCTAATAGAGACAGTTTATTTCTTCCTTTCCAACTTGTGTATCTTTTATTTCTTTTTCTTGTCTTATTAGACTGACTAGGACTTGTAGTATAAGGTTGAGCAGGAGTGGTTAAAAGACATGCTTGCCTACTTCCAGTCTCAGGGGGAAAGCATTCAGTCTTTCACTGTTAAGTATGATGTTAGCTATAGTTCTTTTGTAGATGCTCTTTATCAGGTTAGGGAACTTTCCTTCTATTCTTAGTTTGCTGAAAGTTATCAAGAATTAGTGTCGAATTTTGTCAAAAGCTTTTTCTGCATTTATTGAAATAATCATATGATTTTCCTCTTCAGTCTGTTACTTTAACGAATAACATTGATTGATTTTTCAAAGTTGAACAAGCCTTGCATTCCTAAAATAACCCACACTTGGTTGTGATGTATTATCCCTTTTGTATATCGCTGAGTTCAATTTGCTAACACTTTTGTTTTAGAATTGTTTGTGCATGAGGGATATCGATCTGTCGTTTTTGTTTCTTGTAGTGTCTTTTTCTGGCATTAGAGTAATACTGACCTCATAAAATGAGTTGGGAAATGTGTGCTCCTCTTCCCTTTTCTGAAAGAGATTATGAATTGGGATTAGCTCTTTGTTAAATATTGGTAGAATTCACCAAACCATCTGCGCCTAGAGTTTTCTTTGTTGGAAGGTTTTAAACTATGAATCTAATTAGCTTGATATAGTATTATTCAGATTATCTATTTCTTCTAAAGTAAGTTTTGATAGTTCATGTATTTTAAGGAATTGGTTCATTTCATCCAAGTTGTTGAATTTACAGGCATAGAATTATTCATAATATCCTCTTGTTTTTGTTTTTTTTTTAACATCTGTGAATTCTCTAGTAAGGTCTCTTTTTCATTCCTGAATTAACTAAACAGTACTTTCAACAGCTCAAATTAAAATAATTTTGAACCCATATCATGTGCCAGGAGCTATGCTAGACACTGCCCCAGATATATGGAAGAAGGGCTTCCGGGAAGGGTTTACAGTCCAGTTGAGTACTGTGTATTTACACCTCGGCTCTCGGCCTCAAGCCTACATTTCTACACTCTGCTCTAGGTGCTGAGGCTGGGACTCTGCAAAACACATTTCTCAGACACACTTGCTAGCTGATGGAAGGCACTAGAGAGAGGTTAGAAGATGGGAGGAGGGCTTCCAGTTCCTGTTAGTATTGCTCCAGCGCCTTGCAAAATCTCTAGGTCCAGCCTTCAGCTTCTTTTAGCAATCCAACCTGCGGAACCCCCTCAGAGGTACAGCATCAGCCAGCCGTGTCTCTGCCGCTCCTCAGCCTGTAGTCTGAGCATCAGGCACACGGTGCCCCCTTCATCCATCTGACCAGCAGCTGTGCAGGGGCCCTGCTTCTAAGCTCCGACTGCTCAGTAACCTCACCTCTTCCTTTCTCCCCACCCGGCCCCCCCAACCTTAGGAGTGGTAGCTACTTCCTGTAGTTACTAATATCTGGGCTATGTCAGAATCTCCTATTTTCTCTTTCATCCTTCAATTTTCTGTATTACCAGCTACCTATATCCAGTCCCCCTCCATGTTCAGCACTTCGCAGGGGTTTCATTTTTCTGGCTGGATCCTTACGTTAAGGAAACAAGAGGTACACAGGAAGTGACAAGTGACCATGGAAGGGGAACGTATCGGGTGGTCAGAGGTTAGCCAAGATAGTCAAAGAGGAAGGCAAAGGAGAGACTCTCACAAAGGCCCCACTCCCCACAGGAGCCTCTCGTTTCAATCCCTGCTACCATCTGTATGCCTGGCCTCCATCTAAAACCTTGGCCTAAGCACAGACGTGCCTCTTTCCTATGGCTCCTCTCAGCATAGGGAAATAGGCTGGCCTTTTCTTATTGAGACTGTATTATCAAAAAATACAAACAGCTAAAAATGAACTATATTCATCAATTCTAGGATGTACTTGTTTTTACACTTTAACATTTCTGACATCAGGATACATGTTGCACTCAGTGGCATCTTATAAAAAGCTAGAAATTTTTTTCTCTCTTAGTGGTATATAAAACAAAGGTGCATCTTTCAATGACATTTTAGAGTTTATGGAATAAATTATTCTGCAAAGTTTAGTCTTCTGGAGTTATAGCAAATATCTGTGGCAGAGATAGGTAACTATCCATCAACATCTGTTCCCTCTTCCCTGGTAATAAAATTTTAACTTGACCATATGGTTACCTAGTAGTGACCACAGTTCCAGGCCTCCCTTGCAGTAGGTGTGGTTGTATGACTAAGTTTGGGCCAATGGGATGTGAGTGGATGTGATGTGTACAATCTTTGGATCCTGGATAAAGAAAAGGCGAGACTTAGACAAGACTTAGAGTTTCTATCTTTCCCCTTCACACAAGCTAGACCTTGAACAAGCCAGCTTCAACCTTGAAGGCATTAACAACCCCCTGGGGGGAAGGCTAGCAGAGTGATGATATGAAGGGACCTAGATCCCTGAATGACCATGAGAAGTAAGGCCACCTGCCAGTATAAACAGCTCACCTTGGGACTGATACACGGGAGAGAAGTCACCTTCTATTTTTTTTTTTAATCCATTATATTTGGGAATCGCTTTTTTTCCCCAGTAGATTCACCTTTATCTGAACTAAAACACCTCCTCCTACTCAAGGATTGGCTCATCCTTGCCAGCCCCCAACCTGGCCACTTTTTTGTTCAGTTACCCGATTATCTCCTTGCAACAGATACTGAGATTCTGCCCCTGTAGCAGGATATTTTAATCTGGCATTTTGATGTTCTGAGCATTTTGACATGCTTGTCTGGGTTGATTTGCTTAATAATTTTACTATTTCCCATTTATGCTGCTTGGTAATGTAACCATTGTCAATAATGATTACATTTTGGAGACTATTTTTTCCTTCCATCAATAATCCCCACTTCAAAACCTATATGGCCACAGTAAAACAGCTTCACCAGGATGAAAACCCATCCTGGCACACTAAACATGTGGGAAGGGAAAGAGAGAGGGAAGGAAAGATAGAAGGAGGGAGGGAGAGGGGAGGAGGGAGAGAGGGAGTGAAGGAAGCAAAAGAACAGCAGATTTTTCAAAGGGACAGCGGCCACAGGAAAGGGTCCTGCATCTTCCCTGTCCACTTCTCTGTTTCCCGTCCTGAAGAATCATCCGAGTGGTTCCTCTCTTGGTTTTCCACATGACTAAACCCCACGGGTCTCATCTAATCATACTTAGAGCCGCCTGGCTGCCTCTCCCCAGTTCCTCCATCACCCGCAGAGCCCAGCAGGGGTGCAGACCTGGGTACACCACCCACCCCCTCTCACCTTCCTTCCTCCACACCCACGCCAAGCAGGGGTCTCACCAGTGGCCTGGCTGAGTGCGGGGCTGCCTGGTGGCTCCATACTTCATAGCATGGAAGGTTCCTTCCAACTCCTGGCCTCCTTGATGTGCATCATCCTGATGGGTGAGTCTCCCACTCTGCTCTCTGGTGCATTTTCAGAACAGAATAGATTCTCACAAAATTTTAGGTACGGTCTTCTCTCCCTGTGCTCAGGGCAGCTGGGTTGCCAGGGCCTCCAGGCCTGTGGGGAAGGGAGAGCTGCACTTTGGGAGGCTGTGGTGACAGAAGCCAGAAGTTCAAGTCCAGGCTTTGCCTTGGGCTCCTGGTGACTTGAGGCAGTGCCTGGACTCCTCTGGGCCTCAGTGTCTCTACCTGTAGAAAGGCCTCCCACCCAGGCCTTTGCTGTGAGGATCCAGGGGCATAACGGGCCAGCTCTGGGGAGGACAGCGCAGGCTCTGACAGACTGGGGGTGGTGTTGTCATCCAAGTGCTTTGCTTCTTAACGGGCACAGCCCCGGGAAAGAGGGGAGAGCACATGGCTGTTTGGAGTAAGGGTGGGGTGACTTCACTTGGGGAGTAGGGCAAGGGATCGAGGGCACCCTGACCGCCCAGCAGGAACCCCAAGAAGTGAGTGGGAACCCTTTGCTGCAGGCTTAAGTATCAATGTCACTTCACTTAAGGTCACTTAGCTCAAGGAGTCGGTGTCCCTGGGAACAGTATTTCTCAAAAGGTGGTCATGGACCATCTGCATCAGAATCCCTGGAGTGGCATGCATTTGTTAACACGTTCTGGGACTTCCCTGGCGGTCCAGTGGTTAAGACTTTGCCTTCCAATGCAGAGAGTGCGGGTTCGATCCCTGGTCGGGGAGCTAAGACCCCACATGCCTCGCGGCAAAAAAACCAAAACTTAAAACAGAAGCAGTATTGTAACAAATTCAGTAAAGACTTTAAAAATGGTCCACATCAAGAAAAAAAAAAAAAAAAAAAAAGCAGGTTCTCCAGCTCCACCCCAGATCTGCAGAATCAGAATATGTCAGGAGCAGGGCCCAGGAATATGTATGTTCAACCATCTTGGGTGATTCTGATGCACGATGCAGTCGAGGGCCACTGGGATAATGACAGACAACCTTCATGAGCCCCTCTGTCCAGGCCCCAATCCTCTCCTCGACCCCGCTCAGCCTGAGACATCCTCACGACTGTGTTCCTGGACTTGGCATCCAGGCCTCCATGTGCACAACCATTGGCCATCACGTGCCACATGGTGACAGCACTGACATCATGGTGTTCCAAGCTGTTAGTCAATCTTCCTTGGGTGGGGTCCTGTCTCCACGACTGGATTATAAACTCCCGCTCCTCAGGCCTTTGATCCTTCCTCTCCAGCATTCAACACAGAGTAGAGTTCTGTTCGGGACTGAGTACTAACAGCAAGTGCCTGCATAGCTCTTATTAAGTGCTGGGCCCTTTAACTAGCAATTCACGCAAGCATCATAATCCTATGGGAAAGGAACTATTATATTCCCTTTTCACAGATGAGAAAACTGAGGCACCAAGAGGTTCAGTGGGCGGTGCAGGGTGAAACTGGGATTTGAACTTGGGGGTATGTGGCTCAAGACGGGAACACGCCACCACCTCCTGACCCCATACTGCCCACTGTCCCACCCACAGAGCCCTGTGGTGGGGGCTGATAGGGGAGGGGTTTCCTTTTCCCAAGTTGACTTAACTCAGCCATGTTTCTGGATGATTTCGGGTTGGGTCCCACGTAGAGGGTGGGGCTGGAAGAGGTGACCCTGCCCACACCTGGGGCAGACAGGAGAACAGGTCAGACAAGGCTGTGAATCCTGGCTCTGTTATTTCCTAACTCTGTGGCCCTGAGCAGGTTACCTAACTTCTCTGAGCCTCGGTAAATGCGGGTCCCCATCACCTCGTGGCTGCTTGAAGGAGAATTAGATCATGGGTGGAAGGCCCCCAGCACAGTCCTGGCGCTCAGCGGTTGTGCAGTAAATGGTAATGAAACGTTGCTCAAGTCACATAACTTCAAGGGACACTAGGTTTGGGGTTTTTTTGTTTTGGTTTGGCTTATTTCTCCTGCTAAGAGTCAGCAGCTATGAATCAGTGAAAGACAAAAAAAAATTTACGGGAAGCATGAGCTGTCACATGTTCAAGTACAAAACCCAGACCACACAAATGCTCCAGCTGCATGTCACGACTCCCCGGGGAGGTGGGGCACACGTGGGAGCTCTGCAGCTGGGTCGGCGAGGGGACCCCTCTTCTCGTGGCCGGCAGCTGCTTCACCGCTGAGACCAAGAGCTCTTAAACTAGGGTGAGCAGCGTCCCTCTTCCTGAAATCCCTCTGCAGCCTCTCCATGTGGCAGCGGGCCTGGAAGCGGCCGGAGCCCAAGGGGCCTGAGAGCAAGGTGGCCACAGGTCACGGTCCCATCCCTGTCACACCTCTGAGCACAGGGCCCAGGGCTGGCCTTTGGCAAAAGTGAAGTAGAGGAATTCATCCAGGAAACCCCCCTCTTCCACTTTCCGTGACTCCTCCCTCACACAGGCATCCCCCCTGCCCAGCACCCTGGGGCAGCCCCTCATCTCCCAGGGGCCCTCACACTCTCTTTTGTCTTTCCTTTCTGTCTCCCCCCAGATCTGCTTTTAGAAAGCGGGAGGTGAGGGGTGGTGGGAAGAGCAGTAGTCTGGGATCTCTGGCCACTTAGTGACCTTGGTCCCCACATCTCTGATGAGCTGGCGCGGCAATCACAGCAGCTGTCATCCTCGAGGACTGTCGTGCCAGGCTTTTAACGCCCAGCTCATTTACTCTTCCCCACAACCCTGCAAAGTGGGGGCCCTTTTCCCTGTTTCAGGGAGGCTCGGCGAGGTCAGGGCACTTCTGGGTGTCACAGGCTGATGTGAACTGGAGTCTCCTGAGTGCCAGCCCAGCCCTTGCCATCGCCTACACCTACGTGCAGTGGGTGGTGAGCCTGGGGCAAAGCTTGGGGCTCAGACGAACTTACTTGGCTAGCTCTGAACCACTGCAAAAAAACAAACTGAGGAGGCAAGACAATTCACAGCAGTCACCCAAGGACATGGGGCGCTTATCTGGGACGTGGGGAAAGGTCAGGGACTGCTGCCGTGGGCCCAAAAGGAAACGGAGGCTGAATGAGCCGGGACACTTCTGCCCCTGCTGGCTCCTGCGGCCAGCAGCTGGGACCCAGAAGTCCTACCCGGGAGGAGGAGGGGTGCAGGGAGCTAGAGCACGGCAGGGACAGGTGGAATCAGAACTCCCAAGAGCAGCGCACTGCGAGGACACTGCCCCCGGGCAGGCTCCACCCGCGGTTCTGCATCTCTGTCAGCCCAGGCGACAGGGGCCAGCTCCACAACCAAGTGGCCAGAGAGGCAAGAGTTAAAGGGGAAACAGGACAACCCGAGGGCAGAAGGGGAACAATCAGGCCTTTCCCTGACTTGCGTCTCCCAGCTCCCTGGAGCCTGTGGGGTCTGCTTCGCACCGATGGATGGAATTCCTGGTTCCGCTTCCTCCTCTCCCCTCTGGTCTCTGCCCCATTCTCACTTTTTCTCCCCCTGATAACCTGTCTGGACTATATGCAGGCCCAGAAGGAAGAATTACTGAGAGCAAACTGAGGTGCGGGAGGGAATCGGATGAAAGGCAACTGCCCAGCTCGAGCCACACACCTAACTGGGGAGGTCCGGTGGCCAAGATGAACATCTGTCTTTGCCCCAAAACACCCTCTCCTGACCCTTCAGGCGCCGCAATGCCCAAGAAGCCACCCCTGGAGTCATTCGCTGAGAACACCCCTACTAACATGTCCAGGTATCCCCAAGGAGGGTAGCCCCTTACAGACAGCTGGACTCATCAGACTGGCTGCCCGTTAGCTGATAATGTCAGCCCTCCTAGGGGGTGGGGAGCAGATCTCTGAGGGGCTCCACCTCTGAGGGCCACAAGTCTAGCCCTCCACGAGGCATCGTCTGTCCGTGGTAAGCACCTGCCTGGCATCATCCTTCTCCCCCTCAATGTCCATGCTTGTTTCCTCCAGAAACCTGTCACAAAAATCCCACCCCAGCAGACCTAATTCTTGTTAAAGCGTCACTCTCTGAGGACACCCCCATTGGCCATTATCCCATCACAGCCGCCACCACTGGCTTGCTTTCCTATCTGTGGTCCATGGACAGCGACTGCCGCATGCTCAGATACAAAATCATAAACAGTTTTCTCGCTAGTTAACATAAATGCCATCACACAGAACGCACTGCACATGAGCTACAGAGAGGCTCCCATGCACATCCCTGCCTCCTTCCTCACCAAGGAACTGGTGGGAATCTGGTTTAGCTGCAGGCAAAGCCAAGGTCTCTATTTCTGATCCATCCAGATGTCACTTCTGCCCATCCAGGTTCTGCAGATGTTTCTACTGCCGAGTTCTCGTCCCACCCTGACACCACTGGGACAGGGCTTTGGGATAATAGGTCCAGGGTGAGTTAACTACCCCTCGGTTGACTCGTGATTATGATTACGTGGAAGCTGGTACCCAGTGCTACAGCCCCAGCCCTCCCTCCATGTGCATCATCACCGCAGGGGGCATGAGGGAGCAATGTGGAGAGTTTAGTAAATGGCTGCACAGGACCATCAAGAGTGGATGCCTCTTTCCGCGTAGCTGAGTTTTCTCAACAGCCAATGGCTTACTTTAAGTACCTAAAAGCCTTTCAGTTAATTTTATATTGACATATTTCTCAAATGCTTGCCAGGCTTCCTTGTCATTTTTATCCAATTATCATTTTTGGACACAGACTTTTAGATTTAAAATTCTCCTTAGTAAGCATCTAGAGACATCATTTGACAGATGAGCCCACTGAGGCCAGAGAGCTATGCGGACTCACCTATGGTCACAAAGTCAGGGCCAGTCTAGTCAGGGCTACAACCCCAGACAGACGCCTGAGACCCCATGCGAGGGGCACGCCTCTCATGGCAATGAACCTTTCCAAGGTGACTCAGGTCATCCCCGCGAGCAATGTTTCATTGGCCTGCTGCAGTGTCATGATGCCTCAAGGCCCTCTGCACTTACCCCTCCTCTAAAGCGTCCCTTTTGTGCTGTACTTTTATCATTTCTGTCCTGATCGTCACATTATTTTTACTGAAACTGCCTCCCTGACTGAATGCTGATTATATCACCCCTTGCTGCTTTCAATGGACTACAAACAGAAGACACTTTCTAGCTTTTCAACCTGTATTTCCCAAATCTGGGGAGCTACTTAAACAAACTCGTTAGAATCATGTATAAATGAAAAACAAACAATGGCTGGGCAATGGACAGGCTGTAAACACACTGAGGCAGCCACGGATTGTCACCATAGCTGTATCCCCAACACTCAGCACAGTATCGAGCACAAGACAGACCCTCAATAAACACCTATTGAGTGAATAAGTACATGAATCAATGACTAGCTTTCAGGTGAGTTAAGGGCAAGGCCTGCGCTATTGCATGACGTGTAGTCTAAGGTGCCAAGTTGAGCCACAGATGGTGCAGTTTCCGGCATCAATTTCCTGGCCCTCACCCCCACCCCGTATCGCCTTGAGCTGTCCGTCCAGAGCCCTTCTCCTTCCCCATCACTGGTTAGCACCACCCCCATGCTCCCTCCTGGTCCCACTCTCTTTGCACGGCCAGTGAAGGAGGGAACTAACATCACTGAGCATTTGCTGAGTGTCAGCACTGTCCGGTTGACCTTCACGTGTGACTTCATTCCATCCTCAATCCTCAATCCTATGAGGAAAGTACTATGTACCCCATTTTGCAGCAGAGGAGCCTGAGACCTGGGACATTAAGCAACTCGCCCAAAGATCTCCCTGTAAGTGGATGAGTCTAGAACAGTGCCAGGCACAGACTGGGTGCTTGATACAAGTGAGAATGTCACCCATGTCCAGCCGTACCAAAGCTGGAATGCTCTTCACCGTGCCCAGTGGCCCACCATTGAGAGGAGGGATTTCGGACAAGGGGAAGAATGTGGGCCTCCTGTTGACCCCCGGAGGTTGATAGACATGAAGCAGGAAGAGTAGAGACCCTATCAAAAGGAGCTGTGGTTCCAGTTCAGGGGGCTATCCCTGCCCTGTCCTAAGAGACATGCAGGAGCTGCCAGAGGGAATAGTAAATGTCCCAGGAGGCTGGGGAGCTTGGGTTCCTGCCAAAGCACATGCATTTGCTCCCTGGGTAATTCCTATTGGGACTTCCCACATTCACCTCAAGTCCCCTGGGTGAACTCAACCAAAGGTCTCTGTGTAAAAGTGAGTCCAGGTGCCCACCTCTTGGAACACCATGCAGCAGACAAACAGGAAACACAAGTCTCCCCCTAATGGGAGCCAAGACTGTCACACTTGGTGAAAGGGCCTGTGTGTGCCCTCTCTCCTCCCAGAGCAGAACCCAGCCAGGGAGGGAAGGGCCCGGACCTGTCATTTGTACCACACATCAGATGCTCCCAATCTAGGCTGTCATCCTCGAGCAGCAGAGTCCAGGGACAAGGTCTGAACATGACCCACCTATTGTCGAAATTCAGCCTCTGTTCACTGGTGCCGGATTAAACCTCCCTGGGGGACTCTGCTCTAGGAGACAGAGTTTTGAGTGAAGTAGAAAGAAATAGCATTATTGCTTTGCCAGGCAAAGGGAGCCACAGTGGGCTAATGCCCTCAAAACTGTGTGTCCCGCCCTGGAGGGGGTAGTGAGGAGTCTGACAGTGTTCAAGGAGCAGGGTGTGATCAGCTCGTGGACACTCTTCTGATTGGTTGGCGGTGAGGTCATCAGGAGTCAGCATCATCAACCTTCCAGCTGGTCTGGGGTCTCCCTGCTTGTGGGCAGCATACAGTTAACTTCTCCCACTTGGTGGCAGTTTCAGTATCTGCAAAACAGCTCAAAGGACTTGGCTCAGAATACTACCTATGGTCTTTGAGGAAGAACTAGAGGTCCTTGAATTTGTTTCCTGGCTAAAGTATAATTATTTTGTGTTGCTTGACTGTTTTCTCACTTTTCTGATTAAATTGATTCTTTGACTACGGTTTTTCTACAGACGAAAGGCAGGCGGAGGACATGGGTGGGGCTCTGTTCCGGGAAGACCTCATAGGGTCCTGCTCAGTTACACTCCGAGGGGAAGCCTTGGCTCTGCCTGGTTGGCCAAATGACGTTGCCAAGGCCCTCAGGCTCTCTGAGCCTCAGATCCCCTTTCCGGAAGGGGGGCTAATGACAGCACCCCATGGATTGTTTCGCTTATGGAAACAATCCCAAAGCACCATGTACTCTGACACCCTTATCCTCTCACGCCCTGCAACCTCGATGCTGATGTCCGTACTTCCATTTTACCCTTTGCCTAGAATGCCTTTAGCCTACTTCAGGGCTTAGCAAATCCCACTCCTTTCTCAAGGCTCTGCTGAGGCGGCAGCTCCTTTCTCATGGGGCTTTCAATCAACCCCTGCCCACCCACCCTTCCTGCCAGCCCGGGCACCCTCCCTTCTGCTCTCTCTCAGCAATTCAATTCAACATCAACTACTATGTGGCAGGCACGTGCTAGGCAACAGCTGCACAAATATGACCCCCACACATGTTCCCTGCCCTCCCAGAGCTTCTGGGTGCCTGGACGAGACATACAGTTGAACAGGCAATGCCCATACAGAGGAAGCACTTCTGCCAGCCCTGGGGCATGGGGAAGGGGTGCCAGACCCAGGCTTAGGGCTCAGTGAAGGCCTCCCGCTGTAGGATGACTCAGCTGAGGCCCGGGGACGACTAGGAGGGAGCTGGTGAGTGAAAGGGGCCAGGAACCATGTTCAGACAGAGGGAACATTGTTCATGTCCCTCATTAGAGCACCTGGCAGGCTTTAGTGTAACTACGGGTTCCCAGATCTGTCACCCTTACTGAGCTGTGAGCTCCAACAGGCTGATAAATTATTCTCTTGCTCTTTGTAGCCCTGGCTCTAATCCCAGTGCCTGGCTTCCAGTGGGGAATGTGTCCGATCAATGATGGCCAATTGATGAATGCACAACAGTAAACAACCCCTGGGGAGTCAGTGCCTGGCTCTGCGATGCCTGAAAAATGCAGGAGGTCAGAGGAGGCTGAGGTCACAGAGGGTGGGAACGCAGGAGAACTGAGGCAGGGGCTGGGCCTCAAGACTGGGAGATGCTTTCTGCAGCTAGAAGTACTGACTGAACGAGAAAAACCTTCAGGAAGGGTTTCTCAAATCTGGAACTAGGCCCTTTGATTATTAACAACTGAACAAACGAGCTCTTACTAGGGAAATATGTCAAGTCCCCCGCTTGGGTTCAAAAGCGTACTTCCACTTGTCCGGAAGAAAGGAGATTTGGCTTAGAAACAGACTGTGTGGGGAAAAAAAAAAAGAACCTTGTGGTTTTATTTCATTGCAAGCGCGGCACGATCCCAAATTGAGGTTTTCTATGAGGCACAGCTCACACAACCCAATTCATACCCCACTCTACCTGGCCTGGAACACACACCTGGAGCCCCCGGGGTCAGGACACTATACTGCAAGGAAAGTACCAAGCTGGTAGTGAGGATGGAGAGGGGCAGGTGAAGGACTAGGACCTCTGACAGAGAAGGGAAGGCTTACTGGGTCCAGGATAGCCACGATGGGATCCCGGGAGGGCCGTCACAGGGAAGGAAGACGAAGGCTCCAAAGAGCGATGGGCCGTCACGTGAGGGGCAGGAAACATTGGTTCTGAGCAGAAGGAATGCCTTGACCTGTAGATTACTCATAGATGGTATGGGTTCCCTGGAGGAGGGTCTGCCAGCTGTGGGCTGCGGAGATTCCCGCCCAAGAAACAAGTGTGGCTACCCCACAGAGCAAAGAGCACTGGACTTGGAGTCATGTGATGTGAAGCATGTGAAAGAACCTGGTGAATTGCAAAGCCCTTTGGAAATATAGGGGCTGGTATATTATTCCCTGTAAAGATCCCTTTCCTGAACTCTACCTGGGCACTAGAGGCTAAGCCTGTCCCTCCCTTCTGGAGGAGGCTCTCAGGCCCCCTGACCTGAGCCTCCCAGCACTGACACCCATCCACCCACCCCGTTCACCCCACCCCCAGAGAAGCACACATCTGCAACAAGACAGGCGGTGACTCTCTAGCCCTCCGTAAGCTGCAGGCAGAGTGCAGCTTCCAGACCTTAGCTCAACCATACTTCAGAGGCTCACAACATGGGAGGTGAGGAAAGTTGAGCCCAGAGGCACTTGTGCAAAGCAAGGAGGCAGCATAACGGCCCACCCCTCCCTCAGCTCCCTGTCTGGGCACTGGCCTTTTGGGAAACCCGCTTGGATTGACTGTAGAGGAATCTCAGCCACCAGCTCAACACACCAGCTTCAAAACATACCACCGCCTCCCAAGGCCTCAGTTTCCCCTCTGTCAATGGGAGTGTTGCTCTGCTTGGATAAGCCCCAAGTTTCCATGCCCTAGTGCACTAGAGTGCCCCAGTGAGGTCAGGCAGTCCTAAGGTTGAACATCAGCTTTGCCTCATCCTAGCTGTGTGACCTCAGGCCTCAAACTCTCTGTGCCTCGGTTTATAACATGTAACCCGGGAAAAACTCTGCTTACCTCTAGGATCATTTGTGAGAACTAAAAGAGATACCACCAGGAACTTGCTCAACACAGAGCTGCACAGTAAGTGCCTTTATTATTGTCGCCATCTGGGGCAGGGGTCGGGGGTGGTCTTGGGACTGTACTGTAACCATGGGATCCCAGGGCTTTTCTGCAGCAGGGCAAGTTTTGATGGGAAAGAGGTTGGGGTCACTGGGCCTGTAAGTGAGGTGGGACCACCCTGAGTGAGGCAAATAGTCCCAGGGAAATGGGGGGAGAGTCCAGGCACCTACAAAGTCACGGCAGTCAAAGTCCCAAGAGATGCTTCTCGAGTCCTGGGGTGGTTTTCCAGACTCCCCCCACCCCCGAGGGCAGGGAGGGCGCTTCCCAAGTCCTGAGGTTTCCAGGCCCCCCGAGGGCACGGGCAGGGTTGCCGCATGCCGCCTGCCTCTCGCCCGCCCGCCCGCAGGTGCGCCGGCGCAGCGCTGGTCTATGAAGTTGCCGGCCGAGGTGAGTGCGGCGGCGGGCGAGGCGGCAGTGCTGCCTTGCACCTTCACACACCCGCACCGCCACTACGACGGGCCGCTCACGGCCATCTGGCGGGCGGGCGAGCCATACACGGGCCCTCAGGTGTTCCGGTGCGCGGCGGCGCGGAGCAGCGAGCTCTGCCAGACGGCGCTTAGCCTGCACGGCCGCTTCCGGCTGCTCGGCAACCCGCGCCGCAACGACCTGTCGCTGCGCGTCGAGCGCCTAGCGCTGGCCGACGACGGCCGCTACTTCTGCCGCGTCGAGTTTGCCGGCGACGTCCACGAGCGCTACGAGAGCCGCCACGGCGTCCGGCTCCACGTGACCGGTGAGCGCGCCGCCCGCCTCCCCGCCGCGTCCGAGGGCTCCCTAGGTGCGGGCTCTGTGCTGGGATGGGAAGGGGTACAACAGGCACACCCCTTTCTCTAGAGCAGGGGGTCTCACACCCGGCGATGGCTTCGGGCCACCCGGGAAGTTGTTAAAAAATGCCGCCGAATCCTGGCCCCAGGAAGGGCTGGGGGCGGCCTGGGTTGGGCCTTGTAATGAAGCTCGTAGAGAGTGAATATGCCCGAACAGCTCTCAGACTAGGGGGGAGAAAAACAAGGAGCGGTCACCTTAAATATGGCAAGGACTGCAGTGGGCTGTGTGCACAGAGGGGGTGCACAGGGAGCCCGCCAAGTGCCCGGCGCTTCTCTAGACCCTGTGGTGTAAAGATGTGGGAATCAGGATCCTAGAGCCGTGGTTCTCAACCCTGGCTGAGCATTGGAATGACCTGAGGAGCTTTGTAAAAATCCCGGAGCCCCCCTGTGGGGGACCCAGGCGTTCTGGGTTGAGTTTGACGCTGCCAAGAAGCTCCCATGTGCCCTTGGGCTGGCTGGGCCGCCTCTCTGAGTGCATTTCAGTTTCTTTGCGCTTGTCCGCCCCAGTCCCACAGTCCCAACAATTCAGTGAATCGTCTCAAGTCTAGGTCCTGGTGAGGCTGTCTGGGAGTGAGAGGTGCCCTTGAAATCACTCCAGCAGACTGCCCCCAGTCGTGTGCTACCGCAATAGTAACGACGTTTAGAGAGCACTTGCCCAGGTACCCCACTTGTCAAATCTTCTCAACAGCCCCGTAACGTAAGTGATCCCCATTTTACATGTGAAGAAACTAAGGCACAGAGCGGCGGAATAACTTGCCTAAGGTCACACCGGTACTGGGACCCAGGCATAGTGGCGCCCGAGTGCCTCTTCCTTCCTCTCCGTATCACCTGCTCCCCCGCCCCTTCTCCAACGCTCTGGGCCAAGGGGACGGGGAGGCTGCCCCTTGCCCTTGCCTTGCCCTTTGCCTGCCGCTGCTCTGACCACACTTCGCTTCCTCCCGCTCCTCCTGGGCCGTCGCCCGCAGCCGCCCCACGGATCGTCAACATCTCGGTGCTGCCCGGCCCGGCGCACACCTTCCACGCGCTCTGCACGGCTGAAGGGGAGCCGCCGCCCACCCTCGCCTGGTCCGGCCCAGCGCTGGGCAACGGCTCGGCCTCCGTGCCGAGCCCAGGTCAAGATCACGGCCATCAGGTGACCGCCGAGCTGCCCGCGCTGGCCCACGACGGCCGCTACACGTGCGCGGCCTCCAACAGCTTGGGCCGCGCCGAAGCCAGTGTCTACTTGTTCCGTTTCCACGGTGCCTCCAGGGCCGCAGCAATCGCCCTCCCGCTCGGCGCGCTTGGTCTCAAGGTGCTTCTGCTGCTCGGCGTTCTGGCCGCCCGCGCCGCAGCCCGCCGCCGCCTAGGTGGGTGCGCCCCAGGCCAGGATGGGTGCGAGGGGCGGCCAGGGCTCTCCTCCAGGCTGACCACCTGGCATGACACAAGCAGAACATCACTTATGCACCTGTGCATCATCTCACTTTCCTCTCCCTGCATCAAGCCCAGGAGGTGGGAACCAGCGTGAGCCCATTTTACAATCAGGAAGCTGAGGCCAGAGAGGTTAGGGAACTTACCTCTAGCCTAGAGTCACAGAGATGTAGACCCAGACGATATAGCTCTGAGCCCACCTCTTTACCAGCACCCCATTAATGACTCATCCAGAAGGGTTCCGACCACACACAGGCTTTCCCAAATAGCACCATTTCATTCGGTCACAATGTGCTGCATAGGTGCTAGGAATACAGAGATGAATAGGACATGGTTCCTGATGAGTGTGTGCTGAGGAGTAAGCAGATAATTGCAGTCTGCAGAGAGAAGTGCTACCAGCCCGCGTACTAAGGAAGCCCAGAGAGTGTGGGCCTCTCTCTGATGGGGCATCCAGACGGGGGCCGGGAGGGAAGGCTTTACACAAGGGGAGGCTAAATCAAAAGCTATAAGCAGGTGCGAGCTAGGAAAACAAGGAGCTAATAGCACTCCTAGCAGACGGAACAGCATGTGTAAAAGAGTGGAAGCTCGAACTAGCAGGCCGTCTTCAGACAGCTGCCGTCACCCCTCCCTACTGTCACTAAGCTGGATGGGAAATTTGCTCTGGGCCCCGGAGAGGAGACTTCCCAGAGCCTCTGACCACCCAGGTGAGTAGCACCAGCCTCAAGCTCTCCTGGGATGAAATCCAAAATTCGTCACAGTTGCTCTGGCTACCGTCTTTGCTGGGGCCACACTGGCTTTCCGGCAGCGTCTTCAAACCCACCAAGCATTCTGTGCTTCAGGGGCCTCAGAGAAGCAGGTCCTCCTGCTAAGTCGGCTCCTCACTCCCTGTCCTCCCCGGTGATTCATCATCTTTCAGGTCACTTCTTCGCATCCTGCTGGCTAGCTGTTCCCTCCAGACCACTCTCCTCGTGGGGCGGGCTGGACAGCGGGGCTTGTAGCCCAGAGGCTACCATGGAGATTCATGCCTCCTCTCTCTCTGTCCCTCACACAGAGTACCCAGTCACCCAGGACGCCTCCCCGCGGTAAGTCAGCTCGCCCACCCCCACCCTGCCCCCCTGTAGTCCACCCCTGGCCAAGGGGTGCAGGCTCCTCAGGGAGGGCAGCCTGAGAAGGAAGAATGGGCAAAGGGCTGGGGCTGGGGTCCCAGCCCTGATCAGGGTCCAGGCCCTCCCTGCAGCCTTCCCCCCTACTTCAGTCCACCAAGCCTGGCAGCCAGACCGGGCCACGCTGACCTGCTCCCCACGTTCCCAGCACTGACTGTGGGCCTCACACTGGCCTATCTTCCGGACCAGCTGCCTGGTGTCCGTGGTGCTGAAGGGTCATTTTTCTGGGTCTGCCTTATCTCTGCACCTAGCTGTGATCCCTGGAGGCTGCATTTCCTCTCATAGTGCCCAGCATTCTAGAACAGATCCACACAAAATCCACCATTAGGCAATGATTCTCCCAGACACCCTGCTGAAGGCTTTGCAAGCAGAATGTCATTAGAGGTTCTGAGGGCTTGGTTGAGGGCTCACAGACTCAGCTAGGAAGCATTGACCTTGCCCCCCCTCTTGGTGTCTGTCCAAGTGAAGGCCTGTGTAGAAGAAGAAAGCATCCAATTCCAAGACCTTGTCCGAGATGCTTGGGGGAGGCAGGCGGGGGATGACAGCCTTCTCTAGGACCCTTCAGACAAGCCCGGGCACTCCCGTAGCGCCGTTCCCACCCAGGCACAGCTCAGTGAATGGTTTAAGCAGACAAGTGGCCCCATCTGAACAGGAGTGGAGGCCAGGAGACCTTTAAGGGCTGTTGACCAAGGCTGCAGCTGGCTAGGTTGCTTGGCTGAAGATGGCAATAGAGAGGGCGGGGAGATGGGGCAGACAGAGGCAGGGATGGCCAGAGTGGGCAGCACAAGCAAGGGAGGGAGCCAGCAGGTCTGGAGCTGGCGCCCCGGGTGCCACCTACTGAGCTGAAGATGGGGGGTGGTGTGTGGTGAGGATCACACGAGCTCTGTGGACTGTTTATGTTTGAGAGGCCACGAGGATGTCCCGGAAGTCAGGAAAGCGGTTAGGGTTAGCAGGAGGCCCGACCCGGAGGTCAGGACCCCAGAGATGGTTTTTGAAGCCACAGATGAGATCCCTTTGAGAAGACAGAGACTCTGGGATGCTGTCACCCAGGTGGTCCCCTCCCTGGTCTGCAAGTTCTGCCGCTGCCCTGCCTCCAACCTTCGGTTAGTCTCCAGGCCTTGTTGGATGCAGGCCCCCGAATTCCCTCTCGTCCCTCCTTCCGCCCCTTCCTGGGCTATGGTTTGGGCAGTCAGAGACCCCTCCTGTTTGGGTTGTCAGCCAACTTTCTCCTGTCCACAGGCCCCAAGCTCAGGAGTCCAATTATGAAAATTTGGGCCAGATGAGTCCTCAGGGTCCACCAGCAGCCGTGTGTTCACCTTGAGGAGCCCATTGGCCACTGGCATCCCCTGGACACCATGAGGAATGAAAGCCAACATGTGGCTTGGCTGGGATGGCCCTTCCTGGCTCCCAGGCACCTTGGCAGCCCTAGCCTGGCAGCACCCTGAGGTCAGGACCCTACTCACAGAGGCTCAGAGGTCTCCTACGTGGACTTCTGTCTCCAAGCCCCAGAGATATTTCTGTCAACGGGGCAGCATTTTACACGCATGCGCACGTGTGTGTGTGTGTGTGTGTGTGTGTGTGCCTGCACTCGCACATGAGCCCAGGTGACACTTCTGCAAACTCGTCTTGCCTTTGCTTACCTAGAACACTATAGTAAAGCAGGCAGGACCCTGGTCAGAGGGGTCTCCAGGCCCAGGCTCCATCCTCGTTCTGTCACCGACTTGCTGTGTGGACCAAGGCACTTTTTTCCATTCTTTGGGTCTCTGTTCGTCCACTGTTGAACACCAACAGTAACAGTCTTCTCTGCTGGCTTCGGGCTGTCAAGGTCTGAGGAAGTAGTGGATGTGAAGGGACTTGGGGCAGTACAAAGCTGTCTACAGGTGTGAGCAGTGTTACAGGCTCCTCCTTGCAGAGCGACCTTGGGACATCTAAACTTGGACAAGCATAGCACCCACACCGGCCTCGCTGGGAGTAAGGATTCCGGAGGGCAAGTCTGGGTCTGGGCTGTGCCACCCTGTGGTTCCAGGAACATCAAATCAGCAACAAGGAGAAGCCCGGTATCCCTGGCCCCTGGGGTCTCCTCTGTGACTGTCCCACACTCTGCCCTCCTCTTACCCCATCGGCTCTCTGCACAGCCTTCAGCTGGGAACTCTGGGAAAAAGGAACAAAACACCCATCATCTCAAAGCATGTGGAATCCACTGTTCTTAAGGAACAAACTCTGGGAGGTGTGAGCGCAAGTCTGGGCCAAGGGTGTCCGTGGATAAAGCAGCTGCAGCCCTGACCTCTCTACCACCTGCCTCTTCTCTGGATGTGCACTGGCCAAAAGCACCGGCCATTTCCCATTTGCCCGAGGTTGCCAGGCTGACTGCAGGGTGCTGCCTTCCATCCTCACACTCGATTGGTTTAGCTCCTGCAGTCTTTGGGGGCAGGGAGAGGGGGAGGAGGCATGCTTGGGACCCAGGCGAGCTGGCAAAAGGGCCACAGAGATATGGGCCTTCAATGGGAACAGACTTTCTTCCCTCCACAACTTTTCCAGACGCTGCAGTGGTAAATTGGAGTCACCTACAGTGAGAATGGGGTCCTCTCTGATGCTTTCCGGGGAAAGGCATGAAGGCTGAAGGATCTTCACAAGTTAATAAGCAGGGTGGTGGGTTACAAGGCTCCTCACTGGAGCCTTCGCCAGAGCAAGGGGGTGATGGCGGCTCATGGTTAACTTGGGATCCATCCAGGAGGCTGTCTGAGTTGTTAAGAGGTCAATGGAGTTGGCATTTGTACCTCTTTGTGCAGGGATACTTTGGGGACCTCCATCAAGAGTCCTGTATCGTCAGGGAAGGGCACGGGTGATGTGTCTTATACCATCCGCTTGGTCTTTGAGGCCAGTTCCACAGCCAAGAAAAAGTGATAGGAATTACTTCTTATGCATCATTTTGTGCTAGCAGCTGGCCAGGTGTTTGGGGATATAGAAATGAATAAGGCTGGCCTAGGTCGTGCTGCAGTAACAAAGCCAAATCACACTGGCCGAGAACAATTAGGGTTTCTTCTCTCCATAGCTGCATGCCCGGCACAGATCGGCAAAGAGCTGTGCGCACTGTACTTACTCAGGGACCCAGGCTCCCGGGGATCCACCCTCTCTAATGTGGATTGCTGGGCTGGAGATACAAAGAAAGCTCTAGAGGGTCTTCCACTTGGGATCATAGTTCACTGGCCAGAACTAGCCACATGCCCCACTCTCCTGGAGGGGCTGGGCAGCGTGACCCTTCACTGCACCTGGAAGAAGGGAAGCCGGAGCATTTGGGAACAGCCCTGACAACTCCACAGGAGGACTCTCCAGGGGTTCTCACGCTCGTGAGCAACACAGACTAGTAAGTGGGAAATCACGTGAGGGCATCAGTCTGCTGGGAGTGCTGTGGAGCACATACAAAGGGGTGAGTGACCCAGTCTTCGGAAGGCTTCCTGGAGGAGGGGACATGGAGATGGTACACACTGGCCACACAAATGGGGGAGAATGGAGGTTGGGCGGTAAGAAAAAAAAGTCATTCTAAGCAGAAGGGTCGTTCTGAGCAAAGGCCAGGAGGTGGGACACAGGGTGCTGTCTAAGCAGTTGAAAGTTGCTGGAGCACCAGGGTAGAGACAGGTGTGGCTGGAGCCGAGGCCACAGCATGGAGGCTCCTGGGTGTGGAGGGCTCGGCCCCAGCAGGGATGAGCAGCTGGAGGGAGTCAGGGCGCCCTGCACTGCCTGCACGGCTGCTTTCACTGTCTGACCACTGCTCTGCCCCAGACCCACAACACCTTGGGGCTGGGGTTTCCACCTTCCGACCCTGGACTCTCAGAGCAGCATTTCCCAGGTGAGTTCCAAGGATCACCTGTATCAGGAACACCTGGGACGCTTGCTCAACTCCCCATCCTCAGCACCACCTGGACCACCTGAACCACAGGCTCTGAGGGCAGGGTCTTTAGACAAATTATCCAGGGGATTTTGTCCCTAACTTTGTATTATGATCATTTTTCAAATACACACACACAGCTGAAAAAGCAAGACGATCACCCAGGTACCCACCACCTACATTCAACACTTACTAACATTTTGCCCTATTAGCTTAATGCACAAGTGTGTGTATATGTTTATGTGTGTGTGTGTTTGGCCGAACCACTGAGAGTAAACTGCAGACATCACAGTACTTTACCCTGTGTCTCCTGACAAGAGCATTCTCCTGCATAACCTTAAGGCCGTTATCACATTTGAGAAAATTAACAATTATTCAATAATATCATCGTACAGCCCACATTCATATTTCCCCAACTGTCCTTTTTTAGCTTGTTGTTTCCAACCAGGGTCCAGTCGACTGCAGGTGATTTTTAAGCAAGATAGGTTGGAGACTCCCTCTGAGTCAGCCTGACTTGTAAGGGTGCTGGCTGCCAACCCGGTGGTCCTTCCTGCGGTGTTTGCACTCTGGAATAGGGCTTCCTGCGGGCTGAAGCAGCAGCATTCCTCTCTGCTGCAGGGTTTCGGACACAGAGGTGGACCGTGGGGAGGCACAGTTCAGGAGGGACAGGCACAGTTCCTCTACCAATTTGCTCACAGTGCCCAGGCAGCCTCCTGCTCAGCCTCCGGATAAAGCAACTGCTAGGGGGAGAAGGGGAAAGTGGTGAGGGGACCGCACTTGACCATCATCAGACCCCCTGGGCTCACCTCAGAGCCAGGGAGTCCTTCCCAACTCTCCCCTCTCAGAGCACCCAGATGCCATCGGTGGCAAGCAAGGACCAAGCCACAGGCGGCAGGCTCAGTCAGCACAGTGTCCTGGGCCTGAGAAGTGACCTAGGAGATTTGGTGTTTTGGAGACAGGACTTGGCAGTGTGGTGCAGGGGAGAGTGCTCTGCGGACATGAGAGGGGCTTCTGACACCCTGCAGCTTCCCTCTGTTCCCAGCCGCCCACCAGGCTGCTCCTGGAGGTAAGCAGCGGGAGGAAGGGCGACTACTGCCCAGGTCCACCAAGAGCCTAGCACACCTTCCCTGCCCTCAAGGAGCTCACGTCCTAAATTTTAAATTGAGATGTAGCTGCATGAGAACCGTCCACGAGATAATATACGATGAAGGTAGGCCTGCCTGGGGACAGAAATGACACTGAGTGGGGCTGAGTTTTTACATATATACATATGCCCCCTCACCAGACTGGATGACAGAGCCAGGTGAAGGCAGGGCTCAGCCAGCCACAGGGCCTTCAGGCCAGGGACCTTACAGACCATGAGTTGGGGTCCTGAGCTTTGTCCCACCTCCAGCCTGGCACTTAGGTCCAGTTCCATGCCCTCCACAACAATACCCCTCATGTTCTGGGGGCCCCTGTGATCGTCAAATTTCCTTCCCTTCCATGATCCCAGGCAGTTCTCACTAAAAACCCAGGAGACAGGGGCTTCCCTGGTGGCGCAGAGGTTGAGAGTCCGCCTGCTGATGCAGGGGACGCGGGTTCGTGCTCCGGTCCGGGAAGATCCCACATGCTGCGGAGCGGCTGGGCCCGTGAGCCGTGGCCGCTGAGCCTGCGCGTCCGGAGCCTGTGCTCCGCAACGTGAGAGGCCACAACAGGGAGAGGCCCGCATACCGCAAAAAAAAAAAAAAAAACCCAGGAGACAGGCAAGGCTGCAATTATCCTCATTTTAAAATGAGATAAAAGTCTCAGGGAGGAAAGTGACCTGGCCAGGGTCACACGTGCTTGTGACAGAACAGCTCTGGTCCCAGCTCCTTCCACACGCATGCCTCCTTTTCCTTCCCAGGTTCTCACATGCCTTTCCTCCTCTCCTGTGCCCCTTCCTCTTTGTCATAGTTTATGAGCTAAAGGGAGAAAACACAGTCTGCCAATACAAGGATACAGAATTATTTGGGATTGGAACTCCCTGGTTTTCCAGAGTTTGGGCCGCCAGACCTTCTCTGTCCCCAACTCCCACATGCCAGTGAACTCAGAGGGGCCACAGGGCTAAAGATTTCCCTGGGAGAGGCCCTGTGGGGACACTCACCTCCACACCTCCACCAGAAGCTGCTGGCTGTGACCTCAGGTGGAAGAGCAGAGAGATGGGGTGGGGAAGGGGAAGGGGGGAGGAAGAGGAAGTGAAGGGAGGGAAGGTACAGAGAGGGGCCTTAAGAAAGGTTAAGGAGGACGTGTCAGCGAGCAGGTCAACTAGAGCAGGCTGAGAGAGTCCAAGGTAAGTCTGGCCCAAGCCACAAATTTAGGCCATTATTAAAATATGGTGTCCAGGAGAGAGATCAGGTTGGCCCCTCTGACCAATAGGCAGGGAATGTGGGTCTGTCTCCTAAAAGGGTTTAGGCTAGCAAAGGAAGACCAAGAGGGAAGAGGGCTGTCTTCAGAAGAGAAGCAGGTTTTGGAGGAAGATCTTGGCTCCCTATCCTTAGGTGAAGGATTCTCATTTGCCCCATGGTGACATGGACCACTTTGGAGCTGCATTTCTTTGGGCGTTTCCCAGCAAGGAAGCCCACCTGTCTAGAGACAGGTAACCCGATTCCTACACTAGTAGGAGGTGGGACAACTTGCCTCTAAGCCACTTTCCAAAATCCTGTGATTCTGTCTGGAGAAGGAAGCCAAACCCAGACAAGGGCACAAGGGTTGGGGAGACACACAGGGCGCTGTCCCAGGGAAATCCCAACTGATGTAATCCCAAATCAGATGTGCGGGCCCTCTCACCATACTTTGGCCCATTCAAGATGTGTCTTAATGTAATGGAAATGAACACTAAGGAAGAACTCCCTGGCATTCCAACATGAAGTGATTTCTGGAGCAGACTGTGACCAAGCTCAGGTTGCACTGACCTCCCTGGCAGCTTGGCTGCCCTCCCAGAGGCGCCCTGCCCCCACCCAGGAACTCAGGCAGTGGAAGCCTTAGTGCAGCTTCACGTACCTTCTCCTGCTAGGATCACAAGCACATTACAGACCTCAGGGCTCTCCTGAACTCTCTGGGGTCACCAGGTGGTCCCCGTCTATGCCAATTCTTAAACCCCCAAGTTTTAAGTTCTCTTTGAAACTAGAGGCCTCACCGATTGTGGTGAAATATCACAGAATATAGATTCTACCCATTACAAGCTTTATAATTTCACATTTTTCTTTTTGTGATTTTTGGATGAAAAGACCTGCCAACCAACTTGCCCAAAATGAGATGTCTACCACACGTAAATTAAATTTGAATCTAGTTTATTTGCAGAATTTTACTTAACCAATTCTCATTTCTTCCTGTGTTTCATCACTATATAAAAACTCATCCTTTGTACAAGCAAGTAAAATGCCAACAATGAATAAGAAGTGAATATTGCACATTTAATGACCAAAATAACTTGTTTTTAAAGGCCACACTAGGCATGTGGGTAGGAAAAAAGAGTTGAACACATTTAAGATGTATTTGCTGCCACTTGAGTGATTTAAGCCATTGAAAGAAAAATAAATCCTAAACCTCAGTGCTTGGGAGATATTACATCATAATGAACAACATTCCTTAGTGGTTTCATTACCCCAAAATAGGGTCAGTAGTTTTTTTTTTCAAGTTATTGTCATCAGAAATCAGGAACCTATCTAGACTGAAGGAAACTTCAACTACCGCTTCTATAGGACACATGATGCCTCTAAATGTGAGAGGGTCACCACAGACCAGGATCATCACAGACCAGGACAAGGTCAGTGTTAGTGCCTGGCTGGATGCCAAGAACTCTACCCAGCACAACCCAGATGCAAATGGAAGATGACAGGAGGGAACTTTTTTTTTTAAAGCATCATGCTTATTTGCAGCATCGTACTCTCCACTTTGCTTAATAAGACAAAGTTAACTAAGCAGAAAATTTTTCAGCTCTAAATAAAATTTTACTAGCTCAGAATAAGGAGTAAAGTTGGTCCAAAATGCAGAGCAGACAGTTTTGAAGGATAAGTGCAAAGTGCCTTATTGTTAGACCTGCGACTGATGATAAACCGAGCTCTGGAGCTTGACTCACCACTGATTGAATGTGCCAACCAGAGGGCACAGCTGCTGAGAGCTGATGCTGCCCACATGTCCAGGGGAGCAAGCTTTGCTGTGTGATCCACACTAGTGTGGCCAACCCCCAAAGCAGAGGCCAGGCTGAGGGCACACGACCTAAGGAGGCACACTCTCTCGGAGCCAGCAGGCAAGTACCACCTTATATGTGTGCCCTGGGTGCCTCATTTGTTCTACCCAAGTCCTGACCCTACTGTTTCTGGGCATGGCCCTCTTCTAATAACGTGGGCTAATTTGGGCAGTTTTCCCAAAGGGCAGCCCTGGCAGACATCATGGGGGCAAAGGACTAACTAAAGGCACTAGGCATTTCGTTTGACAAAGGCTGAGGGCTGGGCGGACGGGCAGGGTCAGAAGTGTGATGAGGTATGAAAATTTCCAAAGGTCTGAAGGTCTGTCAGGAGGGGGCAGGAGAACAGCTCCAGCAGAACTATGGCCAGCGTTACCAGGAAGCCAGTTTTAGCCCAGTATAAAGCAGAACTACAACCAAGCTCACCAATGGCCACTTGGGCTTGTCCATGAGGAGCGGAACTAGCAGCCACAGGAAAGGGCAGAGGAGAGGCTGGAGGATCAGGGCTGGGATCCCTGCTGAGTGGGAGATGGGACCAGATGAGCTTTAATGCCTCTACTGACTTCAAAAGTCATGATTCTATAACATCTGCTTCGTGCTCCAGAAATTATTCATTTCAGGTTTAAAAATCCAATAGAGGGACTTCCCTGGCGGCGCAATGGTTAAGAATCCGCCTGCCAATGCAGGGGACACAGGTTCGAGCCCTGGCCCAGGAAGATCCCACATGCCGCGGAGCAACTAAGCCCATGAGCCACAACTACTGAGCCTGTGCTCTAGAGACCGTGTGCCGCCACTACTGAGCCCGTGCTCCGCAACAAGAGAAGCCTCCGCAGTGAGAAGGCCACGCACCGCGACGAAGAGTAGCCCCCATTCGCCACAACCAGAGAAAGATCGTGCGTGCCAACGAAGACCCAACGCAGCCAAAAATTAATTAATTAATTAAGTTTAAAAAATCCAGTAGAAAACTGTGTCTCACCTTCACTTGAAAGGAAGAAAGGGCATGGACACTCTCACTTGCACAACGTGGATACACTGACTGGGAGGAAGGGGGTTGGCACTTGGTTAAAGAGAGGGTGGGCTGCTCAGGGGTTTTCATTTTCTGGACCCAGCTTCCCCCACCTCGAAGAACTGAGAGACTCAGGCAACCTCGAGGAGGCAGACGTGACTGTGTCAACAGGCTGATCGTGAAACCACCAGCGACTCGTGCCAGGAGCTTCAGGAACATGGAGGGTGGGCCCTGGCCCCATTAGGCTGGGCAGACGCATCAGCAGAACCTCCCTCCCTGGCATCTGTGCCTGCAGCTTTCTGCAGAGTTAGGAAGGGGAGCCAGGAGATCAGGGGGTCGAGTGTGCCTCTCTGGCCCAGCCTGTGTGAACTGCAGAAAGAAGAGTGGAGAAGAGAAGAGGTGCTTTTCATCAAGCCCAGGAAGCTGCTCTGCATCCCCATCTGAACCGGAAGCCACTGCTGGCCACGTATGGGGAAAGTCTGCACTAGTGCACCTTCAACGAAGCTCCAGCACATAGGTGCCTTGGTCTTACTGACCCAGGTATCAACATGCAGCACTGCTAACTGTCTCTGAAACACGCCCTGCGCTCTCTGGAGGTGACTATTTTGCCAACAAAAGCTCATTATTCCTGAAAGCCAGTGGGCAGACCGGTCTATTCTTTCCCAGGAGGCTACAGCAACATTGCCACCTTCTGAACTATCTTAGTGTCGTTAAAGCAATTTCTTAGCCCAGAGCCTCTCATAGGAACCTATGTGGTGAGTAAACCTTCCACTGTTAAGCGTGAGAGGAAGTACTTTTACCAACCATCTCTGATGATCAAGTTACAGTGTCAAAAAAAAAGATGACATCAGGCATAAAAAAATCTGCATCAACTTTAACAACTGAAATACTTTACAAGATAGTGTGATATCCCTAAAAATCGGATTCTTACCAGCTACAACCAAAGATTGATTTATTTTTTATAATTTTTACAGAGCAAATACATTATAAATATTATAAACCTTCAAAAATTAAGATTAAACAGAATTTTCTTTAAATGTATGTACTGTCACTCAAAAATTTCATTCTAGGATACCAATAATTACATCCTCCTCAAAGAAAACAGCACACAGAATATTTCCTGTCATAAAATCTTTGTTGCCAAATCAGCCATGGAACTGTCCACAGCTTCTAAAACGTGTTAACAAGGAAAGCTCTGAGAGGCATCCCTCAGAGATGGACACTTAGTGGCCTACAGAACTTGAAGGCTAACAGGGATGATCTTTACCAGAGCATTTCCGTGGGACAGAACTGTTCTGTCCAACTAAAAAGATTCAAAATAAAGAACAGCTCCTACACACTTCCAAATGTTGGGGGAAGCACCGCAAAACGATATTTGGAAAGAGATTATCACTCAGTTAATCTATACCCCAAATCCCCCTGCTAAAAGCTCTCAGTGACTAAGACATTTTTATGTAAATAGCCTCGGGCTATAGATAGCCTGCAAGCAAAAGACACCTTAGGCCAGCTGGACAAACAAATCAATTCTGAGCCAACAGAATTATGAATATGATGACAGAAGTCAAGGTGCGAATTCCAGGGGGTAGGGGGGACATGACAAGAGCAAGCAGATGGCAGCAAAACACGGCAACACTGCAGACAGGCTTTGGTAAAGAACAAACTGTTAACAACAGAAGGCACGTGACGATTAAAAAAAAGCCAAATTTCAGTCAAGTCTCCTGACCTGACCCAGTTTCCACCGACCAGTGTTTCAGCAGGTTTGCTAGCTTCATTTGAGTTTAAATCTGGAGTGATAAAGCAAGCAGGAAACAGACAGTCAAGTTCTCTGTCTCTGTCTCTCAACAGCAGGACCTTCAGATATCAAACTTGCTGTCTGGAAAGAGCTGCAAATTTACATGTCTACAGGGGCCAAATAAGACGTGAATGAAGGAGCGGGCTGGGGTATGACCAAAGGGAACGTACGTCTACAGTGCACTGGAGAGAGGAAGCCCTGTCTACACTCTCAGCCACGGAGATCAAACAAAACACATCTGTGCACGACATGCTCCCCACAGACCACCAGCATGCGCCCCCAATGTAGACAAATGGCTCCTTCTCTATGAGGACACACGGCTGGATGGAAATGGACTTGTCACCATCTCTACTGTCCACTATAATCAGGATCAAGTGGTCACATTTTACACAACGACTCACTTTGATTCAGCATTCTTATCTCCCTTCTGAGAGAAAAATATAATAATTTAAGCTGGTATATTTCCCCACATTTGAGAAATGCAGAAATTTTCAAAGCTTTTTTACTTTGAAGGAACACAATTGGGATTCAAAAGTGAGGGTTCAACCCGATTCCCAAAGTAGTTATATCTGGCACAGGAGTCTTGACATTTAAATGAAACAGGAAAAGACAGAAGTGGAGACATACGAAAGCACCTCACCTGGGGTCTCATGAGATGACTGGATATTCGGCAACTGAGAGTGGCTCTCTACCCAAGGAGAGCTCCGTAAGTTCTCTTGTTGGATGAACATAAAAATTACAAAGTCCTTGGAACATTTTAAGAGCTAAGGAAACACACACATACACATGTGCACATGCACAACAATTATCTAGTGCCCACCAACTTGCATCTCAGTCAACTAATTCATTGGCCAAACTGCAGTGAAATTGAGCAAAGTTATTTGTGCAACAGCAAAGTTAAATGTAAACATAAACAGCAACAGGTTTATCAAGAGCCTCAGTGTTACTATCGTATGTTGTCCAAATAATGCACTTCTGGATAGAGACAGTTCACAAGAAGAGCCAGGAAGCTTTTCCCATCTTGGAGGCAATGGCCAGGACGCTTTATAAATTGTGCGGCTTGCAATATCTGATCCTGGTATTCAATGTACTGCTTACTTGACGTCAAGGATTCAAGAGCATTCAGAGCCTAAAAGACATGGAAGGCAAGAGGGTTAACCACGTGGATGCATATAACATGATTCCCACAGGTGTAGCACACCTGCCGACGTCATCAGGTGCAACTGTGAGCCTCCAGGGAAGCTACAGAACTGGAACTAGAGGTCTCAAAGGCAGGCATTGATCAACCACAATTAGAAGGAGGCCGGCAACCCAAGCCTCTCTGGCGTCTGCCGCCTTCCACATCCAGCCTTCCCTCTTCCTGGCCTGTGCTGTTTCCCAACCCCTCCCCGCAGAGAGCCACTGCTGCAGCCAGGCTGTCTTCCTGCTTTGTCCTCCTTGCCCCAGTGCCAGCACTGCAGCCCTCCCCGCCAGATCATCTACTGCCTCTCTTCCTGGAGATTCAACCGGAAACCACGGGCATCAGCTTTAATTTGCAGTTGGGTTTGTTCTCAGATTACAAAGTAATGTCGTACTAAACCGTGTAACTAGAAATTCAGAAGGAACCAGTGGCTAAGTGCTGCCGAGGGTGAATGATAAGGTTGTTCTATCAGCCAACAAACACAACGGACAGATCAAGTTCCTCTGGCTTCCGCCCAACAGAATTGACATATTCCCATGCTTCTCTTCGGGAATAAAGAAAGAAAAACATTCTTTACTTCCATAACTTTAATTTTTCCTCCCTTCATACTGAGAGAAGAGAAGAGAAAAAGACTGTATTTAGAGAAAACAAACAAAAAATCAGAACAACGGTTCTTGGCGGGTAGGGAGTTTTGTTTTCCAGCTATACGAGCTCACCCACCCCTAGCATTCTGAGTGTGAACTGTGAAGTGTCTCTCTCATTTACAGGGACCACTGCACTAGAGGATATAGATTAAAAGATGGAATTTGCTTGGCTCAGTATATAAGGAGGGAGAAGATTTTTTGAGGATGGTAAATGAACAGGCAGCTTAGAAATAAATTACCAAGTGGTTTAAGACAGAAGTTTTGGGGTTGAAAATCAACAATGGAAGGGATTTTGGTACCAAGCTAACTGCTGTATGAACGGAGTTAATCTAAGAACAAGAATCAGTGGGAACAGGCACTCCCACTAACCATAGCGTCCATATGTCTCTCTCTTCCTCTCTCTCCCCTTTCTTTTTTAAAAAGAACAGTCTACTTTGACAGTTTGCCTAAGAATAATCATTTTATACAAAGTTGACTTCTTTCCAGTCTGAAAACCCTGATGACAAGTATGTCATCACTTAAGTCTAAATGAAGGCCGGCAAAGGCTGGCAAGGACTGGGCAACCTGCTGGCCGCAGCTAAAGCAAAGCTATGCTCCAGGTGCTGGCGGGCACAGGAGAGCAGACTTCTCAAATGCAGACTGAAATGCATGGCACTGACTTCACAACCGCCCCCTGGGACACTCATCTGCCCACTTGTGACAGCTCTTATACAACATTAGGGATGCAAATGGTGGCTGTCTAATCAGCCGGTGACAAGTATCGGGTACTGTAAAAACCAAGATGCCTGTGAAGAACCTGCTGATTTTTTCGCTACATCTTTGCTCTTAATACCGAGATATCACACTGTACATGGCTGGCTCAGACATGACAATGCCGCAAAAGACAAGAGCTGAGGGGTCTAAGCATTTACCGTGTACAGAGACAGTACTGCAGAGCAACAACAGCGTGACACTGGACCCGGACAGGCCCAGTGAATCCCAGCCCCAGCCCTCAGGGGCTGTGTGATTTGGGACAAATTACTTAGTCTCCTTCTGTCTCCATTTCCTCATCCACAAAACCAGGATAATAAAAGTTCGTATTGTATAGGGTTGTTATGATAATTAGAAGAGTTAAAATTTTAACTCGTTAACATCAGTAAGCACTCAAGAATGCCAGCCATCGTTTTATATTATAAACCTTTGTACCTGGCCAGCCTGTTTATGGGTGAAAATAGTTATGGGGATGGGGGACCACTGCCATGTAGCCTTCCATATTTTTAGAACAAACTATTTTTCACAGCTACCATTTTGTCCATGTCAGCCAACACTGGTCCACCCCCAGACTCACAAAACAGAACCACCGCCTGGGCTCCGAGTTAAAGCCCAGCTAACCTCTATCGGTCTCAACTGTAGTCTCATCTTCTGTGCCTGTCCCCAGCCCCAGCTTGTGACGGGTCAGCACACAGTCATGTCATCAGAGCCAAATTCGATCCTAGACTGGCTTGCCCATGGCCTTGCTACTTCTACAAGGGTAGTAATAGGGCTCTGGGCAAGTTCCTACAAAAACTGGTTGACAATCCGAGGCAGATACACACGTTAACCATTTTCCAGTTAGTAGAGCCCGCCAGACAGTATGCTGTGCTGCTGCCGATCATCATCACCAGGTCATCACGTGTAAAGACTACAGGTACCACCCCCCTCCTCCTGTGGAAAACTTCTAGCCCTTAACCACAAAGCTTTTCACTGACCTGCTGAGCTTTCAGGGTCAGATGTAATTCAGAGCTCGGCTTCAAACGGATCTGATCCTTGGCGGGAACCTGAACTGAAAGAAAGGCAGCCATGCCTCGGGCAGCCACTCGGAACCTTAAGTGTTAGGGAGGGATTAGAAGAAGTAAATGACTATTAAAGTAAGCATTTTAAAATAACTACCATATTTTCTTTTAAAAAATAAGATGAACACATCTCCAGACCTACTGTGGTTGTTAGCCTCTTCAGGAAAACTGTAAATATGATCAAGGAGTCTTTACCTGCCCTTCCATTATCACCACCCAAACAATGAAAACATAATTCAGTCTCAGGAATGAAAGTGTTGGCAAAGATACAGAATAACTGGAACTCTCAGCCACGGCTGGTGGGAATGTTAAAAATGGTGCAGGTGCTATGGAGAACAGTTTGGCAGCTCCTCAAGAAGTTAAATATAGAGTAACCATGTGACCCAACAATTCCAAAAGAACCGAAAACAGGTGTTCTAACAAAAACTCGTAAATAACTTTCACAGCAGCACTATTCACAATAGCCAAAGAGTGGATACAACCCAAATGTCTATCAACTGATGAATGGAAAAACAAAATGTGGTGTGTCCATACAACGGAATATTATTCAATCATAAGAAGGAAATAAGTACCAGTGCATGCTAAAATATGGATGAGCCTTGAAACTTTATGGGAAGTGAAAGAAGCCAGACACAAGAGGCCACGTATTACATGACTCCATTTATATGAGATGCCCAGAACAGGATATACATAAAGTCAGGAATCCATCAGTGGTTGCCAGAGACTTGGGGAAGAGGGGAATAGGGAGTGACTGCCTAGTAGCTTAGTAGCTATTTCCTTTTGGGATGAAGAAAATGTTCCGGAACAAAATAGTGGTGATGGTTGCACCAACATTGTGAATGTACTAAATGCCACTGAACTGTACATTTTATCATTGTTTTTTCTGGCCACACCGCGCGGCATGCGGGATCTTAGTTCCCCGACTAGGGAACGAACCCACGCCCCCTGCAGTGCAAGCACGGAGTCTTAACCACTGGACTGCCAGGAAAGTCCCTGAATTGTATATTTTAAAAGGGTTAATTAGCATGATAATTTTATGTGACGTGTATTTTACAATTTAAGTGAATCAAATCACACAGTCCTGCTAAATTCTACCACAAACAAAGGAGTATGATGTTAACTGGTTTGGATTGGGTGGCTCCCAAAGCCGCAGCAGGCTATTCCATAAGAATGCTGACATCAGAACAGCAAGAATTCCTTTCAAACCAGATAAGGCCTTTAAAAGAAAACCGTGATGCAAATAGTCTTAGGAGATAAACTGGGGCTAGTAGCAAATTCTCTCACACCTTGGAATTTTTAGCGACAAAAACCTGAACGTATTTCTCATTACTTATCCCTCTAATCAGTTAACTTCTACTGCTAGACCAAGTCCCTCATGGGACCTGGGTTTCCCTGACAAAGTGCTGGCAGTGAAGCAGTTGACGGGGTATTTTAACCTAACCTTGCACACCGTCACTGGCTCAAAGACAAAAGCAATGTGTAGTGTGGTCAGGTTACCAAGTCAAAATACAATGAGACACTGCTAAAAACATTCTTTGAACATAAAAGTTGTTTTAAAACGGAAAAAATAAACACCCTTTTTAAAATGTAAAGATGTAATCAGGCTCTGATTTTTTTCTTCTTAATCACTGGGAGGACCCTAGCTCAGCTCCTAAATAGAAAATCTACCAAGTATCGCACCCCCTAGGTATGTGCAGGTGTCTGTGGCCCGTTTAGAAAAGCAAGAGCAGGTGCTTCCTCACCTGTTAGACAAGGGCGACTTCCGGCCCAGCCCAATTGCCCTGAGAATCCCTGAACTGAGCCTCTCCTCGGCCAGCAGGCTCTGACGGGCCTGAAGCATGAGCAGAATTCGAATGACAGACTCCGTCAAGACCGGGTCATTCTGCTCGGTCTGAACCAGGGACAGCTGCAGGACTTGGTGCCACCACAAAAACAGCTTTGCTTCTTCCTGCATAGAGCTGGGGGCGGAGAGGGGGGAGGAAAACCAAATTCAGAGTAGATTCTTTCCACTCTCATTTAACTGAAAGTCCACACATGAGTTTTAAGTGTAAGGGACATTTAGTACTTTAAAAGCTTAGGCTGACGGGTAACGCTGTTAATAAAGTATTTGGACAATAAAGGAACAGCTGACATTTATTGCCCCTTCTACATGCCAGACAGCATATATGAGCTCGACGTCCTTTCACTTAATCAAGTGAGCTAAACGTTGTTGCCCCTACTTAACGGATATGGAAGCTAAAGGTGGTGCTTCAAAATACCTGTCTTAGGAAATAAAACGCCTGCTCAGAAAATCGGCCCATGCAAGGAAAATCTTTCTAAAATAGGTGTCACTGTACCTCATAGCCTTGTTTGTTTCTTATGTATCACTTGGGTCAGTGCACTTAAGTGGACATTAACTTAAACCCAAATTCAAGCTATCCCAATCCCATGGGTCGGTCGGCTGTAGGCAACCGGAGGGCCAATATACCTTGGATACACCTGTTCCAACCACTGGCTTAAGAGAAGCAGCACTTTCATTTCGTTCCTTAGTGTCTGCTCACTATTTAGACACTGAAGCAAGTAGACATAGAGAGTCAAGTAGCTGCCGAGGGACAGGCACTCCTGCAGAAACTCTTCAATGGTGAGCTCGGGAACTTGAAGGGACACCAGAATGGGGCCCCAGCCTAAATTCTGATTGAGGGAGCCTAAGAAAAGAACACCAAGAGGTAGAGAAAGGTAAGAGCAAGAATCAAACTATTTAACTACTCTAATGAACCTTTTCACTTTAAAAGCTTCAGGTCGAGAAAACACCACTCACATTGACCCTGGAGGGCCTGACAATGCCTCATGTCTTGGACTGGAAGCCCCCACTCTAAATGCCTTTGTCCTGGCTGCCAGTGCAGAGGGTATCATGAAGTCAGGTATCATGGCTGCATTTTCATAAATCACCTCTTTCACCATATTATGATCATTAAAATCTCATGTAGACACCGCCTCTCCCAGTTATCTAAGAGTTTTAACTTTACCTAATACCATTTTTAAGTATGTTATGAATACTTATGCTTTTCCGAGGGGTATTATTATTACTCTATCCTTCATAAGCATTTTTTAATTATCAAAGTTTAGTTTGACTCGTATCTTGACAGAAATTCTTGAAAATGTTTCACAAATTGAAAAAACAAATTTGATTTTAGCAACAAACAGTAAATAACTTTGGAGCAAGAGTGTTATCCTAATGGTTCTCAATTCTTTGGGGGGAATGGGAGCAGGGTGACATGGTGACACACATAGCACGTTCCACAGGGGGACATGGGAACATGGATTATTCACGTGTTGTCAAGAAAGGGCATGGGCAGGTTGCAGGCACTTCCTAGCATTCTCACTCCAGTACCCTTCGTTCTCCCCTATTGTGTGCACGATGATGTATATCTGGGTAACAGAGTCGAGAAGTACTGCTCTGAGCAATTCTTTTTAACCAGATCAGGCTGTTTCCAGAATCTGAGAATTTAGAGGTAGGAAATAAGAAGACAAAGCGGGAGTGGGGGGCGGGAGGGGAGGTGGGAAGAGAACTCCGTAATAGTTTAAAACACATGACAAAATGCAATAAGAGGACATATGAAAAACTTTAACAAGTGACAAAATAGAGAAAATTAATACAGTGGATCATTATTATAAAGATTCTGGTATATAGCATTTGTTTTTAGGACTATGACTAGGCCTATGACATAAACAATTTGCCTGCCATAAAAGGATTGGTCTGACACTCCAAAACCCACATAAAATGAATTAGAGGTTCCCTCCCTTGAAACACGATGGTACCAACATGGGCCAAAATTTCTCATGCTAACTGCACATCTTTATGAAGAAAACAAACTATATTCTGAAACATCAACAACATTTACAGAGATATTAGAACAGTACAATCCCTCAACAGGAAGGGTCTGGAAAGGTATCTCCTTCAGACAAAGCTTTAATCTTCCTTGGAAAAGATGGGTCTACTGAGAGCCTAACATGACGGTCCTCTTACCCTCTTTGAAGTAAGCAGTGATGCAGGCTTCCGTCGTCTCGGCCATGTGGCGGACGGAAGCCAGGCTCTGGCAGGCGGCTGTTAACAGGGGCAGAACCACCAGCCCATGCACTTTCTGCCCAATCCAGGTCTGGATACTGCCTCGGAGGAACTCTGCTGTTGGGATAGTTGCATTGTTCATCATCATTAGGACTTCCATAAAGAGGCTGCTGAGGGCCATGTGGCGGGTCTGGCTGTCCAGATCTGAAGGGGAACAAAGCCAACACGTTTGCAAAAGGCTGCTGGTATGACGATGTGAATGTGATAAAGGGGACAATGGTGCTTCAAACTAGCTGCTCTCCAGGGGCCAGAAGGAAAATCCTTCTGTGTTTAGCTTTTAAGGATAGGATGTGGCACATACATACTTTGTAAGAGCAAAGCAGGAACTACTGCGAGATCCCTGGTTACAGCGTGTGACCAAGTGATACTTTAATAAATAGACAAAATACATAGATCTCAGGAGTCATTTGGTAAACTAATTAGAAACAGTACCTCCACCCCTACCAATGCCAAAGTTGTAAATAATTCTAGAATGATTTACACAGAATGAAGGTTATTATTTAAAACTAAATATAAAAGTAAGGAAAGGAAAAACCTTTTTACAGACTCCTAACAGCAGCTCTTTTATTTCTGTTTTTTAAATAAGAAAAATGGACAGACTGGGTCTTTCCAAAATATTAAAAGGTGAAAAAAAGAATACAACACAAGAAAAAGAGCAAATTCATTTTAAAAGAGAACTGCAAATAAGTGACTGAGGTAGATTCCTTCTTCACATCCAAGAACAGAAAATATTTTTCACTGAGGGTGTGTTGAGGTAACTATTCATCAGGCATAATTTTTGAATTGTACACTTTATTTTTATTTGTTTTTTCTTTATTGGCTGTGCCGTGCAGCTTGCAGGATTTTAGTTTCCCGACCAGGGATTGAACCCGCGGCCCTGGGCAGTCAAACTGCAGGGCCTTAGCCACTGGACAGCCAGGGAATTCCCTTCACCAGGCATAATTTTTGCCAACTATTTCTAATTCTCCTTGAGTTGGGTTCATTGTTTTAAGGGAATAGAATTGTGGCTTTCTCACCTCAAGGCTTTGGTATTTATGTCAACGCGAGTGGGGAGGTCTTATCACACCCATCAAACCAAATTCACCCACTTGCACAGTGTACAATAAACCCTAACTTAATGTTATCATAAGATATACTGATTATCAAGCAAGGAATTTTTAAAGCACTATATGTGTGTGAATCTACTTTTTTATGTATAAATATTCTTGGTAATAAAGGCCTTATCTCTGAATTCCAGGTGAATAAATTTTTTTTCTGATTTTTAAAAAAATTTTATTTTGTTATTGAAGTACAGTTGATTTACAATGTTGTGTTAATTACTGCTATACAGCAAAGTAACTCAGTTATACATATATACATATATATATATACTTTTTTTCATATTCTTTTCCATTATGGTTTGCCACGGGATATTGAATTTAGTTCCCTGTACTATAGAGTAGGACCTTGGTGTTTATCCATTCTATATATAACAGTTTGCATCTGTGAATAGTGATTTTAATCTATCTTTTAGTTATGATTCATGGGAACAAAAAATGATTGCAATAAGCCTCCTAATAGAGCGCAGCCTCTCTCCTTCCCATTCATCATCAACACAGCCAACAAATGTTGTTCTTAAAAACCAGAACTGATCCCATCACTCTTCTGATTAAGATCTTTCTAGAACGCCCTTCACTCCTTTGCCTGGCTATTATTCAATCTTCATGGCCCAGTTACATATGACCAACTCTAAATCAATTTCTCCGGTATTGCCCTCTAATTCTTCTTTCTTTTTTTTAACTAGTTTGCATATCCCAAGCCGAGGGATATGCAAACTAGTAGATGATGTCAAACATTTAAAAATGGTTGTACCAATTTACTCTGTGATCAGCAGTATATGAGAGTTAACACTGATCCACATCCTCACCAACATCTGGTACTGAAAACTTTTTAATTTTAGCTATTCTGGTGGATGTGATAGAGTATGTCATCAAGTTCTTAATTTGCATTTCCCTAAATATTAACAAGGTTTAGCATGTTTTCATATGTTTATTGGTTATTTGAATAGTCTCTTTTGTAGAATGTCAATTTAAGGGTCTTGTTCATTTTTTTTACTGGATTGTCTTTTTCTTCCTTATTTTATCCAGTGTGACAATCTTAGTCATTCATAGTTAATGTAATTACTGATGTGAGTGGGTCTAAATCTACTATCTTACTATATGCTTCCAATTTGTCCCTCCAATTCTACATTCCTTTTTCTCTCTTCAAATATTCTTTTAACATTTTCATAGTGGTTATCTTACAAATTACAACATGCATTCTTGATTTTTCAAAGTTTGATGTTAACTGGTTCCCAGACAATGCTAATTTCCTGTGACCTTCCCTACTGTTACCATAACCCAACAACACATTACTATTACTGTTTTATAGAGTCAGATTTCATTTAGATTTTCCTATACATTTACCAGTTTCGTTGTTCACCCTTAGTCTCCTCCTATTTATCTTCTCTTTATTATCTCTTTCTTTCTAAGCAGATTTTGGTTATATTTTGTGGTTCTTTTTATAATTTCTTAAGCTCAGTGTTTATCTAATTAATTTTCAGCTTTTAGAAATTTTAATATAAACATTTAAGGCCATGAAATTAAGTTTCACTTTAGCTGAATCCCACAAGTTTTGATGCTCTGTTTTTTTAATACAGTTCTAAATATTTTAAATTTCTGTTGTTATTGTTCCTTTGGTCATCAGTTATTTAAAAATTTGCTTCTTAATTTCCAATGTATAGTTTTTTTCCCTCCTGGTTATATTTTGTTACTGATTTTTAAGTTCATTGCACTGTGGTTAGAATGTGTGGTCTATCTGATACCAGTCCTCTGGGATTGATTGAGATATGCTTTAACCCTAGTAATGGGTCAAGTTTCTTAACTGTTCAATGTGAGACTGATACGGTGTGCATTCTGGACTTAACAGGGTATATTATTCTCTACATACTCATTACATCCAGCTGTGCTATTCAGACATCCTATCGTCTTACTGATTTTCTGTCTACCTGATCCATCAGTTACTGTGAGACATGGGTCAAAATCCCTCACTGTGAGCAAATTTGACATTTCTCTTCCTAATTCTGTCAATTTTCACCTTCTGCATTTTCTTCCTGGTGAATTGAACCTTATATCAATTTCCAACGACTCTCTTCATTTTTAATAATGCTTTTTTCTTATTTATTTATATAAGTAATATGTGTTTTTTATGTATATATGTGTTTTTCATGCAACTTCAGGGCAGGAACACACACAAGAGATTGTCTGGCTTGGTAATGCTTTCTGCCTTACAGTCCTATCTGTCTCATACTGATATAGCTGTACCAGCTTTCTATTTTAATACCTAATGTGACTGCCTTGTAGAAAGCTTTCTATATCCTATGCTTTAGATATACTTCTTATAAACAGCTTAAAACTGGATGTTGGGGCTTCCCTTGTGGTGCAGTGGTTGGGACACCACCTGCCAGTGCAGGGGACACAGGTTCGAGCCCTGGACCGGGAGGATCCCACAGGCCACGGAGCAACTAAGCCCGTGCGCCACAACTAAACTAAAATTTTAAAAAATAAATACATAAAAAACTGGATGCTGTTGATTATTAATCCAGTCTGACAATCTTCATCTTTTAACCTGAGCATCAGTCCATTTACATTTACTGATATATTTAAATTTTATCTTTTTATTTTGGCTATTTTTCTTACCTTCTCCATGTTTCTTGCCTTCTTTGGATTGAACAAAATTTGGCCAATCCTTTTTTTTTAAATTTAATTAATTAATTTATTTTTTGGCTGCAATGGGTCCTCATTGCTGTGTGCGGGCTTTCTCTAGTTGCGGAGAGCGGGGGCTACTCTTCATTGCGGTGCGTGGGCTTCTCATTGTGGTGGCCTCTCTTGCTGCAAAGCATGGGCTCTAGGCGCGCAGGCTTCAGTAGTTGTGGCATGTGGGCTCAGTAGTTGTGGCTCGCAGGCTCTAGAGCACAGGCTCACTAGTTGTGGCACATGGGCTTAGCTGCTCCGTGGCATGTGGGATCTTCCTGGACCAAGGATCAAACCCGTGTCCCCTGCATTGGCAGATGGATTCTTAACCACTGTGCCACCAGGGAAGTCCTGGCCAATCCTTATCTCCGTCTACTAACGTAGAACTTACATATTTTATTTCTATTCTTTTGGTGAATTGCTTAGAATTTTTACCATTCATATTCTATGAAGACATAAATTTAATCAATCTCTTGACCCCCCCTCAAACAATATTAAAACGTTAGAATGCTTTTAACTCAACCTCCTTCTTAACTTACATATATTTGTGGTCATATAATTTAATGTTAGCTTTTGCTTTTTAAACCCCTAAATGATGATTACTGTAGTTTTATACAGGCAGTTTTTGTTTATATTTACCCACATTTCAGTACTTTCTCTGCTTACTTTTCCTTCTTGCAATTCAAGCCTTTCACTTGTGATCACTCTTCTTCTACCTAAAGAACATGCTTTGTTTAGTACTTCCTTTAGTAATGTCCACTGGGACAAACACGCTCAGGTTTCAAGGAAAACATCTTTATTTCATCCTCATCTTTGAAAGATGGTTCTTCTTAGTTTACAATCCCAGGTTACAAGTCATCTCCTCACAGCACATTGAAGGTGTTATTCCACTATCTTACAGCTTCCTCTGTTGCCAATGAGAAGCCGGCTGTCCTTGTAAATGTTGAATGTTGTTCCTTTGACCCCGGTGCATCTGCAGTTTCACTACAGTGTGTACAGGGGTGAATTTCTTTCTATCTACCCTGCTTGGGATTTGCTGGGTTTAATGAATCTAAGGATTGTTGTCTTCCTTTCTCAGGGCAGGTTCATTTCTAACTCATCCTTACCCTGAGTATGCCATCCTGTGTGGTAATGCACAGGAGGTCCTTTCAGGCTACCATCTTAGGCAGGCCCTGGGCTTTATCATCTCCCCTAATCTAAGGAGTGTCAGCAAAAGCCTTCAAGGTAAAAGCCAGCCTCAGTACTCCATCTACTTTTATGGGTTCCTCCTTTTACTTAGTTTCTGACTTCTGAGATTTTCTGCCACCTTGTCAATACGTTTAATTTTGGGTTTCTTAAAAACATTTTATCCAGCATCCTTAGTTGTTCTCGGCAGGAGAGGCAATCAGGATGTCCAGTCCACCAAACTGCTAGGAGCACAGGTTCTCATATGAAGTTTCTTTACAAGCCTACAGGTGATTCTGAAGTGCCCTCCCAGTTAGGAGCCAAAACATCCAGGAATGCTGCTCGATGGATGGTCTCTGGTTATCTCCTAATCACTATATCTAGTCATCTAACTTAGCCCTCAGTCCAGTTAACCTCACACCAGCAACTGACAGTGTCTATGCCTCCTCAAGTTCTTACCATTCATGCCACCCCACCCTGGCCAGTGCTGAGATGACAAGTGTCCCTATGGTCCAGTCACCTCTCTGACCACTGCTTCTCTGCAAACAGGAATGACAGTGTCCCGACCATCTTCCTGATCTCAAGATGCCTTATACACAGCAGGAATTCATTTACTGAGTGAATACATGACTCCACCATAGTCACTTACCAGGTGGTTTAAAAACAATGATATCATCCAAGAGCTTACACATTTCCTGTTCAAGGACTGCTAACGTGATTTTTCCATTTTGTTCCAAGGAGCTGAGGAATTGTACCATCTGGTGAGTGAAGGCTCGGCATTTTGGAACTGCATCCTGACAATAAAAAAAGGATCATTCAAATGAATCCATGCATGCAGTGTTAACTGGATATTCCCTGGGAGCACAACACTGCACTGGGAGAGGACAGAACAGTGAGTCATATGAGGACAGACCCTGTGTTGGGGAAATAAAAATCTTTGGTAATACTTAGACCAGAACCCATGTTCTCCCAAATCCCAGTAGGTTTTTACTACATTAATAACAACATTAACTACACACTAAGTACTTGCCAGGAACTTTTCCAAAAACTTTTATGTTCATTTTCTGATCTAATCCTCACAACACTTTGAAGGCAAGGTATTATTATTTCCAATTCAGGTGAGAAAACCAAGGTCAGAATGGCAGTGAGTTGGGGATTTGAGTTTGTCAGACCTCAAACTCATGCTCATAACTTGCTGCCATTCTGCTGCCAATGACATTCAAATCAGTAAACCCACAGCTCACTGTCGGCCCTCAATCCTTTTCACCTCGTTAGCATGTGACACTGCTAGTAGGTAAAGGCTTACCAGAAGAAATAAACGAAACTGAAAGACCTAAGAGGCCAAAATGATATACATCCTCCAACTTTTTCTATTGAGCCATTCACAGGATTCGAGACAGTCCTCAGTAGCACTTATACTACTACCAGCCCTGAAGAACACTCTGCCTTCTAAAGGACCCAATTAACTCACAAGATGTTTCTGGCTGTCAGTAGGAACGGAAAGACCTGCAGACACTTTTAGGAGCTTCACAATTAACTCAGCAGAAGATTCCTTTGCCAGGATGATGGATGGCTGGTAATGGCTGCTGAAATAACCTAGCACACTCTGATATGACACAACATCCACAAGATGCCACGAGAGTGAGCTTGTCTGTCCAAGGAGAGTAAGTAGAGGAGAATCCTAAAAATGAAACACACATTCCTTTAGTTCCAGAGCTCCCATTTTTTCCAGAAATATGCATCTCTCAAGTTAGGAGTACTCGTGAAAGTAATAACCAAAGTTTTGGCAAAACACATTAAGATTTATAAGTATTCAGAACCCAATTTTCAAAGGAACTCTATGATCTGGTTGTAGAACAAGCAATTAAGGAGATGTAAATTGAAATTGATTTTTATATTTGGTGTGGTTCCCTTAGACTATGAACTATATAAGAAAATCAGACACCGGGCTTCCCTGGTGGCACAGTGGTTGAGAGTCCGCCTGCCGATGCAGGGGACACGGGTTCGTGCCCCGGTCCAGGAAGATCCCACATGCCGTGGAGCGGCTGGGCCCGTGAGCCATGGCCTCTGAGCCCGCGTGTCTGGAGCCTGTGCTCCGCAACGGGAGAGGCCACAACAGTGAGAGGCCCGCGTACCGCAAAAAAAAAGAAAATCAGACACCTAGTTGAAGGCACATCCCGTATGCCATGCATATATTCACACTGAAAGAGGCAAGAGGGAAACAACTTAAAAACCACAACTTCATACACAGTGAGGATCTAGAGAGCCCTGCCAAGTCTTTATCACAGGCTCTCCAAACTTACTGTTTGATCTACCAGTTGATCTTCCTTTGCCAATAAAATCATCATGAAAAGGAGGCAGACAATCATGCTCCGGGTCTCTGGGTGGGGACTGGGATTCCAGGCATCAGAGAGCACACTGACCCAGTTGACTTCACAGAGGACAGACCCCAAAAACAAGAAGCAGCTCTTGGGGCTTCCTCGTTCCACCTAAAAGGAAACAATGTTTTTAGCTACATATCCTAAAAATGTATAGAAACCAATGTTTTCTAAATTATATATCTTTTAAATTATACATTTTTCCCAGATTATAAAAATCATTCATAACCCTTCTGCCCTCAGAGATTTAGATTATAATATTTTTCCTTCCATGTTCAATGTATGGCACACCTTTCAGCTTGTTTGGAGTTCATTATTTATTCCACTAATTCTTTTTTTTTTTTTTTTGATTTTTATTTTTGGCTGCGTTGGGTCTTTGTGGCTCCGTGCGGGCTTTCTCTAGTTGCGGTGAGTGGGGGCTCCTCTTCGTCGCCGTGCATGGGCTTTTCATTGTGGTGTCTTCTCTTGTTGCAGAGCACGGGCTCTAGGAGCACAGGCTTCAGTAGTTGTGGCACGCAGGCTCTAGAACACTGGCTCGGTAGTTGTGGAGCATGGGCTTAGCTGCTCCGCAGCATGTGGGATCTTCCCAGACCAGGGATCGAACCTGTGTCCTGTGCGTTGGCAGGCGATTCTTAACCACTGCACCACCAGGGAAGTCCCTATTCCACTAATTCTTAACAGGAAAGGAATGATCTTCCCTAGCTCCAGCCAGGGTGGCAAATCCCTGCCACAGTAAGTCACTGGTGCTCAAGGGAGCCTACCACAGTCCTCAGATGTGCTGGGCAAGACAAAGGTGATATATCTACTAGTCACTGGTTCCCAAAGCCGAGCATGCATCAGAACCACCTGGAGGACTTGTGTGAGATGGGGGTTGGGGGGGTACCCATAGAATTTTTAATGCCCTGCATCTGGAGTAGGAACAGGAATTTGTCTTCCTAACAAGTTCCCAGGTGGTACTGATGTTGCTGGCCCTAGGACCATACTTTGAGACCTACTATATTAGCACATATAATTTTTATATGGCTTTTTTTGTATAATGTTGTGTTATAAATATATCCCCATATCATTAGTCTTTATAATTTTTGATGACTACATAATGTTTAATTATCCCATTTAAAATATAGCGGGGATGGGGGGGCAAATGTATTTTAAAGTATATAATCAATATCAAAGTTATCTCTTATAAGCCTATTTCAAGTCTGTTTAAAATAAAACATGGCTAGCTATAAATTTTTCCTTTAAAAAGAAGATTAAAAAGCTCAACTCCATTTATAAAATCGCAATCAGTGGAATTTGATGATTCATGTCTTCCAATTAGTACCATCATTATATCATGCTATTTGCTCGTTTTCCCTTTTAGAAAATGATTCTTCATCCTCCTTTATAATTTGTTCTCTATCTTCACCCTCAACCCCCTCACAAACATACTTTACTATGCCAGCAAGACTCATGCAACAGAAAGGTTCCCAGCTTCTGGGCCGGGCAAAGTCATCTATCAGTAGACTAAAACTCCTAGAGATACAAAGTCTATAGCATCCCTTTATAGACCATTCTATTTAATCTGTCATATAGCTAAAGCTGTGCTCTTACTTAAACACTCTCTTACTCTCTTACAGCTTGTTAAACAAAGGTTCAATTCCATATTCATAATGATGATGAATACCTACTTTGTGCCTGTCTCATAGTCTAAACCTAGCTATAAAATCATTCTTAACTTTGTATTTCACTAAGATGACTGTCCTCAGCTTTCCTTAGAGCTCAGCTACAGAGGAGTGGGTGACAAGAGCAGCAGTGGGTGGGGTCTCCACTTACAGCACTAAAAGACTGCAGTACATTTTACTAATTGTCATAAATAACTATGGATCTGCAGTAATTAAAGCACTTAGGGACTTCCCTGGTGGCTCAGTGGTTGGGAATCCGCCTGCCAATGCAGGGGACACGGGTTTGAGCCCTGGTCCGGGAAGATCCCACATGCCGCGGAGCAACTAAGCCCATGCACCACAACTACTGAGCCTGCGCTCTAGAGCCCACGTGCCACAACTACTGAAGCCCATGTTCCTAGAGCCCGTGCTCTGCAACAAGAGAAGCCACTGCAATGAGAAGCCCGTGCACCACAATGAAGAGTAGCCCCCGCTTGCATCAACTGGAGAAAGCCCACACACAGCAACGAAGACCCAATGCAGCCAAAAATAAACAAATAAATAATAATTTTTTTTTAAAAAAAAGCACTTAAAGTATCTCAATAATAAATGTGAATTAGGTTATGAGTAAACACAAATGAACTGATGACTATGAACAAATAAACTGAAATGATCATAAAAAGCTAAGACAAGATTAAAGGGTTTTTTAAAACAAAAACTTAAGAACAACAGAAATGCCTGACTGGTATGCAAGTGACACGACTGTACCCGTTTTCTGACTATTGCTTCTACTGCAAAAACTCCCGCACACTTAGTGGGACTTTTTCCAGGCCATTTCAGGTCTTTTATATGATTATGATGCATTACTGGTTGTTACAATGTACTTCTGTCTCCTACAACCTAATATCCCCTTACATAACTGCTTAAAGAAACTAATGGTTTGAGTACCGATTTACATTCTACTTTAATAGAACATTTAACAAGAAGCAGTTTTAATGATACTATCCTAGAAAAACATGCATTCACAGAAACGCCAAGATTGAGTGTGACAAAGTGATTAAACTATGTATTCACATGACAATATCACCGAAGACTAGGGGATGACTGTCATATTACAGACAAAAATCTTTCTCTGGGTTTTCTGTAAATGCTGTCCAGTCATCTACTAACACAGTGAAACGATGTCCATAGGATGCTGCTTTACACAAGCACTGTCTGGGCGACACAGAATTCGGGCAGGGTCCACATTGTCACCCACTGCAACTGGGCCTAAAACCCACAGTGAACAGGTTGCTCCCAAGAAGCCAGGCTGTGACATAGAGAGTGAAGGGTTTACCTTGAAGAAGGCCTCCATGAGCATCTGGTCAGGATGCAGGTCCCTCCATGGGAGTTTCTGGTAGGCACTGTGAAAAGCATACAGAATGAACTCTGGCATTTTGGGTGCTGTACATGCTTCACAATAATGTATCAGGTGTAACCGAAGGGGTCCGTCATCACCAGGCAAGAGCTTATCTAAAATTGAAAAAGAAAATATAGCTGAAGACTTTTTGGTTTATCTTTAAAACAAGTAAAAAATTAACACAAAACACAAATTTGAACTAAAAGTCTAAAAACCTAACGTTCTCAATAATTACCCAGTTTCAAAGATTTTCACATACCAGGGAAAAAAGTGATGGCAGAGCAATAATAAAGAATGGTAATTTACTTACCAGGGTGACTGGAAGGAGCAGCTGGTGTGAGGGAGATAGCAGGCGTGAACAGTTTTTCTCTAAAACTCCTAAATATATGACTTTTTAATGCAAATACACTTCCACAACCACAACCAACTCTAGGCATCCCTTCAGTCTGTTGCCTTCAGCACAAATTCAGTCTCATGCATTTGACACCTCATTCACTTGGCACCTTGGAGAAATCGAATGTTCCTCAAAAGGAAATGTTCCAGGGACTTCCCTGGTGGTGCAGTGGTTAAGAATCCGCCAGCCGGGCTTCCCTGGTGGCGCAGTGGTTGAGAGTCCGCCTGCCAATTCAGGGGACACGGGTTCGTGCCCCGGTCCGGGACGATCCCACATGGCGCGGAGCGGCTAGGCCCGTGAGCCATGGCTGCTGAGCCTGCGCGTCCGGAGCCTGTGCTCTGCAGTGGGAGAGGCCACAACAGTGAGAGGCCCGCATACCACAAAAAAAGAAAAAAAAAAAAAGGCATCCGCCTGCCAATGCAGGAGACACAGGTTCGATCCCTGGTCCGGGAAGATCCCACATGCCGCGGAGCAACTAAGCCAGTGTGCCACAACTACTGAGGCTGAGCTCTAGAGCCCGCGAGCCACAACTACTGAAGCCCACATGCCTAGAGCCCGTGCTCCGCAACGAGAGAAGCCACCGCAGTGAGAAGCCCATGCGTCGCAACGAAGAGTAGCCCCCACTCGCCGCAAGTACAGAAAGCTCATGCACAACAACGAAGACCCAACACAGCCTAAATAAATAAATTTATTTTTTTTAAAAAAAGGAAATGTTCCAAATGACTGAATCTTAACCCTTGGTGCAGTAAAACTAGACTGTTAACTGTCATTCAAGTAAGTCACTCTAAAACAAATTTCACACTCTTCTGTGACCTGAATCACTCAGTATTATCCTCACGAGTATCAATTACTTTAGTGCCCTCAGGAGCATTTAGTCTGAAACAAATTTTTTCAGACTTTCTGGCTCTAAGCAAAGGAATGGAATTTGGTCAAAGAAGAGAGAGCCACATACAACGAGAGCAGAAACCTGATGGGAGTTTCTCAACACTGACTTTTGAAAAATGACTAATGAGCATCAACACACGATAAGTCGACTTATCACTGCTAACATTCCTGTGCCCTCGATCCCCAGTCCTCAGGAAACAGTAACGTATGTTTTTAACAACCTTTTAAGACAGGGGTGAAGAGGAGTATTTGTTTAAATATGGATAAAAAAGATAGTTTTGTTTAAATTAGGATGGATACGTAGGAGAAGATGTCTACGAGGTAATCTCTTAGGACCAGACCGAGCGTCTCTAGTCCCAGCCCAGACACAAATAAGTTCTGTGACCTCAGATGAATTCATTTTGCTTTCCAGGTCCTCATTTTTTCTCATCAATAAAAACAGAGAGCTGAATCAGACGATCTCACTAAAAGGCTATAATTTAATACTTCTTCATCTTGCTGTGCACAGTTCTTCTGTTTCCTCTCTCTGAATTGAGTTGCCAATTCTTAATGTTATCTGTGTACTCTCCTATTCCTAGGCCACTTTTTTATTTGATATACACGGGCCTGTGAGAGTGCCTGCCCTTTTATACTAAGAAACTAAATAATAGCCTTTGTGACAATAATTTTATGCTGAAATATTTGTCTCACTATAAATATGTTGTGGATGGTAATATGCAGCTATAAGTTTACCTTTCCAAAAAAAGTGAGTGCTATTAGGATTTCATGTGTTACTCACTGAACCAATACTTTTATCAAGTAGACAACTCAGAGTACGGCACTGTCCTAAGTCTTGGGTTGGGGAGAGATAAAAAGAAGAATGTTTCTGTGCCTAGAGTTTATATCTTATAACAGCAGTGGTGGTGGGGGACCGAGAGGAGATCAGATATGTAAAAAGTCAATCAAAAATACTAGATGGGGGGCTTCTCTGGTGGCGCAGTGGTTGAGAGTCCGCCTGCTGATGCAGGGGACACAGGTTCGTGCCTCGGTCTGGGAGGATCCCACATGCTGCAGAACGGCTGGGCCCGTGAGCCATGGCCGCTGGGCCTGCGCGTCTGGAGCCTGTGCTCCGCGACGGGAGAGGCCACAGCAGTGAGAGGCCCGTGTACCACCAAAAAAAAAAAAAAACCAACAACAAATACTAGATGGGGACTTCCCTGGTGGTCCAGTGGTAAAGAATCCACCTTCCAATCAGGGGACGTGGGTTTGATCCCTGGTCAGGGAACTAAGATCCCACATGCCGCGGGGCAACTGGAGAACAACTAAGCCCGTGTGCTCTAGAGCCCCTGCGCCACAACTAGAGAGCCCATGAGCACCGCAGCTACTGAGCCCGTGTGCTCTGGAGCCCGTGCACCTCAACTAGTGAGAAGCCCACGCACCGCAACAAAAGATCCCGCATGGTGCAACTAAGACCCGACACAACCAAATAAATAAATAAATATTTAAAAAAAAAAAAAAAAAAACAACGCTGGATGAGGTACATCCAGACAACGGTATATTATTCAGCACTAAGAAGAAATGAGCTATCAAGTCATGAAAGACATGGAGGAACCTAAGTGCATATGCTAAGCAAAAGAAGCCCATCTGGAAAGCTGCATAATGAATGATTCTAACTATATGACATTCTAGAAAAGCTAAGACTATGCAGAAAGTAAAAGAAATCAGTGGTTGCCAAAGGCTGGGGTGGGGGAGGGATGAATAGACAGAGCACAAAGGATATTTAGGGCAGTGAAACTACTCTGTATGATACTCTGTAGACACACATTGTTATACATTTATCCAAACCCAGAGAATGTACAAGCCGCAGCATGAATCCTAATGTAAACTATGGACTTTGGGTAATAATGTGTCAGTGTAGGTTCATCGGCTATAACAAATGTACCACTCTGGTGGGGGATGGTGATAGTGGGTGGGGAGGGGGTTATGCATGCGGAGCAGGGAGGAAAGGGTATACGGAAACTCTCTGTGCTTTCTGCTCAGTTTTGCTGTGAACCTAAAACTACACTAAAAAAAAAGTCTATTTTTGTATATATATAAAATATTGGATGATACATTGTTTTATATTATAACATATATATTATTGCTATATATATTTATACATATTATTATAATATATAGTCTATTATCTGATATGCTATCTACTATATATATTGTATATAAAATACTGGATGACATATTGTTAACTCCAGGACTCAGTGCCACATAAACACATGGTAGCCACGGGGGTGCACCACTCAGATCTCCCTTCAAACAGAACTTGCCACAGATCAGGGCACAGCACCTTTAGCACCTGAGTCGAGGCCATCCTCCTCCCAGGTAGCCCTCAGCCAACAACTAAGCACTGACCTGGCTGCTTCCGCCCAAGGTAGGATCCTCAAAAAAGAATGTTGGCACTAGAACTCCCTAACCAGCTGGCCAATACTTTCTCAGCGCTGCCCTGCAGGCTGAGACTCTTCCTACTCTCCTTTCACAGGTGTTAGGCCTGCAACAGGGTCTGAAGGCTTTCTTTGCCCACGCTTATTCCTCTCCCTCTTATTTTCACAGGCAGTACCCCAAATAAATCTCAGCATTCTGGCTCCATCATGGCGTCTGCTTCCCAAGGATTCAAACTACAACAATGTGCTATAAAGATTTAGAGGCAGGAGAGAAATGTATGCACATGAACAGACATGCAGGAGAATATAAAGGGCCCGAGGCTTCATCCAGGTAGTGGAATCAGCATAAGCAAAGAAGTGGCAGAGGGAAGATCCAAGGACTTTTAGGGAACACTGAGTAGAGCAGTATGGCTGAATGGAATGCTTCCATAAAAAAAACATCACATAATGTTGAAGTGCTCTGAGCCAGACACATTTGAATGCTGAGCTAAAACATTATTACATTTAAAAGTTTCTGAATAAGAATATAATAGCATACAAACAGAATTTTTGGAAAATCAATCTAGTAAATAGGCAGGAACAGAAATGAGATAGGAAGGACAGTTAGGAGGCTATTGCAAGAATCTGGGTTGGGTGGACCTAATATCCTTACAAGCCTCCCAATACAAAACATTTAGATACACTAAGTAAAATACAACAACTCTGAAAATGCACAGCTACATACATTCAGTGGAAGAAAAGAGGTCAGAGAGACTAGGAAAGCAGAGTATTAAACTGATGCGGAAGCCTCAGGTGCCCTGGGGCTGTTTGCTTATGTGGGGTTTTCAACAGCACAAGGAAACAGAAAACAAGATTTTCTAAGGACTACACCCTCACTGAAAGGGCAGATAAGGGGGGAGGGGAACGGATCTTCTCTGCCTTAGCCTGGACTGGGAGTCAGGGAGGCAAGAAAGTTGATTGTGGTAATTGAGTATGGGGTTTGATTTCATGTATCTGTGTAGTGTGAGAAACCCAAAGCCAAGGAATTACACAGAGCCAAATGGCAACAAATGCAGATCTTCTCTGGAGGCATACACCCTCATCCTAGTCCTCATGGAATTTCCACAGATAAAGTCTCTCTAAATACGGGCTCACAAGAGAAAATTAAAAAATACACAAGGAAACAAGCCTCTGAAGGAACATCAAACAGAAGCATGAGCCACCCCCGAACAGAAACTTGAGATGACGGAATTGCTGCATACAGCTCATAAAGGAAAGTAAGTATGTTTAAACATTTTAAAATAATAAAAATTGAAATTTTAAATTAAAGAAAGAAGATGCTATCAAAAAGGATCGGATAGGGACTTCCCTGGTGGCGCAGTGGTTAAGAATTCACATGCCAATGCTGGGGACAGGGGTTCGAGCCCTGGTCCGGGAAGATCCCACATGCCGCAGAGCAACTAAGCCCGCGAGCCACAACTACTGAGCCTGTGTGCTACAACTATTGAAGCCCACACGCCTAGAGCCTGTGCTCCACAACAAAGATGAGCCACCGCAATGAGAAGTCAGTGCACCACAATGAAGAGTAGCCCCTGCTTGCCACAACTAGAGAAAGACCGCACACACAGCAATGAAGACCCAACACAATCAAAAATAAATAAATAAATAATTTTTTAAAAAATAAATAAATATGTTTTAAAAGGATCTGGATAAATTTTATAAACAAACATTACTTCTAGAAACTGAAATGAAAAATTCAATGGATTTTTTTTTAAAGCAGACTAGACATAGCTGAAGAGATGGAGTAAGCTGGAAGAGAGATCTCAAGAATTTTCCCAGGGGAATTCCCTGGCAGTCCAGTGCAGTAGGACTCTGCACTTTCACTGCCAAGTGTGCGGGTTCAATCCCTGGTCGGGGAACTAAGATCCCACAATCCACTCGGTGTGGTCAAAAAAAAAAAGAATTTGCCCAAAATGAAGCAGAAGAAAACACACCAAAAAAGTGAAAAGTCACAGAAGATAGAATAAGGTTCACCATGGGGGAAAGACAATATTTGAAAAGAGAAAGCCATAACTGATGACACTCAGCACTACCTCCCCAAAAAGATAAGAGGTTACACACTTCACACTAAATAATTGTACGGGTGATCTTTCTTTGGTCAAAGATGACAGCCTACCAAATAAAGTAAAAGTAAATAAAGTAGAAAAGCAGAGGCAAAAGATTAACTGAATTACTTAAGGAAAAGTGAAAACTAACCAGAGACATGATATAACATCTTCCTACCTTTAAAACTCTCGTGCAATGAGTCAATGCAATCAGTGAACAACTGCACAATGCTTGAGGCCACCACAGCATCACTCTCCAGCCAGGGGTAATGTCGTTGGCTGCTTTAAATAAAAGAAACACACACTTAGAAAGGAAACACTATGATTAAATTACTGTATGTCCCAGAGTCTGGGGTTTGCCTAAGTTCTAGAAAACTCTGTGTTATGTAGCCCTAAGACACATTTAGAGCACTTTAAAAACTGTAAATTCCTGGAGGTGAATTGTAGCTTTTAATATCAATCATATAATTTTATTTACTTTCCTTCCTAACATTTATTCAATGTAATTAAGTTTCAGAAGTGTGCTATCTAAATAACTATTAAATTAACACCTTTTACAACACATCCAATTTATGCCCGTAAACCCATCCCTTGTGTATCTTGGTTACATTTCGAATGCCTTAGAAGACAGTTTTCTCTACCTAAAGCATGGGGGGTGAAAAGACATGTAAAAAAAGATGGTCAAAAATGAACAGAGAGGAAATAACCAAAGGAAAAACTCTTTATATGAAATTTTTACTTTCTGAATCTGGTATAGAAAGTTCAATATAAAAATAAATTCCAGTAGTTCTTCCTGGAAATAGACAGGAAGCCTAAATTATGGTAAGCAGTCTCATGGTCACCACAAAATCCTGAAGCTTGTGGATTGTCTAAGGATAGCCCTCTGGAAAAGCAAAGACCCAGAACTTTTTCTGTTTTCCTCAATGGGCTCTTGAAGCAGCCTGGATGATACGAACAATCTGGACATGGCGGTCAAAGCTCTACCCTGGTCCCAGTCTAGCCCTCACCAGCTGTGGGATTTGAGCAAGACATTCAAGTTTTCTGAATCTCAGGATCAGATTAATTTACACTTATGAAAACACTTTAAATACTGTGATATATATACTGTGTAATTCTTACAGAATTCTGGACCTTTTGTTTGTATGCTTTTAGAGGAAAAAAGACTCCTAAGGCAACTCCTTGCATTTGGACAGCTCAACACCTCTGTTTTAAATGCTTGTGAAATAATGCTTTCATTTAGTTGCAGAGTTCATGTTAAAAGAGCAATTCCCACCCAGTAATTTGAAAGCCAACTTAGTTCCAAAAACATAACTGATACTAGGTAAAATCAAGTTTGCCTCATATTTTGCAGTGTTATATTATCAAAACCTAATTCAGGAGAACAACATCCGTTTTTCTGAAATTAAATACCAACCTCATTCAACTTCTTTATTGTGGAAAACTGGAAATGAGTGTCCAGTTTTGCTTCAAAATCAATAGCTCTGATCAATCAGACTAACAATTCCACAAACAGAAAATGTCTTAAGTTTACTTTGTAAAGAAGCGTTCTCTAAATTTAAAATCAGATCTGTGAATCATCAGCTGGACCAAAACACCATCAGAACTTTAAGTCTATAAATTTCAAAGAAATTTGAATATTAGAAAAACTATTTACCTTTCATTGTCCTCTAAAACCAGTATCCATGGCTTAAAGAGCTGGACGATTACTGAATGTAGGGATCTTAGCACTAAAACAAAGCAAAATTTTTAGAGACAAGAAACAAGCCCATCAAATGGAGATGGCCAACAGGCACATGAAAAAATGCTCAACATTGCTAATCATCAGGGAAATGCAAATCAAAACCACAATGAGATATCACCTCACACCTGTCACAATGGCTATCAGCAAAAAGAACACAAATACCAAATGTTGGCGAAGATGTGAAGAAAAGGGAACCCTTCTACACTGTTGGTGGGAATGTAAATTGGTGCAGCCACTGTGGAAAACAGTATGGAGGTTTCTCAAAAAACTAAAAATAGAACTACCATATGATCCAGCTATTCCACTCCTGGGTGTATATCCAAAAAAAACAACAGCACTGGGCTTCCCTGGTGGCGCAGTAGTTGAGAGTCTGCCTGCCGATGAAGGGAACATGGGTTCGTGCCCAGGTCCGGGAGTATCCCACATGCCGCGGAGCGGCTGGGCCCGTCCATGAGCCATGGCCACTGAGCCTGCGCGTCCGGAGCCTGTGCTCCGCAACGGGAGAGGCCACAACAGTGAGATGCCCGCGTACCGCAAAAAAAAAACAAAAAAACAAAAAGCACTAATTCGAAAAGATACTATGCACCCCAATGTTCATAGCAGCATTATTTAAAATTGCCAAGATATGGAAGCAACCTAGGTGTCCCTCAACAGATGAATGGATAAAGAAGATGTGGCATACACACACACACACACACACACATACACACACACACATATACACACAATAAAAAAGAATGAAAATTTTCCATATGCAGCAACATATGGAGGGTTTGGAGGGCATTATGCTAAGTGAAATAAGTCAGACTGAGAAAGACAAATACTATATGATACCACTTATACGTGGAATCTAAAAAATAAACCAGTGAATATAACAAAAAAGAAGCAGACTCACAGATATAGGGAACAAACTAGTGGTTACCGTGGGGAAAGGGAAGGGGGAGGGGCAATATAAGGGTAGGGGATTAAGAGGTACAAACTATTAGGTATAAAATAAGCTATAGAGATATATTGTACAACGCAGGGAATATAGCCAATATTTTATAATAACTATAAATGGAGTATAACCTTTAAAAATTGTGAGTCACTATATTATACACCTGTTACTTATATAATATTGTACATCAACTATACTTCAATTAAGAAAAATTAAGTCCATCCTTTGTCAAGATCATTGATAACTATATAGAAAATCTTCTTCTTATCATCTGTATATTCATAAACCTATGGTGATATACAAACAACATATTTAATATAACTAAACATGTTTCAGTTTTCATTTGCTGCAATGAAATTCCTTAAATTGAAGAAGTTTTATTATAACACAATATCATGGACAATTTTATAACATGCATTTTTTAAAAATAAAAACTTAAACATTCTTAATGTGATAAATAATAGGAAGAAAGAGCTGGAGACTGAAACCTATCTCTTTGTACTTCACCTTACAAAGGAGAGGCAGAAACAAGTTGAAGCAAGCACCCACTGGTAAGTGAATATAGGTATGACACATATATGGGTTCACACTTGTACTATGTATTTCCTATTTCTTCTTCATGACACTCAGATATACAGATTTATCACCAAGTTTTAAATCTCTTAATGTGTCTATTCAAGTCTCTTCTAATGGAAGGTCAGAACACCTAAGCTCCACGTTGCACTAAAGGCATATTACCTGTTTTGCTGCTGGCAGATGGATCTTGGGCCAAGCAGGCCATTTCTGAGTCAAGCAGTCTTTTTACAAGGTAGCCCAAGAGTGTCTTCATATCTGCCATGTAAGGACTCCATTTTGAGAATAAACCAAAACTTTTAAAGTCCAACGTGGATAACCGAAGCTTATAAAAAAAGTTTGAGAGCCACTGTATAGTCTCCATTACCTGGAAAAGAATGACCAGTTTAAAAAATGCTTACTGAATATCTACTTTCAGTAGAATACTACAGTAGACTGTGACGGAGGGCTTTGACTTTGTAATCGAGTTGCAAAGGTATATAGCATATGAAAAGTAAATCAGCAGATTTCAAACTCCTTTTCTAAAGCAAAGGAACCATTTCTTCAACTAAATTCATGGGACCCACATCATATAAAATTGATGAAGCTGAGAGCTCTGTGGGACACTGCGTGAAAACCTGTTCGAAGGAGCCGGTGAAGCAGGAGGGTTAAGGAGGGGAGGCAAGGTACACACAGGGGCTGGTGCTGGGCTGTTCCTGAACAGAGTGGCAAGAATCAGATCTGAGGCATGAGAGAAAGCTGATCCAGCCACAGGAGGCGGGTGGGGGTAGAGGGAATGGGAGATGACTGACAAAGGAAAACACAGGGCTCTTAGAGATAAAAGGTGCTTTGTTAGATATAAATTTTAAATGTGTTCCAGTTTTTTAAAAAACATATAGGGCTTCCCTGGTGGCGCAGTAGTTAAGAATCCTCCCACCAATGTCGGGGACACAGGTTCAATCCCTGGTCCGGGAAGATCCCACATGCCACAGAGAAACTAAGCCCGTGCTCCACAACTACTGAAGCCTGTGTGCCACAGAGCCCTCAGGCTGCAACTACTGAACCTGCGTGCCGCAACTACTGGAGCCTGCGCACCTAGAGCCCGTGCTCCGCAACAAGAGAAGCCACCGCAATGAGAAGCCCGCACACCGCAAGGAAGAGTAGCCCCCGCTCGCTGCAACTAGAGAAAGCCCGAGCGTGCAACAAAGACCCAATGCAGCCAAGAAAAAAAAATTTTTTTTAATAAATTAATTTAAAAAAACAAAAAAACTACAAAGGAAATGGAAAAGAAATGCACAAAAATTTCAGAGACCAAGAGCTACACACCTGCTTGTCTGACAAGAGAACATCCGGAGAGCTTTGAAGCACCGAGGTCTCAGCAGAAGCTGCCCCCTGCTGGCAGCCTGGGGCGCAGCAGCCCAGGGCTCTTAGGGTGGCTTTCCAACACTCAGGGCTCAGCAGCTGCTCAGCAGAGCCTTACCAGGCAGGGACAGAGGACAGCAAGTCAGCATCCTTCACAAACTAACTTTCAACTTGAATCAAAGAACACATGTACTTTACAAATGAATGAGTATTAAATAAAAATCCAAAACAAATTCATAAAGATCTGTGGTGCAATGTTCATTGCAGCTCTATTTACAATAGCCAGGACATGGAAGTAACCTGTCCTGAATGGATAAAGAAGATGTGGCACATATATACAATGCAATATTACTCCGCCATAAAAAGGAATGAAATTGAGTTATCTGTAGTGATGTAGATCGACCTAGAGTCTGTCATACAGAGTGAAGTAAGTCAGAAAGAGAAAAACAAATACCGTATGCTAACACATATATATGGAATCTAAAAAAAAAAAAAAATGGTCATGAAGAGCCTAGGCGCAAGATGGGAATAAAGACGCAGACCTACTAGAAAATGGACTTGAGGACATGGGGAGGGGGAAGGGTAAGCTGGGACAAAGTGAGAGAGTGGTAGTGTATATATGACATACGTACACTACCAAATGTAAAATAGATAGCTAGTGGGAAGCAGTCACATAGCACAGGGAGATCAGCTCGGTGCTTTGTGAGCAGCTAGAAGGGTGGGATAGGGAGGGTGGGAGGGAGGGAGATGCAACAGGGAAGAGATATGGGGATATATGTATATGTATAACTGATTCACTTCGTTATAAAGCAGAAACCAACACACCATTGTAAAGCAATTATACTCCAATAAAAACGTTAAAAAAAAAAAAGATCTGTGGTGAAGAGACCAAAGTTAAGAGAACCTATTGAAAGATCTGTCCACATGGACACTTGACTTTCCGTACTCTTGGTAACCCTACTGGTAGTGAGCACAGCCGAGCCATCTGAGCTGGAATCTGGGGGTGGGGAGGGGACTCCCACCTACCACCCCCTGACTGGGGAATGGTAAAGGTGCCATTTTCCTGGCTGGACAATGTGAGAGAGACAACAAAGGACCCATGGTGCAGAATGCAACTGCAGAGTCTAGGCTCTGTTCAGAAGGAGTCTCTTACTCGCCCCTAAAAGTCCACTCCTACACCAGGCAAAACCTAAAGCAACACAGAAACAGTATGCAAAAGTAGAGACTACCAACCAGCACTCTGCTACCTGCAAAACTGACTTCCCAGAGGACAGGAATTATACGCCCTCAGGTCCTTTCCCCCCAGAGGTGGCACAAGGATCAACTAGGACAACAGTGGCTCATAGGGGCTGGTCTAAGGGGAAGGATGATGAGGTCAGCTGCACTAGTGGGGGGGAGGTACCTAGGGGACAGTGAAGGGTCTGTGTCCCAATAGCTACTGCGGTCTGGATCTTAGGGCAGAGGCCTAGAACACAGCTACAGGTGTGGAGTCATGCATGCCTAGAAGATGTCAGTGAAGCCAGGGAAAACTGCAATGGGCTCACCCACGGCAAATCAGACGAGTAAAGGATAAAGCCCTGGGAACACCGATATGGTGGCCAGGGAGGGATGGAAACCAGGAGGCTGGAGGTTATGGAATCTGACAGAGATGGTAGTGTTTTCTTAAGCCTGTAACTGAATTACTTTTCCTGGGAAATAAAATCTTCCTGCTAAATCCAAGTCAATGGTTGCCTATATAAACAATTTATAATCTCTTTAAAAGGTTTCAGGGAAAAAACCCACAATATATGCTTAACCAGTTTTGAAAATTTAGGGCAAAACTTAGCTATGCAAATATGCATTAAAAATTATACAAGTAGGGCTTCCTTGGTGGCACAGTGGTTGAGAGTCTGCCTGCTGATGCAGGGGACACGGGTTCGTGCCCCGGTCCGGGAAGATCCCACATGCCGCAGAGCGGCTAGGCCCGTGAGCCATGGCCGCTGAGGCTGCGCGTCCGGAGTCTGTGCTCCTCAACGGGAGAAGCCACAACAGTGAGAGGCCCGCGTACCGCAAAAAAAAAAAAATTATACATTTCCCTACCACCATTCTCCACGCACCCTGCAACTTGCCTCTATAGGAAACAATGAATGTTTTGTAGTGCTTTGAAAATGAGACCATACATTTCAGTATTCTTCAGGTAGTCCAATACATAAGATCATTAACTTATTCATTACACTATTTCTATGATGTAACACAAAGATTTGACATAAAGCAAAATTTAGTTTTCCATTACATCTATAAACAGTATGAAGTTTACATGAAAAAAAGTAAATACTATCTCATTTTTCAAATTTCAATAAAATTCCTGCCTAGTGAAATTTCAAAAATAAAAAAGCCTACACTCTTTATTTCTCCTCTGATCTCCAACACTGATGGAAAACTGCAGGAGGGGGACAGAAACAGTGGGAATTTGGAAAATTTAATGCTGCTCTCTTTCTCTTGGATAATATAAATACAGCATATCATTATACAGGGATAAAATTCATTTGCAAAAAACAAGAGTCAAAAAATTAGGGGGGAAAAAGACTAAATTTATCCACCATTTTGGAATTATAGAGAAACCAACCGGCATATTAAGCATACTGTAAAGGAGCAACTTCCTCCTCTTCCCAAATCTATAGTCACCAGGGTAAGCAAGCCCACCCCAGTTCAGGACAGCTGCAAAGTCAAGGTAAACAGGTGGGTGCACGACTCCAACCCCAATGTCTAAGAGCTGTCTTGCCCAATTAGGGTCCATTCTGACATTTAGGACAATAACTGACCATTTTTACAGACAGCAACCTTTTGGGCATTGTTCATTGCGCACTTTGGGTGAAGATTAGTGATTCTAAACTCCTGCATACTTGCATTATTTTTACATTTTTGGATGACATCTGTAGAATGGTAAATGTCATATTAAACATTCACTGTGATCTAATCAGTCACAATTAAGGCACTTACTTTGCATCAGCAGCCTCAGAATGTCACTGTACTGGTCAGGGAACTGGTAGAGAAGAAGGTAAGTCCAGTGCTTACAGAAAAGATTAAATGGCATCAAAATATCTTCATCTGGTTCAAGGCCCCAGGCAGTAAGTGCCAAATGAATGGACTCCAGAAGCCTGGTACGATCAGACAGAGGAGGTTTAGTGGCGTTTAACCATTGCTTAAGATCGAACTAAAAAGAAAAGGAAATAAGAAGTTTTATTTATACTAGAAAATTAATTGAAATAGAGCAAATTGTGTGCAAATTTAGTTTGAAAGTCAAAGCTTACCTAGCATTTAGCTTTTTATAAAGATTCAAACTAAAATTTATATACTTAAAAGAATCTAGGCAGTTCAGTAACTGACGGTACCATTATGCCTCCATCTATACTTCAGTCTCTGGGATTGCAGAGGCAGTTTTCTCAGCCCTGCATACTTTTTTGCAATTTAAAAATCTTGTTGGTAAGTTTTCCCTACAACACAAGGATCAGAACTTTGTAGTTCTTCTTCACTGGTCATAGTGCCACAAACAAGCGGCCACTTTATGGAACTATCTCCATCTAATGGCCATGTTTCAAAGAGTGCATCAGTTAGTGAAAATTCAGAGTATTGATATCACCTTCCAGAATCCCAAACTATAAAACATGGTCTCCCCCATTACAAACTGATATCAGTCTCCAGGTCCTAAAAAATGCCCAGGTTTTATGACTCATAGATGTCAGAGAAGTACAACTGAAGGCAAAATAGCTAAGGCTCTGAAATTCTCAACTGGTTAAGTAAATTCATTGCCTTGGTCTGAGTTAATATTCTATTAGGAATAAAACAAAGGCAATTTGCTTAGATTGGGCTTATTCTAAATATGAGAGACTCTGACATGTTACAACTCAATTATCAAACACAATTAAGGCATACATTCAAAAGAAGGATGTACTAAATTATTACTATGAATATTTCAAAACTGTATGAAGTTTTTAAAGAGAGTTTGGGAGCTGGTCCTTTTTATAATACATGAGTAAGACTGTCCTATATAACAGAATCAGCGCCCCCAGAAGCAGCAGCTCTGGGATGCTATTTGAAGATGATATCAAATGAGAAAACGGCCTGTCAGTCACCAGTCCACCTGGAGACACAGCTCCGAGGGAGCTGGGAAACAACAGCAGTATCTACATTTCAATGACAACATCAGGACTGAATGACAGCTCACCTTGGTCAGCAGCATGAAAATCATATCACTGTTGTCCTCACTCAGAAACTTCACCACTTTCTCATACAGCTGTATGAACTCCGCAGGCGTAGCGTTGGGAGTAAAGAAAGGTGACAAGAGAGAGCAGAGCCTTCTGTTCTTCAGAATGGTCTGAAGGACTTTTCTGCATTCTGATTTAGTGCCACTTATAAACACCTTGAAAGAATTAAAAAGGGAAAATGTCACTATATTCTCCCCTCCCCAACTTTTACTTAAGCACCCAAGTTTTAAGGAATAGTACATAAGGCAAATAGAATTTTTTCTAAATAAGAATAAGAAACAATCAAAAGAAATGTAAAATCAACATCGATAAACCTGTCACTTCCAATGTAACTGATATTAAATATTCTGGATAATCCATTCATTTCATTTGGACACACCAAAGAAAATGTTTAAAAGATTAAAATATTGGGATAATCTGAATCTGGAAATTTGCAATGTACCCACCATGACTGCTAAGTATTCAAAGTGATTCTGCATTACGTCAAGAAAAAAAAACTTCTAGGTTACACATTTTATTGAGATGTGCTTTTAATACTTTTCAAAAGCTAATTTTTACAACTAATATACACTCAAGATAACCTCACCTTCTTGTAACTTGGTTCTAATGTTTAAAAGTACTAGAATATAAGTGAATATTTAAATAACCTCAGAGTCAGGAAAGCTTTGATAAGCTTGACCAGAGGCAGAAATAATAAAGGACAAGACTGATAGATTTGAATATATAAAATTTTTACTTCAATAAGGCAAAAATCATCATAAAATTAAAGAAAAATGACCAAGGAGAAAAATTATACCACATTCCAGATACCAGGTTAGCACTCTGAGGAGCTCTTTCAAAACAAGAAACTCACCAGCAGAAAACGTGCAAAGGACAATACCAGAAAAATCACACACAAAAATTATTAAACAGCCAATAATCATTTGCAAGGTCAGGCAATTGAACAAGTACTTAAAGAAATACAACTTAAAATAATCACAAAGTACCACTTCCCCTATTAGATTAGCAAGATTTATAAAGAATGATCATTCCTAATGTTAGTTCTAATATGGAGAATAATAAACTCAAACCCTGCTATTATAATGTAAATAGGTACAAACTTCCCAGGAGGAGAGTATAACAATATACATCAAATACTAATCCTTTTGACATAGCAATCATACTTCTAGGAAATTATTCTAGGAAAAATAGCACAATAATTTCACAAAGATATGTAAGAATATTTAGCTCAGGCTTACTGTAGCAAAACAACCAACCTACATAAATATTCATCCAGAGGGCACTGGCTCAATACATTACAATATATCTATACCATGGAACACTATATATTAAAATACCATGATATAGGTCTGTATTTATTATCAAGAATAATGTCTAAAACATGAGTTTGAATGAAAAAAGCAGGTTATAAAACAGCATGTGCTAGTTATTAACTGTGTATTTTTACATATACACACATAAACTAATAGACATAGATACACAAGACAAACTATAATGAAATGTTAGCTATGTAACCAATATCTCCAGGAGATGAGGATTGTGAGAAATTTTTCTTTATACATTTTTTTTAACATCTTTATTGAAGTGTAATTGCTTTACAGTGTTGTGATAGTTTCTGCTATATAACAAAGTGAATCAGCTATATACATATGTAAACCCCCATATGTCCTCCCTCTTGCAAATCCCTCCCACCCTCCCTACCCCACCCCTCTAGGTGGTTGCAAAGCACAGAGCTGATCTCCCTGTGCTATGAAGCTGCTTCCCACTAGCTAGCTATTTTGCATTTGGTAGTGTATATATGCCAATGTTACTCTCTCACTTTGTCCCAGCTTACTATTCCCCCTCCCCGTGTCCTCAAGTCCATTCTCTATGCCTGTGTCTTTATTCCTGTCCTGCCCTTAGATTCATCAGAACCATTTTTTTTTTTTAGATTCTATATGTGTTAGCATATGGTATTTGTTTTTCTCTTTCTGACTTACTTTACTCTGTATGACAGACTCTAGGTCCATCCACCTCACTACAAATGACTCAATTTCATTTCTTTTTATGGCTGAGTAATATTCTACTGTATATATGGGCCACAGCTTCTTTATCCATTCATCTGTCAATGGACACTTAGGTTGCTTCCATGTGCCGGCTACTGTAAATAGTGCTGTGATGAACATTGTGGCACATGATTCTTTTTGAAATATGCTTTTCTCAGGGTATATGCCCAGTAGTGGGATTGCTGGGTCATATGGTAGTTCTCTTTTTAGTTTTTTAAGGAACCTCTATACTGTTCTCCATAGTGGCTGTATCAATTTACATTCCCACCAACAGTACAAGAGGGTTCCCTTTTCTCCACACCCTCTCCAGCATTTACTGTTTGTAGATTTTTTGATGATGGCCATTCTAACTGGTGTGAGGTGATACCTCATTGTAGTTTTGATTTGCATTTCTCTACTGATTAGTGATGTTGAGCATCTTTTCATGTGTTTGTTGGCAATCTGTATATCTTCTTTGGAGAAATGTCTATTTAGGTCTTCTGCCCATTTTTGGATTGGGTTGTTTGTTTTTTTGATATTGATCTGCATGTATACTTTGGAGATAATCCTTTGTCAGTTGCTTCATTTGCAAATTATTTTCTCCCATTCTGAGGGTTGTCTTTTCGTTTTTATGGTTTCCTTTGCTGCGTAAAACCTTTAAGTTTCATTAGGTCCCATTTGTTTATTTTTGTTTCTATTTCCATTTCTCTAGGAGGTGGGTCAAAAAGGATCTTGCTGTGATTTATGTCATAGAGTGTCCTACGTATGTTTTACTCTAAGAGTTTTATAGTATCTGGCCTTACATTTAGGTCTTTAATCTATTTTGAGTTTATTTTTGTGTATGGTGTTAGGAAGTTTTCCAATTTCATTCTTTTACATGTAGCTGTTTTCCCAACACCACTTATTGAAGAGGCTGTCTTTTCTCCATTGTATACTCTTGCCTCCTTTATCAAAAATAAGGTGACCGTATGTGTGTGGGTTTATCTCTGGGCTTTCTATCCTGTTCCACTGATCTATATTTCTGTTTTTGTGCCAGTACCATACTGCCTTGATTAGTGTAGCTTTGTAGTATAGTCTGAAGTCAGGGAGCCTGATTCCTCCAGCTCCATTTTTCTTTCTCAAGATTGTTTTGGCTATTCGGGGTCTTTTGTGTTTCCATACAAATTGTGAAATTTTTTGTTGTAGTTCGGTGAAAAATGCCATTGGTAGTTTGATAGGGAATGCACTGAATCTGCAGATTGCTTTGGGTAGTACAGTCATTTTCACAATGTTGATTCTTCTAATTCAAGGACATAGTATATCTCTCCATCTGTTTGTATCATCTTTAGTTTCCTTCATCAGTGTCTTATAGTTATCTGCATAAAGGTCTTTTGTCTCCTTATCTAGGTTTATTCCTAGGTATTTTATTCTTTTTGTTGCAATGGTAAATGGGAGTGTTTCCATAATTTCTCTTTCAGATTTTTCATCATCAGTGTATAGGAATCAAAGGGATTTCTGTGCATTAATTTTGTATCCTGCTACTCTACCAAATTCATTGATTAGCTCTAGCAGTTTTCTGGTAGCATCTTTAGGATTCTCTATGTATAAGTATCATGTCATCTGCAAACAGTGACACCTTTACTTCTTTTCTGATTTGGATTCATTTATTTATTTTTCTTCTCTGATTGCTGTGGCTAACACTTCCCAAACTATGTTGAATAATAATGGTGAGAGTGGGCAACCTTGTCTTGTTCTTGATCTTAGAGGAAATGGTTTCAGTTTTTCACCATTAAGAACGATGTTGGGGCTTCCCTGGTGGCGCAGTGGTTGAGAGATCGCCTGCTGATGCAGGGGACGTGGGTTCGTGCCCCAGTCCGGGAGGATCCCACGTGCCGCAGAGAGGCTGGGCCCGTGAGTCATGGCCACTGAGCCTGCGCATCCGGAGCCTGTGCTCTGCAGCGGGAGAGGCCACAGCAGTGAGAGGCCCGCATACCGCAAAAAAAAAAAAAAATGTTGGCTGTGGGTTTGTCCTATATGGTCTTTATTATGTTGAGCTAGGTTCCCTCTATGCCTACTTTCTGAAGAGTTTTTACCATAAATGGGTGTTGAATTTTGTCAAAAGCTTTTCCTGCATCTATTGAGATTATTATATGGTTTTTATCCTTCAATTTGTTAATATGGTGTATCACATTGATTGATTTGCATATATTGAAGAATCCTTGCATTACTGGGATAAACTCCACTTGATCATGGTGTATGATCCTTTTAATGTGCTGTTGAATTCTGTTTGCTAATATTTTGTTGAGGATTTCTACACCTATGTTCAGAGATATTGGCCTGCAGCTTTCCTTTATTTTATTTTATTTATTTTTTGTGGTACGCGGGCCTCTCACTGTTGCGGCCTCTCCCGTTGCGATGCACAGGCACCGGATGCACAGGCTCAGTGGCCATGGCTCACAGGCCCAGCTGCTCCGTGGCATGTGGGATCCTCTCGGACCGGGGCACGAACCCGCGTCCCCTGCGTCAGCAGGCGGACTCTCAACCACTGCGCCACCAGGGAAGCCCCTGCAGTTTTCCTTTTATGCGACATCTTTGTCTGGTTTTGGTATCAGGGTGATGGTGGCCTCATAGAATGAGTTTGGGAGTGTTCCTCCTTCTGCTATATTTTGGAAGAGTTTGAGAAGGATAGGTGTTAGATCTTCTCTAAATGTTTGATAGAATTTGTCTGTGAAGCCATCTGGTCCTGGACTTTTGTTTGTTGGAAGATTTTTTTTTCTTTTTTTTTCTTTTTTTTTTTGCTGTAAGCGGGCCTCTCACTGTTGTGGCCTCTCCTGTTGCGGAGCACAAGCTCCGGACGCGCAGGCTCAGTGGCCATGGCTCACGGGCCCAGCCGCTCCTAGGCATGTGGGATCTTCCCGGACCAGGGCACGAACCCATGTCCCTTGCATCGGCAGGGGGACTCTCAACCACTGCGCCACCAGGGAAGCCCTGTTGGAAGATTTTTAATCACAGTTTCAATTTCAGTGCTTGTGATTGGTCTGTTTATATTTTCTATTTCTTCCTGGTTCAGTCTCAGAAGGTTGTGCTTTTCTAAGAATTTGTCCATTTCTTCCAGGTTGTCCATTTTATTGGCAGATAGTTGCTTGTAGTAATCTCTCATGATCCTTTGTATTTCTGCAGTGTCAGTTGTTACTTCTCCTTTTTCATTTCTAATTCTACTGATTTGAGTCTTCTCCCTTTTTTCTTGATGAGTCTGGCTAATGGTTTATCAATTTTGTTAATCTTCTCAAAGAACCAGCTTTTAGTTTTATTGATCTTTGCTATTGTTTCCTTCATTTGTTTTTCATGTATTTCTGATCTGATCTTTATGATTTCTTTCCTTCTGCTAACTTTGGGTTTTTTTGGTTCTTCTTTCTCTGATTGCTTTAGGTATAAGGTTAGGTTGTTTGAGATTTTTCTTGTGTCTCAAGGTACCACTGTATTGCTATAAACTTCCCTCTTAGAACTGCTTTTGCTGCATCCCATTGGTTTTAGGTCGTCGTGTTTTCGTTGTCATTTGTCTCTAGGTAATTTTTGATTTCCTCTTTGATTTCTTCAGTGATCGCTTGGTTATTTAGTAGCATATTGTATAGCCTCCCTGTGTTTGTATTTTTTACAGTTTCTTTCCCTGTAATTGATATCTAGTCTCAGAGCATTGTGGTCAGAAAAGATACCTGATACGATTTCAATTTTATTAAATTTACCAAGGCTTCATTTGTGACCCAAGATATGGTCTATCCTGAAGAACGTTCCATGAGTACTTGAGAAGAAAGTGTATTCTTTTGTTTTTGGATGGAATGTCCTATAAATATCAATTAAGTCCATCTTCTTTAATGTGTCATTTCAAGCTTGTGTTTCCTTATTTATTTTCATTTTGGATGATCTGTCCATTGCTGAAAGTTGGGTGTTAAAGTCCCCTACTAGGATTGTGTTACTGTTGATTTCCCCTCTTATGGCTGTTAGCATTTGCCTTATGTATTGAGGTGCTACTATGTTGGGTGCATAACTATTTACAATTGTTATATCTTCTTCTTGACTTGATCCCTTGATCATTATGTAATGTCCTTCTTTGTCTCTTGTAATAGTCTTTATTTTAAAGTCTGTTTGGCCTGATATGAGAATTGCTACTCAGCTTTCTTTTGATTTCCATTTGCATGGAATATCTTTTTCCATCCCCTCACTTTTAGTCTGTATGTGTCCCTAGGTCTGAAGTGGGTCTCTTGTAGACAGCATATGTACAGGTCTTGCTTTTGTATCCATTCATACAGTCTATGTCTTTTGGTTGGAGCATTTAATCCACTTACATTTAGGGTAATTAGCAATATGTATGTTCCTATTACCATTTTCTTAATTGTTCTGGGTTTGTTTTTGTAGGTCTTTTCTTTCTCTTGTGTTTCTTGCCTAGAGAAGTTCCTTTAGCATTTGTTGTAAAGCTGGTTTGGTGGTGCTGAATTCTCTTAGCTTTTGCTTATCTGTAAAGGTTTTAATTTCTCCATCAAATCTGAATGAGATCCTTGCTGGGTGGAGTAATCTTGGTTGTAGGTTTTTCCCTTTCATCACTTTAAATATGTCCTGCCATTCCCTTCTTGCTTGCAGAGTTTCTGCTGAAAGATCTGCTGTTAACCTTATGGGGATTCCCTTGTATGTTATTTGTTGCTCTTCCCTTGCTGCTTTTAATATTTTTTCTTTGTATTTAATTTTTGATAGCTTGATTAATATGTGTCTCCGGTGTGTTTCTCTTTGGGTTTATCCTGTATGGGACTCTGTGCTTCCTGGACTTCATTGACTATTTCCTTTCCCATGTTAGGGAAATTTTCAACTATAATCTCTTCAAATATTTTCTCAGACCCTTTCTTTTTCTCTTCTTCTTCTGGGACCCCTATAATTCGAATGTTGGTGCGTTTGATGCTGTCCCAGAGGTCTCTGAGACCGTCCTCAACTCTTCATTCTTTTTTCTTTATTCTGTTCCCTGGCAGTTATTTCCACCATTTTATCTTCCAGCTCACTTATCTGTTCGTCTGCCTCAGTTATTCTGTTATTGATTCCTTCTAGAGTATTTTTAACTTCAGTAATTGTGTTGTTCATCATTGATTGTTTGCTCTTTAGTTCTTCTAGGTCCTTGTTAAATGTTTCTTATATTTTCTCCATTCTGTTTCCAAGATTTTGGATCGCCTTTACTATCATTACTCTGAATTCTTTTTCAGGTAGGTTACCTATTTCATCTTCATTTATTTGGTCTTGTAGGTTTTTACCCTGCTCCTTCGTCTGTAACATATTTATTTGTTGTTTCTTTGTTTTTTTGGGTTTTTTTTGATGGGTGGTGCTATGTTCCTGTCTTATTGGTTGTTTGGCCTGAGACGTCCAGTACTGGAGTTTGCAGGCAGTTGGATAGAGCTGGGTCTTGGTGCTGAGATGAGGACCTCCATGAGGCCTCACCCCGATTGATATTCCCTGAGGTCTGAGGTTCTCTGTTAGTCCAGTGGTTTGGACTTGGAGCTCCCACCACAGGAATTCAGGCCTGACCTCCAGCCTGGGAACCAAGATCCCACAAGCTTCGTGGAGCAGTAAAAAAGAAAAATAGGAGGAGTACAATATCAAAGAATCATAAACAAAACAGAATTAGAAAGACAAAAATTATATTAGGAAAAATAAAACTATAACTGAAACAACTGCAACAAGGTAAAATAAAACCACAACAGAAGAAAGAAGAAAAAAAACTAAAAAAAAAAAGAAGGGCGGGGGCAGGGGGGAGGGGGGAAACAAGCCAAAGGAGAGAATAACAAAGTATAAAGAATAAAAGAAAAATAGAAAAATGAAAGATTTATTAGGAAAAATAAGAATATAAAAGAATCAACAGAACCCCAATCTAAAAGAGGAAAAAAGGAAAAAAAAAAAAAAAAGCCTTGGCTATGGAGGCAGAGTTTAGGCAGGGTGGAATTTAGGCAGGGGTGGGGTTTAGGGTGGGGCGGGACCTAGGCAGGTGGGACGTGACGTTTGAGCATGGGGCGGGGCCTAGGCTCAGGATCCATGCAGCCAGAAAAGGCCTTGGGGGTGGGGCCTATGTGGGGCGACATTCAAGCATGGGGCGGGGCCTCTGCTCAGGACCTGCGCAGAAGGGGAGAGGCAGCACGTGAAAAGGAGGGCCTGTGGAGTGTGGAGTTCCGGGGTTTGTAGGTGGGGCCCTGGGTGAGGGTGTGTGGGTGGAGTTTAGGCCCAGAGCGTTGAAGGGTTTCTCCGAGTGTAGAGGTGGGGTCCTGGGTGGGGGTGTCGGGGCGGGGCTTGGGCTCTGCACAGCAGGAGGGAGGCTCCGAGGGCAAGAGGATTAGGCCCGGGAGCCCAACAGGCTTCCTGGTGCCTAAGTGGACAGGGAAAGCGCTGGCCCCGTTCCCTTCCATTCCTTCATGCCCCTCCCCCACCATCTCCCCCAGGGTGGCCCCCATCGCCACTGGACCCCTAACCGTGGGTGGGTCCCACTGGGTGTAGGAACTCCTCCCCTCCCCCAGTCACCCCCCAGGGATGCCGGTCCCGGAGGTCTGGCCTTTACTTTTGCTCCCTCTTCCCTCCCTCTCACTCCCTCAGGACCCGCGTGGCTGGAGGGGGCCTAGGTGAGCAGAAGATCAGGCCCGGGATCTCAGCAGGTTCCTGGGGACCTAAGTGGGCAGGGGAAACCTGGCCACGCTCCCTTTGGATCCTCTGCCCTCCCAATCATTCCCCAATTCCCCCCTTTCCCCTCCCCCAGCCACCCCTCAGGGACACCACTCCCGTCCCACCTCCACTTCTCCTCCCCCTGCACTCCCCCCACGTCCCATGTCCTACCCAGTCACTGGGGCTTCCTCCCGTCCCCTTAGGTGTCCATGGTCCCCCTCTGGTGCCTGGTAGGTGCCCTAGTTGTAAGGAGACGCAAATTCCACATCCTCCTAGAACACCATCTTGACTCCGCCCCCTCTTTATACTTTTTATGCTGTCAGTATTGCTTACAATAAGCACTCAACAATTTTATAATCAGGCAAAAATCTATTCTAAAACATCTATTTTAATATCTGCTCAGTATCACCTCCCTAAAAGTATCCAATAAATAGGTACTTATTTAATTGAATTTGGGTGAGAGTACATGATTAATTAGTATTTATATGTTTTCCAGCAAGTGGCATTTCTTGCTTTTATGACACACTTCATAATCTGCATGGATACAATGCCCTTGCCCTTGTTAAATATCCATATATTTAACAGTAAGTCAAATAAGTAAATAAATGGTGACTAGCAACAGGGAGGCAGCAATGGACAGGTGGAGCAAGCACGGAATGTTGATTCAGAAGACCTGGGGTCACTCTCAGCTCCAGCACTCACCAGCTGTACTCCTTAGGCAAGTCACTTAATCTTTTAGAGACCAGTTTTCTCATCTTTAAGATGGGAATGCTATCAATCACACAGAGTCACTGTGAGGGTGAAATAAAATAATGAATCAAAAAGAATTTTATAAACAATAAAGAGCTTTGGTAATACCACTGTTACCAGAAACAGCATAAGATAGAATCTGATGTCTCCCCAGAGACCTACATATATTAATAATTTAATATCTCTTGTATGAAAAGCAGAATTCCATACCAACAATTCTAACGACATCTTGAGAAGTCAACAATTCAAAGGGGCTCCTGACTTAGGTAAGACTCTGAACCTATAATATAAGTTTGGAGTCAACCATGTCTATATCTAATGAGGACACTGTAGGGACTCATCATATGTAAATAAGGCTAAAAACACAGGATAACCTTACCTGTCCCAAGATCTCAATGCATGAAGTAAAGAACTGCCTTGTGGGAGGATGACGCTGGGTCTCATCGCTGACATAATCCACAACAGTAAAGAAGAGGCTGATGCCAACCTTCTGAACCCCAGGGGTGGGGTGTGACTGGTAGGCATTCACTAAGGCCCTGTGGGAAAATGTAGGTAAGGCTATTGGTCTACAGTAAGAGAATCCAGACCCACAGTGTTTCCCTGATACTCTACATTTCTCAGGCAGTATTCTTAAGAGTCCTCAGAGCCCCATATGAATGCCACTTTAGAAATATTTCACGGGACAGCTTCTAACTTGACCCAATAACTTTTCAATACACAGAAGTGATTTTATGTCCTCCTGGGGGGGAAAAATTCAGCCTTTATTAACATTAAATATTTTCATAATTGTATGTAATTCATAATTTATTACTCAATTTCATGTATTATAATATAAATACATATTTTTAAACACAAGAACCTTGATTTCCCTAAATTTTAATATCCAAGATACTGACTTAGGTTGAAGAAAAAGATTTTTGTATAGAATAAGATCCTAGAATAAAAGACATCTCTTCTAATTCTCACTCTGTTTTGAGTTTCTTTCCTAGTAAAAGAAACATCAACCTCTTGTTCACCTTATCTCCTCCTCCTTCCGAGACCCCCAGCCCCAATCCAACCCACAAAAGGTCTCAATTCCCCTGTCCACACTACCATCCTAATCTACTGGGGGATTAGCTGCTGGTACTAGAACGTGCAGTCACCTCTGCAGTAAAAGGCAGAGTCAACCTCCCCTTTCCCAGATAATGTCCTGGTGGCTTTGAGAAGAAAAAGGAGAGCTCTAAGAGAAACCACAATGGTCAAATGCAGGTTGGCAACTACACCTGAGAGCCCTAGTTCCCCTGAGCAATTCCATTGCCTACTTTGCTCAATAATCTGAATGGACAATGATGACTTCCTGGGTAAATGTGACTTTAATATAAAACTTAAGCACTACATCTCTCCGTGATTGAATTCTAATGTAATGTATCACCTCCTAATTCAAGGGTCAGCAAAATTATTCCACAAAGGGCCAGATAATAAATATTTTATGCTTTATGGGCTATAAATTGCCACTACACTCAATTCTGCCATTGTAGCATAAAAGCCATACACATTAAGTAAATAAATGGGCATGGCTATGTCACAATAAAACTTTCCTTATCAAAATAGATGGCAGGGCTTCCCTGGTGGCACAGTGGTTGGGAGTCCGCCTGCCAATGCAGGGGATGCGGGTTCGTGCCCCGGTCCGGGAGGATCCCACATGCTGTGGAACGGCTGGGCCCGTGAGCCATGGCCGCTGAGCCTGCGCGTCCGGAGCCTGTGCTCCCCAACGGGAGAGGCCACAACGGTGAGAGGCCCGCGTACCGCAAAAAAAAAAAAAAAAAAAAAATAGATGGCAGGTCAGATTTGGCCCAAAGGCTGCTGATCCCTGTACTAATTAGTGGGTGACTGGTGGGTATAGCAGCATGTATGATTACTGTCAGTAATAACAAATAGTATTTTAAATTATAATGCCCTCAAAACTTACGTAATCAAGTTTTCGGCATGCACAGCGGCTTCCACAATATTAAGTGATGGTGGTTTAGCAGCTTCTGCTTGCAACTGCTTCACTTCTTTTCGCAGAACATGAAGCTGTTGGCTTATTGCTTCATTCTTATGCAAACCTTCAAACTAACAAAAGTTAAAGTGGTCAACAGACTTATTTGCCCCTACAGCTTTCTAGAGCAGATATTTTATTAAAAATATCCTGGGTATTCGATAAAGAGAATATTATTACAACTAATATTGTAACTCAAAACTCTCAGCTGAACCTGAGAAGGATGGGGAAAAAACCGTCAAAAACCTATACAAGAATCTCAGGCTTTTCATGAAGAATCAAACTTGTTCATTGCTGGTTCAGATCCTTTTGTAGGCTATGTTCTACATCACTCATGCTTCAATGCTCCAATTCTGATCAAAAATAAACTCAGTGTCTTCCACCACTGGGGCTTCTCTTGAAGCACATCAAGCCCCCCTCTGTTGGCCATCCCTCCCCATAACCATAACCCCTCTCTGTTCTCCCAATCCAGAAGCACATATAATTTGACTCAAGACACTGTGGCTGCACGTTTCATCTGCACCAAACATAAAAAGAGGATGACACAAATCTTTTAATAAAACAACTGCCATTTTGAAAGGAAGAAAAGATATATACTTATAAAAGAAACACCAAAAATAAGATAAAATACAAGGAGTGCCCACACCAGTTGCGTGCCTAGGAAAGCACAACTGACTAATTCAGTGGTTCCTAAAAGCCGGTCTTCGATAAAATTTGTATTGGTTCTCAGTAAAGATGTGAAACATAAGAAGAATTTATTGAGCTTTAAAAAAAAAAACTAAATTTATTTCAATTTTTTTAAAACTATACTTTATTTAAGATTATGTCTTTCCTATTTGAGGGAGTTGTTAATATTCCTTTCTCTAATTAATTGATGGTGACCTATATGATAACTGCTTTGTATGTACATTTTTAATGTCCTTTTTTGCCTGTGGACAGATACAGAGAACATCCTAGGCCCAGGTTGCAACACAATGTAGCAGTTGTGGGAGACAGGACAGAGGGACAGCCAAGAGGAGCTCAACTAAGTAGGGGGTCAGGGCTGAAGAGGGCAGTGCAATCAGACTGGGAGCAGAGGGGCCTGTCTTAGAGATACCTTTAATGCAGGTTAGGGAATTTGGACTTATCTTGCAGGATGGCAGGAAATGCTGAAGAGACCAGACCATTTAGAAAGCAGGAATGTTAAATCCTACATTCTCTTCACATAGTCTTCCCCAATCACTTGGGTGAGCAGTAGAGTCTACATTTTCCTTTATATGCACCTGTCCAAACCCGGGCCTCAGCCACCACTGCAGTGATTACAGGTATCCTTTGTTTATAAATAATGTAATTACTTAATTCACAAACTTGCTCAAATGAATCCCTTATATCCCTGCCAGAATTATTTTCGTAAATTCCAGATCAAAAGCTCATGAAGGGCAATGGTCCTGCTTGTTTTGCTTTACACAGCAGCCCAGTGCAGCACAACTATGATAGATGGCATGTTGAGCCCCTACTTTTATGATCATGATAATAAGTTTCTTCAACAAAACTCACCAATGTTGTGTTAAAAATCTTTATAAAACTTCTTGTTTTACAGAAAAAATAGGCTATTACTATGAATCAAAATGCATAAAAGATGCTTAGCATTTTTTCGCAATAAAGTATTATTTAATTTTTTTTAAAAATGGCATAAAAGTGAATATCCAAGAGCATATAATGTTAACAATTACTTCAATTTTTACTACTGGAGAAACAAAAGATTTAGAAAAGTAAATTACTTCCATTAAACCACATAATGAATCAATACAAATATTTTATTTCAAATCTTTCAAATAACAGGCCGATGTTTAATAGCCCAAAATGTGATCAGGAGTATGTGCAGTCAGCTTTTTTGCCCAATATGTCACCAAGTACAGTTAAACTGGGTCTTTGAGAGTCACAGCCCTTGGCTGACCTGGAGAGAAAGCATCAAAGAGAGGAAAAGAAAGAATCTGAGAGGAGGAAGGAAGACAGTAAGAATGAAGGGAAGTGGAAAGACAATGGGTAATAAAAAAGAGAGGCTCACTTGACTGGGAAACGCAGAGAGACAAGACTAAAATCACTTTGTAACTTGAACTTTAAAACTGCTACCCCATGTTGTAGAAACTACTGATGCTGAAGAATAAAAGAAAATCAACTAGTTTAGGAAAGTTTAAACTTTCTCACAAAAAAACCCAAAATTATCATAATTTCCTAGTCTACTTATTTTTGTTTCCTACCACTGTTAAAAGTTTTCTTTTCTTACTAGAGGGGAGGTGAGAGAGATTGAATGACTACCGGCTCATAATTACAAGAAGCTGTAGACAATAGAACAAAGCAGCATGCTGGAAGCCCGTCCCCTTGAGTCACTATAAGTAGACAAAGAAATACAAAAGTTGCACAAAGCATGTGCTTCAGTAAGTTGTTAAAATAATGTGAGGCCCTCAGGGGTCTTTTCCATCTTTCATTTCTAGGAATGAGCAATTTTTCACATGATAATAAATCAGTCCTGGGTCCAGCAAACATGCCCCACAATACCAAAGAACAACAAAAGGAACCCTATTATAAATCACCCCATATCCTCAGGGAATATCACCAAATTATTAGAGGCTTCTGTTAGGAGAGGCGACCACAGAAGAGGCACGTCTCACTTCCCAGAAAATATCTTTGGCTTTTGTATACCCCAAACAAGCTATACATAGTTCAAACATTTGCAGATGGCTGGAAATTTCCAGGGCTTTCCCTCACAGAAAAATTCTACTAAGCAATAAGATATTTTCATGATATAATTTGAAATCTTTACAAAAGAGCCATTGAAATTTATATTTAAAATACGCTTAACATGTTTTAATTTTAGAACTTAAAATTCACACTTGAAATATAAAATTATTTTCCATGAAGTTGATTTTAAAAATTCATCCAATCCAGGAATTCTCTAATCACTGAAAAAGAAGCACTCCTACCACACTAACTCAGAAAGAAAGGGGTACACATGTTAATTCAAATGAGATTTGACTGTCATGATCAGCTAGTCTTCAAAAATCAGAGCTGAAAGAGCCAAAGCAAATGGCCTGGCCATTTCCCAATATTGAATGGAAAAGCACAACTCTTGAATTTAAATAGATGCGGGCTTGAATTCCAACTGAGCCACGTAATAGCTGTGTGAGTTTGACAAGTCTCTGAGTCTCTCTGAACCTGCTTTCTCTTCCTCATTCTGTGAGGCTAAGTGAAAAACGTAAGCAAAGCCCCTAGCAGATTACCTGGAATGTGAGAGTGCCCAAGCAAGGGATAAGAAATACTCTGAACAGGGCTGAGAAATAAGGTAGTGCACTGAAGTATGACCAGCCTTACCGCTTTCCATGATCGAATGCCCAGGAGACACTTGTATTAGAGTAAAAAGGTAAGTGGAGCAGTGTGTGGTATTTAAGTCAGGATTTTGTATGGAAAGCAGTAAACTGGCCAATTAAGCATTAAATTGGCCAAAGGTAAGCAGGATCAAAAATGACTGCCAATTTCTAGTAGGAAAAAGTTCCAACTTCCATGTCTTCCACAGCCAGAGAATATCTTCAGGGAGATTATTATGAAGAGTATGTATCCAACGTTCATTCCTTCAAACACATCCATTTTGTGACACTGACTGTGTGAAGCACTGACAACATAAACATGAAAAAGACAAGATCCTGGCCCTCAGGTAACTCAAAATCTGTTAAAGCCTACAGAAGTAACCATAACACAAAACAAGCTGTAATGCAGTCTAACAAGTGGTGTGCTTGTGGCTCTCAATGACTGAGTCAGGGGTGTTAAAGGGTACCTATCATGTGCCAAGAGCCATTCTAGGTGCTGCTGGTAATACAGATGAATAAGGACAGGAGCTCTATTCCCAAAGAGGTTACAGTCTGGTAGGAAAAACAGCAGGTAACTACAACAGCATTTATGCTCAAGCTGCGATAAGAGGAGGGAATATCTCAGTTTGACTAGAGGAGTCAAGAAAGACCTCAAGAAAAGATGCTGCCTGAACCAAGGAATGAAGGGATGAGCAGAAGCTCAGAAATGAGTGGGGGAGAACAAATAACAGCATATGCTAAGAACAAAGGCATGTCATGTTTGCAGAACAGAAAAGGTCTAAATTGCTAGAAAATAGAAGGTTTGGGGAGTGGGAGAGAGGGTATATGATGTTGCTAGAGAAAGATTAAGAACAGATTATGGAGGGTCCAAAAAGACATACTCCTTTTAGACACTAGAGAACCAACGTGGGTTTTTAGCCCGGAAATGTGATCAGATTTGTATTTAAAAAGATGAATCGTGGAAAATGAACTAGATAGAAAGACTATGGACAGGAAGGCTGCTGTATTAGTTCAGGGGAGAAGTGATGTGGGCCGACCATAGGGCAATGGCAATACAAACAGAGAAAGGCATACATTTAAAGCCATTTCAAAGGCAGAACGAGTATGACTTGGAAAGCGACTAGATAGGAAGTATGGGGGGGGCGGGGGGAGAATGTGGATACTGATGCCTCGGTCTCCATCTTGGGAGCCCAGGTAAGTGGAATTACAGAAAAAACAGGTTTGACAGGTAAAGATGAGATTAGTTTAGGACCTACGGAGTTTGAGGTATCTATGGGACATTCATAGAATGTTAAGTAAGCAAGAAGTCTAGACCTGGAACTCAAGAGAGAATTCTGGACTAGACAAACAGAACAGGAGTCATCAACATATGGACTGACCCTTCCGGGGTCATAGACTGTTGAGGATCGACTGAATCTATGAACTCTCCAGGAAAAAAAAATTTCTATACACTTTCAGGGTCTTCTCTGGCCCACTACAGACCCTTCACAAACCCCAGATTAAGAACTCCAGCACAGACAAAAGGCAAAAGCAGCTGGCATCACAGTGAAGAAGGGAATCAGGAGTAGAACCAAGCACAACCAGCAATCCAAGCGTTGAGGAACCCTGGAAGAAACTGAGAAGTGGCTGGAGATCTGAGGAATCCAGAAGAGGCCTCATGATGTTCAGCATCACCAGATGATAGAATGATGCCAAACAGGATCAACACTACTCATCACAACCATGAGGTGGTCACTGGACACCCGTATATAGAGGGGCTTATAGTTTTACATTGTAAGAATAACACAATCTACCTTCTTCAGGAACACTGTCTCCCAGTGACAGTTTCTTGATGAGCCATAAACACTCAGAACTCACCTTCCCTACCCCTAACAAACACCTCTCTTCCTACAAACTAAAGTCATCCATTTGTGTAATGGACAGCATTAGACTCAAGTACAATCTTTAACAAAAAATCAGAGCAGGGGCTTCCCTGGTGGTGCAGTGGTTGAGAGTCCGCCTGACGATGCAGGGGACACGGGTTCGTGCCCCGGTCTGGGAAGATCCCACATGCCGCGGAGCGGCTAGGCCCGTGAGCCATGGCCGCTGAGCCTGCGCGTCCGGAGCCTGTGCTCCGCAACAGGAGAGGCCACAACAGTGAGACGCCCGCGTACCGCAAAATAAATAAATAAATAAATCAGAGCAAACCTAACTGACTTGCTTAGATAAGCCCAAGCTTCATGGCAGCTAGAGTTTTAACTTTCCTCCACTTTGCTCTTAGCCATTAGTGAGTAGCAAAAAAAAATTTTATCTTCAGTTCCTAGAAGTTATCAACCAGTAAATACTGCCCAGGACAGCTGGAATTCGCAATTACTGTGTAATTTTCCAAAAAAATCCTAGTTAAGTCTCAGACTACGAAAGTTGCTTGCTGTCTTTACATTTTTAATTCCCCTGGCACATCTGCATCATTAGGCAAAATAATGGCTGGAGTAGTACTGTTGATACTGATACTTCTAGGAGCCATCAGTGGGAGTTCCCAAGCTTCTGGATTTTCCAAATGACGGGACTTCCTAAACTGAAAGTCAGGGCACTGGGCAACAAGTAAGGCCAGCAGAAAATTAAAATGTGCTTTAAGAAAACTTGGATATTTCTAATGAGGTTATGGCCACAAAACACAGCTATTTTTCAAATTCTTTACGCTTCTATAAAATCTCTTTTTTTGCTGTGTGTCCTTTCTTGTTATTTTACTTCTTTCTTCAAGCAATCTTAACATCTACCAATTTTTCTTTTGAAAAGTATTTTTTGTGTTGTCTGTAAAAGCAAAATCTAAGGCATATTCATTTTAATCCCTATCATAGATCATCTTCTTTCTGATCTCCCTCCTCAAAATAATAATCAAAATTATTTTGAAGGTATTTTAGAAAAGGTGTACCTTTTTATTTCAGAATTAACGAACTAAAGGTTATAAAAGAAATTTGAATTCAAGGGTTCAGATAAATCAAGACTATGATCCCTTTTTCTGAAAAGGAAAAAAGACAGGTCACTGGTAGGCTTAGAGTTAAAGCTCCCAGGTTTGCCTAGTGGTATTTTCCACCGCAAGACCCTGCAATTTAATAGGAGGTCAAGCAATCAGACCTGTTCTTTGGCTGGGACAGCAAATATTTACAACTCTTCAAACAGTAAGCTATTAGCCAGAATTGGAAAGACATTTCTTTGTACTTATCTCAGTAGTCACTTAAAAAATGCATTTTAGGAGAATTCCCTTCTCTATATAGAATTAACAGCCTGACAAAGATATGTAATTTCAAAATATGGAAAAATACCATATTTGTAAAAACACAGATTGGTAATAAAATGTCCCTTTTTTATTATAACTAGATACATTTTCAGCCTTTTTCCCACAACTCAAACTCCACCCTCAGGTGGCAAACTTTTCTTCCTGTTTTATTATTTTAGCAAGTGATCCTTCTTAAATACCTCTACCTTAGTCTTGCTAAAGCATTAGCAACTGGGGGAATAAAAACACACCAAAAGAAAATTAACGTCATAAGGTACCCAGCCAAAGATATTATCTCAGTATTTAGGCATCTCACATTCCAGGCCAAATTTCTTAATAGACGCATACAACTGTGCTGAAAAAAATTAGAAATGAAATTTGAATGTAATAAAAAATATGAGTATAAAAAATTATTTCAAAGAAGACATTTTAAGAAAACAGTCTCCTAGAAAATACTGATGAAAAATACATTAGAAGTGTTAAAATTTGGACTGGCACAAAAAGAAGGGAAATTTTTGAAAGACAACCAAGAGTCAGTAAGATAAATACCCCAATTTGTAAAAGCTAACAAAAAGAGAAGCTATTTTTGTGCAAGTTAGTCAAGGAACAGGTAGCGCCTGTCTCCAACCATTTCTTTCCCAGCTCACGGAATACTGAATTCACTTGCAGAAAGAGTACCATGCAGTGACTAAGGAGCATGCACTCTGCAGCTGGAACGCCTGGGCCTTCCTGGTTTTGCCACTCACTGGCAGCGTCACCTCGGATATGTAACTTAACCTCTCTATGCTCTATTTCTTCATCTGGAAAATACAGACAATAAAGATACCCACCTTATAGTATTGTGGTGAGGATAAGACAAGTTCTGTAAAGTGTTTAGACTCTACCTGGCATAAAGTGAGGGCTATGACATACTGGCTAAGGCTAACCTTCCATTCTGAAGTCCTTACGATGTCATAGACCCAACTTTGGCCTGTTGGCAAGCTCCACCCAACTGATCTGCTTTTCACACGTGCCTCCCACCTTTGTCTTCAGTGGCTCCCCACTACCCACAGCATTCAGCCAGAGCCCCCACATGATGATCTCTTCCAATGTGAGTTCTAACCTTTCCAACATGAATCACTGCCCCCCCCAAAAAAAAACAACTGAAACAGATCGATTGAGCCACTGACCCCTAGGTGAAGTCATGGTGACCCCATTCCCACATTCCTTCTAACTGAATCCAAAGTATCATCACCAAAATCTTTTAACACTAGTTTGAGCCCCTCTCTCCAAGAATCATCTCAATTATTCCCCTTTTCTTTTCATTTCTATCTGACTATCTGTCTTATAAGACTCATCAGCACTTACGGAAATAAGTGATTAGCTTTGTATGTATCTTCACTCTCCCCAGAACTATTAAATGTTTTGGGACATGGATGATGTACTAAATACTTCTTTCAGTCTTTCTCAATGATATGCCAATATTAGGGACTCAAACGAAACTCTCTGAATTATGAAGACACTTAATCTTAATCTTACCTGAACTGTTACAACTCCAGCTCCTTGGCACTTCTTGCCACTACTGCCTCTACACTCCAAATGCAGTGTGGTCTGTTCTTCTCGATTAACATACTGCTTGGGCATTGTGTCCAACAGCTCACTGTCCAGCACAACCTGCTGAGATTCCCGAAGAGCTGCAGTTCTGAAAAACATCATCAGTAGGTTAGAAAAAAAAAAAGTCTTAGGAAAGATTTTATGATAAGTGATAAAGGCTTCCGGTCACCCCCAGCCTGCATTAGAGAACGATAAGGCACAAGAATTCCATAGTAACAAAAAACCAAAGGTGTGTGTGCCAAGACTCACCCAAACCCTCTCCCTGGCAGTCAGAGAGTTAAAAAAGGAAGGAAAAGTAAGACAAGTTTTTAGCCAGAAACAAAGCTCCATTTAGAATCTGTGTTAGATCAATGTTTTTTTAAATGAACCCTTAAATGCAGAAGAACAAATGAGAATTCCATCCTGATTTAATCATCCTAAAGGGGTACCTTATTTGTAAGTACCAGTGACTTCTTAGATATTAGCAACTCAACCTGAGATGTGGAAGACATGAAAAGCTAGTTGTTTACATGGGTGTCAACACTGTTTTAACTGTATTGATTATTACGGTGATGTGCAGGAGGCCTGTGTGTTGCATGTGCAAACAACACACATACGATACACGACTAAACCAAAGACAACCAAGGGATAAAGGGCCAATAAGAGATTGATTCCCATGGGCTTTGCAAAGATAAACTCTTTCACTTTATAAATAAAACAGACTCTACACGCACTCCTCCTCACAGGATCACAAGGTACAATCAAAACCTTATACAGGTGATCATTCTGTATCCACTGTGAACTCAAAATACTAAAATGACTTTCCCACACTTCGATCAAGTATCTGTGTCAATTTTTAAAAGAATATGGAGAGTTAGAGAGCAAAGCAGTGACAAAAGAGAGTAAATCTCATTTCATTCCCTTTTAACACCATCTTTCCAGGATCAGATTTCCTCAGGGAAAGCATAAGAAAAAAATTTAGCTGGCACTGCTGCCACTCGGAAATGCCACAAGAAACTGTACAATGTATGTAGTCCATGAAAGCACCACATAATTTCTACATGAAATTAAAAGACTTGTCACAACTTGGTTAACTAAGGTAACCATCTGAGCCAGTCTGGTCAAATTACCCTGGTGGTGAGGAGGCTACTGAAGAAGCTCTTCTAGGTGCTTCTCTACTCATCAGGCTGTCAAAGCAGCAAGCACAGAAGCATGATCCTGGAGGGCTTGTGTCTTACCTGGCCTGCTGCCGCAGCAGATTCAGGTCTGTGCGTACCAGCTGGATGGCGTCCTTCTGACTCAGGATCGAGGCTGAGGAAATAACTGGCACAGGAGGCCTCATTGGCTGCAGAACAAGGGGAGGTTGGGGGTCTTCGTGCTTCCGCAGGTTACTTAAAACCCTTTCTTTAGCTGAAAAAAAAATTAAGTCATATTTACTGAATAACGGCTACTACTAGGTCATAATGTACTACAAAACTAAACTGTTACCTTCATAAAGAATGTTAAGAGATCTGAAGAATAGTTGTTTAAATCATCAGAGGTCTAAATGAATAAAATTATCTTTTGTTCCTTCCAAGTTCTGAGGGATCACCCACCAGCCTAATAATACTCTACCCAGGAGCTGGGAGCTCAGGAGCATGTGATATGATTAAATAGAATTCCTATCCTCAAAAAGTCTTGATGATAGCTAAAGACCTACTGCTCACAATCTTAAAGTATCACCCTAGACAGCTTTGCATAACATGCTAAGGTGTTTGGACTTGACACTAGTGTAAAAGGGATCTAGTGAATAACTCGAAGCAAGCTTTAGAAAGATGGTAGCTATCATCTGGACAGTGGACTGGGGAAATGGGGCAGGTAGCCCAGTTAAGAGTTTAATGCAGTCATCCAAATAAACTTCATAGGAATAGGAGAAAGAGGAATGGGCATTATGGAATGAAGCTGAGTGAAAAGTCCTACATTAGGCCAAGGTTTGAACAGGAGGGTGGAGAGTAGTAGAGTTAAAATGAATGAAGACATGGGCATGAACTCCTACAGAACTTATATTTATGTAGCCATACAGTCATTCATTCATTCATTTGTTCATTCACTCAAAAACTGATTTACGAATACAAATAAGAAATCATGTACCATATAAGAAAAATAAAGGTAAAAAACAGTAAATCTGTACCATGCAACTTTGCACTAAATTTCACATGATCTCATACTGGTCAATCCAACTTAAATGTTTATATTCCTACACTCATTACACAGCTGAATACACAGTAGGTGTCCAATAAATTCCTATCTTCCCTTCCTTTCTTTTCACTACGCTATCCACATACCACACAGCTCATAGGGACTGAAGAACATGAAGAAAAATGCTGCCATGTAAGATAACAGAGGTCGGGAGAGGTCAAAGGAATTTCAAGTCAGTAAGTTAACAAAGTACTTAAGGGACTACTCTGAATTTCCGATTTCATTCCAGATATAGCATTCAATTTTCTATTCTTGTTAAGAAAAATTAAAGAAAACTTAATAGCCATGACTTTACTTGGCATAAGAAAACTTGTATTGTTTGTAATCCAAACAGATGGAATTTAACATTCCAAACAGGTCAAGTCCAGGACTGTCCCTTATAGCTGGGGTTTTTCCACTAGAACTACCACTCTATGCACAGAATGTAACAAAGCTGGATATTCACCATGGGGTAAGATTCCTGACTATGTTCAAGTCTCTTTCAAGCAACATTAGGTCATGACTCTAAAGGAAAATGGGGGTGGGGGAGGTGGGGAAGGTCTTTTTCTAACCCAATATAACTTATTACAAAAGAAAAATCAAGGGTGGTACTTTAAATCCAAAACAAAAGACAGAAAAAAACTTAATTCAGAGCATATTTAACTATAATCACAACTCTGGACCACAACTGACAAAAAGTTACGAAGCCAACAAATTTAAGAAAAAGAAGTTGGTGTCGTAAGTATACAATAACCTATGAAGAGCTGCTGAAATTTTTCCTACAATCACAATCACAAGTTCCATCGTTTGATATAATCATCATCTAATCTGCTCTCATCTGAGAAAAACCTGAAACTAATTATTTAAAAATCTAGGCTTTAACTTTATTTAGAACTGCAACCTGTACTGATCACCAGAAATAAGACAAGTGGTGAAGAGCAGGGTCTCTGAAGCCTGCTCTTCAAAGCCCCAGCTTTGTGACTTCAGAAAGTTACCTAACCACCATACACTTCAGGTTCCTTATCTGCTCAATGCAAACCCCAAATAATTAAATTCTAGCTTCTACTTTACATGTTGTAAATCAATTAAAATATCTTTTTAAAGCATCATGCAGAAAATGAACCACAAAGTACATAATCACTTTCCCAATACCAATTTACAAGAAATACAGGGGACAGAAAAACATTAAACTATACCACAAAGGTATAATTAGCAACATCCAGACTGTGGGGAAACTCCATGGCAAGAGTCATGCCTCAGTGTGGGCCAATGAGATGTAACTGGAAAGTCTATGAGCAGCTTCTTGAAAGAGTCCTTAAAAGAGGGAGACTTCCCTACCCGCTGAATGGAATGCAAATGTGACAGCTTAAGCTTAAGCAGCCACGTTGAACCATAAGTGGATGTCAGATGTGAACACAGTGAGACAGCAAGGTAGGAGGTGCACGGGTCCTTGAAGGCTTTCAGGCCATAAAGCTACTGCTCTGAACTGCCTGCCTCCAGACTTCTTTTACATGGGAAAAAAATCCCTATCTTATTTAAGTCCTCACTGTTTTTGGAATTTCTCTCATTCAAAGCATAACCTAACCCCAAGTGGTTAACAAGTTAACAATGAACTCCTAAAAAAGCAATTCTCACTGAGGGGTACACTTTGTGAACCTTAACCCTCAATGGCTCCGATTCACTCCCTCACCCATTCATTCACTCATTCATTCACTCACTCATTCATTCAAAGGGTCTGATGCACACTCACACAACTCACCCAACAAAGGATCAGTGAAGTCCAGTGGCACTGACGAACTGCAGGGTGTAGAATGGGACTCAAGCTTGGCCTGCATCCACAGACTAATGGTTTCCTGAAACTCATAATGTATGCGCTCCATGTTCAAATACTCCATCCACAGGTCCTAAAATGGAACCACAGGACTTTAACTTTCAGAGATGAATCACATATTCACATATAAAACTGTATATTTAACTTTAAAGTGAACCCATAAGTTTCAACATGAGGTGGTCCACTCCAGGCTCTCCAAGCACTAGGATAAATCACATTTAAAATGGGCACTCTAGGGAATTCCCTGGCGGTACAGTGGTTATGACTTGGCACTTGAACTGCCTAGGGCCCGGGTTCAATCCCTGGTCAGGGAACTAAGGTCCTGCAAGCCGCGTGGTGCGGCCAAATAAATAAATTTAAAAATAAAATGTCTAACAACCTTAGGAATCTCAAAACTTTTTGACTGTGTACCATGACTGGAAAAAATTATTGCAACAGCCTCACTAAATGTATATTTATAAATTACATACATATACTACTGAACTAATATAAGACATAGGTAAAAAAAAATTTCAAAGAGATAAAAAATAAATATATTGAAAATAATTGGATCTGGATTATATCAAGCCCTAGGTCCCAATACCAACTTACAGGAAATACAGGGGACAGAACAACATATTAAACTACACCACAAAGTTATAACCAGCAAAATCCAAGCTGTGGGGAAGCTCTATGGACAAACTACCCAGTTTCTTCAACAAATAAGTTGCAATTTAAAAAAAAGGATAAGGGGAGGACCTATAGATTTAAACAGATTAATAAGAACTATCAACCAATTACAAAATGCAGACTCTGATTCAAACAAACTGTAAAAGTAAATAAAAACAAAACTTTTATGACATTTGTAAGAGCACTGGAAATTTGAACACTGTCTAGATATTTGATATTAAGAAATTACTGTTAATATATTTCAGATATAAATGCTCTTGGGTTATGTTATTATTTTTTTTAATAAACTTATTTATTTATTTTTGGCCATATTGGGTCTTCATTGCTGCACGCGGGCTTTCTATAGCTGCGGTGAGTTGGGGCTACTCTTCGTTGCGGTGCGTGGGCTTCTCATTGTCGTGGCTTCTCTTGTTGCAGAGCACGGGCTCTAGGCGCTCAGGCTTCAGTTGTTGTGGCACATGGGCTTAGGTGCTCCGCGGCATGTGGGATTTTCCCCGGCCAGGGCTTGAACCTGTGTCCCTTGCATTGGCAGGCAGATTCTTAACCACTGCGCAACCAGGGAAGCCCTGTTATGTTTTTTAATCTTCGTCTTTTAAAATATGTATCAAATGCCCTCTAGGATTAGCTCCAACATGGTGGTGGGATTGGATTGGCTATAGGTGAAACTAGACACATGATACATACAGGCAGAGGGAGAAGGGCATGTCTATTATACTATTCTATTTTTCTGTATGATTGAATTTTTCATTATAAAAGGTAAAATAAATAAGTAAATAGATATGATTGACCAAAAAAAATAGAAACAGAAATTCCAGCATTTTCCTCCCACTCTCCAGTGAGCTGTCTTGCATATTTTGCATATTTGTCTTGCATAAAATATATGTCTGGCATATATTTCACTCTGGTGATGACTATATATTAGAATGGTGGACTGTCATTAGTAAAAAAGAAAGTCAACTATCAATGAACACCAAAAACTACAAACAGTAATAGCTGATGAGCAGATAAGGACTGTGGCTTTGTGGACAATGGTTTTCTTTTTTTTTTTTTTCTGATTTGGAGTGTTCTAAAGGATACCTATAAATGTAAAAATGTTTCAGGCTTCTCAATTAGCACACTCCCATGAAGTCCTAAATCGTTATTTCCAAACCAATCATGGCACAAGGCATTCCAGACTCAGAGAAGAAACACCAAAGTCATCCGGATCACAAGCCTGGATCTTGGATGTACCAAACTGTTTGAGGTGCTGTACCAGATGCTCCTACTGTGTATACATATCTCCTTTAATTGGGGTCTGGATGTCACTTTCTCCATCTCTGTGCTAAAGTACTATTGACAGAGGCTAACAATTAGAAAAGAATACTGAGAATTAACAATGGGTAAGCAGAGATGTTTCAGAAACCACTAAAAGACAGAACAACTCTGAACCTGAATTACTGATTCAAAATACTAGCTATAAAATTAAATGGCCAGCAGAAACTAACACAACATTTTAAAACAACTATACTCCAATAAAAAAAATTTTTTTAATAATAAAAATTTTTTAAAAATCAAATGGCAAGCAAAGACTTTAAAAAAAAAAAAAGGAAAGCAATTAACCATGTAAATGCTAGGGAATCAAGATAAATATTAAAGAACCAAGAAAGCTATGATTAATTTTTTAAAACACTGACCAAGTACCTACTACATGCAAATTCTCAGATAAGGCTTTGGGTTGTGGAGTATAAAGAAGAGATGAGTATGGACCTGCACTCAAAAGATTTCAGGACACCATGATTATCTGTGTATTTTTCCTATTTCTCTGGCCCTATATTCTCAGCCTTATTTCTCTGTGCCTTTCAATGTTACTTCTCAGAGTTCCATCTTCAGTCCTCTTCTTAATCCAAATACTCTATTACCATTACACCCACATTTCCTACACTACCCCATTCCTGAACTCTAGAACTGTATATCCCCTCCCCACCAACTCTTTAATAAGAGCTCTCCTTGAAGCCCCTCAGGCACTTCCTCTTCCAAGTACTGTAAACAGCAGCTTCCCAAACTACAAATTTGGAAGTCCTTGTACTATCTAATCTGCCCTACAACTGTATCAATCCTAATCGAAAAATCCTATTGATTCTACTAATTCTTCTTCAATATATATATATTTTTTATAAGAACAGGCTAATTTTATTTTTTTAAATTTTTTTAACATCTTTATTGGAGTATAATTGCTTTACAATGGTGTGTTAGTTTCTGCGCTATAACAAAGTGAAATAGCTATACACATACACACGTTCCCATATCTCTTCCCTCTTGCTTCTCCCTCCATCCCACCCTCCCTATCCCACCCCTCTGGGTGGTCACAAACCACGGAGCTGATCTCCCTGTGCTATGTGGCTGCTTCCCACTAGCTATCTATTTTACTTTTGGTGGTGTATATATGTCCATGCCACTCTCTCACTTTGTCACAGCTTATCCTTCCCCCTCTTCATATCCTCAAGTCCATTCTCTAGTAGGTCTGTGTCTTTATTCCTGTCTTACCCCTAGGTTCTTCATGACCTTTTTTTTTTCCTTAGATTCCATATATATGTGTTATCATACGGTATTTGTTTTACTCTTTCTGACTTACTTCACTCTGTATGACAGACTCTAGGTCCATCCACCTCACTACAAATATCTCAATTTCATTTCTTTTTATGGCTGAGTAATATTCCATTGTATATATGTGCCACATCTTCTTTATCCATTCATCTGTTGATGGACACTTAGGTTGCTTCCATGTCCTGGCTATTGTAAATAGAGCTGCAATGAACATTGTGGTACATGACTCCTTTTGAATTATGGTTTCCTCAGGGTATATGCCCAGTAGTGGGACTGCTGGGTCATATGGTAGTTCTATTTTTAGTTTTTTAAGCAATCTCCATACTGTTCTCCATAGTGGCTGTATCAATTTACATTCCTACCAACAGTGCAAGAGGGTTCCCTTTTCTCCACACCCTCTCCAGCATTTACTGTTTGTAGATTTTTCGATGATGGCCATTCTGACTGGTGTGAGATGATATCTCATTGCAGTTTTGATTTGCAGTTCTCTGATGATTAATGATTTTGAGCACTCTTTCATGTGTTTGTTGGCAATCTGTATATCTTCTTTGGAGAAATGTCTTTTTAGGTCTTCTGCCCATTTTTGGATTGGGTTGTTTGTTTTTTTGTTATTGAGCTACATGAGCTGCTTGTAAATCTTGGAGATTAATCCTTTGTCAGTTGCTTCATTTGCAAATATTTTCTCCCATTCTGAGGGTTGCCTTTTGGTCTTGTTTATGGTTTCCTTTGCTGTGCAAAAGCTTTTAAGTTTCATTAGGTCCCATTTGTTTATTTTTGTTTTTATTTCCATTTCTCTATGAGGGGGGTCAAAAAGGGTCTTGCTGTGATTTATGTCATAGAGTGTTCTGCCTATGTTTTCCTCTAAGAGTTTGATAGTGTCTGGCCTTACATTTAGGTCTTTAATCCATTTTGAGTTTATTTTTGTGTATGGTGTTAGGGAGTGTTCTAATTTCATACTTTTACATGTACCTGTCCAATTTTCCCAGCACCACTTATTGAAGAGGCTGTCTTTTCTCTACTGTATATTCTTGCCTCCTTTATCAAAGATAAGGTGACCATATGTGCGTGGGTTTATCTCTGGGCTTTCTATCCTGTTCCATTGATCTATACTTCTGTTTTTGTGCCAATACCATACGCAAATCAATCAACGTGATACACCATATTAACAAATTGAAGGAGAAAAACCACATGATCATCTCAGTAGATGCAGAGAAAGCTTTCGACAAAATTCAACACCCATTTATGATAAAAACCCTGCAGAAAGTAGGCATAGAGGGAACTTTCCTCAACATAATAAAGGCAATATGCCATATATGACAAACCCACAGCCAACATCATCCTCAATGGTGAAAAACTGAAAGCACTTCCACTAAGATCAGGAACAAGACAAGGTTGCCCACTCTCACCACTATTATTCAACATAGTTTGGAAGTTTTAGCCACAGAAATCAGAGAAGAAAAAGAAATAAAAGGAATCCAAATCGGAAAAGAAGAAGTAATGCTGTCACTGTTTGCAGATGACATGATACTCTACATAGAGAACCCTAAAGATGCTACCAGAAAACTACTAGAGCTAATCAATGAATTTAGTAAAGTAGCAGGATACAAAATTAATGCACAGAAATCTCTGGCATTCCTATACACTAATGATGAAAAATCTGAAAGTGAAATCAAGAAAACACTCCCATTTACCATTGCAACAAAAATAATAAAATATCTAGGAATAAATCTACCTAAGGAGACAAAAGACCTGTATGCAGAAAATTATAAGACACTGATGAAAGAAATTAAAGATGATACAAATAGATGGAGAGATATACCATGTTCTTGGATTGGAAGAATCAACATTGTGAAAATGACTCTACTACCCAAAGCAATCTACAGATTCAATGCAATCCCTATCAAACCACCACTGGCATTTTTCACAGAACTAGAACAAAAAATTTCACAATTTGTATGGAAACACAAAAGACCCCGAATAGCCAAAGCAATCTTGAGAACAAAAATGGAGCTGGAGGATCAGGCACCCTGACTTCAGACTATACTACAAAGCTACAGTAATCAAGACAGTATGGTACTGGCACAAAAACAGAAATATAGATCAATGGAACAGGATACAAAGTTCAATATATTTTTAATTTATCCATTTATTTAACTACTCCTGCTATTTCAATAGTTCTTCAAACGAAGCCTTTGGAAAAAGACGTCCTGCTGGTAACATCCTCTCTGCCACTCCACATCACCATGTCTTCCTATCAACCTGAGAACTCCCGTTTGTCCTTTAGGGCTCAGTTCAAAGGTCACACTCCAGCCTCAGTCTGAATCAGGTGCCATTTGTGCATGTTTCCACAGCACCCTGTGCATTCCACCCCCACAGTCTTCATCACTGGATGCAATAATTTAGTCCCCCATCTGACAGTAAGCACCTTAAAGGCAGAGACTGCATCAAGTTTCTTTTCGTCTTTGTTATTAGATGCCTGACACCTTAAAGGCATTCAACAGATACTCACAGAAAGAAGGGAAGAAGAAAGAAGAAAAGAGAGGAGGGAAAGACAAAGAACACAGAAGAAAGTGAAAGACACCTACTAGACATGAAATAGTATATACAGTGTGGAAGCAACTAGGTTTAAAGACCCAAATTGAAGTCTCTCAAGTCTCAGAGGATCCTAAATCCCATCCAATGTTGGGGGTCAATGCCCAGTAGAGTTCAGCCCCTAGAAAAAAGAAACTGGAACAGAAGAGATATGCCTACATACATACACACACACACACACACACACACACTCACACAAATGATAGCTACAGAAGCTTAACGAAAACTCAGAAGTTTTGGCCTAAGAAAAACCACAGACATCTTTGCTTGGGTACCAGGGAGAGAACAAATTAGGATATGTGAAGACTAGAATTGAGTATCTCCAAAAGGGCAACCAAAACTGTGATAGCTACAAGTAAGTCATCTCCAAAGGCAAACAAAGGTGAACTCCCTATCTCCATGCTACTAACTTTCTGTACAACATATGAATCTTAACAATCTTAACAAATTCTTACACAGTTTTATGGGAGTAGAGATGACTGCTTAAAAGTGTTCAGCTGCTGACGATTTAAAACAAGGAAGAATACAGTCAGAGAAAGGCTGTATTTACGATGCTGTAGAAGGTCCCAGAATGAGCTTCAAGCCTTCAGGTGAGGCCATAGTGGGGTCAGAGATTCAAAAGGAAACACTCCTACAAAAAAATCACTTATATGTTGACAAAACCACAAAAACAACGACCATACCAGTGACCCGATTTCCGTATCAACAAGTGGTTTCACCATTAGGTTATAAAAGTAAACAATTCAAATTACAGAGAGACATTGCCATGGTTTTACCTGCTGATTCTGCATCACTTTTGCTAGCCTGTGAATATCATAATGCTTTGGCAGAGAAGGGATATACGTATCTCCTTTTTGAAAATTCTCATCTTCTAGCCATAATATATATACATTGAAGAGCCTAAAAGAAAAAAACATAAATACATAAAATACAAAAAGATGTGCAGGCAAATGAAGTTTCTTACACCTCTAGGAGCACTGGCACTAAAAGATAAAAGTTCGGAAGCACATAACACAGAAAATATTTCCAACCACCACACTCCCAAGAAGGGCCAGCAAGGGAGAAAGGTCACAAATCATTTAAGCACGATGCAATAATTGCTAAAACAAAAGGTGTGAAGAAAGGGCTCTGTGAACTCTATTACTAAAGAGGATTAAATACAGTACACAGGAAAAAATAACTGGAGAAGGTGACTTTAACACAATCCAAGGATCTGAATTTCACGCTTTTCTTTCCTGGACAATCAGTCACAGTGAGCCTTGGTGCTTGGAAAAGTTTAGATAACATTCAAATAAACACCTTTTCTGTCTTTCAGAGAAAACATTAAAAGCCATTTTAAACTTATACATTGGAAGAACCTGCCAGCTTTAGGCTCAATGACAATCCCCTGCCTCAAGGAATCACAAATAGAACCCATAGCATGTATGCACCCTGTTCCCATGAAGAAGGAACAAAAGAAAGCTAAAAACAGGGGGAAAAAAATTTTCTATTTTCCGGTAAAAACTTTTTTAAAAATTTAATGATGCTTCCTTTGTTTTTATTTTGTTTTGTTTTTACAAGGAAGACAGTCCATTTAGCTCAGATCACTGGTATTTTAAGCAGTTGTTTGCAGCAACAGGTACCAGAGTAGTCTACAGCACACAAATTACAAAGTACCAGGTGGGGACCAGGAGGTGTGGCTGGGCTTTACTCAATAAAGTGGAAAAATACCACCTTTACCCTGGCAACAGTCTATGTAGGAAGAGACCCTGGGACAGAGCTTTGAGGCTCTTAAACAGGAGGGGCTGGGACGGAGCTCCTTCCAGCTTGACTCGGTTATATGTCTACTTCACAACATGTCAAAGGAGGGCAAAAGGGAACATCAAAGGCTTTCTTAGCTGATCTAAATGTTCAGAGATAAAGCCTTCCCAATGGTTATGCCCAGATAAAAATACATTTTCCTTCAAGCAAGAAAGAGACAGGGAGAAATGATTCTGGAGGCTGAGAGAAGCCCTAAGGCTTTGAGGTCAATCAAGCCTGAAGCCTGAGTGCTGGATCGAAACACTGGGTTTCCTCACCAAGACATTTGTATTCACTTTGTATTCAGAGTTCATTATTAAGAGCTGTTTTTATTAAGTCTTTTTTATTTTTATTTTTTGCGGTACATGTGCCTCTCACTGTTGTGGCCTCTCCCGTTGTGAAGCACAGGCTCCGGATGCACAGGCTCAGCGGCCATGGCTCACGGGCCCAGCCGCTCCGCGGCACGTGGGATCCTCCCGGACCCGGGCACGAACCCGTGTCCCCTGCGTCGGCAGGCGGACTCTCAACCACCGCGCCACCAGGGAAGCCCTATTAAGTCTTATTTATAAGACTAATATCTCGTTTACATCAAGCTTACAAATGAAAGGTGAAAGAACAGTGTGAAGGGGACACACACTTACCTCAGAGTTCTTAACCTTTTAGGGGATGCAAATATTAAGCCTATTTTTAGAAGTAGTTTTGGAAGATTATGAATCCACCGCACCCCAGGTGGATCCCACAATCCCCTAAAGGGCCTATGAATCTCACTTAAAGAACCTTGCCTGGGTCGTTTATTTCTTTTAGAGAACTATCCTAGCAGGCTTTACTAGTTGTTAACCTGCTTTATCACTTCTTTTGGTTTGTTTCTGTTATTAAATAAAGAAATAGAAGCGGTCACCAGCCCTCGGGTTTAAGAGCTTTCACTCAGACTCCAGGCACTTCACAGAGGTACATCCAAATTGCTGATTCACTCTCGTAAGAAACACAAAAGAGAAACATTACAAGATGCAAACCTATAGTCAAAACCACCTTCCATATTCAATCTAACAGGTTAAGAGAATAACATCTAGCAGCTGTAACACAAATCAAAGAGCCAGCACAAGTACCTGTGCTGCAAACAACAACATAAATGGCTAAATAGCCATGCCTCACCTCACGAGCTCCGTGTGCAGCTCTGGTGAACTCAGGTAAGCAGGGGTGCCAGCCTGGGTCGCTGGCAGCCCTTCACTGCCCTCTGCTGGAACTCGGAGGGCCTTGCTCGCAGCGTGGTGGAAGTCAGCCACCTCAGTCAGACGCCTCTTCATTTCTTTTAGCAAACTGATATGAGCAGGGCTTTGAAAAAACCTTCTTCCAATACAACCATCTACGGGTAGCCTTAAAAAATGCAAGCACAGATCACAACAGGATCAACACAAGATGCTCTTTCTATGTGACACAAAATTACAGTCTGTTAAGTCAGTTTATTAAATTAATACATACTATCTCTACCTCAATGGTTATAATGAGGCTCCAACAAGATGGCACATATAAAAGCAGTTTTTAAAAGAACGAAATGCTATGCAAATTCAAGACACTGTCACCACTTAGAGGTACAGAAGACATTAAAGATAGTCCCTTTTCTTAAAGAACTTGCAATCTGGTAGAAAACAGAAGTGATGAAGAATCAACATCCGTATGTTTCAAAGGGGTGAGTTAAGGGAGTGCAGGTGAACTAGAAACAGAGCTGGAGCCAGACAGCGATGGTCAGTGACAGTGAGCAGCCATGGCCGGCCAGAGTCCCTTCACATCCAGTGGAAATGCTGGCCTCCCCCCAGGCATTGCCTGGCCTTCGTCCACAGCTGCACTACCCATCACCAGTCCCCTCGAACAAGCTCCACCATGGCCACACAAGCAGCCTCAGTTTGGGACAGTCTCTCCCTCTGCAGCTCCAGAAGCTCTCTGCTTAACCTTGCAGGGTCCCAGGGTGTTGTCTTCACCAAACTGGGTATGGGGGGTGGTAAAGAGAGAGCGGCCACAAGATATCCTGAACTCAGAAAAGGTCTAGTCTGATAGACGTGAAACAGGAAAGGAGGGAGGCTCCTAGCCAGACAATGACTCTAACTCCCATGCCACAGTGTGAGAACACAGAGCTGCAGAGCAATGCAAAGGTGGGAACTGATTCACAGAAACTTACTACTACTGTGGGTACCATACCCATATTGCGGTCCTGGGCGGTGAAGATACAGGAGGAAGAACTTCTGCCAAATGAGTGGCAGAAGAGGATGGTCAGAAGGCGTGACGAGAGCCTGGTGGGCCCAACGATAAATGAGCAGCCTCTGGAGGGACGGGACGATGGGGAGTTTCAGCTGAGCCTGGGCTTTCTACAAAAGAGATGGGCTTTGAGCAACCATGTAATGACCACAATTGCAAACAGTCACTTCCTAAGTGATTCAAATGAAATGCTGAACATGGTGTTTTCGATTCAATAAGAAAAAAGAAAAGTCATATAAACCTTACTTCTCCGACCCGCTAGCTAACACTTTAACCTTAGTAGCAAGACATGTAGGGCAGCTTTTTTTCAAGAATTGCACAGACCCCAGAATTGGACTGGGTCTTAAGCATCACCTAGTCTAATCTCATTTCCATGCCTTTCCATTCCTTTGCATGTAAAACACTATAGGGCAAGAATAATACAAAAGCCAAAGTAAATTTTATCAACCTCTTGAAAATAGAGATTTTTCTTTTTTGGCCACACTGCATGACAGGTGGGATCTCAGTTCCCCGACCAGGGGTCAGACCTGCGCCCCCTGCATTGGAAGTGCAGAATCTTAACCACTGAACCACCAGGGAAGTCCTGAAAATTTAGATTTTAAATGGGCGTTCAAGAATGATAAATCCCTTGACAGGCTCTGAAATCCAAAAGCAAAGTCTATACTATAGGACTGAAAATAGAAGGTCTTTAATTCTAAAGCCTCATTCCAGTCTTTCTCACACTTTAGTTAGCCTAAGGATCAGCTAGGGAGTTTTTCAAAATAAATTACTGGTCCCACTCCAGACTCAGAATCCCAGAGGCCGGGGTCCAGGAATCCGATTTTTAACAAGCTCTCTAGGGGATTCTGATGCTTTAGAACAAAGGCAATCCCCTTTACACATACAATGAACACAGCCTCAAATTATTAGGTTGTGACTCTCAATGTTAAAAGAACCTTGGAAAGGAGGTATACACTTCAACTACACCATGTTAAGCATTAGTTTGGTTACTGTGCTTTCCAAACATTCGTAACAAAAGAAAACACAGAAGTCCAAAAGCTACAGGTGAACCCATCAGCATCAAAGTGTGAACCACCTTCTACCACTCAAATGCAGAACTGCTATTTGCACCTTCAGAGCTTGGTCAGGGGTAAATGCAGAGTTTATAACCAATTCCCCTTCAACAACTCTTCGGAGCTGGGAGTCTTCTTCAAAGATGGATTCCATGTTCAGGACTGTCCATGCAAACCAGACCTACAATAACACCAGGTAAAGAGGGGAATGAGCTACTAACTCAGACAGACAAAATACATCCTCACATTCCACAAATAAACATTACAGTTCCTAAAATTAACACATAGTTTTTATACCTATTTCTACTCTTATCACAGACATAAATTTACATGAAATAGGCCATTGAAAACTGTTAAATTACTTTAGAAAGGCTACTTTAGTAAAAGAAGATGTTTGTTTGCTCAACTTTAGTGCGCAGGTTCCGTATCACGAGGGACAGGAAAGAGGGCCAGATGTGAGCTCTGCCCTTAAGAAGTTTTGCATTCACCAGAGGAGACAAGACTAATGTAAGTAACCATAATGTAAAGTGAGAAGTGGGAGTACTGATCAGGGATTGAGTGCTACGGGAAACCAGAGGAGGTAGGGTGGGATCAGAGAAGGTAATATACCAGAGAAGACTAGGCAGAGACTGGAGGGGAAGGCATGCCTGGGAAGAGAATCAGCTAGGCAAAAGATGGAAACTCCAGAGATGTATGCAGATAACAGCATGGAGTGTGTTTCAGCTGGATCACAAGAGGTATGAGGAAGAGCAGGAGGTAAGCATGTGATACAAAGTTGAAGGATGTTACTACTAATTTAAGTGATAAAACAGAGACATAATGGGACACACAAAGTCTTGAGAGGTGGTGATAATGATGAAAATAATGCTGCGAATTAATGATAATGATGATAACTGTAACAGCCAACACCTAGTAAACACTGTTCTAAGTGCTTTACATGTAGGTGCAATCATTATTCCCATTTGACTGTTGAGGACAAAGAGGTTAGCCAGCTGCCCAAGGCACAGTGCTAGCAAATGGCAGAACCAAGGCTGAACCCCGAGTGGTCCAGCTCCAGTGTCCACTCTTACTTAAACGCTCTGCCCTGCAGCTGGGCAGGCTCTGCAGTCAGGCAGTTGGAGTCTTATCATGAGCTGTCTGACCCTGAGCCAGCCACTTGACTCCATAAAACCTCAGTTAACACCCCTGTGAGACAGGAATAGCAACAGCACCACCTCAGCAGAGGGCTACTGTGAGGATTAAATGAAAAAGTATTCTTATGCATAGTAAGTGTTAACAGACGTTAGTTATTTTAGACTATTAGTAACGTAGGTAAGGATGATAACAATATTAAAGTTCAAAAAGATAACAGGGCTTCCCTGGTGGCGCAGCGGTTGGGAGTCCGCCTGCCGATGCAGGGGACACGGGTTCATGCCCCGGTCCGGGAAGATCCCACATGCCGCGGAGCGGCTGGGCTCGTGAGCCGTGGCCGCTGAGCCTGCGCATCCGGGAGGGGCCACAATAGTGAGAGGCCCGCGTACCGCAAAAAAAAAAAAAAAAAAAAAAAAAAAAAGATAACAAATGGTCCACAGTGGGTTTCCTACCTGAGTGGGTGTGGCCAAGCCCTCCACAAAGGAAGGAGTGATGTTGCCTGCCACGATCCAGCTCACCAAAGAAGAGAGCAGACTCCGGTCACAGTGGTAGCCCAAAGCATTCTACACCAGGGGAGCATGTGGAGCAGAGAGTGGAGGCTTTAAAAAACACAATCGATGAGCTTTTCAAGAATATCAGCAATTACCTTACTACGATGGAAGATTCTGGTAAGACACAGATTTCAATAATTAGTCCACCAGCAGTTACAATCCCAGGCTGCACATTATAGCCAAATGTAATGAGCAGCGCTCCTCCTGGGATGTCCTTCCTTTGGCTTTATGAGGATCTGCACTTAGCAGACTACGGTTACTGGATAAGACACTGTTAAGGCAGAGCTTTAAAAAGGCAGTGGCCACAGAGCAGTACTGAGAAGGGTGCATGTGGGGGAACCTCCTTAGAAGACTACTATCTAGCTGATGACTGAAAGATAAATTCTCTAACAGGTTTACCTTATGTTGCTGGTAGAGCAATTTCTGCACACAGTCTTCCTGCATCAGCTGAAAAGCTGTTTTACACAAATGGTCCATGAGGAAGAGGATGGGTTGTTCTCGGTACCAAAGTTGTTGGCTTATAAGAGCCTGAACCCAGAACTCCAATACGGCAACCGGGCCCACTTCATTGAGCTGAGTGCTTACAGAGATGTGGGCCTGCGGAGAAAGGGCTCAGGTGACGTGAAAGGTAATAACCAGCCTCCCATTTTTAAAACACTAATAAAATAATACCTACCTCCATTACAAAACCCAAATCTGTTGACCTTCTTGGTCAAAAGCACTGTGCCAAGTGCTTTGAAATGACCAACACATAGACATGTTAGCACAGGGGTGTCTGATTGGGAAGGCGGGCAAGGGTGTACTTAGGGCTGACAAGGTCCTGACCTGGATCATGCTGTTGAGAAGCTTCACGTTGTCTCCATGGCTGGCTCCTGTCAGGTGCTGTGCCACCTTGTGGGTGACCTGTTGCGTGACACCCTGAGGGACACCGATGTCCAAGTGTAGGAAGAGGAGGAGGTGTGACAGAAACCTGCCGAGCACATAGGACAACGCACTTTACCTTCCAATCGGAAGTCAACAGAATTTCCAGTGGCTAATTACTTATGAGAAACAAAAAATACTGACGTGTCCCATTTTTAAACCAAAGCTCTATTTAGGGATTCTGATAAATCTTCAGGAATTTCAGAAGAATAAAGTTTTCCAGTTTGACGTGGGTTAAATCTACCCATGTAGTGAACAGACCTAAGACACATAAACCCATGCAAGTTAAAGAGCATTAGAGGGAAAACACCCAAAGCGCTGCTCTATCCCCTCCCAACCCCCACTAACGAGAATAGAGATATCTATAGAATCACTCTGCAATCTTTCATGGGGTGTCAACTCCACACAAAGTGGCATATGGAACACTGCGGGGGGGGGGGGGGGGCGGGCACGGATACCACCACATTTAAGTCACGGACGTGCCCTCGGTTCCCTGGGTGAACCAGGCTCCTTCCTCTCTCAGGGCCTTTGCCTCTGCTGGGTTTTCTGCCTGAAACACTTCCCCACATCTAATCTGGCAAACTCCTACTCATCCTTCCCATCTCATCTGCAATGTCCCTTCCTCAGAGACTTCCTGACCCCTCCCCGCCACCTTAAATATGTCTAACCCATTAACCTCCCTCATAGCACCATTGTTTTCCTTCGTGGCACTTAAAATTGGTAACTGCAGCCTGAGGACGTGACCCCTTCCTATGTGTCTGAGGGCAATGCCCAAACCGCCTGGCTCCCCATCGTACAGACGGTGGCAGCACAGAGGTTACTGCTGAGTGAGGGTGCTTCCCATTTCACAGGAGGTACAACACAGGCCAAACTCCACTGCAGTAGAAAGGGAAAGCTATGACAGGAGAGGCGCAATGAAGCCCGGTAAGAGTTCAGAGGACAGAGCTAGTGCAGGCTTTAGGGTGCAAAGGGAGAGATACAGAGGAGGAAACATCTGAAATGGAGCCTAGAAAGATTTACCTTTACTCAAAATTTAACAACTCCGGGGCGGGTGGGAGGGGTGGGATCAGCCCATTCAATCTAATTTTAAAATCTCTCAAAATTGCAAAAATCTAAAGACAATTTATTAAAATTGTTCCAGGCAGGCATCAAATTGCCTGTGTATCACTTAAGCCTTACACTCAGCTTGTATGAGAAATGGCATTATCTCATCATACAAATAAAGAAACAGAGACTCTGAAAAGTGAAGGAACTCACCTGTGTTCACACTAGGAGAGCGATGGAGTGAGGACACAACTCAAGCCTGAAAGCCATGCACCAACCAGAACACAAGTGGTCCCAGACTCGCTCAGGGCCTAGAGTGCTAATTTTTCCAAAAAAGGTCCCTAGGCCCTAACCCATTCCTACTGAAGCAGACTCTCCAGGGGAGGAGCTGGGAACCCATATACTTAATAAGCTCCCTCCCGTGAGGGGAGGAGCTTCTCATCCCCAGGCAAGTCTGCGACACACTGTTTGAAATGACACACAATGGGAAAACTGTAGTGTCCCCCTCATGCCTTTGGACGTACTACCTGTCCCCTGCCATACAGGCCTCCTCCACATCAGGCCTCACCTCCCCCTTCCTCGCTCTTCAAAAGGCTCCAGCCAGATGACCTCCTCCCAGCTCCCTGAACAGGTATTTTTCTTCCCACCTCTGTGCCTTCACTCAGCTCCTCCCCAGCCTGGTCCTCTCCAGACCCTCCTCTCACCCCCTACGGATACTGAAAAAGCCCTGTCTTGCCATGTCCTCTCCACTGACCCAACACCTACCTGCACTCCGAAGCTCAATTAGAAACGCACCTCTTGGGACTTCGCTGGTGGTGCAGTGGCTAAGAATCCATCTGCCAATGCAGGCGACACGGGTTCAAGCCCTGGGCCGGGAAGATCCCACATGCCGTGGAGCAACTAAGCCTGTGCGCCACAACTGAACTGAAGCCCACAAGCCACAACCACTGAAGCCCACGTGCCTAGAGCCCATGCTCCACAACAAGAGAAGCCACCACAATGAGAAGTCCGCACACTGCAACAAAGAGTTGCCCCCGCTCGCCACTACTAAAGAAAGCCCACGCGCAGCAACAAAGACCCAACACAGCCAAATAAATAAATTCATAAAAAAAAAAGAAGAAACCCACAAAGTCATATTTGTGGGTCATCTCTTGCTTCTGTTCACTGAGCACCCTCTGTCTCCCTTCTGCTAACACATCCTCTCATTAAGGGAACTGTCCTTCCTCCATGCTATAGAGTTGTGGGAGAGAGGGTCTCTCAATACAGAATCCCTATACACCTTCCTCTCAGGACTGGTCAATCCCACTGGTCAAGCTGACAGGCTCAGGGAGAGCACATGAGTAAGTCACACCAATCGGAATCATTATAAGAAACAAGGATAAAGAAAAACATTTGCCTTTCCCATGGGAAACTAGCATGATGCCTGGTTCTCTCTGTAGCATGCACTTTCATTCCCCTGGAAAAAGTACAACTGCGAGAGAAGGCTTGAAAGAGAGAGAAGCAGGGCCAAGGGACCTGGGAGGGTAGATAAACAGAAAGGGAAATACTAACCCAGGGCCTCTCAGCTTTGCAACTATGGCCATGTTGGGACGGCAGATTCCTGGGAGAAGCTCTCCTGTGCACTGTGGGATGTTTAGTACTATCCCTGACCTCTGTGCACTAGATTTAAGTAGCAGCCCCCCTCAATCCCCTTACAACTCCCTCTCCCAACCACCTGCCCTACCTGCCCCACCCCACCAGGCTGTGACAACCAAAATGATCTCTAGACATTACCAAATGTCCCCTGAGGGTCAAAACCCCTCTAGTTGAGGACCACCACTTTAGAATGACCTGTTGTTATCAGGAGCCTTCTTCCCCAATCACATGAGCCAATACATTCCCTTCCTGGTAAAACAAGTGTGCACTGAATTTTCATCATGTGCAATTAAGAATCTTGATTCGTACCCATCCTTAATTCCTTCCCTCCCCCAGCAGCTATTTCTTTTACCCTAATTCCATATACCTTTACCATATACAGTTGACCCTTGAACCCACAGGGTTAGTGGTACTGATCCCCCATGTAGTTCAAAATTCATGTATAACTTTTGACTCCCCCAAAAACTTTACTAATAGCCTACTGTTGACCAGAAGCTTTACCAATAATATAAACTGTCGATTAACACATATTTTGTATGTTATACGTATGATATACTATATTCTTACCATAAAGTGAGCTAGAGAAAAGAAAATATTACGAAAATCATAAGGAAAATACATTTACAGTATTGTACTGTATCTATTGATACTGTAAGCTTACATCATCTGTTTACAAGATGAATCACCTGTCAGTACCTACATCAATACTGTCTTATATGTTATAAAACACTGTAGATGCTATACAGGCTAACATTACACATCAAAAACGAAAAGACAATGTGAAAAAGAAATTCATATTTATTTACAGGTAGAACAATTCCTGCACTGATAATGAAGAAGCAGCAATATGATTGCTTTATGGTTGCCTAGTATAATCAATACGATTGTTTCACGATCGTCTAGCCTATATACTAATGAATGAATCATTATAAAAATTTTGTGGCATAGAGTATGATAGTCATATTCATAATACAGTATTAGAAACACTGTTACATTTTTTAAAAAAACACTTATCTGTGATGACAGCCTGATACAGTTTCTCGATTACGAGAGAGGTATACTGTGCAGTAGTATAATTCTTTGAAAGCAAAGTTATAAAACAGTAAGAAAAATACAGTATTAATTTTATATTAAATATCTCTCACCCTATGCCTATGTAAGGATAGGCTACCCACTTCGATACCAGTCTGGCACAGCATGTGCTACATGATGAATACTTAGGTGATGATGATGATGATGACACAAAAACATCTCATACAGTCCTTGCCATACGGGTGCCAGATTTTCACACAAAGACACACATATACACAACAGGTAAGTTTATCAACTGTACAGCATGATGATCGTTTATTATGCATTAAGTGGAAGTGGATCATCATAAAGGTCTTCATCCTCATTAGCGTCACGCTGAGTAGGCTGAGGGGGAAGATGAGCGGTTGGTCTCGCTGTCTCAGGGTGGCAGAGCCGGAAGAGGTGGAAGGGAAGGAGGAGAGGGAGGCACACCTAGTGTAACTTTATAGAAGTACATCGAAATTTCTGACTTCTTTGCTTTTTCATTTCTCCAAAAATGTTTCTATACAGTATCAATTCTTCCCCCGTTTGCTTTAGTTTCAGTGCTCGTATCATAGAAGGGTCCATGTCATAAAAGAAATCAAAATCAGTCTTGAATAATCAGAACCTTCTGGCAGATTGTCTAATGTTAATGTTTTCTGGCACTGCTTCTTCTACGTCTTCTTCCTCATGATCTGGCACCGGTTCAGAAGCACTCACGTCGATCAAGTCATCTTCTGTTAACTTCTCTGGTGTGGTGACTATTAGTTCTTGAATTTCTCTAAGATCCAAATCTTGAAACCCTTCCCCCACTCCCAGCCCCAACTTCTTTGCCATATCTACCAACCCTTTCATGATTTCCTTGATTGGTTTTGTCATAAATCATGAACTCATGCACATCTGGACACAGTTTTCCCCAGCAGGAATTTGTTTTGGGCTTGATGACTTTCATGGTTTTCTATAACAACAATGGCATCTTCAATGGTATATTCCTTCCAGACTTTCAGGATGTTCTATCAGGGTTCTATTCCATAGTGTTAACAATCCTTTCCATAGAGTACCATGTACAATGAGCCTTAAAGGTCCTTATGACCCCCTGACCTAGAAACTGAATTAGAGACATTGTCTGTGGGGGCAAAGGGACTGCTATGACACCTGCGGTGTTGAACTCGTGGGGTCTGTGTGGCCAGGGGTACTGTCCGATACCAAAAGAACTTTAACAGGCAGCCCAGTACTGGCAAGGCACTTCTTGACTTCAAGGACAAACCATTGATGGAAACAATCAAAAAAAAGGGTTCTCGCTGTCCAGGCCTTGTACAACCAAGAGACTGGCAGCTGGTATTTGTCTTTTCCCTTCAAGGCTGGGGGGTTAACAGCTTTACAGATAAGGGCAGTCCTAATCGTAAACCCGACTACATTTACACAAAACAGTATAGTTAGCCTATCCCTTCCTGCCTTCAATCCTGGTGCTTGCTTCTCTTCCTTGCTAATAAATGTCCTTTGTGGCATTTTTTTTTTCCCCCAGAATAGGGCACTTTCATCTGCGTTAAAAACCTGTTCCGGGGCTTCCCTGGTGGCACAGTGGTTGGGGGTCCACCTGCCGATGCAGGGGACGCAGGTTCGTGCCCCGGTCGGGGAGGATCCCACATGCCGCGGAGCGGCTGGGCCCGTGAGCCACGGCCGCTGAGCCTGCGCGTCTGGAGCCTGTGCTCCGCGGCAGGTGGGGGCCAGCAGTGAGAGGCCCGCGTACAGCAAAAAAAAAAAAAAAAAAAAAAAAAAACCTGCTCCGGCAGATATCCTTTCTCCTCGATGATTTTTGTAATGGCATCTGGGAACTCATCTGCTGCCTCCTGGTTGACAGAAGCTGCTTCTCCTGTTATCTTGACATTTTTTAAGCCAAATTTCTTTCTAAAATTATCAAACCATCCTGTGCTGGCATTAAATTCTTCAGCTTTAGCTCTTTCACCTTCCTTTTGCTTTAAGTTATCATAAAATGACTTTGATTTTTCTCTAATCATATTAGGGTCTACAGGTATGCCTTTCTTATAGCCATCCTGCACTCACACAAAAGCTACATTTTCAATATGAGATAAAAAGGTATTTCACAGAAAGTACAACATTTCAGAGCCTGCTGGTGTAGCTGCAGTGACATCTTCATGAATTTCCTTTTCTTTTTTTTCCAATGGTTCCTACTCTGGATTCATTTATCTTGAAATGACAGGAAGTGCAGCTGCAGACTTCAATCTATGGTACATATCATGCAATTCAACTTTTTCTTGTAATGTCATGACTTTTCTCTGCTTCTTGGGAGCACTTCCAGAATCATTAGAGGCACTTCATATGGGTCCCATGGTGTTATTTAAGGCACCAAACACAATGAAAATGACGCGAGAGCCGCAAGAGGTCACTTTTTACTGTGATGCACAATTTACTGGAGAGACAAACTGCTCAGTCGGAGAAGATTAGCATCACAAAGCGTGTTAGGCGGATACTCAACACTTGAGCTCACCTTCATGGCAACAGGAGGTGGCTACAAAATTATTACAGTAGTACAGTATGCAGCTGTAATTTAATACTGCATCTTTTATGTCTGTTTATATTTCTCTCAACCATGAATGGCATCATGTATGGTCTGTGTTTGTGTGTGTAAGTTTTGATAAATTTTAACTTTTTATAATAGATTTGTGTATATTTTATGGTAGTAGATGATAGAATAGACTAGTATCTACATTTATTTAATACATTCATGACATACTTTTTTCTTAATTTTTTTCAATATTTATAGGCTACATTAGTTCATCTGTGAGTTTTTTCAAATTGTCACAAATCTCCAAAAAATTTTCCAGTGTATTTATTAAAATATATCCTCGTATAAGTGGACCTGCACAGTTCAAACCCGTGTGGTTCAAGGGTCAACTGTAATGCAAATGCAATCTATACGCCCTAGCATGGCCTTGCCAATATTTTGCTTCATAACTTTGTGATTACCTCAGAAGTCTTATTTTCTCCACAAGATTATCAGTGTCTCATGTGATGAGCACCTCCCTGTGTATCTTCTTTGCTTATAATACTGCCCCATGCACACTGCAATTAAAAGCAACGTGTTTCGCTATTGCTACAACAGCAAAGCCATTTGCTGCTCAAGGTCAGAAGCACTATTCCCAGTTTCATGGAAACCACCACCCTTTTCAATACTAATAAGCTATAAGCAATCCAAAATTAAATGACAAAGGGAAGTATCTTTCATGACAATAAAACTAGAATCATTATTAGAGTCACTGTTCATCACTCTGCATTCTAAAATAGGCAGGAAGTTTTCTGCCTCATAAAAAATACACTATTGAAATATCATTCCCTATAATATACTTGAGAAACCAGAGAACATAGTCATTTTGTACTCGCTGGGCTGTTCTCCACTTACTGCTCATTCTTTAGAAGGTAATACTGGCAAGGGTAGAACAAAGGCAGAATCTTATCCAGGACATGGACCACTGTTTTCAAATGCCTCGACTGGACCAGAATCCCCAAGAGTGGGATGCCTTCTGCACAGAACTTCTCAATGCTATGGAAAAAGAAAAAGGCAATGAGCATACGAGGTAGCCAGTTCATAAACTGATGTTCTTCCAATGCACTATCATACTACACGCTACCCAGATTATCTCAGGTCTCCAACCCATTTATGCATACCCAAACTTCACACAGAAATGCTAGAATCAGAACTCTAGAAGTACAAAGGAACTTAAAAGTTCACCTATATTATCATTTTATACGAAAGAAAGGTGAAGTATCATGGCCCAATTCACACAGTTTCCTGGTATAGGGTCAAATTGAGGACCCAGGTTTGCAAATTTCTAGTCCAGAGCCCTGGCCACTTTGCTTCTCAAATGGTGCTTCTTCTAAGAGTCATGGGGCTCTCATTGTCTACGTAGTCCCACAAGGTATTACAGCAAAGATTCAAAAATGAGCTCAATCTGTCTGTATAATCTGGCAGAATTTTTCTGAAATCAATGTGGCCTAGAAATTTACTTATTTTTTTGACTCTTCAGAGAATCTATCCTTAAGAAATAATCTCAAATATGGAAGAAAATATGACAGATGATCCATGTAAAAATGTAATTTTCAGAATTATTCATAATTGTAAACTCAGAGGCATAAATGACAATGTAAATTCTGGAAAAATCCATTCAATGGGAATATTACGGAATTATCTTAAAAGTATGCATATGATGGCCAAGGGCAATATGGAAAAATATTTCTGCTAAAATGGTACTAGGAAAAAACAAAACTTTATACTTCTAACTATAACTACTAGTAAAGGAGAGTTCTACTGTACAGACAGGGAAAAAACAGGGATAATGTCACACTAAAATGCTCATTGTGTTGGAGTGGTAAAAAAGAGTGGTTTTTTCCTCCATTTTCCTAATTCTATAGTTTGGTTACACTCCTTTAATTCTGGGGGAAAAAAATCTTTTCAAAAAATAAAAGGAATAATGCAAAGATTATGCCCTAAGGGAAACATTTACAATATTAGAAGTAAAAAACAAAGGATATATAAAATTATGCATATAGTACAGCTCTAAAAAAGATCCAAGGAAAACATACTGAATAAAAATAAACAGAAAAATAAGCAATGTTTTATTACAATGAGAAAGATTCTGGGTGATTTTTTTTGACTATTGTTCTCTGTATTATCTATGACTTTATATTCATGTACAACTTATGTCCTTCACACTCTGCCCCCAATCCTAAGCCCATTCATAAGATTGTTTTAAGTTAGTTCTAGAATCATCCCAGATGACCACAGTGGAGTTCAGCCCCAAAAAGAAACACTCTCACCCTCACACCCACTCAGGATTCAGGAATCAGCACTAAACCAGTATTTATTTTAGAGAGGACTCACAGCAGTATTAGTGAATAAAGAGCTACAGTTCCAGAATAAATATAATTAGAGAAATCATGAAACGATTAAGTTCAGAGTACTACACTCAAAGAATCCACATACCAGACACTGTTCTAAGCATGTTAAAGGTCTTATAACTCACTTAAGCCTCATAAAGTAAGTCTGATACTATTATTATTCCCATTTCATAGATGAGGAACCTGAGGTACAGGAAACTGTGAATGACACTAGAGCTACTAGAAATGATGTAAAGAGTGCCTTCCAGGGCTTCCCTGGTGGCACAGTGGTTGAGAGTCCGCCTGCCGATGCAGGGGACACGGGTTCGTGCCCCGGTCCGGGAAGATCCCACATGCCGCGGAGCGGCGGGGCCGTGAGCCATGGCCACTGAGCCTGCGCATCCGGAGCCTGTGCTCCACAACAGGAGAGGCCACAGCAGTGAGAGGCCCACGTACCGCAAAAAAAAAAAAAAGAGTGCCTTCCAAAGGGCCTATATAACATCTCTCCCCTTCCTAGTACATCAATTCTGCCCTCTTTAACTGGCTTTCAAATTTGTCCATAATTACCTGGTGACCTCCATTCACCAACAGGAAACACAGGCTTCAGCCAGGAGAGTTTTGTCAACACTTCCCTTTCCCTCCCCCCCACCTCCACCCAGCCAGACAGATATCTGGTGGAATGAAATATGGAGGGGAGGTGGGGGGTGGGGAGGAAGAAATAGGTGAAGGAGGTTAAGAGGTACAAACTTCCAATTGCAAAATACATGAGTTACGGGTATGAAATGTACAATGTGGAGAATACAGTCAATAACTATGTATTATTTTTGTACGGTGACATATCGTAACCAGCCTTATCGGGTGATCAGTTAGAAATGTACAGAAATGTTGAATCCCTATGTTGTGTGACAGGAACTAACATAGTGTTGTAGGTCAGTTATACTTCAAAAACAAATAAACAGGGCTTCCCTGGTGGTGCAGTGGTTAAGAATCCACCTGCCAATGCAGGGGACATGGGTTCAATCCCTGGTCTGGGAAGATCCCACATGCCGCGGAGCAACTAAGCCCGTGTGCCACAACTACTGGGCCTGCACTCTTGAGCCTGTGAGCCACAACTACTGAAGCCTGCATGCTTAGAGCTCATGCTCTGCAACAAGAGAAGCCACTGCAATGAGCAGCCAACTCACTGCAACTAGAGAAAGCCCGCGTGCAGCAATGAAGACCCAATGCAGCCAAAAATAAATAAATATATAAAACAAACAAACTCATAGAAGAAGAGATCAGATTTGTGGTTACTAGAGGCTGGGGGAGGTGGGGGGTGGAGGGAGGGGAAATTGGATAAAGGTGGTCAAAAGGTACAATCTTCCAGTTATCAGATAAATAAATACTAGGGATATACTGTAATGTACATGATAACATAATTAACACTGGTGTACATTATATATAAAAGTTGTTAAGAGAGTAAATCCCAAATGTTCTCATCACAAGAAAAAAAAATATCTTTCCTATTTCTTTTTTTTTTAATAGATCTTTATTGGAGTATAATTGCTTCATAATACTGTGTTAATTTCTGCTGTATAACAAAGTGAATCAGCCATACATACATACCCATATTCTCTCCCTCTTGAGCCTCCTTCCCATCCTCCCTATTCTTCCTATTTCTTTAATTCTGCATCTATATGACATGATGGATGTTCACTAAACTACACATTTCATGATATATGTAAGTCAAATCATTATGCCATACACCTTAAATTTATACAGTGCTGTATGTCAATTATATCTCAATAAAACTGGAAGGAAAAAAAACAGAAATACCTACAAAGTACAAGTTCTGGAGACATCAAGACAATGCCCCTACCATGTCCCTACCATTAAGGAACACACAGTCCCAAAGGAGGAGGAGAAACGATTACACCTTAAGCACCCAGCTCAGAAGGCACAGGTGCTGCAGGGCAGGGGTGGGTGGCCCTTGGGCAGAATCTTCAACACCGTGGGCACTGATCACCAGGGGAAGGTAAGAGTCACTACTCTGCTCCTTAGCCCAGGACATCTCTAATTAATAAGACTCCTGGGCTTCCCTGGTGGCGCAGTGGTTGAAAGTCCACCTGCCGATGCAGGGGACTCGGGTTCGTGCCCCTGTCCGGGAAGATCCCACATGCCGTGGAGCGGCTAGGCCCGTGAGCCATGGCTGCTGAGCCTGCGCGTCCAGAGCCTGTGCTCCGCAACGGGAGAGGCCACAACAGTGAGAGGCCCACGTACCGCAGGAAAAAAAAAAAAAAAGACTCCTCTCCAAAGCTTAGCTCCTCCATGAGGGTATCCTGCTCTAGTGATCTCTCCTTACTTTAAATTCTTTCTGCCCATACTCTTGAGAGGTTCCAATCTAGGCTGTACATTAGAATCACCTGGAGAACCGGCCCCTAGATCAGTTAGATCAGGATTCTCACTCTCTTCCCTGTATTGGTAGTTTTAGAATCACTGCAAAAGTGATTCTAAATGGTGGTCAGGATTAAGAACCAGAGCTCTATTCATATCATCCAGCCCATGATTATATTCTTCAGTACTGCCAATTGTTTTATGTCTCCCGTGTCCACTAAGCTGTCAACAACCTGAGGACAGCTATCTAACAATTCCATACCTCTCCTATTTCATAGCACAGGCTGAACACTAATAGCTCATAGGACAACTGGCATCCCACTGAAAATATACTGAATGTGGAAGAAGATGTTTAAATCAGGTTGCTAAAAAGGTGTTACAGTGAATCTAAAACACAAGAATCAGAAAGTATCGGCCAAAGATGTTTTAGAAAACTGGATAGGCTAAATAAAATTAATACATTGTAGGAAAATGATCCTTAATGAAAAGGATTTTTAACCAACTGAGAATTCATGCATTCAGTTACTTACTGCACCAGATTCAGTCTTCATCACTAGGGATAAAATACCACAAGACAAATATGGTTCCTGAGTCCTAACCTCATAGAATGTCTCCAATAAAATTAAACAGACAACTACATTATAGTGTGATAAATGCTACAATGGAAGAAACAGACACCGCTATGGGCTCATACAAGAGAGGCACTTGACATGATAAGGCATTTCATCCCCTTGGGTAGGTTTAGGGTTAGCTTCCTTTATACCTGGGAAGGCTGGGTTGGGCTGCCATCACTTTGAACAAAATTCGGTACAAGTGACCAATTATTTTTATTTGATCACTATTCTGAGGAAGAGACTCTATCTACTGTTGACATAAAAATTCCACGCTGGATGATAGGTATAACTCTCTTGATAATGCAACAAGGTGATTTTCTGTTACAAATCCATGTTATATGAATTTAGGCAGCACTTCCCCATGATAAGCTATTAATCGAGGCTTATTATTTGGCCCTGATTACCCCTAGATAGATTTGATGGAGGCCTCAGACCTTGGGATGTGAAAGATGAGATTCCAGAATCACTGACTACAGGGTTCAGCAACCCTAGAAGTTCAACACAAACACTGTACCTGTGGCCCACGGCCGTCATAGCTAAGGCCAGATAACAGCCAATGGGCATGCCCGCCTTAACAGCCTTCAAGAGAGGATGAAACGTGGGTGACTCTGTCACTTCAGGCACAGTGCTGGAGAACAGAAGAGTTGCACAATTCTGCTGTATTCCATAATCATTTTTGTGCAGTTTTAACCTCAAGATCAAGTTCCAGGCCCATTGGTTAAATGAGGTCTCAGGTGTCTCTCCATATCGAACAATACTGGCCAAATATGAAACCTAAAACAATTATTTATTTTAAACCACATTAGTCACATACACATTAAATCAGTAAGCTCATCTACCCATCTCTTTTTGTGATCAACAATGCCGTCAAAAGAAAGGACATAGGGCCTCCCTGATGGCGCAGCGGTTGGGAATCCGCCTGCCGATGCAGGGGACACGGGCTCATGCCCCAATCCGGGAAGATCCCACATGCCGCGGAGCAGCTGGGCCCGTGAGCCATGGCTGCTGAGCCTGCGCGTCCGGAGCCTGTGCTCCACAACGGGAGAGGTGGAGAGGCCACAACAGTGAGAGGCCGGCGTACCAAAAAAAAAAAAAAAAGAAAGAAAGGACATAATGCTTACTGGTACTCAGTGTTTACAGCGCTAAATTAAAGCAGTTTCTCACTCACAGCTGACTTCTGATTATTTGCTAGTCACTTTGTGAACCTGATCTGGGTCTGCTCAAGCAAGAGTAATAATATGAAAGTTGGTATGCAACAAATCATGTGCTGGTAAAAAAATTTAACACCAGTTGGAGCATGGAGGCCGATTTATAAGGGTTTGCCCACTTTGGTAGCATAAAAACTCCCACCATGGTCAACTTCAAGCCACCAGCAGGTTAACAATCAGACCTGCAAAGTTCCTAAAAATGTAACAATCAGTTCTCCAAGCCGGTATGAGCCAGCACCAGCACACCGCTGTAGCTCAACTCAAATTCCGTAATACTAAAATGGTCATATGGAGGCTACTTCTTAAAGAAAAATCTTTCTCCAACCATAGAACTCAATTTCAATATCTTAAATTGCCAGAAATGTTCTTAGGAAACCTAAGGGTAAATATTGTAACTTTATCCACCCAGGTCATTTATAATAAACGTCCTCAATACATAAAAGAAGGAAATACCTGCTTCATACTTTCAGAAAGAAACCCAGCATACGGCTTCTGTGCAAGGTACTTCTGGTACGCCTCAAGAATCATTAAAGCTACTTCAGCATGGACTGCCTGATCCAGATGAAGAGTCCCCTTTTAAAGAGAAAAATCATCACAAACATGTCATCTTGATTTTTTTTGGTTATATCTTTGAACTAAAAGATTATTCAGGATAGTAAAAAAGAACCTTGGATGCAGAAGTTTAATTTTCCAAAGCTCACACCCCCTAACAATGAAATTATAAAATGACAATAGGAAAAAGAATTGAAATCTTTAAAGAACCACTACACTGCACCAGTTAGGTGTGAGCCCGAGTCATCCCCAATCCCAGTCATAAAAGGTATCTTTGAATGCAACCCCCAACCCCCACCCTAAAATCTCCATAAATACTTTGGGTTACAAGTTTAAGGGCATTGTTAAGAACCAGGAAGATGTTGAATTATTATTAACTAAACAGAAAGATACTTAATAATTTAAGTCTACATTCCCTTTTCTTGTTCTGTCATCAGTGAAAATAAAAAAAATACTCAACAGCACAGGTAAAATACTCCTTCAGGAGCTTGAAGTTGCCTACCAAATTTCCCACCCAATCTTCCTTTACAGCCTGAAGAAATACATTCCCTAAGCCTCCGAGAGAAGAGCACTTTCCGAATGCTCACAAAAGAACAAGGAGAGGGCTTCCCTGCTGGCGCAGTGGTTAAGAATACGCCTGCCAACACAGGGGATACGGGTTCGAGCCCTGGTCTGGGAAGATCCCACATGCTGCGGAGCAACTAAGCCCATGCGCCACAACTGCTGAGCCTGCACTCTAGAGCCCACGTGCCACAACTACTGAGCCCGTGTGCCACAACTACTGAAGCCCGCATGCCTAGAGCCCGTGCTCCGCAACAAGAGAAGCCACTGCAATGAGAAGCCTGCGCACAGCAACGAAGAGTAGTCCCCGCTCGCCACAACTAGAGAAAGCCCGTGCACAGCAACGAAGACCAAAGGCAGTCCAAAATAAATAAATAAAATAAATAAATTTATTTATTAAGAAAAAAAGAGTTGCTACTTTAAATGAACGAGGAGACCCTCGAGGAGACTGTGCATGCAGCTCTCTGGAAGAGGGGGGCTGGGGCTTCTGTTCACAAGTCAGAGAAGGCGAAGGTGGAGAAGAGCCCCCTGCAGCTCTCACCCACCAGCACTTGAGTGAGAAAAGACCCCGATGAGCCCATGAGCAGACCAGGTGGTCAGGGACACCCTGGAGGAAAAGCTCCCTGGTTTCAGTTTCCTCATCTGTACAACAGGGGTCATGTTCACGCCAAGCACACAAGACGGCTGAGAGGACTAGATGACTCGCTCAGAACAAAAGCTGGCAGATAGTTAGAGAGGGCTGAGTTCTCTTCCATTTTCCCTTTAAAAAGTTTAAACATTCTGATCAAGAAGCTAACTAATAAGGCCTAGGGTAAGAAGGCAGAAAGACCTTAACAGTCAAAATGCCTTGATATTGCATCTTTGGAGACATATGAAACTCTTAATAACAATAAACTATTATGAACAAAAACTACCACCACTAAGACCTTAACATGTGCCTAGAACTGTCCTCAATGTTTTACGTGTCCTAGCTTGCTGAAACCTTACAACAGCCCTCTGAGGTAAGCCTGTTAATGTGAATGCTTACAGATGAGCAACTGAGGCCTAGAGAGTTCAGGAAGCTTGCTCAGGGTCACACAGCCAGGAGGTGGCAGAGCTGGGATCAGAACCCAGGCAGGCTGGCTCAGAGCTCAGGCTCTTAACCAGTACACAGTGTTTTGGAAGACAAGTCTGGCAATGACACACAACACAAAATGTACAAGGAAAAAGGACCAGAGGTAAGAGTGGCAATTAGGAGGAACTGCAGTAAATATCCAGAAATAAAACAACAGAAACAAATGATCCAAGGAAAAAGGGAAGAATTTTCAGTGTGGAGCAATTTATCTTCACTTACAGGATGCTCACTCTGCAAAACAGAACTAATTAGAGAAGATCCTAAACTCTGATGCAGCTAAAAGAATTTGCAGACCTTGCAAACGATACTCAAAAATGTTAATGTTTTGAGAAAATGTTTCTTTGAAGCTGATGTGTGTGGACCCTCCAGTCTCTAGGGAATGGTTTTAATACATACCTGTTCACCAAATCCCCAATTTAGTCCTTCTAGAATAACACAGGCCAATTTATTCTTCACCGTTGTCAGGTTATAATTGAATAACCAATCCCGAATCACAGCTATCTCGGAGGCAGAAGGTCGCCAAAGATACAAAGGTAGTTCTTTAAACAAGTATAAAGAAACCTGATTTAAAAGAAAATGATAATAATTAAAATCAAGACTTAAGGACAATCCTGTATTACTGCAATACTATATTATTAAAGTGCTTACAAAATTTTTCTCCAAAAGGAAGTGGGGTTTTGTTTTTTAGACAGTGAAATGAACAACCAAATCAAATGAATATTAAAACTAATGATACACCAAAAGCACATTTTGCAATCCTTTGTAAAGGTCAAGCTTTTTTTCGTATGTAAACTGGTACACTTCCATTAAAAAAAATCACCATAGTAAGATCCAAATTTAAAGTCATGATAAATCAGTGGAAAGTCATTCATTTTACAAAAAGACTTAGCACTTTAAATAATTATTTCTTCTACATCATTTAAAAAATTATTTCTATTAGCTTCAAAGCATTCTAGGAAAAAGAAAGCATTCTAGGAAGAAGATACAAGGAGTGGATGGGGTAAAGACGAAACAAGATCAACCAAGAGTTGGTATTTGTTGAAACTGGATGATAGGTACATAGCAATTCATTATATTGTTTTCTACTTTTTATATATTTGAAAGATTATATAATAAAAGCTTTTTAAAATCCTGTACAAAAAGTCCATAGCACCACTTTTAAATAACATATCCATGTGCAAATTAAGATAAATCTGGGTTCACTTAATACAGTTTGGTTTAAGTAAGACTAATCAGAAGAGCAGTTCATAAATAATGTCTAGAATAATGCTGTCCAATGGAAATCTAATGCAAACCACACATGTAATTTTTATTTTTCTAATAGCCATTTTTAAAAGTCAAAAGAAACAGGTAAAATTAATTTTAACAATATATATCATTCAATCCAGTATGTCCAAAATAGTATTCCAACATGTAGTCATCACAAAAGATTACTGAGATACGTTATTCTTTTGTTCATACTAAGCCTTGGAAACCCAGTGGGTATTTTACACTTCCAGCACATCATAATTTGGATGAGCCACATTACAAGGGTCTATAGTCACATATGCCTGGTGGTTACTGTATTGGACAATTCAGCTCTAGAACATATAACCAAGCATTTTTTAGGTTCCTGCACTACTCCAAATTGGAGGCAAAACAAAATTTGAAAGAACGGGAAAAAAAATTTGAAAGACGAGTAGAACGAATGAATCTTAAAAAGATCCTTTCTTTCCTTTGCATGTGTAGTGTGTGTGTGCAGTTAGCTAAATTTTCAGAAGGATTTGTTAATAAAGGTCTTGAATATGCTGAATAAAATGGTAAACTAGCAATCTAACAAATAGAAAAATACTTCTTTAGCCTGTAAGCATCTGACAAAAAGAACAAAATAATGGTACTAGAACAATGAGTATAGCAATGAGATCTGTCCAGAAAACCAACTATCCCCAGCTACACAAAATAATGGTATAGGGGCTTCCCTGATGGCGCAGTGGTTGAGAGTCCGCCTGCCGACGCAGGGGATACGGGTTCGTGCCCCGGTCCGGGAAGATCCCACATGCCGCAGAGCGGCTGGGCCCGTGAGCCATGGCCACTGAGCCTGCGCGTCCGGAGCCTGTGCTCCGCAACGGGAGAGGCCACAACAGTGAAAGGCCCGCGTACCGCAAAAAAAATAAATAAATAACGGTATAGCATATATCTACACATCAAGAATAAAAGTGAAGCTACCAAGAAAGATCTCAGGGACATTAAAAAGGGAACATTACAAAAACTCTTTGCCAGTAAATTCAACTAGTTAGATGAAATGGAAAAATCCCTTTAAAAACATAAATATATGTATATGTATAGCTGATTCACTTTGTTATAAAGCAGAAACTAACACACCATTGTAAAGCAATTATACTCCAATAAAGATGTTTTAAATAAAAACAAACATAACTTAACCAACTGACTCAGAAAAAAATAAAAATCTGTATCTGTTTAAAATTTTGAATTCGTTATCAAAACACGAAGAAAACCCTAGGCCCAGATGATTTCACTGGTAAACTCTATCAAACATTCAAGGAAGAATTATAACAATCTTACAAAAATTCTTTCAAAAAACAGAAGAGGAGGAAATGCTTCCCAACTCGTGTTACAAGGCCAACATGACCCTAAATCCAAAACCTCACAAAGATATAACAAGAAAATAAAATTACAGATCAATATCTGTCATGAATATATATGCAAAAACCCTCAAGAAAAAATATTATCAAATTGAACCTAACAATACATAAAAAGAATAATATATCATGATCAAGTGGTTTTTATTTCAGGAAACAATGATGGTTCAACATGTGAAAACCAGTCAATGTAATTCACCACATTAACAGAAAAAAGGATAAAAATCATTTGACCACCTCAATGGATGAAGAAAAAACAAGTAAATACCCATTCATGAAAAAAAAAAATTCAGCAAACTGGAAGTAGAAATTTCTCAGCCTACCAGAGAGTATAAATGAAAAACCTACAGCTAGCATTATACTTAATGGTGAACTTTGGAACCCTTTCTACTATGATAAAGAACAAGACAAGGATGTCCACTTTTACTAACTCTATTCCATATTGTAATGAAAAGCCTAGTGCATTCAATAAGGCAAAAAAAGAAATGATTAAAAAGAAAGAATCCTAATAAGAATTCCCAACAAAACAGAATTTAAAGAGTGTATTTTAAAATATATTTATGCTTTCACTGAAAGTCAGAAGATCGCTAATTTTACCTGAAGAGGATGTTAGGAAGATGCATGAATTTCACTAACAAAAGTAGAATGTCCTCTGAAGTGAACCCATGTTTCAAATTATAAAAAAGACCAATAGGAAAATATGTTATCCATTTGCAGGTTGTCATCAAAACTTATCTGAGTTCTTTCCTTTGAGATGTCCCCAAAGGCTTGGTCCTTATCAACAACTATTCCTAACCCAGAGCAATACCCACACATCTACATATAGCACAAAGGATTGTTCCTCTCCTGCTGGGCCTCCAGAAAAAGTTACCTTCAGACACACCCCAGGTGTGTCAATGAATATTTAGGTCCACAGCCACAGCTCATTCCCAGGCTCTGGAGCTAGGAGCTGATTTCAGACTAGCCCAAGGTCAAAGCAAAAATATTCAAAGCCATCTTGTTCATCTGAAGGCAAGGGGGCTTGAATAAGTTCCTCCAAAAATGTCAGCAAGTTCACAGAACACAAAGGAACCATATATTTAAACAGAGAGTGGGGGCATCTTTTAAAAGATGTGCTCTAAAAAACATTATGGTTCTAATTTGTACACTCACTGTTAAGAATATTTCTGGGCATAATTTATTACTAAAAGTATTATGACCTAATTAAAAATGTAAGTGTGGCCAAACCCAGAAAAACACTTGTCAGAAAAAGGTCATGAACTCAATCAAACTGAAAGAATCATATGACCCACTGTAGACTTCTTTGGAAATCATTCCATTAGATGATCACTAAAAAAGGAGCAACCAAAAACTTGCTGTTTGCAAATAAAAACCTCTTCACCTCAATATAATTTTATCCCAGTGGGATACAATGTTTACTTAAATAGAAAAAGTACCATGTACCGCTGCTATGGAAAACAGTATGGTGTTTCCTCAAAAAATTAAAAATAGAATTAACATATGAACGAGCAATTCTACTTCTGAGTACATACCCAAAAGAATTTAAAGCAGTCTCAAAGAGACATTTGTACACTCATGTTCATTGCAGCATAATTCAAATAGCGAAAAGATAGAAGCAACCCAAGTTCCATCAGCAGATGAATGGATAAACAAAATGTGGTATATACATACAATAGAATATTATTCAGCCTTAAAAACGGAAGAAATTCTGACACATGTTACAACATGCATGAACCTTGAGGTCATAATACTAAGTGAAATAAGCCATACAGAAAGTAACAAATACTGTATGATTCCACTTCTATGAGGTACCTAGAGTAGTCAAACTCAAAGAGACAGAAAGTAGAGTACTGGCTGCCAGGAGCTGGGAGGGAATGGGGAGTTAGTTTTTAATGGGTACAGAGTTTCAGTTTTACAAGATGAAAGAGTTCTGTGGATGGATGGTGGTGATGGTAGGTAACAAAACAATGTGAGCGTACTTAATGCCATTTAACTGAAAAATGGTTAATACCGTGTGTTTCATGTTGTGTATAATTTACCACAATTAAATTTCTTTTAATGTAAAAATATATATATACTTTGCCAAGTAAAGCATTATATATCATGTATTCTTCATTTAGAAAAAAATATGTCTCATAAACCAATCTGTCACTGAATCTGCTCACTCATGAATGTGATGAGGTATTAGCAGTTATCAGTCATCTATCCTACAGGGATGATGCAGTGACTATAAGATGGAAAGGCCCTGTGCAAACATAAGCCCAGAGAAAGACACTATAACTTCAATCTTTCCTCCTGAAGTTATGACACATGACCACCTGCCGTCAGAAAAATTCATTCATTACAGCCTTATTATAGATGATGAAGAAAATCTTCAGTAAATGTATGTTTTTAAAAATGATACACTCATACAGTACTATTTGGCCATGGATGAACCTGGAAAACATTATGCTAAGTGAAAGAAGCCAGTCACAAATGACCACATATTTTGTGATTCCCTTTATATAAAATGTCCAGAATAGGTAAATCTATAGAGACAAAGTAGACTGTGGTTGCTCAGGGCTGGAAGGGATGGAAGTCTGACAGCTAAATGGTATGTGGTTTCTTTCTGAGGTGATGAAAATGTTCTAAAAATAACTGTGGTGATAGTTACACATATATGTGAATACACTAAAAGCCACTGACTTGTACACTTTAAAGAGATGAATTGTATGGTATGTGAATTATATCACAATAAAGCTGTTTTTAAAAACTATACAAAGATTACAAAAGGGATTGTGACAAATGACAGAACTAAACGATATACATCCAGCTCAACTTAAATTACTTCTAATTTTGTTTTTGATTGATTTAAAGCAAGGCTTCTTTCTAAATCAGAGTTGTTTCTTCCAAGAAAAAAACATAAGAATTATGAAGGCAAAACAAAACTATGAAATAAAAACTATGAATTAACTATAAACTATAATTAAAGTACAAACCTGTTACTGAAGGAGGTGGGAAAGTCACTTTGAGGAGATTAAGAGAAACAACCCACAGTTTTTTATAAGCAGCGGCCAACCCCAAGCAGGCACAGTGAACCTGAGACACAATAAATGTTTTCTTCACCCTGTTGTGCCCGTGTGACTCAGTCATCCCAACGACCTTACTATTTTTCCCACTGCTCCAATACTCTAGGGTTTAAATGAACAAACAAATAACAAAAAAAACGGAAACAAAACAAACAAAATCAGTGTTCTTACCATTCCAACCTGGTCAATGGTGTCTTGAACTCTATCCAGAAGGACAGAAATTATCTCAGGGTGAACAGCTGTGATGGCCCCTAAAAGCTCTCGACCAACCTTCGAAAAAGTTTCTCTGGTGGACAGGGTGACATAAGATACCTAAAGTAGGAGGGGGTGAAGATGGCATTTTTAATACCAATTTATCAATAAAAAAACCTTTCCATACTTTATTTAGGAGGTTTTCAAGTAAAGTAGAAAGAATCTCAGATGAAGCCTTGGCTCACACCATGTACAAAAAGATGTCAAAACTTCAGAGAGCACAACTTCAGAGAACAGACTGTCTGGAAGGTGGGGGAAGAGGGCATGGAGGGGAAAAGCAACTGTTCGACAATGACTTTAAGTGCTGGATTCAGAAAGCACTCCCAGAGTCCTCAGAGCAATTAAGTAATCCCTCCATACTAAAACTTTTCTAAATTTGAGGAAACCAATAACATGATGAAAATCAGAATGCATTGCATGGAAATACCTACTCTCTCTCTAAAAAAGAAAAAAAAAATGAGATCCTCAATTACAAGAGCTTCTAAAATATCAATGTTTACCAACTCTTCTTAAACAATGGGTTCGAAACTACAGGTTACAATCCAATCATGCCAATGGCCAGCAGTTTTTGGGTTTTTTTAATACAATGGAAGGGAACAGAAAAATAAGAGAGTAGAATAAAACAGAACAGAAAAATATGACAGTGCATCACAGTAAGATTAAGTATTGCTTCAATTTCACATATGTGTGTACACACACACACAGAGGATCAGAATGTAGTTTTTACTGTGAGGACTGGTCAAAACACTTGAAATATCATTCAAGAGCATAAATATTACTTTAGCAATGGATCTTGAGAATGCCATTCAACATACGTGAAAATATACATCCTCCTCTCAATTTTTACAGACAATGAAGATAGTTTGGAATTCCAGATCCATCTAGGCCTTAATCTCATGCATGGTTACAAAGTACAAGAATAGGAACAGCTTAATAGGATATTTGATCCTGGTAAAGAACTTTAGATTACCCAGTTCTGTCATTCTCAAACTGGAGTATTGAGGGGGATGATAATAAATCTTCAAACATAATTTTACTTAAATTTGGAGGAAATTTTTTTACCAAGATAAACAGATAAATGACAGCCTACAGTGAAAATGTGTATTTAAAAATATATATATATAAAACTCCAAATAATGCTTTGGTAACCATGTGAGTTACGTCCCTCAACTCATGGGGTCCAAAGTTCACTCTCTTCCACCGTTAGGGATGGCTCAGCGAAAAAGTGAAGAAAGCGAGGATCTCATCCCAGCCTATCATTTTACAGATGAAGAAACTGAAGCCCAGAGAGGTAAGGTGTCTTTTATGATGTGAGATAGACAATGAGCAGCAGAGCTAAAACAAAGCCAGATCGTTTAACTCTAGGTTCAGTACTATTTCCACCATCTCATTTAAATTGGCTGGGAAGGCAGGTTTCCATGTTCCTCGCAGGGTCAGAGGAGTGGAAATGAGGGGGCCAGGTCCAGGGCAGGGGGAGAGAAAAGTATAGAAACTATAAATGTCAGGCAGTGCCAGACTGTCTGTTCCTTACCAAAACTCATACATGAAATGACAAGAGATAGCGGGGGGAAATGGAATGGGTGTGATTCATATTTTCGGTACTCCTTAGAAATTATCTCCTTCCACAAGTGCAGACAATACAAGATTGTCACATTTTTTTTAAAAGCAATCCCAAAAGAATCAATGGATGGACAATCCAAAAGAAAATGTTTTTAGCTGATTTCTAAAACTTAATATTCTAACCTCATATATCTCCAGAACAATAATTTTTATGAAGTCTTCATCCACATTGGTTCTTCTGGCCTGAGCCATCTGAGCAAAAGTAGTTAGAAGGCAAATCTCTTCCGAGCTATTCATGGAAGAAAGACACTTCTCAAAGTTCACAAAATGTTCTGGGTCTATAAGTTCAAGAAAATTAAAGTGGGGAGAGAATAAACATATATCACTTTAATTACTCCTCCAGAGAGAAAGAAGATATAAAATTAAAAGACTTTAAGAAATATTTAAAGATACCAAACATCTTTGTTCCAGAATGGATTTCTATAGGCATCAGGAAGAAGGCTGGGCCAGATGACATTCCAACTCTAATATAATGTTGCCTCAGGAATATTTAACAAGCTTCTGTTTCCTCATCTGTCTTAAAAGTTTATTTATCAGATGCTATGTGACTGGTGAAGTGCTCTGTCAACTGCAAAGCACTGCTACTATCACTAGGCAAGACATCCTCAACAGCACACTTAAAGCTACTTGGTAACTGTCAGCCAAATGAACGACAGCCCTATTAATGAAAACTGCAAAGACTAGCAAACTACCAACATGGCAGTTGGTACTAGCAGTACCAACATGGCATTCCACACAAAAAATATTTGCTTATAAATGGAAATTCGGGGCAAGATATTAGCTATAATCATGACTGAAATACTGATGAATATGATTAACAATATCTATGTTTTGCCTTTTCCTCAGAGAATGCTCTGTAAGCAATACTACATTTTGTCACTAGAGGGCAGGCTTGATTATCAGCTTTGCCATATGTGACAGAAAACTAAATGCTGCAAAGGCAAAGTTGTGTAGAGGGAAGAAAACAGTCTGTTTAAAAAATATATTCCCAATGGAACTTTTCACAGAAAGAAGGCAACAAGCCAACAATTCCTTTCATATGTTTACACATTTAAGAAATCAAAGGTAGTTCATCAAATTTCCAGTATTTTCAAAATAACTCCATGGGGCATTTACCAACCCAATTTTCATTTCCTATCCCCAAATCGGGTTTATAATAGAATTTACTATCCAGAGCATTTGAAGAATAATGGAAATTGGAACCACCATTCTAGTAAATCAAACGACAGAGCAGTCTTAAATTTCAAAATGATTACACATGAGTACAGAGTAAAACATTCTCTCTCAGTCCTTCTAAAAGCAAAAAGAATAAAGCCATGAAGAGAAAAGGCACACAAGGTAGGAAAGGTGGATGCTGCATATTTTGGCTGTACCTTGGAGGCGCTTCTTACACTCGGCAGGCAGGAGGGCAGTACAGAGCTTTTCCAGATTCCCGCTCCCCACCTGGTGCATGAGGTAGAAGAGCTTCCAGAGCATCTGAACAGACAGTGTCCCGAAGGGCATTTCCGACATAAACAGCCAAATGCCAAGTCTGCATGTTTTCAGAAAAGCAGGAATAACTTTATGTATCAGTCAACTTCACCATACTGAGAACGTAGACAAAAAAATTCTTAAATTCTTAAATCACACTACAGCAATTTTTCTACCATGCTTCAGTCATAAACACCTAGAGAATGGATAACAATAACAGCAAATACACATAAAGCGCTTAGTCTATGCCAGGCACTGTTCTATCACCACATCATCTATTTCTCAGCTCATTCCATCCTCACTATAACCAAGGCAAGCACTATTATTGACATTATCCCCAATTTACACATGAGGCTACTAGAACACACAGAGGATAATAAGAGGCAGAATTGGGTGTTGAACCAAAGATCCTTTTAACATCCGGGCAACAGAGAGGCTGCTTAGACTGGATGTATGTATGTGTCTGAGCATGCGCAGAGGTATATGTGTACACACAGAGACACGTGCAGTTGGGGGCTGGGGGGAGAAGGGGAATCAAAAGCCCTCCATGACTCCTCACTCATCACCAAATGAAGTTCCAACTCCTTCAAGCTCCAAGTTCAAAGGCTTCCACAAAATAGCTCAGACCCATATTCCCAACCACAGCCCTCTCTGCATTCATATAGACCACTCCTGGACAAGCCTGGAGAGAACTCCCCAACTCCAAGCTGCCATCCCTCCATTTGTGAAGCCCTCCCGTGATGTCCTCCTCAGCACTATTATGAAATTCTAACCATACTTGACTATGGCATTACCCTTTTATCAGTGTTTCTCACACCACAGTGGGCAGAAAAATCCCGAGACTTTGTGGAAAATGCAGAATCCTAAGGCCCACCTAAGAGATTCTGAGTTTGCAGGCCACAGCTGGGGCCCAAGAATCTGTACTTTTTTAGTCACCCCAGATGACTCAGACTCAAGCCGTCCTTAAACCACACATTGAGAAACATAAATGTGTAATTTATGTACACATACTAGTGTACAGCAATTTGAGAGCAGGAACCAAGTCTTTGCATAAACCAGTGTGTAACCCTGAATCTTTTTTTTCATTATCCAGTACCTAAACCAGTATCTCAAAAACAATCAATACTCAATAAATGCTTAATAATATTTTGTTATATGAATTTTATCTCAGTAAAAAAATATAAAAAAGAAAAACAGGGAGGTACTCAAAACTGTTGCTGTATTTTGGGCAAAACTATAATTTAACCAATTATAAATAATGTTTATTAAGAAAAAAAGAAATTAAATAGTGCATGCTTAACCCATGTCTGTGGCCCACCAGGCCACTAGTGGTCCGAACCACCACTGACCTCGACTCTGAAAAGCAACAGCTAGATAACTGAGCCAGAGTTAAAGAAACTTCTCTAAGTTCAAGTGGGTCAGGCTTCTGTCTTATTAAATAATTATCCCAACACCTCACATGGGACTTGAAGTTCTTGTATAAAGGATCCCAAAATAATGAGGCCTTAAAAGTAATGTCATAAGACAGTAAATATTTCCAGCTACAAAATTTCCTATATGGCAGACATGAAGTAAGTCTGGCTTAGGTCTTTGTTGTCTATCTTTTGGTTTGGGTTTGTTTTGCTTTAGCTTGGGGGTATAGCTACTGTCAGAAATTTCCACTGGAGTGCCAAATAAATTTAAATTTCATGGCTTTAAATACCTGGTTCTCATATGATGTATTTCTGAAATAAACTATACTCAAAAACAATAGCTCTCAGCATTTTCAAATTTAAAACAATTATTTGTGTGAATTACATATATAATATTACAGGAGCGGCTCACAACTCAGCGTATAGGACCTAGTAAGGAAACAGAGAATTTCCTCTACAAAAGCTTTGCCTCTCAGCTAAACAAACACAAGATTGGGTGACAGGAGATCAGAGATGCAAGACTTTTCCCGAGCACCAGGCAAGCTTCAGTGAGCAGGTGCTACTGCGTTGACCCCCTGGCACAGGATTTGGTACAGCTTGTAAGACCACCAAATTATGGACAAGAATAATCTAAAGATAAATTTCTAAGCCCAAGTTCTCTTTATCTTAGACCCACACCTTCTGAGTGCCTAAGAGTAGTTTTAAGACTTAGAGTCCTGACCTTTCTCTAAATCAGCAGTTTTTCTGTTCCTCATCTGAAACTACACAAAAACAACCACCACCTACATTTGAGAAATCCTTTATGGTTTAAAAAGTCTTTCCACATATGATTGCATTTCATCCTTATACCCATGAGGTCTATGGGTAGGATCGCCATCATCATCTCCACTTTATAGATGAACAAAGTGAGACCACAAATATTAAGTGACTTGCCCAAAGTAACAGTCTTGGCAGACCAGTACTCAAATCCACTACATAACACACATAAATAAGGGGCTAATTCTTCCAATCCAAGAACATGGTATATTTTTCCATCTGTTTAGGTCATCTTTGATTTCTTTCATCAGTGTTTTATAGTTTTCTGAGTACAAGTCTTTTGTGTGAAAATGACTATACTACCTAAAGCAATCTACAGATTCAATGCAATCTCTATCAAACTACCAATGGCATTCTTCACAGGATTAAAACTAAAAATTTTACAATTCGTATGGAAACACAAAAGATCCCAAATAGCCAAAGCAATCTTGAGAAGGAAAAACAGAGCTGGAGGACTTCAAACTATAACACAAAGCTACCATAATCAAGACAATATGGTACTGGCACAAAAACAGAAATATAGATCAATGGTACAGGATAGAAAGCTCAGAGATAAACTCACGCACATATGGTCACCTAATTTATGACAAAGGAGGCAAGAACGTACAATGGAAAAAAGACAGCCTCTTCAATAAGTGGTGCTGGGAAAACTGGACAGCTACATGTAAAAGAATGAAATTAGAATACTACCTAACACCATACACAAAAATAAACTCCAAATGGATGAAAGACCTAAATGTAAGACCAGACACTATAAAACTCTTAGGGGAAAACATAGGAAAAACACTCTTTGACATAAACCACAGCAACATCCTTTTTGACCCACCTCCTAGAGTAACAGAAATAAAAACAAAAATAAACAAATGGGACTTAATGAAACTTAAAAGCTTTTGCACAGCAAAGGAAACCATAAACAAAACAAAAAGACAACCCTCAGAAATGGGAGAAAATATCTGCAAGTAAAACAACAAAGGGTTAATCTCCAAAATATACCAACAGCTCATGGAGCTCAATATCAAAAAACAAACAATCCAGTTAAAAAATGGGCAGAAGACCTAAATAGACATTTCACCAAAGAAGATATACAGATGGCCAAGAGGCACATGAAAACATGCTCAACATCACTAATTATTAGAGAAATGCAAATCAAAACTACAATGAGGTATCAGCTCACGCCAGTCAAAATGGCCAGTATCAAAAAATCTAGAAACAATAAATGCTGGAAAGGGTGTGGTGAAAAGGGAACCCTCCTGCACTGTGGGTGGGAATGTAAATTGATACAGCCACTATGGAGAACAGTATGGAGCTTCCTTAAAAAACTAAAAATAGAACTACCATATGACCCAGCAATCCCACTACTGGGCATATACCCTGAGAAAACCATAATTCAAAAAGAGACATGCACCACAATGTTCACTGCAGCTCTATTTACAATAGCCAGGACATGGAAGCAACCTAAGTGTCCATCAACAGATGAATGGATAAAGAAGATGTGGCACATATATACAATGGAATATTACTCAGCCATAAAAAGAAACGAAATTGAATTATTTGTAGTGAGGTGGATGGACCTAGAGACTGTCATACAGAGTGCAGTAAGTCAGAAAGAGAAAAACAAATACCGTATGCTAACGCATGTATATGGAATCTAAAAAAAAAAAAAAATGGTACTGATGAACCTAGTTGCAGGGCAGGAATAAAGAGGTGGACATAGAGAATGGACTTGAGGACATGGGGTGGGAGGGCGAAGCTGGGGCGAAGTGAGAGTAGCATCAACATATATACACTACTAAATGTAAAATAGTTGGCTGGTGGGAAGCATCCGCATAGCACAGGGAGATCGGCTTGGTGCTTTGCGATGACCTAGAGGGGTGGATAGGGAGGGTGGGAGGGAGGCTCAAGAGGGAGGGGATATGGGGACATGTGTATGCATATGGCTGATTCACTCTGGTGTACAACAGAAACTAACACAGTACTGTGAAGCAATCATACTCCGATAAAGATCTATTAAAGATGCAAAAAAATAAATAAAAATAAGGGGCTGAGACTATGAGGCCCATGGCAAGAGTGTCAACAGCTCAGAAGGCAGCAGAAGTGGGGGGTGGGCAGCAGTTCATGGGTGGAGCCGGGTGGGGCGGGAGGCCACTCATCTCCTCTCAGAGGGCACAGTGCTGCAGCAGAACCTTGGCCAGGAGCTCAAGGAAGATAGTGCAGGATGAGCTGTCATGCCCCCACCTCTGCCTCAAATGTATCCTAGGCTGTAAGCAGCAGCAAAGACGGCATGATCAGAACACAGCCAAGACAGGGGACCCGGACCCAAGATAGTCCTAGACCTTAATACCCACAGAGTAAGACAACTTGCACAATGTACTGAGTGCCTACTCTGCCTCACTGGGGGCACTAGAGTTGGGCATGAAATACGATTCATCCCCTGGTCAAAGTTACCTCAAAAGTTCAGGAGAAACTGAAAGAAACCTGAAAGAGAGATCATTTCAGGCAATACTACACAAAAGGAAACTAAAGCCCAAGAATTAAGCCAAGATAAGAAATAGATGAAATACATTGACACTATTGTAAGAGTTCTACTTCAGTCAATGACTTTCACTCCAACCTTTCTTACTAGCCAGGGAGCTATTTCTCAACAATTATCATCGTACTTCTTACCTTTTGGCTTTCAGCACATGTAGTACAGCTCTCAAAAAGAGCTCATCAAACTCAACCTGTAGTTTCTCCACGGAGTAGGGCTGCAGGGCCAATCCCGAGCCTTGGTTGTGGCTCACATACTGGGCCCAGTGGTCACTCACATAACCAAGGATCATCCTGAGCGTGAGGAAAGACAATGCAGCACTTTGCATGAAGGCACTCAACACCAGCATCTTTACATTACGTTTGCAGCATTACTTTATTCAACATATATTTATTGAGCACTCACTATCTTCTAGGCTCTAAAGGGGATGCAATGGAAGGAAAAAACCCTACCCTCATGGAGCTTACATTTAGTGGAGGGCAAACAGACAATAAACCAAATAAAGTAAAATATGCAGTCTGTCACATGGTTATAAATGACACTGAGAAAAATCAGTAGGATAGGGAAATGAAGCTTCTCTGGAGTGTGGGGGAGGAGGGGCCTCACTGAAGAGGGACACGTGAGTAAAGACTGGACGCAGTCTCAGGACTACCTAAGGGAAGAGCATCCAGGCAGAAGAAGCAACCAATGCGAAGGCTCCGAGGGGTGGTCGGTATGTTGGAGGAACAGCAAGGCAGCCAACGTGCTAACGCAAAGTAAGTGAGGGAGAGAATGGCTGGAGAGGAAATCGAAAACGTGACAGGAAAGTAGACCATGAAGGGTCCTGTACGCCACTGTGAACACTCTGGCTTCTACTCGGAATGAGCCTGGGAGCAGCAGGGTGTGAGCAGAGGAGTGATTTACAAGAAACACTGGCAGCTGTTCTGAGAATAAGCTGGGGGTGGGGTGCGCAAGGGAGCAAGGGCAAAAGCAGGAAAACAAGTCAGGTGGCTGTTGTGCTAATCAGTGAGAAATAACTAAAGATGAACTATGGTGGTAGCAGTGAACATGGTGAGAAGAGGCTGGATTCTAGAAATAGCAGGTTTCATTGACTCAAAGGATGCACACCTTTCATGCTTTAATCTCTACAACTGGAATGTCATTAAAATTGATGACATGCCATTATTTGGCAGCATTTTTTCCTTCTTAGTGGTGCACAAAATATACCTTAGGTTTGATGAAAGATGGTGTTTTGAAGGTAGAGATGACAGAATTGACCATCAGGCTGGGTGAGGGGTGTAAAAAGAAAAGCCAGGGATGATACCAATGCTCCGGCCCGAGCAACTGGAAGGATAAAGTTGCCACTTACTGAGACTGGCAAGACTGTGAGAGGAGCAGTTTGAGAGGTGGGGAAAGAGGGCCCAGTTGGGGATTATTAAACTATAATGATGATCATGAGTCATCCAAGTGGAGGTGCCGAGTGGGCAGCTGGATATACAAGCTTACAAGAAAGGTATAGGCTGGAAATAGAACTAGGAATTTTACCTGTATTTAGATGATATTTAAAGACACTAGAATAGATGGAATCCCAAGAAACAAGTTTGGATAAAGAGGTCCAGGGATGAAGCCCTGAGGCATCCAACATGAAGAAGTCTGGGAGGTGAGAATGAAACAACCAAGGAGGCAGAAAATGAACAGCCAGTGAAACCGAGGAGAAACCAGGAGAACATGGTATCCTGGAAGTCAAGCAAAGAAAATGCTTTAAGGAAAAGTGACCAATCATGACAAAGGCTGCTGTGTCAACTGTGTAAGAGGTAAAGCAAGATGAAGACTGAGAGGTGGCCATTGGATTAGTTAGTAGCACAAAGTTCATTAGCAACCTTCATTCTTCAGGGCTATTTGGGTAGTGTTGGGGGCGAAAGTCTGACTGTGGAGACTTCAAGAACTTCAGGGCATCCTATATCATTTACCTGGCTTTATGAAGCTGAAGGATACGTATCTAAAATAATTAAAGTCAATTATGTTTTGGAAACAAAAGTATGGGAGTGGGAGAAGCTTTACAATTTTTTGGAAGTTTTCTTTCAAGGTAAGGGAGGTTGGAAGAAATAGCAGTGTATTTATATACACTGTAAAGACAGAAAAATTGATGATACAGAAAAGAGGATACAAAATTAATTCAATGAAAAGCAGTGCATTTCTCAGAATTTACTCATATTTGATAGTAAAAACATAAACCTACCTTTCATGCAAATAAATGATAATGCTTTCCCAATTCAAATACAGTGGCCACTGATGAAATCTTTGCAATTTTCTTTAAATGGTATTTTATAGAAATTACAGTAAATAAGAGAGAAAACAGAGAAATAATAATGCAAAAGAGCTACTGCCAATTTTCCACAGCTACACGACAATTCCCAGGCAAAAGCTAGGAGATAGAAGAGAGTAAAGGAAGGGGAAAGACCCTGTATTTTCTTTGACCTCTCCTTGACCCCTTCTCTCTGGCCAAGTTCAACCCAGCAGCTGCTCTGAGGATCTTGACTCCAAGAACAACTGTCTAACAAACCAGTTTGAGATTTGAGATAATTAACCAAATATTCTGACTGGAAGTATTTATTTAAAATTCCCAAGAGGTAGACGGTGAAGAAAAAAAATTCTTACTTTTATGAGAAATAAGACCTGAACTATACCACTACAAATGCCCATCATCCCAATTATACAGTGTCTGTGACTGACCAGGGTGAAAGTTAATAGAAACAGACGAACCAAGAGCAGTATTACCTGATCATATAACCAATTCGCTTGACAAACTGCCTATAGCGTGCTCTATTGAAGGTTTCTAACCCCACAGCCAGAAGTTCCACTAAGGAGTTAGCAAAGGCAAAAATTTTCATCATCTCTTGAGGTATTGTTGTTTCAGGTAAATAATCACCTAGAAATTAATCAAAGAAAAGGAAAAAAAATTATAATTACTATGGAAAAACACTGAAAGATGTGGATGTCAGTATATTAATGAGGAAAGAAAGCCAAGATAGAGAATCCCCATTGCTCTGGCTCCTATGTCAATATAAAATGGGAAACTTGAGACAAAGTGCAAAATTAAAACCATTTATTAAAGCTGGGCTATGTGCAAGCTGGTCAACCTTATGCATGTAAGCACCAGGGAGGAAACTACAATCACAAGAGAAAGGAAGGAAGCCTCGCCACGGTAATGTAATCATCTCTGTATAGTACAGCCAGGCACGGGGAACCCGAATCAGGAGCCTGCACGAGACAGGACTTGATGCTAAGTTCCTGTGTTTGAGCTTGTCCCTACCACATTTTACATATGACAAAACGAATTAGTCTACCTTTTGCTTTAAACCCAAGGAGATGTTGGAAGAGTTCATGAAATGGGAACTGTGATAGAAGGATAACCAAGTCATCTTCATTAAGGAGAATCCAACTAGTCTCAGGGTCTTCATCCTAAGGGAGAAGATACAGAATCATGTCAGCTGATTTGACCAGATGACACCATGGTCTAGAGTTACAGGAGCTGAATTACCACAGGTCTCAGTGGTACACATGTGGTATTCTCATGAGTCCTCGTGGACTTCTCCTCCAGGACAGAGATTTATACTGTCAGTTCTATTAGATGACCTGTAAATCCCTTAAAATTGCAAGCACAATTTTATGTGTATCTGAGTCATATCCATTCTTCAGTGGCTGAAACCGCTCTCAATTAAATTTCCATCCCAAAGAAGATGAAAAATAATTCCTCTAGAATAGGGATCTTACTATAAATCTCAGTGATTTGACAACATCAATTAAAGAACCATTCACTAAGAGTCCAAGTTATTTTATCCAGAAGCCTCTTCTTGCCCCAAAATTAAGGTCTACTGCTGTACTCAACTGACTTACCAAGAAGCAATTAGCATTTGCTATGGATAACCCAAGTTCTGTTGTCAATTAGTGTTGCTGAAAACAGGATAAAAATAACAGTGGTCATACACAGGGATCACATAGGGGAAATAGCTGGAGTTTTTTGTTTGATACAGAGCACTAAAGTCCCCTTAGAAACCAAATTGATTTGTGTCCTAAGATGTGCTACATTCAAAAGGGAATACTGTAAAAAGACGCAGAGATTCTAAAGAATTATCACCTCAGTTTCAACAAGGGACTAATGCAATTCATTCATAATTTCCTGAAGCCACTCATTTTTACCCTCTTACATGTCCTAAATGGCTAGCAAACAAGAGACTCAGAAATTCTACCTTGAGCAGTCCTCAGCTCCAGCTATACATCAGAATCAACCATGGAGGCTTTTAAACATTTGGATGTCTGGGTGTGGGCCGGGGCAAGGTTTTTAAGTTGCCCAGGTGGTTCTAATACACAGCCGGTGTCAAGAAACCACTGACATGGACAATTCACAGTGCCTTCCGCCCATGGCCTTTTCTGAGTCAACAGCACTCCCAGCATTCCCTCCCCAGGCTCCTGAATCCACTCAACATCCAGTGAATGCTAACCAGGAGCCAGACACAATTCCAGAGTCCTTAATGATTACCTGTCTTTAGGATTAAATGCAGGAAACCTACCAGAAAAAAAAGACTCCTCTCTTAGGAGAAACCAGTCTTGGAAGGAAAAAAAAAACCTGCTCCATCACAATCTTTAAAAGAGCAATTTGGGACTTCCCTGGCAGTCCAGGGGTTAAGACTTGGCATTTCCAATGCAGTGATGCAGAGGACACAGGTTCAATCCTTGGTCGGGGAACTAAGATCCCATATGCCGTGTGGCAAGGCCAAAAAAAAAAAAACCAATTTGTACCAGCTCCTGAGAAGCTGTCTCCAGATGACTGTTCAATCTCTAGCAAAGAAGTCTGCATGGCCACATCATTTACCATCATCTCACCACCTCCTACAAGTCCCAGGAAGAGCAAAATGAGTGTGAAGGGGCTCCTGCTTCTGAATGAACACCTGGGTAAATACACAGACATGATCCCACAGCTGCCATGCTGTCATTCTAAGGAGTGTCCACTGCAAACTTTCAACTCCTTTTGAAGAGAAGGGGTTTCAGTAAATTTAGTCCCTGGCCAACCTTGAACAAATACACCAAATCAGGATTTGGACCATAAAAACGCATTAGATAGGGCCGATAACTGGCTGGAAAAAAAAAAAAAAATGCCTCACCTATACACTAACCACGTATATAGTAGAAAGAGAAGTCAATAACTGTTATCTTGAGAAACTGGGGATTTTTTTGTTTGTTTTGTAGGGTTTTGTTTGTTTTGGCCAATGTTGTGCAGCATGTGGGATCTTAGCTCCCTGACCAGGGATCGAACCCGGGCCCCCTGCAGTGGAAGTGCAGAGTCCCAACCACTGGACTGCCAGAGAATTCCCAAGAAACTGGGTTTTGATCATTAAATTCTCCCCAAAAACAGAAAATTATCTTCCATCTTTCAAATGAGAAGATCTAGATAAGAAGTTTGTAAGCGTTAAGGCAGAACCTTGGCAAGATACAGCTCTTTGTTATACAGACTCAGAGTATCTGTAGGTGACACCTCAAGCCCAGAAAACTGTTGCTGCATAAAATAAAACCCTAATAGAAAGTGTACATAATATGTAAACACTTCCAGGTTCCAGACTCTCCCAGCTGCACAGGGAGATGGTCTAGGAAGGGTGGCAGCAGAGACACTGGCTCAGAGCACAGGCTCTGCATTTAATGACGTGTGATTTGGGACAAATTCCCTCAACCCCACCCGCACATGTTTCCTCACCTCTAAAAGGGGGATGGAAACAGTATTTGCTTCGTGGGGCTGTTGGGAGAATTAAATGGGCTAATACGTGAGAAGTGCTTAGAACGATACTTGGCACATAAAAAGAAGAGCTCAGAAATGCTTAATCAAAATGCTGTCGACATGACGACTAACCTCTTCTCCTCCCTCATCTACTAGTGTCCACGTCCCGGATGCAGGCCCCGAGGAGGATGGATTCCGCTCACTGGGCTTCATGTGGCACAGGAACTCGGCTCGATTTCTAAAGGACAAGGGAAATCACTCCAATCACCTAAACATAAACACAGAAAGCCTACTGCGTGCATTCTGGATCATCTACTCGCCCTGAAGAAGAGTCAGACATCCACTCAATCTTCAAACGGTTTGAATTAGTAAATAAGAAATAATAACTCGCTAAAACTCAAGGAGACCAAAGCTTCACTAATCGTGGTGTAGAGACCACAGCCATTCTGGGTCAATAATGATGAGGAACTGCAGAGCAGCAGTTATGCCAGCACAGTGCCCGCCCACAGCGGGGCCTCAGTACACCCAGGACCACACAGTACCTGAACTCTAACCGGCTCACAAAGCATTCAGGAAACATGCTTTACTGAATAAAAAAAGATAATCTGCAGGTAATGGAGAAGCCGGTTTAGGGGGAAAAGTACACCTAAACACCACAGGTAGGAGCAGCCCCTATATCCAGGCGGTGAGAGGGAGGAATCTGGGGGAATTCCTGCCAGCCAGGCTTTCACAAGGTGTTGGCTGGACCTGGCGAGTCAGTGTAACCAGAGAAGTTTCTTCTCTCAGACCACCACCCAGTTCTCAGCTCTCTGCTCCTTCCTCTCTGGCCTAACCCCGAAAATTCATCCATTCCCTCCTTTCACCAGGAGCTCTCCTCCAAGACTTCCTGTTTCCAACCTGAGGGGCTCCAGTCCTGCAGCTCCACATGTCCACTGATAGTTGCCACTCGTATGTGTCCACTTGCAAACCCCAATGACCTCAAATTCTCCTCCTTACCCAACAGCTCTCCTTTCTGTCTTTTCGGTCTGTTGGGGCTGCCAACACCCTCTCAGTCACTCAGACTCAGAGTCTACAGAGTTAGGTCTGAGCCACCCTTGCCCACATTTTCTTATTTAATCAGCTACTTTATCCTTTCCTGGGAAGATGACCTTCCCGTTCCCCACTTTCTCCTTCCCAAGACCAGCACCAATTCAGGCTGGGGGCAGATACGCTTTCCTGGATCAAGAGCCAGTGGGAGTAACACAGTTCAAGGTCACCTATACACACCTCTGCCTTCTCCCCCCACTTAAGGATGTGCCCTCTTGATGCTGGATTCGGTTCCAGAGCCAGGACAGCCAGATGTCTGCAACCGTAGACAATTCAATGCAAGAAATGAGGCAAAAGCACATCTTCTTCTGCCTCCGGTCCATCCTAATCTTCCTTAAATACAACTTTTACGCTTTTTCAAAAACCTTCAATTGCTACAAAGGCCAGACCATCTCAAATATGTCTTAATTTCAAGTCTTCTATAATCAGACTCACCCTAGTTGTTCATCTTTATTATCACCCCCCCACACCCCTTCACTCCAGCCAAGCTGCTCTCCAAACTGCCCCCTGCACAGCTATCCTTCCCTGTACTGTGGGCCACTGCTCACTGTTCTCCCACCTACAGTGCCCTCCCTACTCCTCTCCTGCTGAAGTCAGTTCCATTCTTCAAACCCAGCTCATCCACCTGGAACCCTCTGACTACTCCACTCTACTCTCTTTACTCTCTTCATTTCTACTGCATCAATCATGGCTTCACACAATTTAGCACTTGAATCTCTTTGACTGTGCTTTTTTTTTCCTCTGCCACTAAACCTCTCCTTCTAAGGAAGAGATCATCCTTTTTTTCTCCCCACAGCACCACAATGACATATATGACAGGAGTTGCAAATCCACTAAAAAGGAGGACCCAAAAAAGTTAATCAGTTAAAAAAAAAAAAAAGGCAGTTAAAAGGGTCACTTTGGGACAAAGGGTATTAAAGCCAAAGAAAACCTGCAATGTTAAATTTTGGAATGCTGACTCTTCTCTTAGCAATTGTTTGGATCTGGGCAGTTTAGGAAGCCAACTGTTTGATAGAACATTTTCATTTCTACTTCACAAAGCTCTTCCACACTTACTTGACAGGAGACATTAGCAGGGCAAGGGACTGCATAAAATGAAAGACCCCTGATGGGTTATTCAACACTTTGATCTGAAATCAGAAAAGGAAAAGGCATACTGTAGAAAACCAAAAACCCAAGTATCCATAATGTTAGTTCACCAGAATTTTGACAAAGGGAGCTGTTAAGGAAGCAAAGATGGAACTGGCATCTCATTCACAAGAGCGAGAACACCTGTGGGTTACCTGGCAGTACTGACTGGGCTGTACTCAGAGAACAGAGGTAGCTGAGCCATTTACATCAATTACCTGAAACAATATGGACGGGAGGAATATACTGCTATCTTAATCCAAAGATAAATAAAAACAAAAAATCCTCCTTGTACCTAAAAAGATTCAAATTTCTTGCCACCAGAAATACTAAAGAAAAGGTAACATGGAGAATGACCTGGAGAATGACCTGGAATACATCTGGCCCCACTCATCTGAGGGGTTGCTATGAGTTAACAACACAACCCAAAGGCAAGCAGCAGAGATGCCTAAATCGATCGCACAGACCTGAGATCTCTGCTAGTATTAAAGAACTTTGAGATGCTTGTGGCTGCTTTTTTATCTGTACCAACTGTAGTGTGAGATGGATTAATTTAGGACGTTGTGTTGAATATTACAGAAAAAAGTCCTAGCAAGCCTTACTGCACAGAAATTTTACAGAATTAAATACTACTAAACCTACCAAGCCAGACTACAACTGAACTTTTGCAATTCCATCTTAATTTCATCATTTTTGGGTGGTCCAAGAAGTTGCAGCATAGTAACTCCTACGAATACAGACTAGATATATCCCAATAATTTTATTTTAAATATCAATATTTTTAAAGTAGGCTTAAAGCAACTTCTTCAGGAAAAATGTTTAACAAAATCGCCTCCCATTCTCTTCAACATTAGAAGGCCATTCATCATACCTGGATGAAAGGAACAGCCCATTTACTAACACCAGCCGGGCATCGAAGAATATGGTTTAGAAGGAAGAGGTGATCTCCAGGACAGCCAACTCTTTGTAACACTGATACCTAAACAATAAAGGATGTATTGTTTTACTATTTACAAAGACGAATGTTTTTAAGGGTCTAATGAAATCACTTATCCGATATTTAAATACATGTGATCTTTCAAAAGAGTAACCAGACATAAGATATACCACTGACTGGTTGAGTTTCTACCACAGAGGTACACAGAGGCCTATGAACCTAAGAGCACTCTGATAAAAATATCATTAGCAGTTTCTCTGCAAACCCAATTTTTATTATCTGGCAAATTACAAATCACTAATGTTCCTGGCCACACATGAATAGATATAAGTCAAGTAGTTTAATCTATTCCCAGTTTGTAATAGTTTCTCAGATACAAGTAAGTATGCTTAGAACCTCAGCCCATATCTAAGAATGCTAGCATGAACCTAAAAAAAGCACCCAAGGGAGCTCCATTGAGAAACATAACCAGTAAACGAACAACCTCTCCCCACGTAACACACCTGATATCTTTCCTAAAGTTCCCAAATCCTGATTCCTTTCTTTTTTTTTCCCTTAAAAAATTTTTTTAAAGTATAAGTACAGCATTAAACACAAGATGATAAAAAAGTGATATGAACAACTTTTAGCTCACATACCTATATTCTGAATATACATCTAGTCTTAAATTTAGCATGCTTCCCACATTTCCATTTCCTTCTAAGTCGAAGGCCAAAGATAATTTAACATAAACTTTACCAGAGAGAAAAGCACTGTGTGCTTAATAATGCACTAGATAAGGATAACTTATTTCCACATGTCATGAGCAAAGAAAACGTCACTAATATATTAAACAAATTAGCTGAAGAAGCTATTAATAAAAAACTTATAAGGAAACAGGAGATAATTCTTAAATTATCAGGGAAATAAAGGACAGTATACTATGTCTATTTCCTTACCAATTTCTGCAGCCAGAGAAGAAGATCATCATGGAACTGAGTATCTTCATTAACTCTCCTGGTGAACATGAATAAGACACTAATGCACTCCTTTAGCTGACACAGATCAGAGGGAATGCTTTCTACCTGTTTAGAAGCTATAAATTAAAAAGAGGATTAAATGAGTCCCATATAAATGGTATTTGTGGGAGAATTTTTAGTGTCTCTACTTAAAATAAATAAATAAACTATTTAAAATATTTAATTCAGATGAAAATCCAAGGAGAAAAGTTACATCAAAATATGAGTTTCGGGCTTCCCCGGTGGCGCAGTGGTTGAGAGTCCGCCTGCCGATGCAGGGGACACGGGTTCGTTGCCCGGTCTGGAAAGATCCCACATGCCGCGGAGCGGCTGGACCCGTGAGCCATGGCCGCTGAGCCTGCACGTCCGGAACCTGTGCTCCGCAACGTGAGAGGCCACAACAGTGAAAGGTCCGCGTACCGCAAAAAAAAAAAAAAAAAAAAATGAGTTTCTACTAAATATGTAAACTGAAAAAAGTATTTAACTTCGTGAAGTATTTCAAAGCAAGAAAAATTAACTTCATCAAAATTTTTTATTTAAAAATCAGCAAATCTCTGGCCTAGCCCCAGCTCTCTGATTAGTTATGAAAACGATAAGGGGGAAGAAGTTTTTTATTTTAAATGATCCTAGTATCTCTCCAAGAAATAAAAATTGCATACGTAATACTTATCATATAGTAAAGGCTAATTTCTTTTTCTTTTTTTTTAAATAAATTTGTTTATTTATTTATTTTTGGCCGCGTTGGGTCTTCGTTGCTGTGCACGGGCTTTCTCTAGTTGCGACAAGCAGGGTCTACTCTTAATTGTGGTGCGCAGGCTTCTCATTGCAGTGCGCGGGCTTCTCATTGCGGTGGCTTCTCTTGTTGCGGAGCACGGGCTCTAGACGCATGGGCTTCAGTAGTTGTGGCACGCGGGCCTCAGCAGTTGTGGCTCATGGGCTCTAGAGAGCAGGCTCAGTAGTTGTGGTGCACGGGCTTAGCTGCTCCGTGGCATGTGGGATCTTCCAGGACCAGAGCTAGAACCTGTGTCTCCTGCATTGGCAGGAGAATTCTTAACCACTGACCCACCAAGAAAGCCCAAGGCTAATTTATTAAAACCCAAAATAAGATGAAAAATTCAGAACATTATAAATGCCCTGATGAAAATTAAACACCCCAACAAAATGGACAAGCAAAAATAAAGTGCAACGGACAGAATGAAAAAGTATTGTGATTATTAGTTTTAGAATCAAAAACTATATTTGGACTTGAATTGGTAATGAACACATAAATTAGGACAGTAAGAGACATTAATGATAAAAAGCAAACTTTTGGCTTCCTAGAGAAGGAGAGAATGACAGCCCACGGGGTAGGGAGACCTGGCACTGCTCCCAAGAAATGTTATTAAGGCAGATCTCAGTCCTGTATTGGGGGAGGTAAGGTAAAACAGCAAGCACAAATTATCCCTTATAATATCTGCACACAGTAGAGTCCACCAGATTGTATCCCTCAATTCTTTTTATATTTTAGACCACAAGAAAGAGTGAGACTTTCATTACTTACACACCTTGGCCTTCCTGATGAATTGCTAAAGATCTCAGAACAGCCGAACTACTGAGTAATGTGTAGACATAAGACTCCACTTGCAACCGTGAGAGCACAGAAGTGTAAGAATGCAGCGCCAAGGTCTGGTGGAGGTGCTCAGATTTGGCATCAAACAGTTTTTTTAGCTCTCCCAGTGCATTTTCATTCATCTCCACTCTCTGGTAGCGATGATGGCCTGAAACTTTCACTTGATCAGCACAGATACCCTAGCAGTGGGCAAAAGGGTGAGATATGAAGCCAGTTACTCTTTGCTCTTGAAGCCTGTATACAATACACAGGCTTCAGTACCATCTTCAAAGAGCTTACAAATCGCAGCGAGGGAACAATACTACTACGTAGAAAACAATGAAGCTACTATACAACCAGGTGCCAATCACAAAGGCATCACAAGTTCAGAGACGAGAAGAGAAATCCTAAAATGCAGTAGGTGGGGAAAGGTGCAAGAAAACAATAGAGCTTGTCTCTAAGACCCTCATGATTGATGACCTTACCTTCTACTTTATAAACACTGAGGTCAATGTGATATCCCCTCAACTTCGAGAGATCTCAAAATATCTCTGTACTTACCCTCACCATTCTTTGTGATTCTGCTCAAAACAAACCCCTCCTTTCCAATATTAACCCTCCAACTGTTTTCTTGATTCTATTCTCTCTTTTTCAGTATTTTCAAGTTTCTCTCTCCACAGGATCCTTCCTATCTACAAAGAGATACACAGGTCTCCAAGGAATGACGATTAGGGTTGGGGGAAATCACACGTTTCTCCCTGACATCTCCTCCATCTTCCCTTCACTGCTAAACTTGTCAAGAATAGCCTTCTCTTCCTCGCCATCCCTCCCAGGCCACTATGCAATGGCTTTCCTGATGGCACCTTGGCCTCCATAGGGTCACATCTTATTGCCTTCCCTATTTTCTCATTTCCTCTTGACCTCGTTCCATGGATCATCCTCCCCTTGACACTCTCTACCCATTAGATGTTCCTGGCATTATGCCCAAGGTCACAAGCTAAATGGCCCACAGGCTGAATCTGGCCTGGAGACATGACTTGCTTTGGCCTCTACTGTGCATGAGTGAGTGAGTGAGAGAGAGAGAGAGAGACAGAGAGAGAGAGACAGAGACAGAGACAGAGACAGAGAGTGTGTGTGTGTGTGTGTGTGTGTATTTAGTTGCCAACATTTACAAACCAGGATCCCTCACATAAAAATCCAGATTTCTAGCTTCTCTTAGAAAAACATAAGATGTGGCAATGCTGAACCAATATAACCTCACAGCAACAATCAACTATAACACAAGAGCAGCTCCCCATGCTGGACCAGGCATGAGCTTACCCAGTGATCACCATCCCACTCAACCTGTTTCACTTCTCCAGGTTACCTGCCTGGCCCCTGTGGGCATATGACACTGTGACTCCTGCACTCAATTACTATGGGCTAAGACAGGGTCAGTGTGGGTAAAAGGAGCAGACTCCAGACCTCAATGGCATCACAGGAATAGCAGCTCCACTGAAAATTCCCCAGGCTCCTGCAAGCTTTACGCTACACTAGTCAATATACCTGTACAGACAACTGTTCCTCCTTGAAGTGCCATAGTCGACTTTTGGCATTTTGGCAATCAGACATCAGAGCAAGGAGCTCAGCTTCAGCCAGCAGCAGCTGCTTCCTACAGCGTGAGTAGTTCAAAAGCAACTCATAAAATTCATGCCTGTCCTGATGAGCCATGCTGTTAAATTCTTCTAAATATGACTCAACATTTTCCAGCCATGAACCAGGCTCAAAGACTTTTAGCTGTTCTTCAGTAAATGGTACTATTTCTGGTTGAGATGGGAGCTCCGGGTAGAGTCGCTCATTACGAAGCAAGGGTTTCACTGCCACCAAAGCCGGTATATCCCCAGCAGTTTCAGCTGGCAACTGGGGATACAGTTTTTTCACTCTAGGTGGCTGGAAAATGTCTTTGGCTTCACAAGAACTCTGCAAGCCAACATTTTGTAGCACCTCTGAAGAAAGACCCAAGGCTTCTTGGTCTTCTCTCCTATTCTGAGTATCTCTGACCTTCAAATTTTCCACTTCCTGCTGAATATAAGAAACATTAGATTGCAGTGTGCTTTCCAAAGGTCCACATTGTACCGGTTTATCTTCCTCCATTTCTGTAATGTTCTCGGGGGGTTCTACTTTGGTTCCGACATTGCCTCCAGGATCGACCTTCGGCTTGACTGAATCATCCCCAGCACAGGCTCTGATCTCCTCTCCCTCCTTTAGACTCTCTGTTTTACATGTCAGGGACTCTTCATTGCTTAGAGTTAAGGAAGTGAGTGGTACATCAAACATTTCACTCTCGTTTTGTCGACTAGCATCATTCTGGGGCTGGGAACCGGTTAACTCCTTTAGATGGTCTCCTTGGAATTCACAAGGTGGGGTAGGGATTTCCAGCTCTCTGGAGGTTTTTGGAAGGGAGACTTCATCAGACTCTTCCCTCTGAAGGGTTTCATATTTCTTCTTTTCCTAAAACAAGATTTATAATGTGAAATAATTTATAATATAACAATAACTGATGAGGAATTTTTAAATTGTATTAAAAAATCTAAGTTCATTTCATAAGCAGTGTGTTTCATATTTCATATTATTCAATTTTGAGAATGCTGAATTTGGGAGATTCACTAGTCTAATCCCTACAGAGGAAGACATGAGAATAAGCAACAAATTATGATTCAAGAATGGAGAAGGAAAGTCTTAATTAGGCTGTTCTCCATTCTGCTAGAGGTTAAGTAAGAGAGAACAGTCTCCAAGTATCTTAGGCTTCAACAGGTTTGCATCCTGACAAACATATCTATTCAAATTTCAGGCAGAAAAAGTCAGGCCAACTTGAAATAAATTAACTATAGTACTGGATTATAACCTCAGAATAAAATCAATATCCATGAGTCCATACTCACATAACTAAATAGATAAACATATATATATGTTATATGTATCTTTTTTTCCTTAATGGACAAGAAGTGGCACTCTTCCTTACAAAAGTCCAATTAATAAATGTAGATGGAATGAGAAAAACAGAAAATCACAATTAGAGCACCATGGTAATAACTGCCACAGGCAAGAGGCAATATCTACTAAGTAATGAAAGTGAGTGAAAATTTAAGCAGAAGCAGAATATTTGTATAGTCTCAAAGTATCCCCTAAATATTTAGTAATTACAAAGGGAAAAATCATAAGTTTCAGTGGAGAATCCTGGCAGTCAACACCTTAACCAAGTGATCAGGGTTACTATAACCAGTAATACATCCCCATACGATGTTCTGAGAAGGCTTATCCCCTCTTCAGTACCCTTTCTAATAATGTATAACCTCAATCTAAGCATGAGAAAACACCAGACGAAAACCCAAATTAAGGGAAAGTCTACAAAATAACTGAAGTGTTATGATCATCAAAGAAAAGACAAGACTGAGGAACTATCAAAAGACTGGAGAAAACTATTAGAGACATGACAACTGAATGCAATGTAGGATCCTGGATTGGACACTGGAACAGAAAAAGGACATTAGCAAGAAAACTGGTGAAATTCAAAAAAGTTCTATATTTTAGTTAATACCATTGTACCAATGTTAATTTGTTGGTTGTGATAAATGTTCTACAACATAGAATTTACAGTTACATAACACAAGAAGATGCTGGACGAAAGGCACGTGGAACTCTCTGTATTATATATGCAACTTATTAAATCCAAAATTAATTCCAAAAAAAACAAAAAACAGTTAACCATTTAAAAAATAAGATAAAATAAATTATGGTTTTTTAATGAAGTATCTCTGGCATTAACACACAAACTAGACACACAGGAAAGAAGCCTGGATAAAAAAGAAGAAAAAAATATGGAAATATTTATTATTTATTTATTTAAATAAAATTGTTACATCCAAAGAAACTAAAAAATGACTGACTCACTCAAATACTTCCCTCACTATAAATTTTTTTTTTTTAATGTGGGGTGTTTTTTGGCTATGTTGGGTCTTCGTTGCTTCACGCGGGCTTTCTCTAGTTGCTGCGAGCGGGGGCTACTCTTTGCTGTGGTGCGAGGGCTTCTCATTGTGGTGGCTTCTCTTGTTGAGAAGCACGGGCTCTAGGCGCGCAGGCTTCAGTAGTTGCAGCACGGGGCTCAGTAGTTGTGTCTCGCAGGCTCTAGAGTGCAGACTCAGTAGTTGTGGCGCACGGGCTTAGTTGCTCCATTGCCTGTGGGATCTTCCCGGACCAGGGCTCGAACCCGTGTCCCCTGCATTGGCAGGCGGATTCTTAACCACTGTGCCACCAGGGAAGTCCCCACGGTGAAATTTTAAGGAAGGCAAAATCATGGTTACAAAGTTATCAGTGATTTTGGATTATGTTGTCCAGCAAACGTCCAGCAAAAAAAAGCTGACAAGTAAATAGCCAAAAAAGTAAAACATTTATATGCACCTAATATTAGGAAGAAAAGACGAATGTTTTTGAAATGGAATTTGAGCTCAGCTTGCTGGTAATGAACTACCAAATGTTTACAAATGGTGGTGATGCAAGAAGCAACGTGTCCCTCCAAAATTACTTTAATCTGCACCGTGGATATCAGATTCCGAGAACAGCCACACAATGCATACAAACCACTTTGTCAAACTGCCTAAAATCATGCACACCAGGAAAGCATTACATGAGTATTTATAAGAAAATGAAAAAGTGGGTCCAATTACACTGCAATGATGTTTAGCACACTAGCTATAATAAATAGGTCTGTCAGATTGAGAGGTCAGAAAAAAGAAAATTAGGAGAGGGAGGCCAATGGTTACTACAGTGGGAGAAATACTGGTGTACTGTTCAGGGCAGAGGCCAAATTTTAGTGAGCTGAACAATCAAGAAATGAAATTAAGAAAACAATTTCATTTATAATGAACAGAGAACAAAATACTTAGGGATAAGCTTAACAAAAGAAGTGTAAAATTTATACTCTGAATATTACAAAACAAAATTTGAAAGAAATTAAAGACTAATAAGTGAAAACACATTCCATTTTCATGGATCAGATCACAATATTGTTAATATGGCAATACTCCTCAAATCGATATACAAATTCAATACCATCTCTATCAAAATCCCAGCTGCCTTTTTTGCAGAAAATGACAAGCTGATCCTTAACCTCATAAGGAAATGCAAGGAACCCAGAATAGATGAAACAATCTTGAAAAAGAAGAACAAAGTTGGAGATTTCACACTTCGCAATTTCAAAATCTACTACAAAATTACAATAATAAAAACAGTGTGGTTCTAGCACATGGACAGACAAACAGATCAATGAAACAGAACTGAGAATCCAGAAATAAACTCTTTTTTTTAATCAACATTTTTTATTTCTTGTCTTTTTTTTTCCAAGTTGTTGGGAGCTTTTTATTTATTTTTTTAACGTCTTTATTGGAGTATAATTGCTTTACAATGGTGTGTTAGTTTCTGCTGTAAAACAAAGTGAATCAGCTATACATATACATATATCCCCATATCTCCTCCCTCTTTCGTCTCCCTCCCACCCTCCCTATCCCACCCCTCTAGATGGACACAAAGCAACAAGCAGATTTCCCTGCACTATGCAGTTGCTTCCAATAGCTATCTGTTTTACATTTGGTAGTGTATATATGTCCATGCCACTCTCTCACTTCGTCCCAGCTTACTTTCCCCCGCCCCGTATCCACAAGTCCATTCTCTACATCACCGTCTTTATTCCTGTCCTGCCCCTAGGTTCTTTTTTTTTTTAACATCTTTATTGGAGTATAATTGCTTTACAATGGTGTGTTAGTTTCTGCTTTATCATGTACCACAATATTCACGGCAGCTCTATTTACAATAGCCAGGACATGGAAGCAACCTAAGTTGTCCATCAACAGATGAATGGATAAAGAAGATGTGGTACATATATACAATGGAATATTACTCAGCCATAAAAAAAACCGAAATTGAGTTATTTGTAGTGACGTGGATGGCCCTCTTAGAGTATGTACGTACAGAGTGAAGTAAGTCAGAAAGAGAAAAACAAATACCGTATGCTAACACATATATATGGAATCTAAAAAAACAACAAAAATGGTCATAAAGAACCTAGGGGCAAGACGGGAATAAAGACGCAGACCTACTAGAGAATGGACTTGAGGATGTGGGGAGGGGGAAGGGTAAGCTGGCATGAAGTGAGAGAGTGGCATGGACATATATACACTACCAAATGTAAAACAGATAGCTAGTGGGAAGCAGCCACATAGCACAGGGAGATCAGCTTGGTGCTTTGTGACCACCTAGAGGGGTGGGATAGGGAGGGAGGGAGGGAGGGAGATACAAGGGGGAAGAGATATGGGGATCTCTGTATATGTATAACTGATTCACTTTGTTATAAAGCAGAAATAAACTCTTATGTTTAAGGTCAACTGATTTTCAACAAGGATGCCATGACAATTCAATGGGGAAAGAACAGCCTTCAACAAATGGTGTTAAACAACTGGATATCCAAAGAATAAAATTGAACCCCTATCTTATATCATATACAAAAATTAACAAAAAGGATCATAGACCTAACATAAGATCTAAACCTTTTAAACTTTTCAGAAAAAACACAGGAGTAAATCTTAGTGAACTTGGGTTAGGCAAAGCCTTGTTAGACATGACACCGAAAGCACAGCAACAAAAGAAAAAAGTAGATAAATTGGACTTCATAAAAATTTTTAAGATTTTGTGCTGAAAATCAAAATATGAAGAAAATGGAAAGACAACCCTACAGAATGGAAGAAAATGTCTTCACATCAATTATTATATAAGGGGCTTATATACAGAATTAAAAAAAAAGAACTCTTGTAACTCAAGAATAAAAAGATGAACAATCCAATTTAAAAATGGGCAAAGGATCTGAACAGACATTTCTCAAAAGATAATACACATGGCACATAAAAAGATGCTTAACATTATGAGTCATCACAGAAATGCAAATCAAAATCACAATGAGGTAACATATCACACCCGCTAAAACTACTTAAGTCAGATAATAGTAAGTGTTGACAAGGATGTAGAAAAATTAGTATCCTCAAACACTGCTGGTGGGAAGCTAACATGATGCTTCTCTATGCAAAAGAGTTTGGCATTCCGAGCCATGGTGATGGTGACACAATCTTGGATCATACCAAAAACCACTGTATTACACATTTTAAATAAGTATAGTGTGTGAATTATAGCTCAATAAAGCTGTTAGATGAAAAGATGGAAGATTTTAAAAACTCAGAGAGTTGAGAAATAAATGAAAAGTAAGGAAGCAGAGATGGGAATGTGACATAGAGGGAGAAAATTTTAGTTGTCTTTTCTTAAACTGTAAGAGACCTCTGGGGGTGTTAAATGTTAACTGGAAGAGAAGATAGGGAGCTGGAAGTAGGCCAAGGTGGGCCACAAGATCAAGGGCACAGTAAATAAACACACCTCCTGCAACCCACAGGCCACCTCAGGCTTCCTCTCCAGTCTGTCCCTCAGGAGTTTTTAACTTCCCTTTGCCAAGGGAAGTTGTTGCCCAACTCTGACCCCACCAAACCACTTCCTCTTTCCCTACTCCATGACTGCCCTTGCAATTTCAAATTCTTCCCCTCAACTAAACAAAATGAAGTCTCCAGCTGCTACTATCAAACTTGCAGGCCCACATCCAGCAGATCTACCTTCCTGGGAATAATCACAACCATAACAGCAACAGATAATGTGGTTAGATAATCAATTAAAGAATTTTTTAAACCTTCCTAATGCTCCCAGAGAAGAACACATAAGACTTTGGGTTTTATTTCCCTTGGGGGTGGAACTCAGTGCTTCTCTGTTTAATTCTCCATCTGTGCTGTTACAGAAGTTAGGTCCAAAGAGGAATTAACCTGGGGTTGCCCAGGAAAGGAGGTGGGGGAAAGGAGAGGAAAGCTGGTAATTTGATTCAAAGAATGGACTGGCCAGATCAGAGAAGGCAGGCAGAAGGAAAAGATGAACAACTGCGAGACACACAACTGTTTGAGAGGGTAGCAAAGGCCTGCCCCTGCCCCTCACAGATCCCTGGATAGGACAGGATGTCTGGGGTGCATATGCGGAGGGAGAAGGGGTTCACTGTGTTCATCACCAACGCCATGGCCTCTAAGCAGTGGTGAGCTCCCTGTGGCTCAATTCACTTCTCCAAAGCACGGAACAGGGGAGCAGGTCCTGAAAGGTCTCCTAGCCTCCAGCCTCTGCCCTACCACCAATTCATCCCAAACACCACTATAAGACTGGTCTCCCTAAAACACTACCCTGAACACCACAAAAACAATCACAGCTCTCCACTTAATGAAAGTCTGACTCTTAACTTCGGCACTCAGTGCCTTTGATGACTCAGTTATGATCCTGTCCCAAGACAAAATCTTCAATGACCACATCAACCCTTCCACAGCACATGCTTTACTCTGAACTCTGCGGTGTGTACTTGCCATCTGGCCCTGGTCACGTGCTACCACATATGGTTATTTATCTTTATGTTGTGTCCCCCAAATGACCACAAATATCTTGAGACCAGAGAATATATCTTATGCTTTTTTGGATCTGATCTGCCTCTGATTTTCAACACTTTGTTCAATAAACATTTCTTGAAACAATAATGATGACTTATAGTTCACAAGAATTTACTGAGTACCAACTGTATGCTGAGCTCCTAGGTACTTGCACCCTAAAATGAAGAAATTATTGAATTATCCAACAAATGTGCTCTGGCACATTCAGAAATTTATTTTTATATGCCTCACAGAAAGCAAACGGACTATCCAATGAATTCAGAGAAAACTGAACTTTTATGCCAAAATCTGAATCAAATTTTATACTTAAGATACAAAATTTCATTTAAAAACAAAAAAGAAAGCCAACTTCCAATTACTTTGCCTACTTGAGTTAACCAGAGATAAAGATTAGAGCCTACTGTATTTATAACAATCATTACAGATCACAAAATAAAATTCAAACAGAACTCCACGTGTATCAAGCTGTGTGTGCAAAAATTAGTGCTTACATAATTTTATTTTAACCAAAAGACATGTTTCTTACAACTGAAAATGGCCTAGAGATTAACATTTCTTTATTTTTGATCTCTACATAAGTTACGTACAGGTAGAGAACCAATTTTAAAATAATTCCACAGGAGAAAAAATAATCAAGAAGTTATACAGAAACAGAAGAGTTGTTAATAAACACAGAAAGACTTACTTAACCATACATTACAGTAAATATGCCCTACAGTGTTGGTGTATGTGTGGGGAAAAAACCTAAAGAGTACATAACAAACTGCTACCAACAGTTATCTCCAAGAGATGGAATTCAGGGCATTTCATTTCTGTGTTGTATACTTCTCTCTCTCTCTGTGTATATACTCATACATACACACTTTTTTTAAGCAATGAGCACTTTTGTAATCAGAAAAAAAGTTTTGTTTTCTTTTTAAGTTTGGAAAATAAGTGGTCACTTTCCATTCATCACTTGCAGTTCTTCCTCTTGAAACTGTACTAAGTAAAAATATTACAACTCCTTTCCATCCTTAAAAATATTAATGAGCTACTTCTTCATAAATGATAAAGGTTCAGTTTTACACACTACATAGAATACTTTTGTGGGATTACTTTATTTTTTTTCATTATTCTGAAAGTATTTATTAGGTAACTACTACTGTATGTTAGGCATAGTTCTAATACATGGGGTACATGAAGTGAACCAAACAGGAAAGCTCCTTGGCCATGGGATTACTTTAAATGCAGAACCTAGTTCGGTCTCTGGTTTTAAATAACTACCTATATGCTGATGACCCCAAATCTTTTATCTCTCCCAAGCTCTAGATCCACATATCCAATCCATTTGGATGTCTGACATTTATTTCAAAATTAGCATGTCCTAAACTGAACTCCTGATCTGCCCCCAAAAGCTGTCCTACTCACTGCCTCCTCCCTCTCAGAGTCACCCCTGACTGTTTTCTCATATCCCAACCAAACCACCAACAAATGGTCTTGGCTAGATCATCACCACCTCTGCTTTACAACTCTGGTCCAGGCCACCATCCCCTCCTGCCTGGATCACAGCAAAAATCTCTTAGAAGGTCTCTCTGCTCGTACTCTTGCTCCCTTACAGTCCGTTCTCAACGAAGCAAGCACAGTGACCCTTTAAAATAACTTAGATCATATCACTCCTCGGCTTGAAACCCTGAGGTGATTCCATATTTCACTCAAAGTACGAATCCTTACAATGGCCTACAAGGCCCTACACGACCTGGCCCTGTGTCACCTTCCTGACTTCAAATACTCTCCCAAATACTCTCCCCTCATGCATTCCACCCTAACGACACTGCTACTGCCTTAAGGCATTTGCCCCAGGTGTTCCCAAGATCCAAATGGCTAACTCCCTCATCTCTTTCATGTCTTTATTTAAATTTCACTTTCAGTAAGGACTACCTTGACTGCCTATATAAAAATCACAACCCGGACTTCCTGGTGGCCCAGTGGTTAAGAACCCAGCTGCCAATGCAGGGGACACGGGTTCAAGTCCTGGCCCGGGAAGATCCCACACGCTGCGGAGCAACTAAGCCCGTGGACCACAACTACTGAGCCTGCGCTCTAGAGCCCGCGAGCCACAACTACTGAAGCCTGCGCGACTAGAGCCCGTGCTCCGCAACAAGAGAAGCCACCGCAATAAGAAGCCCATGCACCACAACGAAGAGTAGCCCCCACTCGCCACAACTAGAGAAAGCCTGCGCGCAGCAACAAAGACCCAACACAGCCAAAAATAAATAAATAAATAAATAAACTTATTTAAAAAAAAAATCACAACCCATCCTAATCACCAGTACTCAGCTCCTTACCCTGTTCCTCTTTTCCTTTTTTCATAGCACTTGTCATCTTCTAATATATTATACATTTTATTTATTTTTTTATGGAGTTTTCTGTTTGTCTTCTCCTTCTAGAATGCAAGCTACGTTAAGGCCAGGTTCTTTTTTTTATTTTTTATTTTTCCTCTGTTTACATCCCAAGTGCTTAGAACAGTTTCTGGGACATAGTGGGTGATCGATGAGTGTTTATTCAACAAATAAATGGGATCTTAGGAGGCACAACAGGAGCTAAATAATATAGAACATCCCCCAACTTCACTCTTATAATCACTCATGGGAAGGAGGGACTAAGAGGTAGAAATCATCTAGGCCAAGAAGCAAGAGGCGATGGGGATTTAAAGGTCTCGGTTTCTGTTATCAGTTTTCTGGGACACATCTCAGTCTATCCTTAGCAATTACAACATGCTCTTACTATTAATGAGTTGTCGGCATTCAGAATTTAGTATTAACTGCAGAAAAACTTTCCACGACTATAAAATATACTGCTTCTGCAGAGTAAATCCAATCTAAAAATCTACTGTTCTTAACCCATAATCTACCATGATCAATGAAGTCAGGGTTCTCCAAGGTGGGTGAAACTAATCAGGACTATCTCTCAGGTATCAAGTGATAAGCACCAGATAACCAAAAACTAGCAACGTGAGCTCATCTTCCAAATGATTAACATTAAGGAATATAGGTCAGCTGCTGGGTCAAACTATCGAAAGGCAAAAGCACATGACAGTCCTCACTTCCTGAAATGAGCCTTGGAACTACTTTATGGTTCCATTAACAGTAAGCAAATTACACCACAATGGTAAAGGTTTCATTAATGTAGGACTTCATGATCATAACCAACATAACCAGCACTAAGTAATAAATCTATTTACTCTAAGAGAAGAATCAATTTTCTAAACTGACAAGTATGAGGGCCTTGCTGATGTCATGGACTTTTTCCATTTGTTTTCTCATACTATTTAGAGGAAATTTACCAGAGTAAATTCTTCTGAGCAACAAAGCTTGGAAATATTCTTCAATACTGGTATTTTTTCCTTCATTCAACAAACATTAGCAAATGCCTACAAGGGCTGTAAAGGGTATTAGGAAAAAAACAGGTCCCTCCCTCACTGAGTTCACAGTCTAAGGCAGAAGAGAGATGTTAACAAACTAACTGCAAGTGAGATGAGTGACACAAAGGGGTGCAGAGCGCTACTAGTGGGGGCTGGGGGCGGTGGTAATGTGGGTGATGAAGGTGATGAGGTTTAAGCAGAGACCTCATGAATGAGCAGGTGAAGAGGGACAGGAAGAGGTGTCAGCGCAGAGTAAAGAGCATGAGCAAAGGCCCTAAAGCAGGAAAGGACATATACAGTTGAGAATCAAAAGAGATAGTAGTGAAGACCAGAGGCTGAGGAGAAAGACAGAATCCAGATAGTTTAGGGCCTTGAGTCCATACTTTGGACTCTTGGACTCTGGGCAATGGGAAATCTTTGAAAGGCCTTAAATAGGAGAGCAATCATTTTGGGGGTTTGTTTATAAAAATATCAATCCAGCTTTAGTTTAGAGAATGGGCAGCAAGAATGAACTTGGAAAGGCTATTTTAGCAAAAATCCAAGAAATCTTCCTTGGAGGATGGTTGAGTTAGTCAGGATGGAGAGAAATGGGCAGAATCAAGAGAATAGTTACAAAATACAATTGGCAAGCCTTAGTGACTGACTAGATTTGAAAGGTGACTAAAAGTATGTCAAGGATTTCTGGTTTGATCAAATACCTCTGGAATTAAGGCCTCTTTATAAATTTTAAAAGATAAAAAATAAATTTATGTGTAGGGAGGTTGCCCACAATGTGTCAATAAAATGAGCAATTGGGGACTTCCCTGGGGGCGCAGTGGTAAAGAATCTGCCTTACAATACAGGGGATGCGGATTCCATCCCTGGTCAAGGAACTAAGATCCCACATGCCACGGGGCAACTAAGCCTGTGCGCCACAACTACTGAGCTCGCAGGCCTCAACTAGAGCCCAGACGCCCTGGAGCCTGTGCACCACAACCACAACTAGAAGAGAGAAAACCCACATGCCACAACTAGGGAGAAGCCTGCACGCCACAATGAAAAGATCCCACACACCTCAGCAAAGATCCCACGTGTCGCAACTAAAACCTGACACAGCCAATAAATAAATAAATAATAAATAAATCTTTAAAAAAAATAAAATGAGCAATTGGGTTTTTTGTTGTTGTTGTTTGTTTGTTTTGCGGTATGCGGGCCTCTCACTGTTGTGGCCTCTCCCGTTGAGGAGCACAGGCTCTGGATGCGCAGGCTCAGCGGCCATGGCTCATGGGCCCAGCCGCTCTGCTGCAGGTGGGACCTTCCCGGATCAGGGCACGAACTCGCGTCCACTGCATCGGCAGGCGTACTCTCAGCCACTGCGCCACCAGGGAAGCCCGAGCAATTGGCTTTTCATGATGGATTTAAGTTTGATTTTTAATTTTTTATTTTAGAAAATCTGTTCTAAACAAAATAACAGAGCCTCCCTGGTGGCGCAGTGGTTGAGAATCTGCCTGCCAATGCAGGGGACACGGGTTCGAGCCCTGGTCTGGGAAGATCCCACATGCCACGGAGCAACTAAGCCCGTGCGCCACAGCTACTGAGCCTGCGCGACTGGAGCCTGTGCTCCGCAACAAGAGAAGGCCGCGACAGTGAGAGGCCCTCGCACCGTGATGAAGAGGGGTCCCCGCTCGCCGCAACTAGAGAAAGCCCTCACACAGAAACGAAGACCCAACACAGCCAAAAATAAACAAACAAATAAATTTATTTAAAAAAAAAAAACACAAAATAACAGAGAATCCTCTTAACTGACCATTTTTAAGTATTTATAACATTCTATCTATAGATACACATAGATATGTAGAACAATTATTAAGCTACTGGACCGAGAATTACGATTTTGGGCTTTAACTTGAGTCTCTTACTAACTGCATGACTTCTGGCTTATCATTTAACTTATCTAGGCTTCAGTTTCATCATTCATTTTGAAAAAAAAACCCTACAGATTGAGAATTAAGATTCTGCTCTCTACAGATGGATGTTTACACGTTATACACTACTGTATTCTAGGTTCAGGGACCTTATGCATGGCTGACCAATGGCTTTTTACTTCCTCCTCTATTTAGATAGTCCTTTACCAGCCCAATACAATGCAAAATTACTTCTCTTAAAAATGTTTCTGAAATTAGTAGCAAAATGGCTTTCTCCCCAGAGTAATTCCTCACAGACCTGGGTACACTGATGCACATAACTCCACTACAGTTTTTTTTTTTTAAGGCACCATAATGAAAGGGATCTACATAAGTCATTTACAGCTTATTAAATATGGTAGCTTTGAACACCAGTCTCCTGCTAAAATCTTGTTCTCATGAGAAAATCCTATTTTCGTATCATTTTTAAGTTACATCTGCTCTGGAACATCACCTACTTGTAGGAAAGGAAATTTCCTTTTTAATACCACCTTCATTATTTCCTTAATATAAATCCAGTTTCAGGTAAGCCAAAATTATATATGTCCAGCTATCCATGGGCAGCATTTAATCTGTTCACTGTAAAATAAATGTCATTTCAGAAAACATATGGGTACGAAATGAAAGCCCAGACTGCGCCTGCAAACAAGACAAATCAACTTTAAATCACACCAATACCACACGTTAGTATAATCCAGGAAACCCAGAAAATTCAGATCTGTCCCTGCTGTATGAGTCCCGCTCTGGTTTAATTTCTGGTCATTCGTGCCCCATCATAAACAACCAAGATAATGAGAAATAAACAGCAGCAGCACCACTGTCATCTTGAATTTTTAAACTGAAAAGGCACATCACCACAGCCTACTTTCTGTCTCTATCTGCAAAGCTCTTCCAAGGGATACATTCTTGAGTGGAGGAGGGGTCCCTTCCCTCTTTATGGGAAGAGGGACTGAAAATGTTCACAGATTATAAAGGAGAAAAAGAGAGTTAAAGATGAGACTGGGAAGAGAAAAGCTGCTTCACGATAGGAATCTAGACCCGGGTGAGGAAAATCAAGAAAGGAGCAGAAAAGGAAGAGCCTAGTGAGGTCACAGGAGGAACAAGAAAAAAAAAAGGGCTCCTGACAAAGTCCGGCAGAGGAACGTGAAGGAGGCACAGAGGAACAAGTCTGGTGTCAATGGGTGGGGGGATCAAATACGGGGAGGTGAGGACAGAGGATGAGAAGGGCTCAGGGGACGGAGGGCTCAGAGTGGGCTGGAGAAGCCGAAAAGAAGAAAAAACACAGCGCACCTGCCAGGGCCTGGCGAGGATGGGATGGTCGGGTTCCCTCACCTTGGTTTTAGTCCGGCTGGCCTTGGCCTTGGCCCTGGCCCGGCGCGGGGGCCTCACCGCCTCGGCCATAGACCCTGCGATGGCAACGTCGCCACTTGTTTTTGTCAAAACTCTGCGCTTTCCACAACCTGCTCAGTTCCGGCCTCCGGGCTGTCACGTGATCGAATCTCCACCACTCCCGGGGGAGGGGCGGCAACTCGGAGCCTCTACCGGCAGCAAAGTAGGACAAACCACTCCGGGAGCCCTTTTCACTGGAGGATGGTGACCCCGCCCCCTTACGTCCAGGCCCCACCCCCTGACCCCGGCAAGCGCGCCTGGCTCCGGCCACGCTCGCCAATGGCTTGGAGTCGTCTTGGGTCCCGGCGTTACTTCCCGAACTGAGATCACGTCCTTCTCGCTGGCTCCGCCGAGCCGCACTCGGTCTAGGCTCCGGGAGCTCTCGCACACCTCACCCACGTTGACTTAAAGGAGTCCGGGGAGAGTGCTTGTCAGTCTTGTTTTGACCCTTAGATAACCAGGACCGGTCAACCTAAATCTGTTTTGCACTCGAGAGCTTTGCTGCCTATCCAGTTGTGCGCTTTAGTTTCATCCTGTGTAAAGGGGAAAGATGATACTTGCCTTTTCCAGTATAGTGAAGATTAAAGGGACTAATCGTCAAAGGTGCCTGGTAGCCGCGAGCGTATCTGTAAATGGTAGTTATTTTCATACTGTCCAAATTCCCAGGCAGCAGAGACATCTGCGCCCAAGAGGGCAGACAAAAAAGCAAAAAGACAAGACCCATAAAAGTATTTTTCATGTAGATTTTACACACCTTCATTTAAAAATTCCAGATGTGAAAACTTGGCTCCATCTCCCTTTCCCAGCTCTACAATTTTTTTTCCAAAGCACTTAGTACCTCTTAAAATACTATTATAATTTGCTTTTATGTTTGTGTCTGTCAACCTGGCTAGAATGTAAGATCCTTAAGGGCAGGGGTCTTTGTTTTGTTCCCTGAGGCATCCCAAGAGCCTTCTAGAACACTAGCCTGTAAGTGGTAGGCTCAATAAATTTTTGATGAATCAAATGTATGTGAGTTTTGTCTGATGGTGGGATAAAATAGTTGAGATGGAGGGGGGCCAGTGGGGAGACTATCCAAGAATAAGGCATGAAAAATGGAAAGGACTTCAGAGATGGAGTCTTCACAGTGTCTTATTTATGAGCTAACTGAGCATATAAAATACAGTTGTAGGGAGGAAGGGAGACGTAAGAGGGAAGAGATATGGGAACATATGTATATGTATAACTGATTCACTTCGTTATAAAGCAGAAACTAACACACCATTGTAAAGCAATTATACTCCAATAAAGATGTAAAAAAATAAAAATAAAAGAATATATGGTAAAAATGATGCAAGGGAGACATAGCCTGGGGAAATAACTGCATTCTGGAGGTCTCAATTATGGGTAGGCATATATTTATATTCTTCAATCTTAGGGAAATAAGATAATTGCAGAAAACTACTTCTTTCTAAAAATCTGCTGTGTCCTTATGTATAGATGTCTTATAGCGTTCATACAATATATTTTTAACTGATGATGTCTATAATCATGCTTCTTTCATGAAGGCACCTATAACTCCAATTCTGACACTGCTCAAAATAAAGGTTTGTCATTATTTAAAGCTCACGAAGTGCATACCCACAGAATTGCATGATTTAGTTTAGAAGTACATTTAACTTCCCCGCAAAAGGCCATTTTGATGGCATTATGTTGATATCAATTAGCGTTTCAGGAGGTGAGGAAATGATACCTTTAATCTCTATTCCTAAAAAGTCAGTCAGTGACCTAGACTGATCGAGGTTTGAGAAGATTGGCTTGTAGGTATCATAAAATCTTTTATCAGAGATAAAAATCCAGAAAAAAAATATACAGTTGTAAGCAGATAGGGTAGGGGCGTCCCCCAGAGAAAGAGAACCAGGCATGGCTTACTTGACATAAGAGAGCCATTTAATTTTTTTAAACTTTTATATCAACCTTTTTTTTGCGGGGGGTGGGGGGGGCAGGTGAGGGGGTAACTTAATCAGCATTATACTTTATTCATGTTATTTAGAGAAGCCATTTTAGACCTAACCCATTTTGTAATGTAAGCCTGGCCACAGTGCTGGCCTTTGAACAGGTCTCAGTAGTAATGATCTAAGGGAACAAAGGAACAAAGAACTGTTACCAGGCAAGAAAAGTAACAATAGCACAGATAACAAATCAGCTGTAAAGACTCCCAGTTCTGTTTCAAAGGTAAAGATTAGCCTGAAGCACTTTCTTCAGCTGTTTTGCAGAATTTAAACACTCCCCACCCCGGGCCCCAGGGCTCAACCACCAGATCAACTGGAACCTAAGTGATGATGATGTTGACCTTTTCTGACCCTTCTGACTTCAGTCACCTAAAGTTTGGAATCTGTTTACTTTTGCCCCAATTTAATGTTGAATTCTCCTCTTCTCAAGCCCCTTCATGAATATCCCTTAGCTTAAAATTTCCCCAGTTTTGCTGTTTGGGGAGACACTGCTTTGAGAAAGTTCCCCAGTGTTCTCCTTACTGGCTGCAAGTAATAAATCCTTCTGTCTCCCGATCTCTGGCTTGGTTGTGTCTTTTGGCTCAACACCCACCAAGAGGCAAACCCAGTTTTCCAGTAACACAGTTTCACGTATTTTGATCCCAAATCCTCAACAACAACAAAATAGTTATCCAGCTACTCAGGTTACTGAACCAAACTTGGGTCTGCTCACCCAACACACAGCAAAGCCAATCTACTGACACCCAGTTGTGGTGAAGGTAGGTACAGTGTTTATTGCAGGGCCAAACAAGGAGAACAGGCAGCTCATGCTCAAAAGACCCAAAATCCCCAATGACTTTTAGGGGAGGGTTTTTTTTTTAAATAAATTTATTTTACTTATTTATTTATTTTGGCTGTGTTGGGTCTTCGTTGCTGCACGCAGGCTCTCTCTAGTTGTGGCAAGCAGGGCTACTCTTGGTTGCAGTGCACGGGCTTCTCATTGAGGTGGCTTCTCTTGTTGTGGAGCATGGGCTGTAGGCGTGCAGGCTTCAGTAGTTGTGGCTCGCGGGCTTAGAGCACAGGTTCAGTAGTTGTGGCACACAGGCTTAGTTGCTCCGCAGCATGTGGGATCTTCCCAAACCAGGGCTTGAACCCCTGTCCCCTGCACTGGCAGGCAGATTCCTAACCACTGTGCCACCAGGGAAGTCCTAGGGGAGGGTTTTTTAAAACAGTGTGAGGGTACATGATCAGTACATGCTCAGTTATCTGATTGGTTGATGGTGAGGTAACAAGGTGATGTTGTTTCAGGCATCTTAATTATCAGTTTTCTGGTTCCAGCTGGTCTGGGGTCTCCGTGCTGGTGGTCAACATGCAGTCACCATCTTCCATCTGGTGGGGGTTTTAGTGTCTGTAAAACAACTCAAGGATATGGCCTCAGCCTTGTCTTGCTAGACTGCTTTCCTTTGTTTTTACAGTTTTTCACTTCTCTGATTAAATTTGCTCTTTGAAACTCAGGGAAGGCTTAGGAGGCTAAAGTTTTTCTACAAACAAGGGCAAGAGACACTGGGGAAGGGGTGAAGGAGGAGGTTCTGTTCCCAGGAAAACCCCACAGGGTCCTCCTCGATTTCACTCAGAATGTACCTGCATTTTGTATACCCTGGTGTGTGTGTGCATATAAATGTATATAAGATTATCATGAGCAAGACTTGGCAAATATGAACAAAGTCTTTATACCACCATTACTATCCATAACTTTTGCTGGTATTTTTCCCTGTCTGGAATACTCTCTGGCCTCTACCAATTCAAATCCTTTTTGGCCTTCAGAGTTCTTCATGTGCCAGTCACTACTTAGCAAAACAGAATTGGCCCTACCTCCACTTCCCATGGTTTACAGCTTAGTTGAGATGCAGACACAATGGATAGATAAGTTGCAATAAATATCACAGCCTATGGGGAAAAGGAGGCATACTTTATAAACTGAAATTGTTAGACCTTAGCAGAATAGTGTAAATAGTTAGGTTTATTGTTCAGTTTGGTCAAAAGAAGAAATTTAAATATATTAAATTTAATACTGCAGTTTAAAACATTTGATGGAATTTAAGTTGTAAATGGAATCAATTGTTTAAGGAGGTTTGGTCTATTGAATTTGAGTTGACCAAATGTTAAAGATCCCCCTCGAAAGTGGTTATTTAAATTTATAAATAGAATGTTGAGATTTATAAAGATAACTTGAAGACTTAAGAAAAACTAAATTTTAAAATGTGTGTGAATTTAATAAATTGAAGATTAATTTTAAAATAATTAATTCAAAAGATTAATTCCAAAAAAACAAAGTAATGACAGATATCTTTTCTATACATAAATTCTATCTGCAGAAACTCTAAAAAAATTCACAGTGTCAGCAAGCAGGGTTAATCACTGGCTAATTAGCAGTGAAGGGTTTGCTACTACTGAGCCCTGGGCAGTAATAGTCAGCATTTCCTGAGCCCTCACTATCAGCCAAAAACCGTTCTGAGTACTTTTCACATAATGACTAATTTGATTCTCATAACAACCCTACAAGGTCAATAATTTCATTGTTCTCATATTACAGACCAGGACAAAGAGTCAGAGAGGTTGAATTATTTGCCTAAGCTCACACAGACAGTAAATGGTGGAGCTAGGATTTGAACCAATGCAGTTGTACAGTATAAATGGACTTTTAAGATAGAAAGCCCATGCTTGCTTTCTCCTTGTTTACAATACTTTATACTCACACACTGGGGCCAAGATGAATATCAGAAATATTTCATTTAAAAGTTAGTGGATTGGGACTTCCCTGGTGGTCCAATGGTTAAGAATCCACCTTCCAATGCAGGGGACATGGAATTTGATCCCTGGTCGGGGCACTAAGATCCCATATGCTGCAGGGCAACTAAGCCCATGCACTCTAGAGCCCGCGTGCCACAACTACTGAGCCCATGTGCTCTGGAGCCTGCACACCACAACTAGAGAGAAGCCCACACGCCCCAACGAACGATCCTGCGTGCCACAACTAAGACCTGACGCAGCTAAATAAATAAATACTTTTTTAAAAAGTTACTGGATGATTCATAAAAATCACAGTGCCGACTTTTGGGGATTTGGTTTACATAATTTTTCTTTCCTTCAAACATTTCTATGATACTTTTATAATATTCTTAAGTGTGTCTGCAAACAACATAGAAGTACACATGATAAAAAGTTAAAACTCCTCTCCCTACGGTTAGCCATTGTTAACAGTTCAGTGTGCACCCTTTCAGACTTTTCCTACCCATGTACAAATATCACACTCTTACATACTCAGTGTCTAGGTACAGATTGCCTGTGTCCTGTTTTTTAAAATTAATTTATTTATTTTGCTGCATTGGGTCTTCATTGCTGCACGTGGGCTTTGTCTTGTTACAGCGAGCGGGGGCTACTCTTCGTTGCAGTGCACAGTTTTCTCATTGCAGTGGCTTCTCTTGTTGCAGAACACGGGCTCTAGGCGTGCAGGCCCAGTAGTTTTGGTGCGTGGGCTCAGTAGTTGGGGTACACAGGCTTTGTTGCTCGGCAGCATATGGGATCTTCCCAGACCAGGACTCAAACCTGTGTCCCCTGCATTGGCAGGTGGATTCTTAACCATTGCGCCACCAGGGAAGTCCCTGCCTGTGTCCTTTTAATTTGTAAAATCTTGGAGATAGTTCCGTGTAAAGACAGATAACTCTAACTTCATTTTTCCCTTAATTAATTAAATATTCCATAACTTAAACAGACTTCTGAGGCCAATAAATTTTTTCCAATTTTTCACTATTTGAAAACAATGCTTACAAGTGACCATGCTTACATGTTTTTGTGCATCAGTACGTCCATAAGATGGATGCCTAGATGAGAAATTGCTGATCAGAAAGACATTCTCATTTAAAATTTTAATAAATATTTATCAAATTTCCCTCCAATGGATTATTAATTTTCACTGCAGCATTAAGAATTTAAAATAATTTTTCATCTCCTAAAAAAAAATTTAAAAAATCAATTAAAAACAAGAACCAGGCATTCATAAAAGGAGTATAATTCACGTATTATATTATGGCATTCCAAAATTTAATATGACTCTCATTCCTAAATCAGCCAGAATCTAGAACAGTGTTTGCCATAACAGGGGTGAAAACCCCTTGGGTAAACCTTTCTTAAACTTCCTTACAAAATTAGATTCCAGAGTCTCTGTTGCCATCTGGTGGCAATTCTCTATTGGCGAACCCTCCTCTGACAAGATTTCAGAGAAGTGGTTCTTTCTAAAACAATTACTTCCTGTATGTCACTCTGTACAAAACATTAATTATTTCATCATTCATGATTACTAAATGCATTTTTAATTATAAATAAATCATGTTGGACTTCCCTGGTGGCACAGTGGATAAGAATCCGCCTGCCAATGCAGGGGACATGGGTTCGATCCCTGGTCTGGGAAGAGCCCATATGCCGTGGACCAACTAAGCCCATGTGCAACAACTACTGAGCCTGCGCTCTAGAGCCAGCGAGGCACAACTACTGAAGCCTGTGCGCCTAGAGCCCATGCTCCACAGCAAGAGAAGCCACCTCAATGAGAAGCCCACTCACTGCAACAAAGAGTAGCCCCTGCTCGCCACAGCTAAAGCCTGCACAGCAAAAAGACCCAACACAGCCAAAAATAAATAAAATTTTTAAAAATTAAATAATTAAAAATTAATTAAAGAAATAAATAAATCATGTTACTTCTAAATTATTTCAGTTTTTTGAGACAATTAGCCAGCAGTGCAAATAAATACCAAAACTATCCAGCCACATCTTTTTTCCCAGCCACATTTTTTAAAAAGACTCTTGTATATAGGCTTCCCTGGTGGCGCAGTGGTTGGGGGTCTGCCTGCCGATGCAGGGGACGCGGGTTCGTGCCCCAGTGTGGGAAGATCCCACGTGCCGCTGAGCGGCTGGGCCCGTGAGCCATGGCCGCTGTGCCTGCACGTCTGGAGCCTGTGCTCCGCAGCAGGAGAGGCCACAACAGTGAGAGGCCCGCGTGCAGCAAAAAAAAAAAAAAAAAAAAGGCTCTTGTATAGATGAGGTCTCTTCTGTTAACAGATTTTTGCTTCCACAGGAAGCAAAACATATAAAACATCTTTTTTTCTATTAGTTACCCTCTCATAATCTTCCTCACTAAAAAAAAAAAAAAAAAGTTTAAATAAGTCATAGAAACAGTTACTTGCACCCCCAAAGTATCAGACACTGCAGGTGTCCCACTCAAATCCCCTTGGCACTTAACTTTTCTGAGTATGCAGACCCAAATTCCAACTACTATCACCTCTTTGCCTCAGACATCCCTTTAGCCACATGTATGACAGGCTGAAAGTACCAGGGAAATAACATATTTTCCTAAACCAAAAACAACCCTCAACCAGGAACAGATATATAAATTGGCATATAAAGACACAGATTGAATTATATCCCCCAAAATTCACATGTTGAAGTCCTAAGGCCCAGTAATTCAGAATGTGACCCACATGTTGAAGTCCTAAGGCCCAGTAATTCAGAATGTGACCCTATTTGGAGATAGGATGTTTACAGAGGTAATTAAGTTAAAATGAGGTCATTAGGGTGGGCCCTCACCCAATATGATTGGCCCCCTTATAAAATGGGGGTATTTGGACACAGGGACACACATCTACAAGACAAGGAGAGAGGCCTGGAACACCTCCTTCCTTCACAGCCCTCAGAAGGAATCAACAAGGCTGGCACCTTGACTCTTGCCTTCTGGCCTCCATAGCTGTGAGACAATACATTTTTGTTATTTGAGCCACTCAGTCTGTGGTACTTTATTACAGCAATTTCAGCCAACTAATACAAATGCCCAGCTCCCTCACCTCTCAGTGGAATAACTCTGAGATACATGTTTGGTGCTATTTCCTAGAGTACCCAGTGGGTTTCAGCTCGTTTCCCCACTATGGCAACTGGCTTGATAACACACTCTTTATTCACTTCCTTCTCTTGCCTTTTTCACTTCCCATTTCACTGGTGTGTTTCCTGGGTTCACCTCCTGCATAAACTACTTGATCTCAAATCCCTGTCTCTGGCCTCCTTTTGGGGAAACCCAAACTACGACAGTATCAGAAAGGGTATTCAGATGTCAGGATGGGATTTTAGAATTAGAGCCCTTCCCAGCCAGATGGCAACAAGGATCTCACCACTTGTGGAAGTAGAATGGTGATAACCTCTGAGCTGAAGCATCACAATTATCGGAGGCCTCATCTGTGGTGAATTAGGATGAATTAAGGTAAATTTGAGAGATATGGGGTCAAAGGTAGTTACAAGGGCCATAGGGTAGGTTGGTTGTTATGACTGCTGTTGGCACACTGGGAAAAATTATAAACTCAGGTCAGTAGGGACTAATAAAAAAGCCAAAAGGTCTCTATGGTAGCATTTCAAGAGATACATTTTGTAAAATTATAAAGGAAACATGAACAAAAGACAATGTTACTACTAAACTATTTTAGCTTTCTTCAGACCCCCTGAGTCAGGCAGGCACATCAGCGATCCATCATACAATGGAATTGGTACATTCTGGAAAAAATGGGGCAAAGTCAGAGAGCCAAATATGTCACACAGAAAGGCAATGCAGACATCTCCATCACCTCCCTCATTGCACCTATGCCTCTCCTTCAGCTCAGACCTGTGCCCTCAGAGGAAGTTTGCTTCAACCCAGTTGGTGGAGAAGAGCAAAAAAATTCAGATCTGATTCAAAAATAGGTCAGTTCTATATGTTAATTTTTGTTAGTCTTTATGTAGGTTGCTGCCACACTACCGCCCCACTTAGAAGTGACCGTGAAAACCCACGGTGAAGAAAAATACTCCCAGTGGATAGCACATCAAGTAACACAGCTGGTCATCAACTTGGCGTGAAGGGAGCTGTAGCCCAAGGTAAGTATATTCATAGACTCCTGGGCAGTGGTGCATGACTTGACTAGTTGATCAGGGAACAAGATTAGAAGACTGAAGATAATGGAATGGGCAACAAAATGTGTAAATGTATGTGTCTTACATCAGTGCCTGCAAGAGAGTACCCATCAAAGAGGAGATGCAGAACAACCAGGTGGCTCGGATGACACGTCCAGTGGCTTCCAGCCAGCCTCTGTCCTAGGCCACCCAGTGCTTACTCTATGGACTCATGAACAGAGTAGCCATGGTGGCAGGGATGGAGACTCTACAGGGGCCTCCACAGCTTGGTGTCTGACCAGTTATCCCCAGAGGCTGAAGCTGGGCCCTAAATATGCTATTGTCCCCCAAGGAGATCAACTGGCCCCTTGGTGGCAAGCTGATTCCACTGAACTCCTTCCACTCTGGAAGGAGCAGAGATTCATCTCTAATGGAATTGATTCCAAGAAGAGACTCTCCTTTTTTTTTGCCAGCAGAGCCTTGGCCAGTAACATCATCCCAGGGCTAACGGTATCTGAGTACCGTTATGAAATTCCACATAACATCACCTTGGACCAGTGTTTATCAAATCACTTTTCATTACCACTCCCCTAAGGAGTCTTTTGAAACATTTTTTTTCCTGATTGACACTCCCGTGAAGTTTTAATACCACAGATAAACTGTATTTCTGTTTATGTGCTTTACGTATAGCTGTGCTTTATACATAAGAAGAATAACATTTGTTTTGCCCATCAAGAACCCATTTTCACCCACTTGGGAGCAATACTGCCCCTGTTGAGAATGCATGCCTTACACTAAGAGCTTCACTTTACAGTGAAGGTGGTACAACAGTGGGCAAATGTCCATGTGCTCCACTTTGCCTGCCATACACCACATCACCTAGAAGCTGCAGTCCTGATAGAATGTCAGAATGGCATTTTAAAGGTGGGGCAGCTTGAAGATAACTTGCAGCGTTAGGGTGCTGGCCTTAAAAATGAGGTACGGGGTTTTTTTTGTTTTATTTTTATTTTATTAAAGTATAGTTGATTTACAATGTTGTGTTTAATTTCTGTTGTACAGCAAAGTGACTCAGTTATACACATATATATATATATTATTTTTCATGATGGTTTATCACAGGATATTGAATATAGCTCCCTGTGCTATACAGTAGCACCATGTTGCTTATCCATCCTATACATAATAGTTTACATCTGCTAATCCCAAACTTCCAATCCTTCCCTCCCCGACACCCCCTCCCCCCTTGGCAACCAAAAGTCTGTTCTCTATATCTGTGAGTCTGTTTTTGTTTTGTAGATATGTTCATTTGTGTCATATCTTAGATTCCATATACAAGTGCTTCCACATATGGTATTTGTCTTTCTCTTTCTGACTTACTTTGCTTAGTATGATAATCTCTAGGTCCATCCATGTTGCTGCGGATGGCATTATTTCATTCTCTTTAATGGCTGAGTAATATTCCACTGTGTGTGTGTGTGTGTGTGTGTGTGTGTGTGTGTGTATATATATATATACATATATATATATATATATATCACATTTTCTTTATCTGTTCGTCTGCTGATGGACACCTAGGTTGTTTCTATGTCTTGGCTATAGCAAATATTGTTCCTATAAACATAGGGGTGCATGTATCTTTTTGAATTATAGTTTTGTCTCTGTATATGACCAGGAGTGGAATTGCTGGATCATATGGCAACTCTATTTTTAGCTTTTTGAGGAACCTCCTTATTGTTTTCCATAGTGGCTGCACCAATTTACATTCCCACCAACAGTGTAGAAGGGTTCCTTTTTCTCCACACCCTCTCCAGTGTTTATTATTTGTAGACTTTTTTTTTAATTGGGGTATAGTTGTTTTACAATGTTGTTAGTTTCTACTGGCGAAGTAGAGTTCCCTGTGCTATACAGCAGGTTCTCATTAGTTATTTTATACATATTTGTGTATATATGTCGATCCCAATCTCGCAATTCATCCCACCCCCCCTTTCCCCCTTGGTGTCCATATGTTTGTTCTCTACATCTGTGTCTCTATTTCTGCCTTGCAAACTGGTTCATCTGTACCATTTTTCTAGATTCCACATATATGCGTTAATATACAGTACTTGTTTTTCTCTTTATGACTTACTTCACTCTGTCTGACAGTCTTATTATTTGTAGACTTCTTTTCTTTTTTTGCTGTGAGTTTGTCATATATGGCCTTTATTATGTTGAGGTAGGTTCCCTCTATGCCCACTTTTTGGAGAGTTTTTATCATAAATCCGTGTTGAATTTTGTCAACAGCTTTTTCTGCATCTATTGAGATGATCATATGTTTTTTTTTATTCTTCAATTTGTTAATATGGTGTATCACATTGATTGACTTGAGTATATTGAAGGATCCTTGCATCCCTGGGATAAATCCCACTTGATCATGGTATATGATCCTTTTAATGTGTTCTTGGATTCTGTTTGCTAGTATTTTGTTGAGGATTTTTGCATCTATATTCATCAGTGATATTGGTTTGTAATTTTCATTTTCTGCAGTATCTTTGTCTGGTTTTGGTATCAGGGTGATGGCGGCCTCATAGAATGAGTTTGGGAGTGTTCCTTCCTCTGCAATTTTTTGGAAGAGTTTGAGAAGGATGGGTGTTAGCTCTTCTCTAAATGTTTGATAGAATTCACCTGTGAAGCCACGTGGTCATGGACTTTTGTTTGTTGGAAGATTTTCAATCACAGCTTCAATTTCATTACTTGTGATTGGTCGTTCAGATTTTCTTTCACTTCCTGGTTCAGTGTTGGAAGGTTATACCTTTCTAAGAATTTGTCCATTTCTTCCAGGTTGTCCTTTTTATTGGCATAGAGTTGCTTGTAGCAGTCTCTTAGGATGCTTTGTATTTCCGCAGTGTCTGTTGTAACTTCTCTTTTCATTTCTAATTGTATTGATTTGAGTTCTCTCCCTCCTTTTCTTGATGAGTCTGGCTGAAGGTTTATCAATTTTATTTATCTTCTCAAAGAACCAGATTTTAGTTTTACTGATCTTTGCTATTGTTTTCTTTGTTTCTATTTCGTTTATTTCTGCTCTGATCTTTATGATTTCTTTCTCTCTATGAACTTTGGGTTTTGTTTGTTCTTCTTTCTCTAGTCCATTTGAGATTTTTCTTGTTTCTTGAGGTAGGATTTATTGCTACAAACTTCCCTCTTAAAACTGCTTTTGCTGCATCCCATAGGTTTTGGATTGTTGTGTTTTCGTTGTCATTTGTCTCTAAGTACTTTTTGATTTCCTCTTTGTTTTCTTCAGTGACTTCTTGGTTATTTAGTAAGGTATTGTTTAGCCTCCATGTGTTTGTGTTTTTTACATTTTTTCCCTGTAATTTATTTCTAATCTCATAGCGTTGTGGTTGGAAAAGATGCTTGATATGATTTCAATTTTCTTAAATTTATTGAGGCTTGATTTGTGACCCAAGATGTGATCTATCCTGGAGAATGTGCTGTTTTCAGATGGAATGTCCCATAAATATCAATTAAATCTATCTGGTCTATTGTGTCATTTGAAGCTTGTGTTTCCTTATTAATTTTCTGTCTGGATGATCTGTCTATTTGTGTAAGTGAGGTATTAAAGTCTCCCACTATTTTTGTGTTACTGTCGATTTCCTCTTTTATAGCTGTTAGCATTTGCCTTATGTATTGAGGTGTTCCTATTTTGGGTGCATATATATTTATAATTGTTATATCTTCTTCTTGGATTGATCCCTTGATCATTATGTAGTGTCCTTCCTTGTCTTTTGTAACATTCTTTATTTTAAAGTCTATTTTATCTGATATAAGTATTGCTACTCTAGCTTTCTTTTGAGTTCCATTTGCATGGAATATCTTTTTCCGTCCCCTCACTTTCTGTATGTGTCCCTAGGTCTGAATTGGGTCTCTTGTAGACAGCATATATATGGGTCTTGTTTCTGTATCCATTCAGCAAGCCTGTGTCTTTTGGTTGGAGCATTTAATCCATTCATATTTAAGTTAATTATTGATATGTATGTTCCTATTATCATTTTCTTGATTGTTTTGGGTTTGCTTTTGTAGGCTCTTTTATTCTCTTGTGTTTCCCACTCAGAGAAATTCCTTTAGCATTTGTTGTAGAGCTGGTTTGGTGGTGCTGAATTCTCTTAGTTTTTGCTTGTCTGTAAAGCTTTTGATTTCTCTGTCAAATCTGAATGAGATTCTTGCCGGGTAGAGTAATCTTGGTTGTAGGTTCTTCCCTTTCATCACCTTAAATATATCATGCCACTCCCTTCTGGCTTGTAGAGTTTCTGCTGAGAAATCAGCTGTTAACCTTTTGGGAGTTCCCTTGTATGTTATTCATCATTTTTCCCTTGATGCTTTTAATAATTTTTCTTTGTCTTTCATTTTTGCAAATTTGATTAATATGTGTCTCAGTGTGTTTCTCCTTGGGTTTATCCTGTATGGGACTTGCTGTGCTTACTGGACTTGGGTGGCTATTTTCCTTTCCCATGTTAGGGAAGTTTTCGACTATAATCTCTTCAAATATTTTCTCGGGTCCTTTCTCTCTCTCTTCTCCTTCTGGGACCCCTATAATGCAAATGTTGTTGCATTTAGTGTTGCCCCAGAGGTCGCTTAGGCTGTCTTCATTTCTTTTCATTCTTTTTTCTTTATTCTGTTCCATGGCAGTAAACTCCACCATTCTGTCTTCCAGGTCACTTATCCGTTCTTCTGTCTCAGTTATTCTGCTATTGATTCCTTCTAGTGTAATTTTCATTTCAGTTATTGTATTGTTCATCTGTTTGTTTGTTCTTTCATTCTTCTAGGACTTTGTTAAACATTTCTGGCATCTTCTCGATCTTTGCCTCCATTCTTTTTCCGAGGTCCTGGATCATCTTCACTATCATTATTCTGAATTCTTTTTCTGGAAGGTTGCCTATCTCCATTTCATTTAGTTGTTTATCTGGAGGTTTATCTTGTTCCTTCAACTGGTACATAGTCCTCTGCCTTTTCATTTTGTCTATCTTTGTATGAATGTGGTTTTCATTTCACAGGCAGCAGGATTGTAGTTCTTCTTGCTTCTGCTGTCTGCCCTCTATTTGTAGACTTTGTAATGATGGCCATTCTAACTGGTGTGAGGTGGTACCTCATTGTTGTTTTGGTTTGTTTTTCTCTAATAATTAGCAACGATAAGCATCTTTTCATGTGCCTATTGGCCATCTGTATGTCTTCTTTGGAGAAATGTTTATTTCGGTCTTCTGCCCATTTTTTGATTGGGTTGTTTGTTTTTTTGCTATTGAATTGTAGTAGTTGTTTCTGTGTTTTGGAAATTAAGGCCTTGTCAGTCACATCATTTGCAAATATTTTCTCCTAGCCTGTAGGTTGTCCCTTTGTTTTGTTTATTGGTTCCTTTGCTCTGCAAAAGCTCATAAGTTTGATTAGGTCTCATTTGTTTATTTTTACATTTATTTTTATTGTGAGGTATGGTTTTATATGGTGCTTATATTGTCACAATATGGTACTACATGTTCTGACTTCATAAGATAGAAAACACAGGCCTGGGAACCAAGAGGTAAGACTGGCCTCTGTTACCATAGCTTACACTGACCCACTTGGGGAATTTGTGTCCCCATCCTTTCAACATTACGCTCTGCTGGACCAGAGCACCTGGCTCTAGGTGGTTGGCAGGGGATACATCTATCAATGGTCATAAAAAGAGTTCCACCAAAAGTACAGCTGATACCTGGTCATTTGGGGGTCCTCATGCCAGTAGACCAGCAAGCAAGGAAAGGAGTAACTATCTCGGCAGGACAAGGTGATTACCATGAGGAAAGGTGGGCAAGGAAGAATGTATCTGGAACTCAGGAGTTTCAGTGAGAGGCCTCTTGGTGTTGCCATGCCTGGTAATAAACATAAATTGCCAATTTCAGCAGAATCTGACAAGAGCCTGTTAACCAGGGGCTAAGACCCCTCAGGGATGAGGGTCTGGGTTACCCCACCAGTCAAGCAACCTAGACAAGCAGAAGACTAGCCAATTGTGAAGGGACTATAGAATATGTGTGTATTAGTTTGATGAGGCTGCCATAGCAAAATACCACAGACTGAGTGGCTTAAACAATAGAAATTAATTTTCCTGCAGTTCTAGAGGCTGGAAGTCCAAGATGACAGTGCCAGCAGAATTGGTTTCCTCTGAGGCCTCTCTGGGTTGCAGATGTTCACCCTCTTGCTGCCTCTTCACACTGTCATCCCTTTGTGCACACTCACTCCCAGTGTCTCTTCTTTTCCTACAAGGACACCAATCACACTGGATCAGAGCCCCACCCCAATGGCCTTACTTCAACTTAATCACCTCTTTAAAGGCCCTATCTCCAAAACGGTCACTGGGGTGCTGAGGACTAGGACTTGAACATATGAATTTGGGGGAATATAACTCACTCCATAACAGGGTGGTAGAGGAAGGAGATGATGAATATCACTTATAGACTCAGGACCATCTGTAGCAGCAGGGACTAGAGCTCGTCCTACTAAACTTCCTGGGGTGTGTGTGTGTGTCTTTTGGAAACTGGGACAAGTGGTGACAGGATGCAGTAAAGTGCAGGTGGGCATGGGTGGACCTGAGCCGTGCAGGGATCAGCACTGCCAGCACCCCATCCACTTCCCCTCAGTACCTATCACTTCCTCACATGCCAGCCCAACTTCCAACTGCCAGGAACCATGTGAGGACTCTCGGCCTGCTGGAACCCACTCTGCTGGTGTTCATGGCAAGACAGAAATGCCAGGGAACCAACACCACCTAGGAGCAGCCCTCTACCTGTGACTGGTGGGAGTTGGTGAATGACTATCCCAGCTCCCTCCCCTCAGGTGAGCTATTTCTGAGGTGTGGGTCCCACACTGTCACCCAAGAGTCCCAGCAGCTGAAGTTCATTGCCCACAGTGGTAACTTGCTTGATAATGAACTTTTTTTTTTGCTTTCCTTCCCTTCGCTGTCTTACTTCCCCACTTCCATACTGGTGCATTCTGGGATCACCCCCCAGAAAAAGTACCTGCATTCAAATCTTTATCCCAGGGTCTGCTTCTGCTGGAACCCAAATTAAGGTGCTGACAGTCTGCAGAACAGCTCATACTTACTAAATTCATCATGTAAACTTATTTGACTGGCTTCCCTTTACACTCCTACTTCTCTCTCAACCGGTTGTTTCTCTAGCTACGTTATCTTCTTCTAGGCCACTAGTTCTTTCATATTTACTACTATGTGTCAAGTTCTGGGGATGTAGCAGGAAAAACGATAAGAGGGACCCTGCTCTCATGGAGATTACAGTCTAGGAGGGAAGCCAGACTTTGAACAATTAATTTCAAGAGTGAATCCTGTAATAACAAGGAAAATGTGAGAGTGGGGAAGGAGACAGCAGCGGGATCCCACCAAGCCTGGAGGCAGGGAACATGCTTCCCCGAGGAAGGGACCCTGCATCTGGCACCTGAAGAGTTAGTAGGAAGTGGCTTGGTGCCAGTCTCCTCCTGGCTTCCCTGACCGGCAGTTTGTCCTTCTATGGTGGTCTAATGATAGCAAATGTAACAAGGGGTCAAATAGAGCTTGGAAGAGAGATACAATTAACACAAAAATGCAAAATAAATCCCAAATCACCAGGAACCTTTATTTTACTTCATATTGAACTGGAAGAGCAATAAAATAAAGATATTTTCAATTCTTAAGATATTTTTACATCAGTTACACTGACCAGTAGAGAGAAAATTGAAATCTCTATGGAATTACTAACAATAAATAAAATACTTAAAAATAGAATGTTCTGAGTTCAAAGGAAAATTTCCTGAGCCTGTTCAATCTGGGGAAGTCAATGACCCTTTGCAAACTCCAGTTTTTCAAAAGGCTATCCAACTGATGCAAGCTTCTGGTTATGACAAGAACCTGCCACTTTCAGCAGCACCTTATATGAAAAGGGGAAACAATCGATCTTCCTTCAATCTTTCTTCTCTGGGGAAGCTATGCACAGAGAAGAAAAGGAAGGTATCTGCTCTTTGTGGTACCAGAATTTCACAACATCCCAAATAAATGCCAGTGCTATTTTAACTTGTCATTAACTAAAATGTACCATTTGCTCAGTGTGCAAATATTAGACCAGTCTCCCTGCTGTTTGTGGGTGACCAAAGGAAGACCCAAATATTTGTGAAAGGGTAAGATTGACACTTTAAAAATTCCAGGATCTAGCAAGGGAAAGATTCTCTGTGAAGACCAAAGATTGAGTAGTGGCTTTGTAGGTCTAAAATTATCTTCAGGGATAAAGTCAAAATACCATGTTTCATTGATTCTAGGATACACTTTTCCCCCCACACTTTAGCATCTCAGATTCCAATGGGCTTGGCCATTAATTGTCACAAATGTCAACTCCCCCACTGACTTTCTTAGTGGTATATAAAGTAAGGGGATGTTTTACAACGAATGGTTTCTTAGATTAGATTAAATATGGTGCTCTGTAGTTCAGTACACACAGTGAGCCATATAAAAATAAATCTGACATTTTAACCCTGGTAACTTTCCCAAGTGAAAAGATGCTGGCAAAAACATTTGGCGTCTTAAATTTCAACATGCGCATCACAGTCTCAGGAAGGGTTAGAAGGATGGTGATGTGGGATGAGCTTGTACTCTCCCTCTGCGTCTGTCCCTAGTCAGCTGAGAGAACTATAAGGAAATCGATTTCACATTCTGGGACTCAATTCCTCATCTGTAAAATGAGAAAGTGTTATCAGATGGCCTCTAAATCTTCCAGCCAAAAAGGAAGGTGATTTTAAATCTTACACCACTGAGTATGTGCCACGCTGCCCCCAAAAGGCAAAGGAGCTTCTTGAGTTGCTGACTTGCTGGCTCAGACTTCTCTGCAGCCATCCCTGCCCCAACTCCCAAGAGTCAACGCTTCAAATCCACAGACTTTCTTGAATCAAGCAGAAAACACAATTCATTCACAACTTTAGTAACTTGATTGGAAAAGGATAATTCTTCAGTGTTGGGCAATTTGCAAACTTCTTTTAAAAACTGGAGAACTCTTACTAGGTTAAGTTGAACTAAACGTCTACCATAAATTTTAAAATATCAAAAAATTATAGCAAGGGTTCACTTCAAAGTCTTCCTGATTGACATAATTTCTACAGATTCTGCTGCTTTAAGTGCCTCCTTCCATGCCACAGAAGCGCCAACCAAAAAAAGCTTTGTTTTCTGAAAGAAAATAATAAAGAAATTTCATTTGAATTAACTATTCATATCAGCACCCTGCTCCTACATTGAGATTTTATTCAACAAGAACAATGTGCTTGGCCAAGGAAAACAAACAGTGAGAAATGGGTATTCCAACTGATGAAAAATGGAATAAAAATGTTGCTTTATGATAAATAACACATACATTTATATTTTTATATACATATTTTTAATTCAAAAGTCATAATCTATCTTTACCTAAACATGTTAGAATTAAAAACAAGAATAGCAGCTAAAATCAACAATTGCAGAACAAATCACAAATTCCTAAAGATTCCTATTTAAATGTCAATTCCAAAGGTTCAAACTATTTTAAGTGTTGTGATGTCGCTTAACAAAGTTACTAATAAAGGTAGACTCCCTCTTTAAAATTCTCTTAAATTCAGTCAATTATACATGCTCGATTCCTACTCCTTGAGCTGGCACAGACACTAATGAGGCCCAATGAAATGACCAAACTTCAGTAAATGTGTTGGTATTGGCATCTTACATTCAAACAGCAGATTCTTGGGCTCTGAGGAACTACAGTTGCTGGCTCAAATGCTATTATTAAGCAACTAGAATATATGCTTTACCCAAATGGGTGAGGGAAAGAAAGGAAGGAAAAGAGAAATGAAAAGAAGAGAAGAGAAGGAAGAAAGTGGGGAGGGAAGAAGGGAAAAGAGAGGAGGAACAGGTGGGGAGGAATGAGAGAGAGAGAAAGGAAGGGAGGAAGAAAGGAAGGGAGGGAAAGGAAGGGAGGGAGGGAGGGAAGGAAGAAGAGAGAGAGGAAAAAAGGAAGGTAAAAAATAAAAATAAACTCTTGGAGCTGCTGATGCCCCACCACATAGCCATCACTGCATGGTGTTCTGGAGAGCAAGTTCTACCTTTGAACACCACGTCACTTGATTTCCCACGTTCTTGCTCTACCTCCAAAATGAGCCGGGCCTCTTTCCATGAGAAAGAGAGAGGCTTATGAAATGAAGCAGACGTGATGACTGGCTGTAAAGACTACAATTTGTTTGTTGGTCAGAAAGGTATATATAGTTAGAGGATGAGGTTTTTTACGTCTTCAATATCCACTATCTTTTGCAGCAAAGTTCCTTAAATATTATAAACACACTTCTTAAGCAATTTGAAGACTTACATGTAAATGTAAATCATACTTTCTGATTATTTCTGTCTAATCAAGAAAACCATGGCTTCTGTCCTAACAGCTAATTGGCCGTAAGTCACAAAGTGGGTGGTTTTAGAGGAGTGCAGGCAAGTAATGTTTGATGTGCCCACTTCCAAGCACTGGCATTGTTTGCCTGCAGTGATGTTATAAAGAAGCTTCAAAGACTTCAAAAATACAATCACCAGTCTAAACACAACTTGATTCTGTGAAGATGAAAGGTTCTTACCATTGATGTTACTGATAGATCAAACTGTAGTTATCAGGCAAAGAATAATCAGGGTCATCTGCAAAGGGCAAAACACAGAGCAACATTAAGTTAACATTTTTTCATGATAATATATTAGCCCTTTTCAAATCAAGGCATCCCACTCAGAGTCTGGTGACTGCCATTTTGTAAGAAGAAAATATATCTGGCAACAAAACCTACAAATAATAGTCATAACTACAAGTCAGAAAACATATTGGAAATCCCTATTATGATTTCTTTGCCATTTTTCAACCATGCCCAGATAGCAGTCCCCACAGTAAAATCACCTTCAAAAATGGACAAAAGTAAGTCCCACAGTACCAAGTGGTAATTATAAGGTAATAAGAAATCAATTAACTTAAATCCTTATCTAGTTCAAAGATGTAATTTCAGCCACTAAATTTTTCAGTCACTAAATTTTTGCCAAGATGCTAAATGCAGCCCAAGATATCTCTTCCCTCTTCCTTTGAACATAGATAGGCATATCTTTCTTTTATTCAAATAATAGGTATTTGTTGAGCACCTACTATGTGCCCAATACTGTGTTATGTTTTGTGACTGATTCAGGAGAAAACAAAGTGCCTGCCCTCAAGGATCTTGTAATTATCCAGGGAATACAAATTAACAAAAAGCACTAAGTGTGTGGTTCTCCCAGAGGTATCATAGGAGTTCAGAGAGAAAAAGAGACCAGGGTGCTCAGTGAAAGATCCAATTATAGGCAGTGTACAAAATACATAATATTAGGTTACAAGTTTCCAGACATCTTCTATAAATTACATTTCTGTGTAATCCAAAGGAAACTGTATCCCAGTTTTGCTGTTCTCATGGTCCAAGTTGAAATAATCTCTTAGTAAGAATGCCTTATAAGTTTCTTTTGGTACTTGAGTAGCTGAAATCTCTTAGATAACCTATAAAATAGACCACGAATTACCAAATTCCACTCTGTGACAAACAGTATTATAGTTTCTAATAATAGGTTCATTCTCTTGGAAATTTGATTCTATTTATTCCCTTCTTTCCTTTTATTTCAAAATTCTAGCTACTCAACCTTAAATAAAAGCTGACCTAAGATTTCAAACAGTCTTTACCTGGTAAACTTTTAGGAATTGGGAGAGGTCTTCTCCTGTAAGAAATGAAAACCAAAATCTTTCAGATAAGTTCTTGTTATTTTTCTAACTTTCTACTTCACTCTACAAACACTGCATGCTAATCAGATCGGGTTTCTGCTCCGGAGGGTTACGAAAAGTTCAGAGGAAGCAAAGGCTCTGCAGCGCTGACCTCCTGGATCCAGGCTGCAGACGTTACATTATTCTGGGGAGCAGGACGCACAGAGCCCTGCCCCGCAGCCCAGAAATCTCAGTCATGTGGGCAAGAGTTCCTGATCGCCTTGATAAAAAAATGGGAAGTCAAACAGTTCCTACCTTGCTGTCAGGGTTAAAGGAACTAACTCAAAGTTACTGCTTTGAGCAGCGCTTGGCATTCTTAAACAGTGGTGATGAACTTGCACTTCCCCGTCAAACACTCCCTTATCTTTTTAAAAACTGGACTGAAAATTCAACAGCTTAGACTCCGAGGTGACTGTATGTGAAACAGAAGTTTCTCTTCCCTCAGGATCCTTTATATCAAGGCAGCAAACTTTTTCTGTAAAGGGCCAGATAGCAAACGATTTAGGCTTTTCTGGCCACACAGCATTTCTATCTCATCGCTACTCAGCTCCAATGAGAAAGCAGCCGTAGACAGAATGGAAACAGATGAGTGCAGTCATCTTCTAACAAAGCTCTACATATGAACACTGATGTTTGCATTTCATGTAATTTTCATATGTCACAAAATAGTATCCCTTCAATTCTTTTCAACCATTTAAAAACATGAAAACTATTCTTAACTTGCAGGCCCTACCAAAACAGGTAGGTCAGATTTGACTCACAGGGGGCCAGAGTTTTCCAACTCTTGCTTTCTACAAGAAAGGTATAGGATTCATGCATGAGTAATAATAATTACACTCAAGCATGATACAATCCCCCTCGAACTATGATTAGTACAACCCATTTAACATTTGTCCTAAAAATGCTATTGCCAAAAACCTAGCACTCACTAAGCAAATGCAATGGTAGAGATATGTTCTGATTCTAATACGTCCATATTAGAATTGGAACACTAAAAATAAAAATGTTCTTTAGAAGTACTTTTCTTTTCTTTTTTTTTTTTTTGGCCACACTGCGGCATGTGGGATCTTAGTTCCCTGACCAGGGATCGAACCTGCGCCCCCTGCAGTGGAAGAACAAAGTCTTAACCACTGGTCCGCCAGGGAAGTCCCCAAAAGTACTTTTCTACATGTGAAAGAAAGCTGGATATTACCTTGCCAAGTCAGACCCCGTAGCCTTTCCTGGTGGGGCAGCATTCTTCTGGGGGCAGTAGAAATTCTCGTACATGATGGGTGCTAGGGAGTCATCAAGACATAAAACATTAAGAGGCTGATGACTTCCATTCTCAATGACCTGTGATAAGAAAGACTAATAGAATTGCTTAATTAACCCCCCACCCTACAGCTCCATTCACCTGGTGGAGTCTGTCCAGTTTTGCGCTGATTCACAAAGTACTCAATGTCCTTCTCAATGCTGCACATTTCTAAACTCTTACGGACTTCTTCATACATCTAACAAAAAGAAGATAAATCAAGGTAGAGGTATATGTCCATAAAAATGGTGACACAGCTTATTAAAATAGGAGGTTTGATGAATGGCTGTTTTCCAAATTTTGCTTTGAAAAGAAAAAAGAAGACATTCCCAAGTCCTGGACTCAAATAAAGGGATTTCTCTGATGCATAGCTGCATTTAAATTTTTTTTAAAGATGACAAAAAAATATAGATTTTTTTTTTTTGTAGCAGCACAGAAACCTTGGTGGAAAGATTTTTTTTTAAAAAACTACGGATGGGACAAAGAAAATAGATACCAAGTCCCATGACCAATTCTACACACAAATGCAAAGACAATTGGAGAAAAGTTCTTCCAGTCAATCCTACTTGTTTTCTGGGTGTTTAATTATTCTTCTAAAGTGAATGTCCCATCTAAGCGAGGGTGGCTATTTCTTAGGAAAGAAAGTGGTGATAATTTGATTCATGTCCCCCTGAGACCTGGGAACCCATGACAATTGCTGTGTACAAGTTAAATCTGGATCACTAATGGCCCCGAAACACTGCTGAAGTAAATCCTGAGCCCTGGAGTGACCGTTAGCCTGGGCATGGCTCAGTCTGCTAGTCCTTGGTGCTGTCCTGGAGTGACCTCATTTCAGACCGGAGCAGTCTCTGGGACTCACATTCATTTTGTGACATCTCTGTTTTCCATAAATTAAACTGCATTTGGGTCTCCCTTCTCTGCTCTCCTGCTCTGACCCTTTATTTCTTAGAGAGAAAGTCATAGTGGTAAAGTGAAACAAGAGTCAGGCAGGTTAGGTGTTTATCTGGGTCCATACTCACCGTGTGGCCTTGGGCCAGTCACTGTACCTACCTGGGCCTCAAATGAGGGGGGTGAACTAATAAATGTTTATGGTTCCTTCCACTCTAATGAATCTAATATGCAAAGCATCCTCCGTGGATGCCTCTGACTTACGTTATCGCTTGTGACACATTGTTGTGACAGCTGATTCATGTGTAACCACAGTGCATTCCGAAAGAAGTTTATTCGTTCACATTCTTGAGTCTCAAACACCTATAGAAACAAAACTACATGTACATATGCAGAGAAAGGGGCCATTTGTCTAGACTGGCTATGACTTAAGAAACAATTTCAACCTTGAATTATCTGTAAGCTTATTGTGCCATTTAGCGTACTCCCACCCACCACCGAGGAAGCTCATAAACTCTTACTCAGGCAAAGAATGCAAATGGATTCTAATAACATATTAACACAAATAGGACTGGATATAGTTCTGAAGGTAAGAGGTGATGATGAACCTAAACGTCAATGTTCTAACCTGAATTCCAGCTCACATTTCCAACTGCCTAATGGGCATCTGTACCTGGGCAGCCTGCCAGAGCCTCCAATTCAGAGTTGCCCTCCTTCTCACCCCTTCCCAGAATGAGTGAATTCAACTGGCAAGACGGTCACAATTGTTGAAGCTAGTTGATGAGTACATGGGGACCCTTGCACTTGTCTTTTATCCTTGTGTATGTTTGAAATTTCCTTAATAAAAAAGTTGTTTAAAAAGTCACTGCCTGAACAATAGTTTTTGGATATAAGCAAATACAACTTATGGAAAATCAAACTATTCTATAAAGTGGATGCTATAGTATTCAACAGTGGATGTTATATATTAATGTATTTTTTAAAGGTTGACTACAAAACTATTACATTTTAAAGCTTCTTATAATGTAAAACTGTATACATATACAAGAGGAGAGAGAATAGCATAATGAATCCCCATGTACCCATCACCAGCTGAAACACTTATCCACTCACAACTGACTGTTTTACCTATTTCCCTACCAACGCACCTACTCCCTGGAGTATTTTGAAGCAAATACACTATTTCATCTATAAATATTTTATTATTCATATACAGTATATAAGTACTACATATGAATATTACATTATTTTTATTATAGACTATTTCATGTAGACAGAATCATAGAGAGTGACATTAGGAAGACCCACATACCAACCACCCAGCTTTGTCAAAACTTTTGGCCATATTTGCTTCAGATTCTGTTAAAGCCTCTGTGTGCTTTCTTCAATCTCTACTATGTTCCTCCTCCCCCAGAGATAACCATTATCCTAAATTTTATCATTCTTATGCAGATTTTGACAATATGTATGTATCCATAAGATGTATATGATATTGCTTTGCATGTTTTAAAACCATATAAAAATCCTCTTATTTCAGGCTTTTCCATTAGATTGTGGAATTAAGGAAGTAAAGCAGAAAAGAGTGTTTTAGGAGGGACCCACAGTTTCAGGTGCTAAAGACCGGTCAAATAAAATTAGAAACTGCAAAGGCATGCTGGACCTCACACCAAGGGGACCACTGGTTCCTCTGGGAGAACAGCTGCAGGGGAGCAGACCCCAGACACAGCCACTGGGACAGGCAGGACAATGAGGATGTGCAGGCAATTCCCCCAGGAAGCCTGGCTGTGAAGAGAAGGGAGAAGCAGCAGTGGCAGGCTTGAAAGCTGGAAGGAGCTGAGGTGTGAATGATAATAAAAGTCCACTGTGAAAGGGAGCTGTGTGCAAGGGGGTGGGGAAAGCCAGCTGGAGGATCCTGAGCCCAGTGGTGGCAGAGCAGCCCTTTACCACTATCACAGGAGAAGGGAGGGTGGTGAAGATCAGTAGTTCTTGTGCTTGAATTCACAGCAGAGTCACCTGCAGGACTTATTAACATGGAGACTACTGCGCCCATGCCCAGGGTTTCTGATTCCAGAGGCCTGGAGTTGGTCTGAGAACCTGCATCTCTGCATCTCTAACAAGATCTGCATCTAACAAGGCAATGATGTTTGTACAGGTCCTAAGACCTCCCTTTGAGAACCACTGGTAAGGAAAATGTGTAGACAGGGTGACAGAAACTTGAGGAAGTTTCCAGGTTGTGTCTTTATTTTCTCTGGGTCATTGTGAGGCATGTGCTGAAAATGAGGGGGGCAATGGTGAAACAAAATGTGTGAGAATAAAAAACTCTAGGTCAGCTCTCCTGCCATCTGCATTCCTCTGTCACAGAGCAAGTACAGGTGAGGCTCTCGATAGGAAATCAATGAATCAACTGTTAATTGATTCAGCTGCTTCATACCCGTGTGAATCAAACATCAGAGCAAGGCCATGAACAGAGTGGGACAGCATGGTCAGGATCGGGAAGAAGCAGAAAGACAAGGTTTGGGGGAAAGCATTCCAATTCCTTCCACTCTCCACTTAAATTCCAGATTGCTAATTTGCCCTCAAGTAATTCTACAGAAGTAGAGGAAGGAAGACCCGCCCTTCGGGTTCCAGGTACCTCGCAGGCCTTGATGTGTTCGCTCTGCCACTCTTCACGGACCTTATCCAGAGTGTTGATGTGCAGCATGTACGCCTTGTCTGCAATGGAGGGGAGGGGCCTGGGTCTGGAAACCGGATGGGAGGGGGCTCGCAGACCCATGAAAAGTAAGCAAAGGTGGGCATCACATTCTTTATAAAGAAAAACCAAGCAATTAGCCAGAAATGCTCCAAGGAAGGAAAAGTGAAAGCTGACAAGGAACCTCAGCCAGGGTTTCCTTCCACCTCTTACCATTTTCAGGAAAATTAAACAAACAATGAGGGGTGCAGAAAAGTGAACTACCAAGTTACTTCAGTTTTGGATTCAGAAACTTAAGCAACCACGGTTGTGAGAGGCTTGTCTCCGGCAAGACACTGTGGCTGGGAATTAGAAGCCTTTGCAAACACTTGGTTTGGATTTTAGACTTCAGTGATGACAAGGCCTCACGACTTGGTTGTTTCTTTCACAGCAGAGAAGAGTTATCAGGGCTGAAAAGGGGTTTTAAGATAGATGTTCCCAATAAATCGGAGTGAGCACCTGGTCCAAAGCAGCTGCCACTTGACCCCCCCTCTCCCCCCCACCCCCACCATTCAGTCACCTGTCAGGCGGCAAGACCTAAGGCAGCAATGGCCAGAAACTGCTGCCTCACTTGCTTCCTCCCGCTCTCCCAGGTTCCCATATACTCTCCCTTCCCCCCCTCTTCCTTCCCTGTTTCCCCCTCCGTCCCTTCTCATACCTTGTTAATCCTACTGTATATGTATATATTCACCATTGTATGGTATATAAAACTGCCTTTCTCAGACAGATTTAGGATAACATAAGCCCCACCACAATCCTCCCCCATCCTTGGGAGCAGACCCGTCACCTGAGTCTTCTACTGCAGTCTTTGAAGTTGCCAGTTTCACAAAAAGCTGTGAGGACAAAACAGAAACAAAAACAAACAAACAAAAAAAGAGGTCAGGAATGCTGGGCTAGGCTTCTAAAGGCAAAACAGATTTTAAAGCAATGACTGAGAAGAGACAAGTTGTAGTTCAAGTCTAACCTATATTTCTCTCATGAGTTAGTCATTCAACTTGCCCTCTAATCTTAACACCATTGGAAAATAGCCATCGAGCATCTTGTCCTACATCTTCCTAAAAACATATCCCTCCCTACCTTCTGATTGCTGACGATCTTATATCCAGATTTTATAAAATTATATGTATAAAACACCCAAGCAGGAGGCAGCCTAGCTATAAAGAATACATGAGCTGAGTTTTGAAAAAAATATGAAAACATCAGAACCCCCTCCCCTGTGGCTATGCTCCTCTAGCTCTTCCCCAACCCCCAAAATAGGACAAGGGTTTTTCTGGCTCCGAGGACTCTAATTGCCTGAAGGAGGGTATTGCCAGGAGCTCAGAGTGCAAGTCCATTTTTTATTAAGACTATTAATTGGCTTTAGCTTGATATATGTAAATCTCAGATTTTTCAGGCTGTCTGCTCTCCCAGGTACCTTTTCTTGTTGCTTCGGGTTCGCCACATTGGCACTCCGGTGGACAGCCTGCTCTGCTTCATCTTTGTCTCGGCATTTCTGCTCGTAGTTCTTCTTTGCCTTTGTAGTTATGAGCCAAAAGAGGATCAAAACAGATAAGCAGACGGCGACCCTAGCCCCCCACGCCCAGGAGAGAAGAGGGCTCACTGATTAGGGCTCTGATCACCACTAGACTGGGGGCACTCAGAGGACATGCTCTTTCTCGTCTATCTTTGGAAGGTCTCTCCAGCCCTTTTCCAAATCATGTATGTAGTGGCAACCTGATCAAGGAAGTAACGACTCCTATTTGGCAAAAACAAAGTACATGAGCTTTAAAAATTTACTGAAACAAAAGATGGAATTTGAAATAGGCAAAATCAAACACTTATGTAACTATAGGATGTGAATATGTAATATTCATAACCCTCAGAACTTAGATGCAATCACTTGGTCCTGGTAACTCTAACTATGTTTCAGTATTCTAACGTGCCTCCTCATAGCATGTGGACAGCGGGGAGGGCATCAATCCCATCATTTCTGTAGCTCAAGGGTAGTCATGTTCCTTCTTGATTTATAGAATTCTGTTTTAGCCAGTTTAAAAGCAGGCCGTGGTCTCTCCTGTGCTACCATTACTATCAGCAGTATGAAAATAGTTCACAAACTACAGTTAGTGAATCAAATAATTTTCTGTTTCAACTCTTGAAGCAAAGACTTAACTTGTTCAAACAAAGCAAAGCTGTGAATCAGTTGGCTAATAAATAAAAATGATACTCCCCCCAAAAAATGCTTGACTAAGAATCAAGACACCTTTGCAGAGATGGTTTGTGCTCATCAAATATCTCACGTGCTTTCCTACATTTCTCAGCATCCCTTGCAGTTCAGTTGGGGTTAACCTTTCAGTAAACAACCTTATAATTCTCTCTGCTACACACCATAGAAACAAAAGTTCATAACTTTTCTTAATTACAAGCACATAAGATATTCATGCAACAATTCTTTTCTTATGCAACAATATCTTATAGACACTTCTCTGTATCAAGCATGAAGCCTGCAGCTGAACACTTTTTAAAAAAATTTTTATTGGAGTATTGTTGATTTACAATGTTGTGTTAGTTTCTGCTGTACAGCAAAGTCAATCAGTTATAAATATACATGTATATCCACTATTTTTTAGATTCTTTTCCCATATAGGTCATTACAGAGTATTGAGTAGAGTTCCCCGTGCCATACAGTAGGTCCTTATTAGTTATCTATTTTATATATAGTAATGTGTGTATGTCAATCCCAATCTTCCAATTTATCCCTCCCCTCCTCTCCCTGTTGGTAATCATAAGTTTGTTTTCAATATCTGTTAAGTCTGTTTCTGTTTTGTAAATAAGTTCATTTGTGCCCTTTTTTTAGATTCCACATATAAGCAATATCATATATTTGTCTTTCTGTGTCTGACTTACTTCACTCAGTATGACAATCTCTAGGTCCATCCATGTTGCTGCAAATGGCATTATTTAGTTCTTTTTTATGGCTGAGTAATATTCCATTGTATATATGTACCACATCTTTTTTATCCATTCCTCTACTGATGGACATTTGGTTGTTTCCATGTCCTGGCTATTGTAAATAGTGCTACAATGAGCATTGGGGTGCATGTATCTTTTCAAATTATGGTTTTCTCCAGATATATGCCCAGGAGTGGGATTGCTGGATGATATGGTAGTTCTATTTTTAGTTTTTTAAGGAACCTCCATACATACATTCCCACCAACAGTGTAGGAGGATTCCTTTTTTTCTCCACATCTTCTCCAGCAATTTTTTTTCTTTTTTTTTTTTTGGTGGTGGGGGGGTACACGGGCCTCTCACTGTCGTGGCCTCTCCCGTTGTGGAGCACAGGCTCCAGACGCGCAGGCTCAGCGGCCATGGCTCACGGGCCCAGCTGCTCCACGGCATGTGGGATCTTCCCAGACCGGAGCACAAACTCGTGTCCCCTGCATCGGCAGGCGGACTCTCAACCACTGCGCCACCAGGGAAGCCCTCTCCAGCATTTATTGTTTGTAGATTTTTTGATGATGGCCATTCTGACTGGTGTGGAGTGATACCTCATTGTAGTTTTGGTTTGCATTTCTCTAATAATTAGTGATGTTGAGCATCTTTTCATGAGCTTTCTGGCCACCTGTATGTCTTCTTCTATTTAGATCTTCTGCCCATTTTATGACTGGGTTGTTTGTTTTTTTTTGTTATTGAGCTGTATGAGCTGTTTGAATATTTTGGAGATTAATCCCTTGTTGGTCACTTCATTTGCAAGTATTTTCTCCCATTCTATGGGTTATCTTTTCTTTTTGTTTCTGGTTTCCTTTGCTTTGCTGTAGCTGAACACTTTTAATGGTTGTAAATACACACACATACATATATAACTGCCATAATTTTCTTAACCAACTCTCTACTGGTGGACATTTACCTTATCTCCCATTTTGTATAACATAAAAATACTCTGATTTTTATTTTGGGTAGTGTGAATTTACAGGTCAGATTCCTAGAAGTGTAATTGTTTTCACTAATTCATACTCCTATAAACACGTACGTGAGGGTATATGGCCTCATGCTCTTACCAACACCAAAATAAGACAATGTTTTTAACCTTTTCTAATACTAGAGTTGAGAATGTTGGCATATGCCTTGTTTTATTTGTATTTATTTCATTACTAAGGTGATATGTCATTTCTACTTCATGTCTTTTACCTACATTTTTTTTGGAGCATTCTTCATTTTAATTGATTTTTAAGAGTTCAGTCTATACTAGGAACACTAACTGGTTATAAATTATATAAGTTACTAATATTTTTTCCCATTTGTTATCACGTATAAGATGATATTTTTTTCTTTTGCTCTAAAGAAGTCTTAAACTTTTTTATACTTTTTTTTTTGACTGCACTGGGTCTTAGTTGCCCCACACATGATTTTTTAGTTGCAGCTTGCGAACTCTTAATTGTGGCCTGAGAACTCTTAGTTGTGGCATATGGGATCTAGTTCCCTGACCAGGGATCAAACCTGGGCCCCCCTGCACTGGGAGTGCTCAGTCTTAGCCACGGGACCACCAGGGAAGTCCCAAAAAGTCTTAAATTTTAATGTCAGTTATCAATCTTTCTCTTTCGTGCATTGTTTTTTTAATATGACATATTAAGCACTTTTTCTCTGTTGTTACATAGTCCTCATAATAATATTTTTAAAGGTTACACAATTTACTCTTTCTTCATTTTTGTCACTAAATCATGTACATTGTAGTTTTCATTATAGGTAGTGAACACGGTAGTGCATTTTGTTTTTCTTATTTTGGATGATTTCCTAAAGATAGAGTCTTAGATTCTTAGCGTAAGATTGATGGGCTATGATCATATTTATGGCTCTAAAAGCATATCGTAAAATATCGTTTTAAAAGGTTATATGGGGGGCTTCCCTGGTGGCGCAGTGGTTGAGAGTCCGCCTGCCGATGCAGGGGACGCGGGTTCGTGCCCCGGTCCGGGAAGATCCCGCGTGCCGTGGAGCAGCTGGGCCCATGAGCCATGGCCGCTGAGCCTGCGCGTCCGGAGCCTGTGCTCCGCGGTGGGAGAGGTCACAACAATGAGAGGCCCGTGTACCACAAAAAAAAAAAAAAAAAGGTTATATGGGCTCCAGAGAAAATGGAGCAGATGTACTCTACCTTATTCCTCCACACAAGTATAACTAAAACCCCTGGACATTCTACATAAAACAAACATAAGATTCTGAAAGGTGGAGAGAAGAAGGCAGATTAGCTGATGTCCTTGATCTCAGAGAGAAACCTAGAAGTGAGTGCCCTGGGTTTTCTTTGGGCCTCTTATATCACAGAATGAATGCCAAAGCAGCAGACAACCAAGAAATGCCAGTGGGCATAAACAAATAAAAAAAGCCCCAATGAAAACCTCCCCTCTCTAGCCAAAAGACCAGAAAAGGGGCAGCACAGCAGGACAGAAGCCTCCACGTTGTACAGCAGCCAAACACCACATAAAGAAACCATGCCCCCCTCCCGCCCACCACACATCCAGCAAAGGCCAAGTGGGGAGTCTAGACTTCCACCCTCACCAGGCTATAATGCGGTTCCCAACTCCCCTGCTGAGGTGGTATCAGAGAAGGACCAATAGGGGACTGGGACCTTCATCCCCACCAGGAGGTAACAAAGCCCCACAAGCCCCACACACAGAGCTAGTGGAGACTCTGTGGGGAGCCTGGACTTCCACTACCCCCAGCTGGCAGTAATGAGGTACACCCCCTCCCTGCTGCAGTGGTGTCAGAGGAAGTCTAATGGGGATTCAGAACTTTAATCAACCCCCAGTAGTAACAAGGCCACACTGACCCTATGGTGTCAGTGGAGGCCAAGGTGGGGAACCTGGCCTGGAACCCCTCATAGCAGTTATGTGGTGGCACTTCACCTCAGTTGCTCGAGTGGTGTCAGAGGAAGCCAGCTAAAATAGAAGGTTTAAATAAGATCCAGAGTCTTGCAACAGAATACCTAAAATGTCCAAAATCAATTGAATATCACTTATCATACCAAGAACCAGGAGGATCTCAAACTGCATGAATAAAGACCATCAATAGATGTCAACACCAAGAAGACAGAGATGTTACAATTATCTGACAAAGATTTTAAGGCAGCCATCATAAAAATATTCAATAAACATTTGCAAACACACTTGAAACATGAAAAAATTGATAGTCTTAGCAAAGAAAAAGAAAATCTCAGCAAAGAAACAGAAGATATAAACAAGGACCAAATGGAAATTTTAGAACTGAAAAATATACTAAATGAAAGGATGGATGTATGAATGGAAGAGATAGAAGAAAGAATTGGTGAACTAGAAGATAGTACAATAGAATTTACCTGGTCTGAAAAACAGAGAGCAAATAGGCTGAAAAAAAAATGAACAGGACCTCATGAACCTTTGGCACCATAACAAAAGATCTAACGTTCATGTCCTTGGAATCCTAGGAGATAAAGGTGGGCTGAAAAAGTACTTGAAGAAATAATGACTGATGAAAAGAATGAAATAATGCCATTTGCAGCAACATGGATGGACCTAGAGATTGTCATACTAAGTGAAGTAAGTCAGACAGAGAAAGATAAATATTATATGATATCCCTTACATGCAGAATCTAAAAAGAAATGATACAAATGAACTTATCTACAAAACAGAAACAGACTCACAGACTTAGAGAATGAACTTATGGTTACCGGGGGGAAGGATAGTTAGGGAGTTTGGGATCAACATGAACACACTGCTATATTTAAAATGGATAACTGGGACTTCCCTGGTGGTCCAGGGGGTAAGACTCCTCGTTCCCAATGCAGGGGGCCTGGGTTCAATCCCTGGTTGGGGAACTAGATCCCACATGCATGCTGCAACTAAGAGTCCACATGCCACAACTAAAGATCCTGCATGCTGCAATGAAGATTCCACGTGCTGCAACCAAGACCTGGCACAGCCTAAATAAATAAATATTTTTTAAGAAAATAAAATGGATAACCAACAAGGACCTACTGTATAGCACAGGGAACTCTGCTCAATGTTATGTGGCAGCCTGGATGGGAGGGGAGCTTGGGGAAGAATGGATACATGTATATGTATGGCTGAGTCCCTTTGCTGTGCACCTGAAACTATCCCAACATTGTTAATTGGCTATACTCCAATATAAAATAAAAAGTTTAAAAAAAAGAAAGAAAGAATAGCTGAAAACTTTCCAAATTTGGCAAAAGATATAAACCTACAGATTCCAGAAGCTGATCAAACCCCTAACAAGATAAAGCCAAAGAAATCCATGACAAGACACAGAGGTGAACTTCTGAGAACTAAAAAAAGAAAATATCATATCTTAAAGCAGAAATGACACCTTATCCATAAGAGAAAATCAGTTTGAATTACAGCAGCTTTCTTATCAGAAACTATGGAGGCCACGAGGAAGTGGCACAACATTTTTCAAGTACTGAAAGAAAAGAACTGTCAACACACAATCCTATACCCAGTGAAGATATCCTTTAAGAATGAAGAGGAAATCACTAAAGGAAAACTAAGAGTAGTTATCACTAGCAGACCTACCCTGAAGAATGGCTAAAGAAGTTCTCCAAGCAAAAGAAAATTATAAAAGAAGAAACCTTAGAACAGCACAAGAAAAAACACACACCAAGCAAAAAATCAGTAAATACAATAGTCTTCCTTTCTCTTCTGAGTTTTCTAAATTACTTTTGACAGTTGAAGCAAAAATATTAACACTGTTATTGCTCTAAATGTAGGTAGAGGAAATAGGAAAATTATATTTCAATAAGGCTTTCTCTTTAATTGTGAGAGAGCTTTCCCCAGATTGCTCAAAACATAAAAGTTCTGGGAGTAATCATATATCAACCAACACCATTTCTGCATTACACTGACATCATTCCCTATTTATCAATCGCTTTTCAGGTGCTCTGCATCAAAGAATAAAAAATGCAGAACAGACTGCATACGCCATCAACATTGGTGACATTTTCTTTTTTGACGAAGTTACCAGATATGATGTCATAGTCATAGAATATCATGATGATACTTCTGTACAAAGATGGAGTCACAGATGTTCCAGTAACAAAGTTTCATTTTTAAGAGATTCATGAAAAGCTAGAGTGAGGTCCCCAGCAACTTCTCTTAGTTCTATCTTGTTAAGCATTTTTAAAATAAATTACTTAAAGTAAAGGAGGCTTTTACTATTTGCAGATATCTTAAAACTCAATAAAAATAGGTAAGAAATCAAGATTCAAAACAGTCTTAACAGGGAAGAAGATTCAAAACAGTCTTAACAGGGAAGAAGCTCAAACCCAACAAGATAAAAGACATCATAAAGTATACATGTCCTGGTCTGAAATATTTAAGTTGACTTGCTATACCTTCCCAGGTTGCCAGAAAGATAACATCATTGTATTTCTTCTGTCTGATTTCATCCTCAACCTTTCCAAGGCCTTAAATAGAAAGTCAAACCACCAAAGGCTGTTTTCCCTAAAACACTGCACTAATGTTATTTTCAGGAATATGTTGACACATAGCACAGGATATCAGAAAATATCAACATTACAAAAAAAAAAAAAGGCAACATAGTGAGACTTACATCCATGGTTTTCTTGAATTGTAAGCTCTTTTGTTTATGGGCAGCATCCATTATAAGTTCCGTCTGTGCAGAGAGAACAGGCACTATTAATAATCAAAACCAAATGTTAACACCAGCTTATCTTGAGGGCTCAGTGTTCAACGTGGCTTATCTCAATTAGTCCTCACACAACCCAGAGGGTAGATGTGCTATTTATTATTATTCCCATTTCACAAGTAAGGAGACTGCAGCACAGAAAAGCTGAACAATTTGCCCACCTTTGAACCTGGGTGGCCACTAGCCACTATTGAGAATCACTGATCATCTTAGAGTATCCACATCAGTAAATCTGGAATCAAGGAACTTAGATTTTAAAACTTTGTTAAAGCACCATTTATATTTTAAAAGCGGTCTTTATTCTGTAAGCCTATGTCAGCACAGTTAAAGACTCAGAAACATTCACTTCTGTGGCATCTGTCAATGGCACGTCCTTCACCAGCAAGGAGCCCAAGCAGTATGAAGGGAAGAAATGCTTGTGGGACAGCTAAAAGAAGCTGTTCCCCTACTCTTTACCCCATCTAATCCAGGAAAGGTAAGCTACTCTTCAAGTTCACTTGGGAGCAACTTCTTTGTTGTGGCTGTGATGTTAATACTTTTATTAGTCAAAATAATGGAGCTAATAATAAAAATGTAGCTCTCAGACATAACAGTAGCTCCCATTTATTAAGCACTATTATGTGCTAAGCAACTTCCATGCATCACAACAACTGTGAGTACTCATCCCCATTTTCTTGACAGTAAACTGAGATGGATTAACTCACCCAAGGTAATACTCTCAACAAGTAGCAGAGTCGGGATTTGGGCACAGCCAGACTCCTGTGCCTTGTTCCTAATCATTATCATTATCATTATCCTTATGATAGCTCTTTAAAACCAAAAGGCCAAGAAATGCAATAATTCAAAATGAGCTATGGCATTGCTCTTATACAAAATTATATAATCCAAAATAATGTTGAAAATGATATTAAAAGATTTCTCTTTCTTCTGGAAAACTAAGATTTTGTCTGTTACCATAGCACACAAACATGGATGGATTTTCAAGATATCTGGATGGAAGGTTTGGGATGGTCTCACTTCAAATATGAACTTTGTGGAATACACGAAACTCCCTTGGGGGAGCCCCAAGGGCCCCTCAGGGAACAGAACAGCCATCTTCCAGCCCAGATGAAATTGAGGGACCAGGAGGTAGCTAATGGTCCCAAGGAGGCTCCGAGGACATGGAGAACAGACAGGGCTCCAACGTGACCCGACAGGGAAAGACTCATGGGCAGCTCCCTGACATCAAAGACAGGGAGCTGTGTGGCTCACGTGAGCATCTATGTGCCTCTGCCAGGAGGGGCAGGGTTTATTCATAATAATAAACCCTGATTTTCCCAGGCTCCACAGAGCAGATCAATTAGCAATGTCGGTCCATCCGTGGTCCTTTCTACTCCGAATATACACACTGCCATTCTTCCTGTTTGGGAGCTGCTATTAATTTATAGTTTATGGCCCAAGCCAGGCCTCCTTATCTCCAAGTTCTACGTAACACCTGCTTCAAGCACCTCTCGCGTGTCTACAAAGTTCTACTTCATACCATTCTTCTCTCTGCCTTCAAAGATTCCTAGCACTTGTATGTCGGCAGGATCTTAGAAAGCAGCAGTCCAGCTCTCATCTGACAGGTATGATCCCCAGGGCCCATGAGGTGATATTGCTCAAGGCCACTCAGTGACACCCAGTCCAGCTCTGTCTGCTATACCACCTTGATTTAAGTCTCCTCATGTCCATACTCACTTGTAGGGTGGCCTATTCATGGTGACCCCAGAAAGTCACGAGTTCTCTTTCAGGACTCCTTTTTTTTTTGACCGCACCATGCAGTACGTGGGATCTTAGTTTCCCAACCAGGGATCAAACCCGTGTCCCCTGCAGTGGAAGTGCAGAGTCTTAACCACTGGACTGCCAGGGAAGTCCCCTCTTTCAGGACTCCTTGGGGAAGTTTTTCTTCTAGGACTCATTCTTTCTGCTTAGACCAACTCCAGTAGAAATTTGATTATGTTTTGTTATCAATAACACAAAATAGTGCAAAAACACAATCCTCTATGCTATCAAGTGGGGAGAAGCAAGAGGGAGGGGAAAAGGAAGAAGAGATTTATAAATGACCCAAGTGACCCTGCAGTAAATTACTGACAGAGCTGCTGAGTGGTCTGTTTGTCTACATACATTCAGACTGTACTCTGAAAACTGGAAGTGAAAACCTGCGTGACCAAAGAGGTTCCCTTTGGAGACTGCTCTCGACACAGGCAGAACATTCTGCTGTGATCGTCCCTATCTTAATATGGGCACCAAAGGAGAGGATGACTGACCACATGCTACCTTTGTCAGGCTTAGGACGTTCTGGGCTGGGAAGGAACTCCAGCACCTAAAATGTCAAGCCTCCTGAGAGTGGCTCCGAAGATCCCTCTCTGCCTGCCAACCTCCAGGGGTGAGAGACTCCTCTCTCTCTGCCCTCACCCACACTGCCTTTCACTCTGCTGGCTTTAGCTTCAAGGTCGCTGCCTCCAGAAGGCCTCCCCAGACCTATAAATTAGGTTAAGTGTCCCCACTTCATGTTCAGCTGGCACCTTCACTTCCCTACCTTTTAAGGCTCATCACACTTTGTCATGATTATTGTCACGTCAGTCTCTCTAGCCATGCTCTATGCTGTGTGGGAGAGATGGCCATGGCCGCATTGGTTACCACCCTCAGAAAACAGTAGTTCTGTAAGTGAGTTCACCAAAACTTCTACCAGCCATTCCATCTGTACCTCCCCCGTCCCAGTTTGCTAAAAGAAACTAACTGATGGATTTCCTGGAAATGGCTTAATTTCCAAGAAGTGAGAGACCAGCGCATGCAGGGTTTGACCAGTGAAAATGAGAAGTTAACACTAACACATTTTCTGCAAAAGTTTGCTTTTTTTAAAAAAAAAAGGTATCAATACAGAAGTGGAACAACCCAGAGTTCATTGCGACACAAGTAATTACAAATTTATTAATGAACTTCGGACTCTGCAAAGAAAGCTCAGAAGGTGTTTTCCTGCTCTTGAGAGCACACAATATAGGGAATTTGGGTGACAGTGGTGGAAGGAGCCCAGGCGCCTCTGTTGCTTAAGAGAATTCAGAACAGTTCTTCTAGCTGTGAGAACTTGGTCTTTGTAACCTGCTAGGAAGGGAAGTTTCAGAAGCCTTGCAAAATTAACAAAACTCTCCCTGAAATAACTAAGGCAACCGAGGGCACTTAAGAATGTGAGGAAATGACCCTCTTCTCCTCTTAGGGGAAATCATGTGTGCAGAGACTCTGGTTGTCTAAGGCATTTTGCTTCTGAAAAATTGTAAATCCTTTGGAGAGGCAGGTAGGGCTGGCAATGTCAGCCAAAAAGAGTTTGACCGTCCAGTAGATGGGTGTAATATACATATTATTTTTGCTCTGAAAAGTACTTTAGGTCAGATGCACCCCCTCAAACCTCATACATGAAGCTTGAGTTTGTGTGAAAACACCTGACATGATGTTCCTTAACTGTTGGTTTCTACCCTTCCTTCCTATAAGAGGTATAGCAGTTAAGAGCGGCTCATGAAATGACAATATATGTAAGGCAGTCAGGCTCTTAAGATAGTGCCACCCACTCTGAATGCCAAGTGGCCACCAAGGAAGCTGGAATTAGACTCTGATTTAGAACCACAGGCAAAGTTGCTGAGATTGAGGTAGGGGTAGAGCCAGCTGTTTACTGAATACACACTGCAGACTTCCAGACACTAAAGGGCCAAGATGAAGAAAGATGTCCAAAAAGTCCATGCAGAGCTGTATGGAGAGACCTGGGTAGGAATGTTTGGATGCCAAATAGGGAAGAGCTTATCCCCCACGTGAAGTTCATTCCAACCCTGGAGACCAGTCCAGAGGTTGGCAGTCCAGAGGTTAAGACTCTGTGCTTCTGGTGTGGCCAACAAATTTAAATAATTAATTAATTAAATGTAAAAGTTCTGGAAGGGCCCTATCTGGCTGCCAGGCCAACCTGAATGTACAAGTCTTTAAGGAACAAAACAGAAGGAAGTCAGAACAGTGGTCTAGTCTAAGGAACACTTTAATATAAATCTGGACTTCTTTTCTTGATGCCTATAACTTCCCAAATGTTTACCAGTTTTATTAACTCTTGCTCACTCCCATCTCCTTCCATATAATTGGCCAGAATAAACCCTATAAATGAAAAAGAGCCTGTAAACATCTGCTTTGAGGCCAAAAAGACTTGAATTTCCCAGGGCCTCAGTTTCCCTATTTGTAAAATAGGGTGGTTGGACGACATTATGGTCTCCAGGGAGAACATGGGTCCCCTCCACTTCTTATCCTCCCCTTACTGCCTTGTCCAGGAGGAGGAGTGTGGTCTGAGAACCTACCACCTTGGTAGCACATGCTAGAGCCTTATGAAGACAGAGGGGTTCCCCTTTCCAGTCATAGTTTAAACAGTGGCAGCAGATATAAAAAGAAGAGGAAAGCAGGCTGGATCCCTGACTCTTACAGCAATTAAAAAAGAACCGCCCTAACGTGCAAATGGGCACAGAGGCATCACCATCTAGACTGAGTGCCCGTATGGTTCCCAGTAAATAATCTCATAGGTTAAAAGAAGAGTGTGGGTGCTTGAGGGCAGGAAATGGGTCAAGGAGTTTAATGAACAAACAAGCCTGGAATTTTCTGCTGGAAGAACGGCAACATCTTAACACATACGTAAACCCAACCTTTTTTCGCTGTAACTTTTGCTTTTCCCTGAATTCTTCCATCTTCCTGGCCTCTTCTCTTAGAGTCTGTGCAAGCTGAATGTGATTTTGTGCCACACTGTCTATTTCTGCAAAAAGAATTTAAAAAAAAAAAAGATCTACACATGTCTGATTTCAAACCAAAGAAACTATACAAAAAGTTTAAATACATACAAAACGCTAGGGCAAGTGGTAAAGTTAACCTGCTTCACTTGGTCACCAACATTTATTGAGCCCCTCCATGTGCCCAGCATTGCCCTGGCCACCAAGACCGAGCTGGCAAACCTTTAGCTTAGCTTCCTACCACTAACTGCTACTAACCTAGTGCATGCCCAGGGCCAGGGAGAAGCTCATGGAGCTTGCATGCTAGCACACATTACTAAACCCATTACAATTTCAAATTCGATCCTATTTCTCATTACATGACTCTAAGGTTCTTTCCATCTCTAAAATCTCATGAGCCCATAAGAAATTTATCTCTGGATAGAAAGATTATTGGTGTTTTTCCCTTTATTTTCTTTGTAATAAGCACGGCTTACTTTTTTAATAGAAAAACCGAAATGCTTACCTTTCTTGTTCTAAGAAAACAAACTGAAGATGGCATTAAAGCTAGAAAGACTGACAGATTTGACCTAAGAAAAAATTTTAAACTTGCGTGTGTGTCAAATAACCTTGAACAAGGTTAGAAGGTACATGACAAACTGGAAAAAATATTTGCAATTTATGTAACAAAGGGCTTTCACAAATCAAAATAAATATATATACTCCAGTATTTTTTAAATGGTTAAAAAACATGAAATTTTTAAAAAGATTGGCCAAATAGCCAGTAAACATTTGAAAATGTATTCAGCCTTAAAACTACTGAAAAAACACAAAGCTTTAAAACCCTGAAAACTATCACTTTTTACCTTTCAGTTTGGCAAAATTTTTAAAGTGTAAAAATTCTTGGTATTGGCAAGCATGGGGAAAAACAGCATTGTTGGTGGGGAAAAAATCAGTATCACCTTTCTGGAGGAAATGTGGCATTTTGTAGAATAAAAATATTTTAAATGTAAGAGTGAGACAGATCTGCATGAACTGAAACGGAAAGATGTCTAGAACCACTCAACTAGCTACAGAAACATGTTAAGCACATACTGTGCCACATTAAAGCCCTTAGCTTGGAAGCATGAAGAACAGAAGGACTTAAAGTCTTAAATTCTGAGTAACAGGCCCAGGGAATACTAGAACTGGACAGGACCCCTGGAAGATCAGTGCCAGGGCCTCACCCTGAGTTTGCAGTGTGAGAACCACTGCCCTACGTAAGTCAAATGTACATCATAACGTGCAAGTGTGGACCGTTCTCCAGCTCATTTCAACTCTGAAGGGCTATTCCTCACCTTAGGAGTTGCTCTGATTTTTTTTTTTTTCACCCAGTATGAGATTGCTGTTCAAATTAAAACGCACCTTTGACGACAGACACAGAGCTTGCCAAAGACAGCAAATACATTTTTAAAGAATCACTTACGTAGCTTGAAGACGTCAAGGGCCCGCTTCAGGGTGCTTAAAAAAAAAGCACATATATAATTTCGGTTCTGGAAATTGGCTGTATAACCTTATTATAATGCCATTGTGTGTTTCTCCCAGCCCACATCTTAACTGATAGCCTACGGTCTGATCTTTGCCTGGGAGCTTGAGAAGACACCAAAAGATCAAGACTTCTTCAGTCCAGTTTCCTCTCTCTTACCCTTTCAGTCCCAGGCACAAGCATCATAAATGCTTCACTGTCTACCTGGGTGGAGCCAGATGCCAAAATTCTTTATGCTTCATTTCTCCCAACAATAATATGGGAGTTATGGTCCCTTTCTCATAAGAATACCAGTCATTCTTTAAAGTATGGTAATTAGAAATATGAATACATAAAGGAAGGATTCAAACTGTGGCTCCTGATCACCTCCTTTTTCATCCATTCTTCAATCAACACATACTTACTGCACATAAACTATGGGCCAAGGCATTGCAATAGATGTTGGTGATTCAACAGTACAAGACAGATATTGTCCCAGACTTAAGAGTCTTAACAGAGGAGACAGACATTAAACACATCGATTTAGTGTTCCACCGCTGATGAACAAACTACCACAAATTTAGCAGCTTAAAACAAGACACATTTCTTACCTCACAGTTTCTGTGGAGAAGACCAAACTCATTTTTCATACCTTCTCTCCGTCTCCCTGCGCCTTTCCCTCATAACTCATGGCTCCTCCTCCCTTATAGCTCGCCCTTGCCCATGGTTTTAGTTCACCCCCATCCTACACTTCCTTAGTAAGCCTCCTTTTAGGGCTTCCCTGGTGGTGCAGTGGTTGAGAGTCCGCCTGCCAATGCAGGGGGCACAGGTTCGTGCCCCGGTCCGGGAAGATCCCACATGCCGCGGAGTGGCTGGGCCCGTGAGCCATGACCGCTGAGCCTGTGCGTCTGGAGCCTGTGCTCCGCAACGGAATAGGCCACAACAGTGAGAGGCTCACTTATCACACACACAAAAAAAAAATTAAAAAAAAAAAAAGCCTCCTTTTAAGGTGAAGTGGCCCTGGGGATTTTCTTGCTCACTGCCGCTTTCATGGAAGCATATCTCACTGGGCTCACTCCAGCCACTCAAGAAGGAATGGGACTTAGTGAAGTCATGGTCCCCCAGCCCCTAGCCACAACAGCATGGGATCATGGATCATATTCTATATGTATATATGTAGGTGGAAAGTTCTGCTATTTTGCAAACTAATAACCCTTGTATCTTCCAGCTGGCCCCTTCTTTTAGCTACACCTCATTTTTCTCACTCTGTTTATTTGTCCCAAAACAAAGTGTTCTTATTTCTCCCTGCCTTTTCTCACATAAACATTCCCAGTTATTACAAACACACTAAGCAGAAAAACATAACTGCACAGTCTCCATACACTTTATCCATCTTATGATACAATTTTTCAAGGAATGCAATGCACTAGAAAAGTGTCCATATCCAAACAAAGGCACAAGTGGCCCAGAAGGATGAATGAGCCCCACTGGGGAGCAGACTTATGACTGGAATTAGTGAGGGAGAAAGATGGCTATGGCTGCAGATACAACTAGAAGTCTTCCCCATAGTGAGCTGTGGAGTTGGAAAGTGACTTAGAGATAAAGTCTGTTCAGGGTCTAAAATTTTTCTCCTACCCTAAGTGACTGCCTAAAACACCACTAAGATAGAAGCCCCAAACTCCCTTTAGTTTGTCATCAGCTTTGTTGTCCCACACCATCACTTTATTGCTGTTTCCCATGTCCAAAACTGACGACAATCTGAGGATAGAATCTGAACCTTGGGGATGGTGTTCTCTCAACGTCCATGCCCTCTTCTCCCTGGTGTTCTCCTTAACTGTGGGAAAAGAAAATATTCTGCCACCTTTTAATAAGCACTTTGGCCTTAAACCCTAACAGGGCCCATCAGAAAGCCGAAGTCTCTCAAAGTGGTCGATGAGGTGAAAAAATCCTATTTAGTCCCTGGACAAACAAAGTCGTGCACTCTCATCTAGGGCACCTTCCTAAAGGTCACCCTGGAGGTGACAAAAACAGAAGTACCTGAATGGCCTTTCACTTCCACCTTGGAAACACAGTCCCCAGGTCTCATATCCTGTTGCACCTTCCTCTCTGAGGAATTCTTAGAAGGAAAACTGACGGGCTTTCGTCACAGAAGAGAATGGCGCTATAGTCTCTTAATGAATTTACCAAGTTTAAGTCAAATGTGCAAGAAATATCACTTTGGATCAGACTCATTCTGCCAAATATATTTTTCAAGAAGTACTATGTGAGAGAATATGGCTATTTTCCATCACATCACCTAAAATTTTTTTGGATATCTTCCCAAATGGCTTATGCTTCTTTATGAATAAACAAGTTTTTGGATCAACTGACCCACTAATCTTCCTTGAAAGTATCTAAACCCTCCTTGAATAACAGTGAAACCTACCTAATACTATGCAATTCTGACCTCGAACATAGAAATGTTTTACATATTCAAAAAAGAAACTAAACCAAGCAGGAAAAGAAATTAATCCTTAAAATTTAAAACAAACAAACTTAACTATATATAAAACTGTTTACATAATCACACAGAAAATAGTATTTTACATGACCTTAGAACACAGTGTTCTTAGAGGGATATAAGGTCAAGAAGAACTGCAAAAAGAACTGCAAAGAAATGTTAAGTTTCATTCAGAAGTTTTATTGTTAGTAGCAGTTTAATATTATTATTTTGAAACATTTTACTATATATTGTCATATAAAGCAAATAATTCTGCTAATATTGTCAGGAACCAAGATTTTTCAGTGCAAGAGGAAATAAATATAAAATGAAAGAAGTTAAGTGAACTGTAAAGTTAATTAGAATTGGAAATATCATTATGAACTCAGGCTTTTAAAATCTGTCCCCTGAAACAGCCTAGAAACAGTGACACCTCTGTGACAATGACCAACTCTAGAACTCAGAGTTTCATCTCTAAATATGATTAATCATGAAAGGAAAACCTGGAGAAATATGTGGAAAAATAGCTGACTCCAGGTTTAAACACCAAAAAACTACATTAAGAAAATATGACAAGTATGAATAATTGTTAAATCTGGGTGATGGATTCACAGCCATTCATTACGTTTGTCTTTTTACTTTTCAGTGTGTTTTAAATTTTTTCATTTAAAACATCAAAAATATATAGAATATAATCAACAAACAAATTCTCCTTGTACTAATTTCCTCTGTCTGAGGGTAACAAGTTTTTAAGGTTTATGTAACTGTTAATATTTTAAATATCTCCCAATGTTTTCCTCCTCCTCAATAATCCAGTACTTTGTAGTCTGGGATAAGTGAGTGTGTGTGTGTGTGTGTGTGTGTGTGTGTGTGTGCGTCTTAGGATCAAGAGAAGAGAAGGGGAAGGGCAATGTCTTGTCTGCTCCCTGTACTACCTCTGAGGGGACACAGACCTCAGGGTGTCTCTGCAGCTGTCTACAGCACAGCCAAAGCAGTGTGCATGTCAGCATGAGGTGTGATTACATCTGCAGAGATCTTCAAAGGTCTGCCTAAACAATTTCCCCCTAGTCTCCCTCAGTATGCTATGTTAGAGAAGGAATTTAGAAATTTCCAAATTTGTAGGACTGGCTACAAAATTTGTGAGGCCCACTGCAAAATGAAAATGTAGGACCCCTTGTTTATAAATCTAAGAATTTCAAATAGTGACAGCAAAGAGCATTAAACCAATTATGAAGCCTATCTATGTGTGAGATCCTATACGACTGCCCAGGAAGCCAGCCCTGTATACGAGGGAGTGCGTTCCTAAAGTAGGCACCATGTCTGGCCATCTCTGTATCCTCAGAGTATTCAATGAATGATGGAAGAATAAATAATTATGGTAAAGAAATCTCACACTGGTGGTGAGAACTATGAAATAGTGCAAAGAGAGTCTCTTGTAGCTATCACAAACTATGGGTGTGTTTTATACACACACACACACACATATATATATACATATAAATAAAACAAGAATACCCTCTCTATTAAACTTCTAGCATAAAATTATGTATAATTCTACCTATAAAAAGTATACATAGGAAAGGTCTTCAAGGAAAATTTATAAAATATTAATGGGTTATGGCTTCATAATTCATTTCAGCTTTCTTTCTATTTTTCTATATATTTTTCACAACTGGAAATAAAAAAAATTAAAATTTTTTTTTCACCCAACACACTTCACCCTACTGGCCAGCTCTGCCTGCTGAAGTGATGGGGGCTCCTGAGTGGTATCAGCCAACCTAGAAACCAGAAAGAAATGTGGCACCTACTTGGTCTCAGACTGTCCACATGGCTTCTTCCTAGAGAGGCCGAGCAGATCTTTGCCATATTTCTCTTCAATTGATGCCCTAAAAGGAACATAAAAGAGGGTTATGAGTCCTTCTCAGGGCTGATTCTTATTTCAAACACATGGCACTTCCCTTGAAGGCAAAACTGTACCCTTGACAGTAGAAGCTCAGATATGACACAATTCTCTAAAATGTGAAACTCCCCTCTATAGAACCAGGAGGAACTGTAAAAGAACAGTGGCCTTCATCTCTAAGGTGTTCTTCTCCAGCAAAAAGTCTCTAGCTTGAATATTAAAGCCAGACCAAGCATGGCCCCTTGACCAATACTGGCTAGCACATTACAGAATAATTTTCAAAACTATGATCCATAATTTATATAAATAATCTATATAAATCTATATAGATATAAAATATACCTTTTTTAAGTGGAGTAAAAGATATTTCCACGAAATGCTGCAATCCTAAGGCCCACCCCTCCCATCTTCTCTAAGGGTATCCTTTAACCAACCTATAGAGTTCCTCATTCATAGTCAATTCAAATACACAGCTAAACCATACCAAAGAGAGGGGAATTTCGGAATATAAACCCTGAAGTTGGCATGTCTCACAAGAACATCTGCTTGTTACTCGGTGTGGCACAGGTCTGTGTAAAGCACAAAACATCCCTCACTTCCCCCCTTCCCCTAGCCTCATGGCCCTCTGTCACCATCTCCACTTTGTGTCCCAGCCCCAGCCTTATCTAAACCCTTTAAGCTCATCTACCCCACTTTCTTCAAATTAAAAAAAAAAAAGTATATTATGAATACATTCTCACTGCAAAAGATTCACACAACACAAAGTCATATGGAATAAAACACAAAAAGTCCCCCTTCACGCTATCCCCCAATCCCACTCCTCTCCCCAGAGGGAGCCACTGCTAAGCTTGGTATGTACCTTTCCAGTCCTTTTTCTGCATTTACATAACTATATCTCACAAATACACAACGGTTACATACTTGAGATCATTCTATTATTTGCTGTTCTGTTTTTCACCTAGTAATGAATACATCATATAGATCTTTCCTTATCAGTACATGCTAACCACCATGTTCATAATATGGAGTTTTCCACAGTTCAGGGTCACCTATTTGTTTTTTCATTACTGCCAAAAAAAGCTAAATGAACATCCTCAGACAGATATTCATGGGCATCTCTGAGAATGTTTCTCTAGGCTAGGACTTCTGAGAAAGTGGATTTACTAGATCAGAGGAATATGTGTTTTAAATTTTGGAAAACAGTGCCAAATCGCCCTCCAAAAGAGCCTTCTCAATTTATATTCCCACCAAAAGTGTGTAAGAGTCCCATTCCCAGAAACCCTCCCCCACACTGGATATTATAATTTCTTTTTAATTATTACCAGTCTTTAGTGACAGAGGTTAAAAAAACTCTCATTTTAATTTGCTTTTCCTTGAGTTCTAGTGTGATTATGCATTTTATATATTTATTGGACATTTGTATATATTCTTCTATGAGTTACCTATTCATATCATCCCAATTTTTTTTTTTTTTTTTTCCTGTACGCGGGCCTCTCACTGTTGTGGCCTCTCCCGTTGTGGAGCACAGGCTCCGGACGCGCAGGCTCAGTGGCCATGGCTCACGGGCCCAGCCGCTCTGCGGCATGTGGAATCCTCCTGGACAGGGGCACGAACCTGCGTCCCCTGCATCGGCAGGTGGACTCTCAATCACTGCGCCACCAGGGAAGCCCTATCGCAATTTTTTAACTGAGTGTTTTGCCTTTTTCCTATTATTTTGTAGAAGTTCTTTATTATGAATATCAATACTTATTCTTACATGTTATAAAGTTTCTCCCACTCTCATCTGTCCTTTCTAAATAATGACCTTATCCATTTTATTAAAATGATACATGTTCATTATTCAAAAATAAGGAAAAAGAAAAATACATAGAAGAAAGCAACAAACTGTCCAAAATTCCACCAACTAAAAATAATTAGTATTAACACCAGGTGATGATTGTAATGGACATTTCTTTATGCAGATATGCAGGCAGGAAGGATGGACAGACAGGCATGAGTAATTTTAAAAGAATGAGACTATATTCTACATGCTATTTAAAAATAAAGTATTAAGCCTGATTTTATTTAAATTTCACAGAAGAAAACTGAAAGGAAGCTGAAGGAATTGCTGAATTTCAAATAATTGTTTCTTTGCCACAGGAAAAATTAATTCCTAAAATATCCTTCTAAAGCTAAAAAGGAGTTTATGAAAATAATTAAGGGGATTGAGACATTAAAATATTTTAATGACCTATTTCAGTTTTTGACAGTTTCAGATGTTTGACAGCCCGCCCGTGAAAGGATGAGATGATTAGCACTATCGTACCTCCACCTCCTCCTTGATAATGTTTACATTATTTTTACTTCATTTGTGTCTATAACACACGCTGTTCTCCATTCATAATTCCCCCAGTTGTGTAGTCTTAACTATTTATTAAAATGGATGTGATGCTCACCACCAGTCCTATTACCATAGCTTTTCCATCCCTAAGATTTGTATTTTGGTTCATTTCTTCACTTTGTGATCTTTTGGCTGAATTTCATCACTTTGTGACCTTTTGCCAAAATGGCTCAGAAGGGAGGGCATCAGTATTTCCTGAGTTCTTTCATATTTGAAACCATTTACCTGTGGCCTTCACATTTGAAATTATTATTTTTTACTTTTTATTGAAGTATAGTTGATTTACCAGGTTGTGTTACTTTCAGGCGTACAGCAAAGTGATTCAGTTATACATACACATATATCTATATGTTATTTTTCAGTTTCTTTTCCATTACAGGTTATTACAAGATATCCAATATAGTTCCCAGTGCTATACAGTAGGTACTTGTTGTTTATCTATTTTATATATAGTAGTGTGTATCTGTTAACCTCACACACCTAATTTATCCTCCCCCCACCTTTCTCCTTTGGTAACCATAATAAGTTTGTTTTCTATGTCTGTGAGTCTGTTTCTGTTTTGTAAATAAGTTTATTTTTATCTTTTCTAGATTCCACCTGTAAGTGTTATCATAGGATATTTGTCTTTCTCTGTCTTACTTCACTTAGTATGATAATCTCTATGTTGATCCATGTTGCCGCAAATGGCATTATTTTATTCTTTTCTACGACTGAGTAGTGTTCCATTGTATATATGTACCACAGGTTCTTTATCCATTCATCTGTTGATGGACATTTAGGTTGCTTCCATGTCTTGGCTCTTGTAAATAGTGCTGCAATGAACCCTGGGGTGCATGTATCTTTTCAAATTAGAGTCTTCGTCTCTTCCAGATATATGCTCCGGAATGGGACTGCTGGATCATACAGTAACTCAATTTTTAGTTTTCTGAGGAACCCCCATACTGTTCTCCACAGTGGCTGCACCAATTTACATCCTTACCAACAGTGTAGGAGGATTCCCTTTTCTCCACACCCTCTCCAACATTTATTATTTGTAGACTTTTTGATGATGGTGTGGCCTTTATATCTGAATGACAACCTCGCTGGTGTAATGAATGTTCTTAAACTTTCCCTCAGAACTCTGCTGAACTTGTTCCATTGGCTTCCGTCATTGAAGAGAAACTCAAGGCCATCCAGATTCCCTGCTGCTCATTCCTATTTCAAAAACTTGGTTCATTTCTTTCCTAGATACTTGAAGTATTCTTTCTTTAACTAAATAACTTAACCAGGATGAATGTTAATGTTGACTCTTAAATAATCATAATCAATATTGATTACTGTGTATCAATGTTTCCTGGTTTATAGTGTGTGTCCTTCAGGTCTATTTAGTTCTTCTACATTCCATGAAATTTTTCCTGGATTCTCTCTCTGAATACTTTTATTATTCCCTTTTGGTAAATTTTCTACTTGGGATCAGTTACCCAGATTTTGGAGTGGCTTTGTCTATCTGTTCTTGAGTTTGTGGCCCTGGTTCTTTTGCTCTTTTTGACTTCATATCTTCCTTCCTCCCTCTCTCCCTTCTTCTCTCCCTCCTTTTTTTTGGCCGAGGTAATTTGCACGGCTGTTGCGTCATTTGGGTTTACCTTGCTCCTGGTACTGTGGGCAACCCTATCTACTTGCTCTGAAACCATGCGTGCGAATTCTCTTTTCTGCCCTTCTGATCTTATATATTACCTTCCCTTCACTACCACAGCTTGAGCAAGAATCCTGTGTTTTCTTGGGCCTCTACTCTTGGATTCTATTTCTAAATTTTTTGCCCACTCCTGATAATGTAGAGTGAAACACACCTGAAACTGACTCTAGTTGTAAAAAAGGATGCATTTTGGGCTTCCCTGGTGGCGCAGTGGTTGAGAGTCCACCTGCCGATGCAGGGGACACGGGTTCGTGTCCCGGTCTGGGAGGATCCCACATGCCGCGGAGCGGCAGGGCCCGTGAGCCATGGCTGCTGAGCCTGCATGTCCGGAGCCTGTGCTCCGCAACGGGAGAGGCCACAACAGTGAGAGGCCTGCGTACTGCAAAAAAAAAAAAAAAAAAAAAAAGGAAAGGAAGGGAAGAGAAGGGGAGCGGAGGGAATCCTCTAAAGCATGCCAGATCCCCCCAGGCCACCAAGCCCACCACCCTGCGGAGCACCACTACTGGCCCCTGCATCTTTCCCACCACTGCAGCTCAGTGGTCTCTGAGCCAGGCTCTGCCTCCCTGTCTCTGCACAGGCCCTGCTTGTCGCCCTCCCATAGACACCTGGGTGTTCCTCCACAGACCAAAACCATCTCTTCCTCGAGTTAAGGGACACTTCAAGATCTCCTCCTCCATGACGCTGGCCCTCCGTTTTTGCCAGTCGTCCCAAGCTCTCCTCTCCCGTGAGGTCTTTCAGTATCATACGTATCACAAAACTTAGTATTTTATTATATTTTGTTTGCTGTTTCATTCATAAATCTTATCTCTTGAACAGCTTCCTAAAAGCTTTAGGACAAAGATATCATTTACTTCTTGGGGATCGTTCCATAACTTTACAGCAGAGGGTTTTGTGGATCATTAAAAACAAACAAAACCAGTAAACTGTCCTTGTCTGTGTGGGAGTGTTTTGTCCACCCTCTGTCTTCAGAGAGAAACAACATGTACCTTTCTTTTAAAAAGTCTTCAAACTCTTTGCAGTTCTTGCGGCCATTGTTCAGATGCTGGATGATGGTCTCATAGCCAATGCTGCTGAGGATGTCTGAACTCTGGTGAGAAAAACAACACTGTGTGAGACGGGGAGTGCGGTGACGGCAGCCCCGAGGCCTGAAGCGTGGACAGGGCAGGGCACAGGGAAGCTGGCCATGGGGAGTTGCTGAAACACTTACCTCCAAGGCACATGTGACCAAAAAGGACAAAATAGAAGAAGTTCAGAGTGCATGTAGCTATGGAAGAGTTTTTAAAATTATGAAACCATAGGGCCATGAAACAGGAAGGAAGTGACAAAGGACTGAGAGGCACATGGACGAGGGAGCTGGCTGGGCTTGGGGCCCCTCCCTGGGTCCCCACATGCCCTGATCAGGCCAGGCAGGGAGCAGGAACTGAGCCCCCTTCCAGCCTTCTGCTGAGTGACCCTCTATCCCACGGGGGGAAACTCATACACCACAGGTCCATTTTAACCAGGGATACACAGTGTTCACTGTGTCCTCACACCTGTCACAGAGCTTGACCCTGACATCTCTTCCCAAAGCCAAGAAGCCTGGTGTGAGGGTCGAGGGCACTGTTGAGCCACGCCCCAGCATTGCGAGAGGGAGGCCGGCTTCCCACTGCAGCAGGAAGCTAAGCCCAGCAGCCAGCAGGCCCCGATGGGCTGGCCCCACTTTGGGGGAAAGGAATTTTTAAAAATTTTAAGCAGCCATTTATTCCTATTTTATTCTACTACGTGCTCTGGAGTTGGAGGAAGCTGCCTGAGTCTCCCAAAGCAGTAGTCCCGGATGCAGTATATTTTAAAAATCAAAGTGCCCTCAGCTCCCCAAACCAACAAATCAGGAGCTTTAAAGAATATCCTAAAGTGTCCCCTAATGCGGCTGGTTTCCTGGTTTCTACCCTCCAAATGCATATAATAGGTGGTCTGATCCAGACTCCAGTCCCTTAGGGAGGTTGGTTAGGCTGCCACTGGGTGTGCCCTGGAGAGCTTTGAACTAACCCAGCCCCAGCCTAGCCTCCCTACACTCCATCTGCTGAAGAAGGTTCTTCTGTGCCATTGGGTGGGGGTGGGACCCCCTGAAGATACCTCTCTGCCCAGCCCTGGACAGTAGAGAAGCAGAATTTCTCTCTTCCATTTGCTGCCACTCCTCATGGCCTGGCTGAGCAGACAGGGGTCCCAGAGAGACCCAGCAGGACCAAGGCCTGAGGCTGATTTCAACCTCAGAAACTTAACTAGCCATAACTCACACTGCATTTTAAAAAGTGGATTATTATAAGTATAATAAATTTTACACATGGGCATACAAATAAATCTTAGTTAGAAATACATTTAATTCTATGGGCTCTGGCTACTGTTTGAGGATAGATTTTGGCCTCGGGAAGCCTAGAGAAATAGCCTGCACCAAAGCTTCATTTCTCCACCCACCCCCTCCACACACGCCCTTCTGTCTCAGCGGGGTAGGCTTCTAACTGCCCCCCTGAAATGCGGTGCTCAGTGGCAACTCTAAGACGATGCTTACATTATCCCCTCCTGAATCTAAATTCAGTCCCTCCACCCCCGAGGTTTCTGGAAGCCTTTCCTGAGTAGCCCTAATGCCCCCTCTTCTGGACTCTCTGACTGCCCAGCTTCTGAATTTGCTGTTTGCTACCCACCTTGTGAGTAGCCTTGTTGGCCCAACACTACTGCAAGTGCCTGCAGCTTCTCCCAAGTCTCAGACCAGTCCTGCACACACACACACACATCCAAAACATTTAGTTTAAGATTATGCAAACCAAAGGTCTACAGTAAAATTCTGTGGGATGTAAATGTCTATTGTGTTCCCAGCCAGATGCATTAGAAGAGAACGATGAAAACAAAGGCTCCTGAGTGAATGAATGGGTACAAAGGGTCAATGTCAATATTGGTTTGTGGACGGAAGTGCTTTGATCTTCCCAGAGAAGTACACTTAGGTTCTCTGTTTTTTGATATTCATTTGGAAAAGGTGGTTTCCTTTTTCTTAACTAAGGGTGTGGACACTCTGAACTGGGCAGGGAGGGTGAAGCTAGAACAAGATTTCCTGGAAACAAACCAAATCACCAGGCCTCCTCCTGGCCACCAGCCTTGAAAAACCACAACTGCTGCTTCAGAGGAGTGACTGGACTCCAGAGGCAACCAAGAAAGAAAATCTCCAAGAGAAAACAAAGAGTGCCTAAGTCCAAGTGCCAAGAGGCAGGGGATTTGGCCTGGAAACTCCTTCCCATGCTACTCAGAAAGCACTGCTGAGAAGCTCTGACTGGCAGATGCAGAATAAGAGGGCCAAGCAGGAAAGAAAACTGCATGAGCACCAAGGTGGCACAGCAGATTTGCCACCAAAAATGAGTATGCCAGGGCTTCCCTGGTGGCGCAGTGGTTGAGAGTCCGCCTGCCGATGTAGGCGACACGGGTTCGTGCCCCGGTCCGGGAAGATCCCACATGCCGCGGGGCGTCTGGGTTCGTGAGCCATGGCTGCTGAGCCTGCACGTCAGGAGCCTGTGCTCCGCAACGGGAGAGGCCACAACAGTGAGAGGCCCGCGTACCGCAAAAAAAAAAAAAAGAATATGCCAAACACATAACTCCATATCCTGCTTCACAGTAGCCCTGACTTCTGTCCCCTAGTTTTCCCATGCTGGTCTCTCCCCATCCTCCAAATGGGCAGTGTACATTTATACCTCAGGACCATTGCACATGATTTTCCCACAGTGGGAATGGCATTTCCTCCATCTTCACTTAAATCCCACCTCTGTTTCAGGGCCACTTCAAATCCCAAGTCCTCTCTGAAATCCTCCTCAAATAATTTGTCCTACAGTCTCCTCTTCCTCTTCAGAGTACCTGGAGTGTTTAATGACATCTCCTCTCATTTGGCTTTTATTATATATTATTTTGTGTCGTTAGTTAATATCTTTTAAAAATTAGTTAAAGCGTATCTGGATTATACCCAACCTTTATCATCCACAATAGCTCCTACATTAATGGTGCTTAAGAAATGTCTGTTAATTGTATGCCAACTACAGACAAGGTATTAAAAAGTTTACAGAGTCAGCATACGATGGAGTTCCTGTAATCAAAGAGACTATCATTCATTTTGGGAGTCAGTAAAAGACACACACATAAAACAAATGTGTATGCATAAAAAAAATGAGAGACTAAAACAGAGTATAAAAGTATACAGAGAAAATATATAATGAATGAGGTGGAAAAGAGGAAAATAGGCTAGAGTCATCAGAAAAGAGAAGACGTAAGATTTAAACTGAATCTTTTAAAGTGACTGGAATTCACACGAGAAATCAGAAGACATTTCAAACCAACTGACAGTGAAGAAAACAACACATCACAATTTATGAGATGCAGAAAAACAGTGCTTTTTCTACAGGGAATTTTCCTCTAGGGAAAATCTTCGTATAGGGAAACTTGTAGCTCCAAATGCTAATATTAGACAAGAAAAAAAGTTTTTAAAATTAACGACCTAAGCTTTCACTTTATGGAACTACAAAAAGAAGAACAAATTTAAATTTGCAGTAACTAGAAGAAAGGAAATAAAAATAGTAGAACACAGTGAAATACAATAGAAATGGCCAAACAGGGACTTCCCTGGTGGTCCAGTGGCTAAGGCTTCATGCTCCCAATGCAGGGGGCCCGGGTTCGATCCCTGGTCAGGGAACTAGATCCCACATGACACAACTAAGAGTTCGCATGCCACAGCTAAAGATTCCGCATGCCACAACTAAAGATTCCACATACCACAACTAAAAATCTCACATGCTGCAACAAAGATCCCATGTGCCACAACCAAGACCCAGCGCAGCCAAATAAATAAAAATAAATTAATTTTTTAAAAAAAGATAAATGGACAAACAATAAAGAAAATTAATGAAACCAAAAGTTAGTCCCTTGAAAAGCTTAATAAAATTGGAAAACCTATAGCTGGGTTGATCAAAAAACAAGAGAGACAGAAAGAAAAAACACAAATTATCAATGTCCTCAATCTGACAAAGGACATCTACAGAAACCTAGAGCTAACAACTTAATGGTGAAAAGACTGAATACTTTCCTCCTAACAAGGAGGAAATAAAGCAAGAAAAAGATAAAGAACATACTTGTTGGAAAGGAAATAGTAAAACTGCCTTTATTTTCAGACAACATGATTGTGTTCACAGAAATTTACTCCCCAAAATGACTAGAACTAATAAATGTAACAGCATTGCAGGGCACAAAGTCAATACACAGAAATCAATTATATTTCTATATACCAGTAGCAAAATCATTTAAATGGCATTAAGGATATAAAATATTCAGGAATATTAAATATTCAAGATATAAATATTTATTCAGGAATAAAATATTCAGGATATAAAATATTCAGGAATAAATGCTTAAATAAATTCAGGAATAAATGCTTAAAAGGTTATACAATACCAGATTTCTTCACTGAAAATTACAACGTTTTGCTGAAAGAAATGAAAATAAAGGTAGACCATGTTTGTTGATTGAAAGAGTAAATATTGTTAAAACATCAATTTTCTCCAAATTGATCTACAGATTCAACACAATCCCATGAAAATCCCAAAAGTCTTTTCTGTAGAAATTTGCCAGTTAGCCTAAAATTTATATGGAATTAAAGGACCTAGAACAAACAGTTTTTTTACATACCACCTGACTTCAAAACTTGCAGGGAAGTTATAGTAATCAAAACAGTACAGTACTGATCTGAGGACAGACAAGTAGATCAATGGAACAGAATACAACCTAGGAATAGACTCACATGTCAATTGACTTTCCAAAAGGTGTCAAAGCCACTCAGTGGGAGAAATGACAGTCTTTTCCACAAGTGGTCCTGGGACAACTGCATAAAGCTGGGGAGAGAAGAGTCTTTGCTCACTGCCCCCACTGCTCCCACTGCACACGATGCACACACAATTAATGTGCGATGGGTCACAGACTCAGATGCAAAACCAAAATATAAAGTTTTGGTTTATTAGTATAGGCAAATACCTTTGAGGCCTTGAGGCAGGAAAAGATTTCCTAGAGAGGACACAAAAAATACGAACTGCTAAAGAAAAAACTGAAAAACTGGACTTCATCAAAATTAAAAACCTCTGCTCATCAAAGGAGATTATTAAGAAAATTAAATGGCAAGCCACATGCTGGGAGAAGATATTCACAATACATATGTCTGTCAAAGGACTTGTAACCAGAACATATAAATAACTTCAAATTAATAAAAATATAAGCAACCCAATAAAAACTGGGCATAATACTTGAACTTCATAAATACTTCATAAAAGATATTCCTTTGGCCAAAAAACTCATGAAAAGTTGCTTAACATGACAGGGAAATTCAAATTAAAGTCACAATGATATCTACTTCATGCCCACTAGAACAGCTGAAATTAAAAAGTCAACACTGAATGTAGGCAAGGATGTTGAACTATCAGAACTCTTATTCTGGGAGTGTGAAAATGGTACAATCATTTTGAAAAAAATGGGAATTTCTCAAAAAGCTAAACATGCACATATCATATGACCCAAAGTTCTACTCCAAAACATTTATCCAAGTGAAAGAAAAACATATGTCCACAAAAAGACCTCTACAAGAAGGTTCATAGGACTTTTACTCACAATAGCCCCAAACTGGAAACAACCCAATGCCTAACAGTCGATGGATGATAAACAATGTGTGGTATATTCATACAATGGAATACTACACAGCAATAAAAAGGAAAGAACTACTGACACTGAAACAACATGGATGAATCTCAAAAACATTATGCTAATGAAAGATGCTAGATGCAAAAAGTATTTACTGCATGATCCCGTTTATATGAAGTTCTAGGACAGGAAAGCAGTTCTAGGACTTACTTCTATGGTAAAAGAAGTAAGAACAGTGACTGCCTGAGTCAGGGGAGAAATTGAGGGTGTACTGGGAAGAGCCATGAGGGAACTTCCTGGAATGATGGAAACACATCCAATCAAGATCTTTCCATAGAGGTGTGAGTTGTACAGGAATATGCAGTTTTCAAAACTCGATCTGTGTGCTTCATCTTATGTAAATTATACCTCAAAAAATTAAAAGCCCAAAAAAAATTGATTAGGAGTCAGAAGAATAATGGGAGGGAGGCAGTCACTAGAAGGAACAGAGGTAGATAAGCCTTGAAAATTGATCCGGTCTTGGAGTCCCGGGTGAGGCAGGGAGATGAAAAAGAAGGAGGGGCAGATCCAACCACACAGCAACCTCCCAAAGACCCAGAATGTAAGGTTTAATAATGCTCAAATTATAAAGAGGTAAATAGCATTCAAGTTTTTTGTTTGTTTGGTTGGTTGGGTTTTTTTTGCATTCAAGTTTTAATCAGTGGATCAGTATTTTTTTTTTTTTTTTTTTTTTTTCTTTTTTTTTTTTTTTTTTTTTTTTTTTTTTTTTATTTTTTTTTTTTTGGATCAGTATTTTAATCATAAAGCCACTTAAGGGACTTCCCTGGTGGTCCAGGGGTTAAGAATCCGCCTTTCAATGCAAGGGACGCAGGTTCAATCCCTGGTCAGGGAACTAAGATCCCACATGCCGTGGGGCAACTAAGCCCATGTGCCGCAACTACTGAGCCCGCGCACCACAACTACTGAGCCCACGCACTCTGGAGCCCTCATGCCCGCAGCTAGAGAGAAGGCTGCACACTGCAGCGAAGATCCTGGGTGCCGCAACTAAGACCCAATGCAGCCAAATAAATAAATTAATTGAAAAAAATAAATAAAGCCACTTAAATTTCTTTAAGACAAAAATTTTGCCAGGTCCAGCAATGAGCACGTGTGCCACATCCAGGACATGTGTGATCCAAAGAATAATAAAAACAGTCTTGCTGTGATGCCAGCGGCCAGTCCAGACCAGGTGGTGGTGTGGGTTCAGAGAAGGAAATCTCCGTGGGCTGCCTGGTGGAGGATAACTCCACTGCCGCCAGCTCCCCCAACCCACCCCTAACACTCAGGTCTGGTCTCCCTCAATCCAGGCACATGTACTCCTCCTTCCTGCCCAGCCCTGAGGCTCATGTTGCAGGGGCCTCTGAGAACTTGTTTCCAGAGACCTTTTCTACCATGTGGCCACTAGGCAGAAGGGGAAGGCAGAGGGAGAGCAAAAGATACCTGCAGCCTCCAAAGCCACCATCAGAATTATGGTGCTACCACCAGAGCGTCCCCACATCCAGTTCTGTGCTGCACCTCACGTCCATCCTATCATGGCATCTGCTACACAGTTTCAGTTTCTCTAGATGTGGGCTCCAAGGACCACCTGTGCCAGAATCACCCAAGCAGCTTGGTAAACAGGCAGTCCCCCAGTTCTCACCCCAGACCTGCTGATTCTGAACCTTGGGTGGGGGAGTCTCCACTTCTTACACTCTTCCAAGGACCGTAATGCCGTTTGAGAACTGCTGCCATAGAAATTACAAAAGACGATAGAACAATCATGGCTCCTGCCTTGAGGAAAGCAGGATACTTGCATGTGAAACTAGAGAACACAGCAGAATGGGGCAGGAAAGAATGACTGTTAGTAAATGCAAAGGAGAAGAGGCCAGGGAAGACTCTCCATGGTTTGCATTTTATTTTATAACCTCCAATTTTGAGTAAAAAATGCAAATTGGCATTGGTGCCCTTTGGAAGCCCAGAGAGCCCCATTAGAATCGGGAGAAGGCACTGACTTTGCATTACACACAAAGGTTGAGTTTGTTTGAAGACTGGCCATGGGATGTGTTAATGTACTATACTTTGCATTAAAGGACCACAGTATGCGCCATATAAACACAGTGAGACAGGAGCTATTTCCACGTTTACAGCTGGAGAAAATAAGACACAAGGAAAAGGAGTTCTCCTTATCACTTCCTCCAACCACAATGAAAGATCTGAACTCTCAACCAACAATATTATTCAAATCTCCATTATTTATTAAAAGCTATATGGCAACAGAAGACTTGGGATGAAGACCGAGGACTTCATTTTACCTCCCTCTGTTCTCAACCTTGATCTTTCTTTCCTATCTCTTTTACTAGAAGAGGTAAAACTAAATGGATCAAACTCACCTTGTCTGCAAATATGGATTGCTTATTGTTAATTAATATTAATAATTCGGGCCAATATACAGTGAATGTTTGCTGTGTTCCAAATAGCATACCAAGTATTTTGCATGGGACATTTTGTTTAATTCTTGTAACAATCCTATGACATAAGTATAATTATTATCTTCATTTTACAGGACAAGAAACTGTGGCTCTGTACTCTGAAACCACTCGACCACACAGCTTCTCTTGTTTGAGGATAAGAACCAAATCTAACTTTTTGCCAGTCAGCCTACTTCCCTACAGTTCTAAATGGGACATACGCAGGCTTTAACGCCACACTTGGGTTTGAGCCCTGGTTCTACCACACACAAGCTATGTGACTTGGAGCTAAGTAGCTCAATCCCTCCTTACTAGACTATAAAATGGGGATATTGGAAGGACCAAATGAGATAATGTACTTTGAGTTTATCAAGTGCTTCACAAACTAAAGGAATTAAGGCAGACACATCAAGATTTTTCAAGACCAGGCCACATAAACAAAAAAGCATATGTGTTTGAACAATACAATTTTTTTTTCACTGAAAGCAGACAACAGTGAAATAAATGCACCTGTTAGCTATTCAAAAGTAAGTATGTCATCATCTGAGGAAGCAGCTGGAAAGGTGTCAGGGATACCTCAGCAAAGGATATGGAAACTGCCATTTTCAGGCATGAAAAACCTAAAGTCAAAGTCATTACAATGGTTGTGCCCTTAAGCCTTCTCTTAAGCAATAATAATGGATTGTGAAGGCAAGAATAAGACCCCACCCCAGCTCCCACGCCAGCCTTGTTCTACGAGCCCACAGCCCCAGCTCTGTCTAGACTGGATCCACACTTGACATTTTCACATGTCTAAGTGTCCCTCCTGTCAAGTCAGCAGGTCAATTACAAAGGCAACTCTACTCAACTGAAAATACTTTAAGTGAAAGATAAACCGGAGAAAGTGTGCAATGCAAAAACTCCACATAAGGAAAAAAAATGACTAGAAGGATGTGCACCCAAATGTTGAAAGCAATTCTCTTCTTAGCGTGCTTCCATATTTTCTACATTTTCTATAATATCCTTACATTGCTTTTATAACCTGAAGTCTTTCTCCCTACGTCCATCCCTTAAAGATGGCAAATTGAAGTCTTGTTTCTCTCTCATCTGTTCCCAGGCCCCACTAAAATAACAAATGATCCACAGCAACAGCAGAAAATAGGAAAGGGCCCAATGAGGAAGGTGCACATTTGTAGGAATTTCTGTAATATAAAAAACAGATAGGACTAGATGGGCAGGGGTCAGAAGCCAGTATTCCAAACTACACAAAACAGAAGAAAGCCCACAAACATTCCCAGCAAAGCCCTAGAAAATCCCAAGCTCAAATCAGCAGGGGCTGAAACTGGAGCAGCCATGGAAATACCAGGAGGGTGTCTGTAGGACACCGGAAACCCAGCCAGTGCCCTGCCCCAGAGCAGCTAACTCTGAATTTTGTACCAGAGCCACAGCTGGTGAGGACTCCACCCTGCAGCAGGCTCCTCGCAAGGGCACAAAGACCAGAACGGCAATGGGGCACTGTCCCTAGGCACCACCAAAGCTTGCACACTAAAAATTGAAGGAAAAAAAGGTTCTGCACCATTATCAAGTCCTGTAAATACCCTTCACTTCCAGGGTAACACCTTTCCCACTTTCTTACTGCAGACAGAGGCAAAAATATCAGAAATTGTCATTATTTTTAGATTACATAATTATCTACTTGGAAACCAGAGATTATCAAGTGAAAAGCTAGGAACTGAATTAAATATTTTTTTAAAAATCAACAGTTTTCTTATATATCAATAATAACCACTTAAAATGTAGTTTAAAATACAAAATCCTATTCATAATGCTAATAAAACCTATAAAATACCTAGGAATAAGCCTTTTTGAAGGAACACTATAAAACATTACTAAAAAAATACAAAGATCTCAAAACATTTAGAAATATATCCTAGTCCAAGATGGGAAAGTCCAATATTGGAAAGATTCAATTCTCCCCACATAACCTACCAAGTTAAAATAATTTCAATCAAGGGACTTCTCTGGTGGCACAGTGTTTAAGAATCTGCCTGCCAATGCAGAGGACACAGGTTTGAGCCCTGGTCCAGGAAGATCCCACATGTCATGGAGCAACTAAGCCCGTGCGCCACAACTACTGAGCCCACGTGCCACGACTACTGAAGCCCGCGCCCCTAGAGCCTGTGCTCCTCAACAGGAGAAGCCACCACAGTGAGAAGACTGTACACCACAATGAAGAGTAGCCCCCACTCACTGCATCTAGAGAAAGCCCACACACAGCAACGAAGACCCAATGCAGTCGAAAATAAATAAATACATTTCTAAATAATGATAATTTCAGTCAAAATCTTAATGGAATTTCTTTTTAAATTTAAGTTCATTCTAAAACCAACCTAATATGACCCAGCAATCCCACTATTGGGCATATACCCTGAGAAAACCATAATTCAAAGAGTCAAGTACCACAATGTTCATTGCAGCTCTACTTACAATAGCCAGGACATGGAAGCAACCTAAGTGTCCATCAACAGATGAATGGATAAAGAAGATGTGGCACATATATACAATGGAATATTACTCAGCCATAAAAAGAAATGAAATTGAGTTATTTGTAGTGAGGTGGATGGACCTAGAGTCTGTCATACAGAGTGAAGTAAGTCAGAAAGAGAAAAACAAATACCGTATGCTAACACATATATATGGAATCTAAAAGTAAAAAAAAAAAAAAGGTTCTGAAGAACCTAGGGGCAGGACAGGTATAAAGACTCAGATGTAGAGAATGGACTTGAGGACACAGGGAGGGGGAAGGGTAAGCTGGGACGAAGTGAGAGAGTGGCATGGACATATATACACTACCAAATGCAAAATAGCTAGTAGTGGGAAGCAGCCACATAGTACAGGGAGATCAGCTTGGTGCTTTGTGACCACCTAGAGGGGTGGGATAGGGAGGGAGGGAGGGAGACGCAAGAGGGAGGAGATATGGGGATATACGTATACATATAGCTGACTCACTCTGTCATACAGCAGAAACTAACACAACATTGTAAAACAATTATACTCCAATAAAGATGTTAAAAAAATAAATAAAGCAAAGAAGAATTTTCTGGGGAAAAAATTTAAAAACAACCTAAAAAGAATAAGTGAATGAAAATAGACCCTAAAATGTTGAAAAGATGAATAAGTGAAGACGTACCCTACCATGTAAAAACGAGTATAAGTAATCAAAAATTTTCAAAGTACTATGTTATGACACTGAGAACTGATAATCAGGTAAATAAAATACAAACAACAGTCCAGGAATGGCCTTATGTATGTATGGGGATTTAATATATGATAAAGGAAGCATTTACAACCAGAAAGAAAATGATGCCTTGTTCAATAAATATTATTGTAACAATGACTGTTCATTTTGCCAAAAACTAAATATAGAGCCCTTTCTAACACAGCACTCTAAAATAAATATCTGATGAATTAAAGATCTAAACATGGAAATCACAAACATGTAAAAAGAAAATATAGAATGTATATATTTTTAAAATATTGAGGTAAGAGATTTTTTTCTAAGTATGACTCCAAACTTAGAAGAAAAGACTAACAGATTAGCCTACTCTGAAAATAGGGTTTACCAAAATTGACACCATTTGAGATAGAAAGCTGAGAAAGGCCAATTTCCTTAGAAGAAACAGAGAAAGTAATCAAGGAGCAGAAAAAAGCAACATAACTGGATGTTTTTACAGGAGAATGGAACTCTACCGAATCTTCAGGAAAAAAAACATATTCCTAAGGTCCATAAATTGATCGGGAATGAAAGACAGTGTATTAGTTCACTTTATAAAGCAAGTATAAAACAATACTTAAGCTCAATAGAGTATAAAAAAGAAACTTACTAATATCATTTATGAATATTAATCAAAAAGTACTAAATAAAATATTAGCAAAAATAATCCATTACCACATTAAGAAGAGACTATACCATGACTGAGTGGGACTTATTCCAAGAATGAAAAGTTGGTTGAATATGAGGAAATTTATTAACCTAATAAGTCATTTTAATAAATCAAAAAGAAAAATCATCTGGATAGCTACATGTAAAAGAATAAAATTAGAACATTCTCTAACACCAGATACAAAAATAAACTCAAGATAGATTGAAGACCTAAATGTAAGACTGGAAACTATAAAACTCCTAGAGGAGGGTGAGAGGGAGGGAGACACAAGAAGAAGAGATATGGGGATATATGTATATGTATAGCTGATTCACTTTGTTATAAAGCAGAAACTAACACACCACTGGAAAGCAATCATACTCCAATAAAGATGTTAAAAAAAAAGAAAATAAGAAAAAAAAAAAGAAATACAAGGAAGACAGCAAATGCCAACACCACAATTCTTCCTCAGGAATTTGTCATCTTGTCTGTCATCTTAAAGGGTGCCCTATTATACTGTTCACATGCTGTATATTTGTTAGTCCTACTGTACAGAACATCACAATGGTTCTTTTGTTCTTTTATTATCTTATATATATATTTGGCATTAAATTTGATATCATGAAAAATAAAAAAAATAAAAATAAACAAATGGGACCTAACTTTCCTTTGCATGGCAAAGGAAACCATCAACAAAACCAAAAGACAACCTACTGAATGGGAGAAAATATTTGTAAATGATATGACCAATAAGGGGTCAATATCCAACATATATGAACAGTTCATACAACTCAACATCAAAAAAAAAAAAACCCGATTAAAAAATGGGCAGAAGAACTGAATAGACATTTTTCCAAAGAGGAAATGCAGATGGCCTACATGATAAGATGCTCAACATTGCTAATCATCAGGGAAATGCAAATCAAAACCACAATGAGATATCACCTCACACCTGTCAGAATGGCCATCATCAAAAAGAACACAAATAACAAATGTTGGCAAGGATGTGGAGAAAAGGGAACACTTGTACACTGTTGGTGGGAACACAAATTGGTGCAGCTACTGTGGAAAACAGTATGGAGATTTCTCAAGAAACCAAAAATTGACCCAGCAATTCCACTCCTAGGTATATATATGAAAAAAACCCAAAAACACTAAGTCGAAAAGATACACGCACCCCACTGTTTCTAGCAGCATTATTTACAATTGCCAAGATATGGATGCAACCTAAGTGTCCATCAACAGATGAATGGATAAAGATGATGTGATACACACACACACACACACACACACACACACACACACACACACACACACCAAAATATTACTCAGCCATAAAAAAGAATGAAAATTTTCCATGTGCAGCAATGTGGATGGACTTGGAGGGCATTACGCTAAGTGAAATAAGTCAGAGAAAGACAAATACTGTATGATATCACTTATATACTTATATGTGGAATCTAAAAAATACAATAAACTAGTTAATATAACAAAAAAGCAGACTCACAGACACAGAGAACAAACTAGTAGTTACCAGTGCAGAGCAGGAACAGGAGAGTGGCAATATGGAGATGGGGGTTGGGAGGTACAAATTATTAGGTATAGAATGGGTTGCAGGGATGTGCTGTGCAGCCCGGGGAATATAGCCAATATATATATTTTTTCTTTTGCAGTACGTGGGTCTCTCACTGTTGTGGCCTCTCCCCTTGCGGAGCCCAGGCTCCGGACACGCAGGCTCAGCGGCCATGGCTCACGGGCCCAGCCGCTCCATGGCATGTGGGATCTTCCCAGACCGGGGCACAAACCTGTGTCCCCTGCATCGGCAGGCAGACTCTCAACCACTGTGCCACCAGGGAAGCCCTAGAGCCAATATTTTGCAATGGCTATAGATGCAATGTAACCTTTGGGAATTGTGGATAACTATGTTGTGCTTCTGTAAATTGTATGCCATTATGCACATCTATACTTCAATAAAAAATAAAATTTAAAAAAAAACATGACTTTCTCCATAGATGTAGACTGAATAATGGACCCCAAAGATACCTAGGTCTTAATCCCTGGACTCCATGAATTTTATCTTTTATGGAAAAAGAGTCTTTGCAGATATGATTAAGTTAAGGATACTGAAATAGGGAGATTATCCTGGATTAGCTGGGTGGGCCCTAAATGCAATCACAAATGTTCTTCTAAGAGACAAGCAGAGGGAGATTTGACACAGAAAAGGAAAAAGCATGTGACCATGGAGGCAAGATTGAGTAATGTGACCACAAGCCAAGAAACTCCAACAGCCACCAGAAGCTGGAAAAGATGAGGAATTGATTCTCTCCTAGAACTTCCAGAGGGAGTGTGGCCCTGCTGACACTTTGATTCCATCTCAGTGAAACTGATTTGGGACTTCTGAACTCCAGGACTGTAAGAGAATACATTTCTGTTGTTTTAAGCCACCAAGTTTGTGGTGATTTGTTACAGCAGTCGCAGGAAAGTAATGAAAGGCCACAAAAGATTTTGACAGTATTCAACACCCATTTCTGATTTTAAAAGAAAGTCAAGAAAATAGGAATTGATGGTACTCTCTTAAGATGAATATACTGAATATATATTCATGCCCATATCTCCACTACTTTATACTGGAGGTATTAACCAATACAGTTTGAGAAGATAAATCAATTAGAAGCATAAGAGTAGGAAAATAAATAAAACCATCTTTACTTGCAGATAATATAATACAAATAGAAAGATTCTGTCATTAAAATGTCAGTTCTTAGTTAATTTTAAAACGCAATGCTGGGGAATTTCCTGGTGGTCCAGCGGTTAGCACTCGGCACTTTCATTGCAGGGGCCCTGGTCCAGGAACTAAGAACCCTCAAGCCACGCAGTGCAGCCAAAGAAACACAACATAATATTATCCCAATAAAAATACCAACAAGTAATTTTTTTTTTTTTTTTTTGCAGTACACAGGCCTCTCACTGTTGTGGCCTCTCCCGTTGCAGAACACAGGCTCCGGACGCACAGGCTCAGCGGCCATGGCTCACAGGCCTAGCCGCTCTGCGGCATGTGGGATCTTCCCAGACCGGGGCACGAACCAGTGTCCCCTGCATCGGCAGGCAGACTCTCAACCGCTGCGCCACCAGAGAAGCCCCAACAAGTAATTTTTTACATAGTAAACAAAGTTCACATGGAAAACATAAAAATACAAAAACAGCAAGGAAAAAACTGACAAAAGTTATGAGGGAAGCCAGCCCTACCAGACATTTAAACATATTATAAATGCTGCCTAATTAAAACAGTGTGGTACTGCTGCATAAATAGCCACACAGACCAGTGGAATGGAATATAAAATCCAGAAATAGACCCAAGTACACAGAGAAATTTAATATATGCTAAAGGTAGCTTCTCACATCACTGGGGCAAAAATGGAATTTTTCATAAGTGGTTCTGGGACAACTGTTAGCCACTTAGAAAATGATAAAAATAGATCCAAACCCAATACTATATACAAGAAATTCAAAATAGATCAGAGATCTTAATGGAAAAACATGAAACCACACAAGTACTAGAAGTAAACATTCAAAAAGGTTTTCTAATCATAACAAAATCCAACTGCAATAAAAGTTTCATAAATTTTATCACCTACGGAATTCCCTGGCAGTCCAGTGGTTAGGACTACACACGTCCACTGCAGGGGGCATGGGTTCGATCTCTGGACGGGAAACAAAGATCCCGCATGCTGCAGCATGGACAAAAAAAAAAAATTTTGATCACCTAAAAAGAAAAACTTTTCATAGTAAAAATAACAATTAAGACACACCTCTTAGATAGCCTCATCCACCAGAGGGCAGACAGCAGAAGCAAGAAGAACTACAATCCTGCAGCCTGTGGAACTAAAACCACATTCACAGAAAGATAAACAAGATGAAAAGGCAGAGGGCTATGTACCAGATGAAGGAACAAGATAAAACTCCAGATACACAACTAAATGAAGCAGAGATAGGCAACCTTCCAGAAAAAGAATTCAGAATAATGATAGTGAAGATGATCCAGGATCTCAGAAAAAGAATGGAGGCAAAGATCGAGAAGATGCAAGAAATGTTTAACAAAGTCCTAGAAGAATGAAAGAACAAACAAACAGAGATGAACAATACAATAACTGAAATGAAACTACACTACAAGGAATCAATAGCAGTATAACTGAGGCAGAAGAATGGATAAGTGACCTGGAAGACAGAATGGTGGAATTCACTGCCATGGAACAGAAAAAAAAAAAAAAAATGAAAAGAAATGAAGACAGGGCTTCCCTGGTGGCGCAGTCGTTGAGAGTCTGCCTGCCAATGCAGGGGACGTGGGTTCGTGCCCCGGTCTGGGAAGATGCCACGTGCCACGGAGCAGCTGGGCCTGCGAGCCATGGCCACTGACCCTGCGTGTCCAGAGCCTGTGGTCCGCAACGGGAGAGGCCACAACAGTGAGAGGCCCGTGCAAAAAAAAAAAAAAAAAAGAGATGAAGACAGCCTAAGAGACCTCTGGGACAACATTAAACGCAACAACATTCGCATTATAGAGGTCCCAGAAGGAGAAGAGAGAGAGAAAGGACTAGAGAAAATATTTGAAGAGATTATAGTCGAAAACTTCCCTAACATGGGAAACGAAATAGCCACCCAAGTCCAGGAAGCACAGCAAGTCCCATACAGGATAAACCCAAGGAGAAACACGCTGAGACACATATTAATCAAACTGGCAAAAATGAAAGACAAAGAAAAATTATTGAAGGCAGCAATGGAAAAATAACAAATAACATACAAGGGAACTCCCATAAGGTTAACAGCTGATTTCTCAGCAGAAACTCTACAAGCCAGAAGGGAGTGGCATGATATACTTAAAGTGATGAAAGGGAAGAACCTACAACCAAGATTACTCTACCCGGCAAGGATCTCATTCACATTTGATAGAGAAATCAAAAGCTTTCCAGACAAAAGCAAAAGCTAAGAAAATTCAGCACCACCAAACCAGCTCTACAACAAATGCTAAAGGAACTTCTCTAAGTGGGAAACACAAGAGAAGAAAAGGACCTACAAAAACAAACCCAAAACAATTAAGAAAATGGTCATAGGAACATATGTATCAATAATTACCTTAAACGTGAATGGATTAAATGCTCCAACCAAAAGACATAGGCTTGCTGAATGGATACAGAAACAAGACCCATATATATGCTGTCTACAAGGACCCACTTCAGACCTAGGGACACATACAGACTGAAAGTGAGGGGATAGAAAAAGATATTCCATGCAAATGGAAATCAAAAGAAAGCTGGAGTAGCAATACTCATATCAGATAAAATAGACTTTAAAATAAAGAACGTTACAAGAGGCAAGGAAGGACACTACATAATGATCAACGGATCAATCCAAGAAGAAGATATAACAATTATAAATATATATGCACCCAAAATAGGAACACCTCAATACATAAGGCAACTGCTAACAGCTATACAAGAGGAAATCGACAGTAACACAATAATAGTGGGGGATTTTAACACCTCACTTACACCAATGGACAGATCAACCAAAATGAAAATATATAAGGAAACAGAAGCTTTAAATGACACAACAGACCAGATAGATTTAATTGATATTTATAAGACATTCCATTCAAAAACAGCAGATTACACTTTCTTCTCAAGTGCACATGGAACATTCTCCAGGATAGATCATATCTTGGGTCACAAATCAAGACTCAGTAAATTTAAGAAAATTGAAATCATATCAAGCATCTTTTCTGACCACAACACTATGAGATTAGAAATGAATTACAAGGAAAACAACGTAAAAAACACAAACACATGGAGGCTAAACAATACGTTACTAAATAACCAAGAGATCACTGAAGAAATCAAAGGGGAAATCAAAAAATACCTAGAGACAAATGACAATGAAAACACGATGATCCAAAACCTATGGGATGCAGCAAAAGCAGCTCTAAGAGGTAAGTTTATAGCTATACAAGCCTACCTCAAGAAACAAGAAAAATCTCAAATAAACAATCTAACCTTACACTTAAAGGGACTAGAGAAAGAAGAACAAACAAAACCCAAAGTTCGTAGAAGGAAAGAACTCATAGAGATCAGGCAGAAATAAATGAAATAGAAACAAAGAAAACAATAGCAAAGATCAATAAAACTAAAAGCTGGTTCTTTGAGAAGATAAACAAAAATGATAAACCATTAGCCAGACTCATCAAGAAAAAGAGGGAGAGGACTCAAATCAATAAAATTAGAAATGAAAAAGGAGAAGTTACAACAGACACTACAGAAATACAAAGCATCCTAAGAGATGACTACAAGCAACTCTATGCCAATAAATTGGACAACCTAGAAGAAATGGACAAATTCTTAAGAAAGGTATAACCTTCCAAGACTGAACCAGGAAGAAACAGAAAATATGAACAGACCAATCACAGAAGAGGAAATTGAAACTGTGATTAAAAATCTTCCAACATACAAAAGTCCATGACCACATGGCTTCACAGGTGAATTCTATCAAACATTTAGAGAAGAGCTAACACACATCCTCTCAAACTCTTCCAAAAAATTGCAGAGGAAGGAACACTCCCAAACTCATTCTATGAGGCCACCATCACCCTGATACCAAAACCAGACAAAGATACTACAAAAAAAGAAAATTACAGACCAATATCACTGATGAATATAGATGCAAAAATCCTCAACAAAATACTAGCAAACAAAATCCAACAACACATTAAAAGGATCATACACCATGATCAAGTGGGATTTATCCCACGGATTCTTCAATATGTGCAAATCAATCAATGTGATACCCCATATTAACAAATTGAAGAATAAAATCCATATGATCATCTCAATAGATGCAGAAAAAGCTGTTGACAAAATTCAACACCAATCTATGATAAAAGCTCTACAGAAAGTGGGCATAGAGGGAACCTACCTCAATATAATAAAGGCCATATACGACAAACCCACAGCAAACATCATTCTCAATGGTGAAAAACTGAAAGCATTTCCTCTAAGATCAGGAACAAGACAAGGATGTCCACTCTCACCACTAGTATTCAACATAGTTTTGGAAGTCCTAGCCACGGCAATCAGAGAAGAAAAAGACATAAAAGGTATACAGATTGGAAAAGAAGAAGTAAAACTGTCACTGTTTGCAGATGACATGATACTATACATAGAGAATCCTAAAAATGCCACCAGAAAACTACTAGAGCTAATCAATGATTTGGTAAAGTTGCAGGATACAAAATTAATGCACAGAAATCTCTTGCATTCCTATACACTAATGATGAAAAATCTGACAGAGAAATTAAGGAAACACCCCCATTTACCATTGCAACAAAAAGAATAAAATACCTAGGAATAAACCTACCTAGGGAAACAAAAGACCTGTATGCAGAAAACTATAAGACACTGATGAACGAAATTAAAGATGATACCAACAGATGGAGAGATATACCATGTTCTTGGATTGGAAGAATCAATATTGTGATAATGACTATACTACCCAAAGCAATCTACAGATTCAATGCAATCCCTATCAAATTACCAATGGCATTTTTTACGGAAGTAGAACAAAAAATCTTAAAATTTGTATGGAGACACAAAAGACCCCGAATAGCCAAAGCAGTCTTGAGGGAAAAAAATGGGGCTGGAGCAATCAGACTCCCTGACTTCAGACTATACTACAAAGCTACAGTAATCAAGACAATATGGTACTGGCACAAAAACAGAAATATAGATCAATGGAACAAAATAGAAAACCCAGAGATAAACCCACTTACCTATGGTCAACTAATCTATGACAAAGGAGGCAAGGATATACAATGGAGAAAAGACAGTCTCTTCAATAAGTGGTGCTGGGAAAACTGGACAGCTACATGGAAAAGAATGAAATTAGAACACTCCCTAACACCATACACAAAAATAAACTCAAAATGGATTCGAGACCTAAATGTAAGATTGGACACTATAAAACTCTTAGAGGAAAACATAGGAAGTACACTCTTTGACATAAATCACAGCAAGATCTTTTTTGATCTACCTCCTAGAGTAATGGAAATAAAAACAAAAATAAACAAATGGGACCTAATGAAACTTAAAAGCTTTTGCACAGCAAAGGAAACCATAAATAAGACGAAAAGACAACCCTCAGAATGGGAGAAAATAGTTGCAAACGAATCAACGGACAATGGATTAATCTCCAAAATATATAAACAGCTCATGCAGCTCAATATTAAAGAAACAAACAACCCAATGCAAAAATGGGCAGAAGACCTAAATAGGCATTTCTCCAAAGAAGACATACAGATGGCCAAGAAGCACATGAAAAGCTGCTCAACATCACTAATTACTAGAGAAATGTAAATCAAAACTACAATGAGGTATCACCTCACACCAGTTAGAATGGGCATCATCAGAAAATCTACAAACAACAAATGCTGGAGAGGGTGTGGAGAAAAGGGAACCCTCTTGCACTGTTAGTGGGAATATAAATTGATACAGCCACTATGGAGAACAGTATGGAGGTTCCTTAAAAAACTAAAAATAGAATTACCATATGATCCAGCAATCCCACTACTAGGCAAATACCCAGAGAAAACTGTAATTCAAAAGGACGCATACACCCCAATGTTCATTGCAGCACTATTTACAATAGCCAGGTCATGGAAGCAACCTAAATGTCCATTGACAGATGAATGGATAAAGAAGTTGTGGTACATATATACAATGGAATATTATTCAGCCATAGAAAAGAACGAAATTGGGTCATTTGTTGAGACGTGGATGGATCTAGAGACTGTCATACAGAGTGAAGTAAGTCAGAAAGAGAAAAACAAATATCGTATATTAACGCATGTTTGTGGAACCTAGAAAAATGGTACAGATGAACCAGTTTGCAGGGCACAAGGTGAGACACAGATGTAGAGAACAAACATATGGACACCAAGGGGGGAAAGCCGCGGGGGGATGAGGATGGTGGTGTGTTGAATTGGGTGATTTGGATTGACATGGATACATTGATGTGTATAAAATTGATGACTAATAAGAACCTGCTCTATAAAAAAATAAATAAAATAAAATTCAAAAATTGAAAAGAAAAAAAAAGTAAGTTGAACTATATGCAGCATGATCCTATAAAAAAAAAGAATAAAATTAACAACATAAACATAATGGAAAAAGTTAGAGAATATAAAATGTAGCAGAATAACAGCTAGAGTACTAATATATAAATAATTCTTTGAAACTGATTGAAAAGAACCCAAAAATGGGCAAGAAATATGAACAGATGATTTACTTTGGGTGTATGTGTACCTTAAATATATAGAAAAATATACAAGCTCACCCATAAAAAAGAGAAGTGCAAATGAAAACAACTGAAATACCATTTCTCATCCATCAGAATGACAAAATTAACAAGTGTGACAACACATTGTGTTGACAAGACTGTGGGAAACAGCCACTCTCATACATTGCTGGTGAGAATGAAAATTGGTGCAAATTTTAGGAGAGGAAGTTCAACAATATCTAACCAAACCACGTATGTATTTACCTTTATCTTTTTTTTAAGATTTTTTTTTGATGTGGACAATTTTTAAAGTCTTTCTTGAATTTGTTACAGTATTGCCTCTGTTCTATGTCTCAGTTTTTTGGCCTCGGCGCACGTGGGATCCTAGCTCTCGACTAGGGATGGAGCCCACACCCCCTGCATTGGAAGGCAAGGTCTTAACCACTGGACCACCAGGGAAGTCCCTGTGTTTACCTTTTGATCCAGCTATCCCACTTCTAGGAATGTACCCCTAAAGATACACCTCCAGCAAAACCAGAATACATATGCACAGGTTATTCACTGAAGTACTGTTTGTAACTGGGAAATTTTGGAAACAACCTAAGTGCTCATATATAGGAGAGTGCTTGATAAAATATGGTACATCCACACAATGAAGTTTTATGCACCTATGAAAAAGAATGAGGAATATCTCTAAGAACAGATATAGCATGATTTCCAGTCTATATTTTAAAGTGAAAAAAGCAAAGGGCAAGTTTTTATACCATAGAAATTGGCAAAGGTTGCAAATCCCAGTTTTTATCCACTGGAGACCCAGTTGTTAACCATTTAGCAGCACACCACCTGAAGGGATTGGGAAATATAGCAAGCAGGGTAAGGCTAGAATAATCTTGTGACATTGGAATGGAATTGGAGGTATCATTATGCATACATACATGTATTTCCTTACTCTGTCTGCTGAGAGAGCCTAGAAATATGACATGTAGGGTCAATGAGCATAACTAGAGCACAAATCCTGGTTTCTAAATACTATTCTCTATGAAAAGGAACCTGGGCTCTTTGGAGAAATGGAAGATTCCAGGACTGGGGCAAAAAAATGTCATACTAAGCCTGTAACATCTTGTGCCAGAAAGCATGGAAGTGCTCAAAGAATGATGGGGATATTTCAAAAGGACACAGGATCCAGGATAAGAGGATCCAGTTTAAAGGGGATCCCCACTGTCCAAATCTAGGACAATCTGAGCATCAAGATAAATTATTGTATAATAGTAACATAATCCATTGAACAAAATAAGAATCCATAAATCCATACTAACAGAGAAAGAGAGAGACAGAGAGGGACAGAGAGAGACAGAAAGAGAGAGAGAGGCTCTTCCTTCCAGTAGAATGCCAACTTTATTATGTAGATGGAATTAGAAAATCACCACACAAAGACTTGTACATGAATGTTCACAGTAGCTTTATTTGTAATAGCCAAAAACTGGAAATAACCCAAAAGTCCCTTAAAGGTCAATGAATATACAAACTGTGATATGTCCATAAAATGGAATACTACTCAGTAATTAAAAAAAACAGACTATTTACACACGGCAACATGGACGAATCTCAAAATAATTATGATAAACAAAGGCAAAAAAAGAGTACTTGTTGTGTTCCAATTACATAAATAACAGAAAATACAACTAACTTACAGTGACAGAAAGCAGATCAGTGGTTGCCTGGAAGAGGACTGATGAGGTAGGAGGGATTTCAAAGGGGCAAAGGAAAGTTTGGGGGTGATGGATATGTTTACTATCCACTATCTTAACTGTGGTGACAGTTTCATGGGTGGAACACACATGTCAAAACTTATTAAAGTGTATACTTTAAACATTAGCAGTTTATTATGTGTAAATTATTCTTCCATAAAATTGCTAATATTCGAAAATCACTATTTAGGAACCATCCTAAATAGTTGATTAAGAGTAATAATTGGGGCTTCCCTGGCGGCGCAGAGGTTGAGAGTCCGCCTGCCAATGCAGGGGACACGGGTTCGTGCCCTGGTCTGGGAAGATCCCACATGCCGCGGAACGGCTGGGCCCGTGAGCCATGGCCGCTGGGGCTGCGCGTCCGGAGCCTGTGCTCCGCAACGGAAGAGGCCACAGCAGTGAGAGGCCCGCGTATCGCAAAAAAAAAAAAAAAAAAAAAGCATAATCAATGGCTGTTAAAACTAATGGATGAAAGTTTGAGCAAAGTGGTATGTTTACATATATTCAAGGTATTTTCCTGTAATTACAAAGAGGAAAGCAGTAATTTTACAGTGGAGAAACCTAGAAAACACCACTGGAGTAGGCTGAATAATGACCCCCTAAAGACGTCTACAGCCTAATCCCCAAACCTGTGAGTACGTTTCCCTACGTGACAAAAAGGACTTTACAGGTGTGATTAAATTAAGGATCTTGAGATGCGGAGATTAGCCTAGATTATCCAGGTGGGCCCAGTGTAATCACAGGGCTCATCGTAAGAAGGAGGCAGGAGAGTCAGTCAGAAATGTGAAGAAAGGTGCAGAGGTCAGAGAGAGAGATTTGAAGCTGCTGTGCCGCTGGCTTAGAGGAAGGGACCACAAGCCAGTGAGTGCAGGCAGCCTCAAGAAGCTGCACAAGGCAGAGGCTCTAGAGCCTCCAGAGGGAACCAGCCTTGCTGACACCTTGATTTTAGCCAAGTGAAACTCATTTCAGACTTCTGACCTCCGGAACTATAAGATCATAAATTTGTGCTGTTTCAAGCCTCTAAACTTGTGGTAATTTGCTACAGCAGCAACAGGAAACTAACGCAACAACCTTAACCAAAGGGTCAAAGTTAACACAACCAGTAACAGGACACATAAATATCACATGCCCCTGATATTGAGAATAACACAGCATCACTTCTGTGTAGCTCATGCCAAAAACAGCTTGAATCTAATCATAAGGAAACAGGCAAACTCAAATTGAAGGACATTCTACAAAATAACTGTCCTATGCTCTTCAAAAATGTCAGTCATAAAGAACAAAGACTGAGGAACTGTTCCAGATTAAAGAAGACTGAAGAGACCGGACTAAATGCAACACAGAGTCCTGGATCAAACGAAATGTTTTCTTCTTTAGTTATAAGGACATTACTGGGACAATTTAAATAGGGTCTATATGCTAGCTAATAGTATTATATTATCATCATACTGTGATTAAGCAGGAAAATATCCTTATATTAGGAAATATACAATGAAGTATTTGTGGATAAAGGAGATCATGCCTGCAACTTTACTTTTAAGTGGTTCAGAAAAAATAAATGTGTGTGTATATATTTTATGTGTGGATAGATACACAAACATCTATATGTATGTGTGTGTACATATATATGTATATGTATGTGTGTGTTTTATATATATATGTACATATATATATATATATAGAGAGAGAGAGAGAGAGAGAGAAAGAGAGAAAACAAAGTATTAACATTTGAGGAATCCAAGTGAAAAGTAAATAGAAATTCCCTGTACAATTTTACAACTTTTCTGTAAATCTAAAATTCTCTTTCAAAGTTAAAAACTTCCCATAACAAAAGACACTCTAAACAAAGTAAAATGACAAATTGAGAAGAACATAAATATTTATTTATTAATTTTTTTTTATTTTTATGGCTGCGTCGGGTCTTAGTTGTGGCACGTGGGATCTTCCGTTGTGGTGTATGGGCTCTTCGTTGCGGTGCGCGAGCTTCTCTCTAGTTGTGGCATGCGGGTTTTCTCTTCTCTAGTTGTGGCGCACAGGCTCCAGAGCTCGTGGGCTCTGTAGTTTGTGGCATGTGAGCTCTCTAGCTGAGGCGAGTGAGCTCAGTAGTTGTGGCACACGGGATTAGTTGCCCTGCGGCGCATAGGATCTTAGTTCCCTGACCAGGGATCGAACCCACGTCCCCTGCGTTGGAAGGTGGATTCTTTACCACTGGACCACCAAGGAAGTCGCAGAGTAGAGCAGAAATATTTAATCAAGGATTAATGTATACAATGAGCACCTAAAATCAATCATATAAAGATGAACAACCAATTTTTTTCAAACAGCTAAGAGATATAAACAGACAGTGCTCTTAAAAAGAAAAACAGGGACTTCCCTGGTGGTCCAGTGTCTAAGACTCTGCGCTCCCAATGCAGGGAGCCCGTGTTCAATCCCTGGTCGGGGAACTAGATCCCACATGCACGCCACAACTAAGAAGTCTGCATGCTGCAACTAAAGATTCCGCATGCTGCAACGAAGATCCCACACGCGGCAAGCAAGATCCTGTGTGCTGCAACTAAGACCCAGAGCAGCCAAATAAATAAATAAATAAATAAATGGATAGATATTAGAATAAAGCAGAATTACACATAGAAACATAAGAAGATATTCACAATATACTGTTACAAGAAAACTGAAAGTTGCATATATGAGCCCATAATAGGTGAACTTATATATGTTAAGAAAAATGTATAACTTCATTATATATAACAGCAAAGAGAAAAGTCTAGAAGCAGACATACCTCACATTTACTAGTGGCAACCTCTATTTCTGAACTGATTGGATTCCTGTAACAAAATTGGACATAAAACTACAAACAAGTTCATATTTTACTAAATACAGATTAATTCATATTATGCATGGTGAGATCATGGCTTTTTGAAAGACGATTATCCCCGTAAATTTAACAAAGAAGGCATAAGATTTAGAAGATGTCAATGTTCAGAAAGTTGGCTGTCTGACATTACTCATCTAACCTTTAACATGATCCAAATCTCACACACATGTGTGTATGCACACACAGACACACACACACACAACCCTCAGGGCCACGAGACATTTGACTCACAAATCCCCTGGGAGAGAAAATATGAGAATTGAAGATAGGTGTTTTAATTCATAGGGAACACCAGACCACCCCCAAGAGCGTTGCTAATGTTAGTGCTATGGCTTTTCTAGTTAATAAAAATAAGTTAAAGGTTTGTAATTTACCCTGAGAGGTGCATGACTATACACATCACAGGGTAAAAACCAGTGATGTGTCAGTGCCCAGAAATACAGACCCCAAAGTCCTCTTCCTGGTCCACAGCATTCCAGAGAATTCCCAGACATGCCCAGGACACTGTCCAGGCCTGGGAGGCAAGCAAGTACCAGGAAGAGGTTGCACCTGAAACTGAAAGTAGGTCCTCAAATATGGGACCAACAAAATCCAAGGGAACAACAAACTCTAGCAGTCCCGCCAGGAAAGCCAAGAAAGCAAGCCAGTTCAAAAACCAAATGTACTGCCAATCCTGCCCAAAGCAAATACAGCCAGGAATCCAAAGTAGGTCAAACCCAGGGGAATGGCCACAGTGACTGCACCAGCTGACTCGCAGCCCCTCCTACTCCCGGTGGGAAGTTTGGGCCCAATCCAAAAACATTCCCAACAGCCTCTGACACGCTTCATATCACACGCCCACTGCGATACAATTTTGAAGGGCTTTAATCTCTATCTACTACCCTTCTGGTTGACCCACCAGGCAAACTGGGTACTCAAAGGACAGTAAGTTTTGAAGTCTTAAGACAATACATAACTGTGAAGATTCTTAAGTGGTCTCATCCCTGCAGAATTCACAGCTAGGATGCATTTCACAGTGGCTAACTGGCAAACCTCAACTTAACTCCTTATCCTGTACTCAAGTAATCCAGATATTCAATTGCCTGGATCTTTTTCTGTGACAATTTATCTGAAGTAAAGGAACTGCAAGTTAATAGAAAATATTTACTGTTAATAACTTCCTTAAGGTAAAACCTGGCCTCAGTGCATTCACTCCTGTTCAGTTTCCTCCATCTTATCTATCTCCATCTCTGAAACCCCAATGCTTAATCAGAAAAGTCCTCAAGAAAAATTCCCTTATATTCTCTGGACTTCGATTATCCAAAGCAAAATTAAACTTGTAATTTCTAACAAATTTTGAACCAAAAATGAATCAGGGTCAATTATCAATTGATCAGAAAGTATTGCTAATCAGAATATCCCATTTCCTAAACAGTCTAGGTAATTGAAGAGTCTGTTTACTCTCCCACAGTGTTTCAGCCTTGGCATGCTGGTGTATCAGAAGACATCTTAGAGCTCAAGTAATCTCCGTCCTTTAACCAATGAAGAAACTGAGGCCCAGTCATAACATTCTTTTCTCTTTTTAAAAAAATAAATTTATTTTCAGCTGCGTTGGGTCTTTGTTGCTGCACGCGGGCTTTCTGTAGTTGCCGCGAGCGGGGGCTACTCTTTGTTGCGGTGCGCGGGCTTCTCATTGCAGTGGCTTGTCTTGTTGCGGAGCACAGGCCCTAGGCACACGGGCTTCAGTAGTTGTGGTGCACGGGCTCTAGAGCACAGGCTCAGTAGTTGTGGCTCATGGACTTAGCTCCTCCACGGCACGTGGGATCTTCCCGGACCAGGGCTCAAATCCATGTCCCCTGCACTGGCAGGCGAATTCTTAACCATTGCGCCACCAGGGAAGCCCCCAACATTTTTAACTCAAGTAGAAATACATAAATGCAGAAAGTGTTACTCAACCAGCAACATGCAAATAAATGCAATAATCTCCAAATTTGCACATCAGGCTGATTAACTTTGATCCTGAGGAATAACATTTTTTTCATTCCAGAAATCACTCATCCTCTGTCTCAGTGATTCAGCTTTCCCTGACCCCTGAAATATGTGACTCTTGGTTCTACTTGTTCCTACTGACTATAAAATAGACAATTTGGGTTGACCTTGAGGCTTTTTCAAAGTTTTAATTTAAATTTAGTTAAGTTGTAGGTTTAGTTTATTTTTAGTTTCATCACTGCCATTTCACTGAGGCCAGCCCAAGTTCAGTATATTTAGGGTTTTCTGTACTTCCTGTCCATGAAATTTGGGAATGAGAATGTTTTCATATTCAAATTTCAGACTTATGTGTGAATTAAATATCAGGATTTTAGAAGCGAATAAAAAGTAGTTCTTCCAGTACATGTTCATCTGAGTCCACTGCCTTTTCTCCTTTTCTAACTCACTGATTTCTCATCCAGCTTGATCCAGTGAACATCTTGCATGAATTTGGAGCACAGAGGATATTCAGGCATATTAGATGTGAAACACATGTTAAAATGACATTCAACTGAGCTGGATCTAACTCACTGAAACTAAATCTCAACTAAATCAAGTTTAAAACTTATGTCCATGCAAACCTACACACAGATGTTGATAGCAGTTTTACTCATAAATGCACAAAATTGGAAGCAACCAAGATGTCCTGCAATAATAGGTGAATGATAAACAAACTGTAGTACATGCATACTACGGAATATTATTTAGCAATAAGAAGAAATGAGCTATCCAGCCACAAAAAGACATAGGAGAATCTTAAATGCATATTGCTAAATGAAAGAAGTCAGTCTGAAAAACCTACATACCGTACGATTCCAACTATATGACATCCTGGAAAAAGCAAAACTATGGAGACAATAAAAAGGTTGGCAGTTACCTGGGGTTCAGGGGAGGCAAGGAAGGATGAATAGAGGATTTTTCAAGTTAGTGAAACTATTCTGTATAATACTGTAATGGTGGATACATGGCATCACACATTTGTCAAAACCCATAGAAAACGAAAAGTGAACCTTAATGTAAAGTACGGACTTTAGCTAATAATACTGGTGCAGCAATTGTACACACTAATGCAAGATATTCAGGTGGACCCAACGTTAATCACAAGAGTCCTTAAAAGAGAGAAGCAGAGTGATGTGATTGCTGGCTTTAACAATAAAAGAGGGCCAGTAGCCAAGAAATGAGGGCAGTCTCTAGACACAGGAAAAGGCAAGGAACAGATTTTCCTCTTGAGCCCCCAGAGGGAATGCAGCTCTGCAGACACCTCAACTTTAGCCCAGTGAGATTCCTGCCATCCAGAACTGTAAGATGATAAATTTGTGTTGTTTTAAGTCACTGAGTTTGTGGTAATTAGTTGTAGCAGCAATAGGAAACTCATACACTCTATTTCCTTCACTGCTGTCACCAAGATCCTTAACTGTATGATACGTGTATTTGGCCACCATGGGATTCACAGACTAGAATATAAACTCCTAAAATCTCGTGTCATGTCTAGCACAGAGTAGGTGCTCAGCAAACACTCATTAAAGGCAAGATTTCTCACCCCAACCCTAACAGGTATCATCATCCAGATGTTTCAGATGCAGACACAGAGACTCAGAGAGGTAACATCACTAGCCCAAAGTCACACAGCAATAGCATACATAGCCGAACAGAGATTCAAAGCCACATTCACCCAGTGCCAAAACCTGTGCCACTGGGCCCTGAGGATAATACTGTGGAATTAGCCTCATGAGAGAAGTACAGAGATCCCTGTGGGGGCACAGAGGAGAAGCACTGTCAGGGCTGGTAAGACCAGGCCTCACAGAAGGGGAGACATTCTGGAAGCCTTGAGGAGGAATTTTCTAGGTGGAAAAGCAGGGATGGAGGTGGTTATTTTTGTTTAGGTATCCATTAAGTAAAATTTAGGACCCATGGGAATGGGAGAATAAGGAAAGAGGAAGTTTAAAATGTAGAAACCATTAACAGAAGCTCGTTTGGGGCAAAAGGTCCCTAAAACAAGCTCCCTCTGGGTGTAGGGCCTTGGGGCATATGGGTCTTTGAAGCAGACTTTCTTTCCCTTTCTTCCTCTGAACCTTGCAGGATGGGATGCCTAAACCTGTGCTGTCAGCTGACTACCCTGTCATAAGATAAAATCAGACTATTCCAAACTTTTGCTGCAATGTACACCTTTCTGCGTCAGCACTTTTTTCATATTTGGAGTATTTCCTTAGGCTTGATTGTCAGGAGAGGAATTACGGTGCCAAAGCCTATGATCGTTAAGACTAATAACACATGCAGCCAAATTCTTTCCAAAAAACTCTACAGTGTTCCCTGTCAGCAGCAATGACTAGGAGTGCTCACCTCCCTGCATCTTCCCCAGAGGAAGGCACTGCACTTAACACATATTTTTTTTAACTTGCTAAATATGATAGGTGAAAAATGTAATCTCAGTACTGTTTTAATTTGGATATTTTATTATTAGTGAGATTGAACATTTTCCATATTTTTACAATATTTTCACTTTTAGATCTTCACTTATGAATTGGAAAGATCACTATTAAAACAGTACAAGGCCAAAAGGTGGAGAAAGCACATAGATAAACAAGTTTCTACTGCAAGGGAAAACCTGATCTTTTTTGGCTACATCTTTCTTGTCGGATAAGTACCTAACTGAGCCTTAGGTGGGCTTCCTCCCAAGCCTGGCTTCTCCAGGAGCCCCCTCTCCCACACCTTCCCCTCCTCCTTCTCTCTCTGCAGCAGAGATGTGCTCCACGCTCAGGAGACCTTCTGTGAACCCACGGCTCCAGCAGCCACGAAGGAGCTGAGAGAACAGAGAATCCCGAGGCTGTGCTGGGTCCACTTTCTATCTCCTCACCAACATGAAGCTTGTAGCTGGTCAGGGAATTCCCATGGAGCCCCACGTATGTTCTCCCAGCTTCCCTCTCCCATCACTCCCAGCCCACCCCGAGCCAGGGCCTCCCTTCTGCTGTGAACTGCCCTTTCCCAAAGTGCTTACCATTTCCAAAGGATCCCTTCTGCCAGGGAGGGCCCATTCCAACTAGGGTGACGCAAATAATGACAGGACCATGCAAATACAAGATTTTCTTTAAAATTTTGTTCATTGTGGGGTTTTCTGCATTAATTTTGATTTTTAAAAATACTGCTTTAAAGTATTATTTATCTTGATTCCTGAGGGTTTAGGGTTTTTTGGCATCCCCTTAAATGTTATGCCCAAGGCAAGTGCCTCACTCTAATCCTGGTCCTGCCTTCCTCCCACCAGCAGGGATGCCTCTGCCCAACCAGGACCTCCTTCAGTCACATTAAGGTGCAAAGAACTCAGCCACTACATTTCTTGGGTGGGGAGACTTTACAGAATATCTGATTATCCTACAGTGAATACACTAGGAAAAAAGAACATCAAAATCACCCATAATCTTGAAAACCAGAGATAACTTCCATTTACATGCTTTTAAAAAACACAAAAATGCTGAGTTGAGGGGAGGAGCAGCTTTATAATCTGCTGTTCCTTACAAGGATCATAAATATGCTTCTTCAACAGCTATGTGGACAAGCTATACAAGCATATGTCTACTGCAAAAACCTCCAGAAACTTACTCTCTAACTTACCCCTGGAGGTTGGGATTTGAGGCGCTGAGGGAAGGACTCTGATGTTTTAAGTTTTCTTTCATTTTTTTTTTTTTTTTTACTATATATGCACCTGTATTGTTTTGCTATTTTACAATGAGCATGTGTCACATGCCTACTTTTAAGAATACCAGTAGGGACTTTCCTGGTGGTCCAGTTGTTAGGACTCCATGCTTCCAACGCAGGGGGTGTGGGTTTGATTCCTGGTTGGGGAACTAAGATCCCACATGCCATGCGGCAAGGCAAAAAAAATTTTTTTTTAATTTTAAAAAATACCAACAGAGGGCTTCCCTGGTGGCGCAGTGGTTGAGAGACCGCCTGCCAATGCAGGGGACACGGGTTCGTGCCCCGGTCCGGGAAGATCCCACATGCCGCGGAGCGGCTGGGCCCGCGAGCCATGGCCACTAAGCCTGCGCATCCGGAGCCTGTGCTCCGCAACGGGAGAGGCCACAACAGTGAGAGGCCCGCATACCACAAAAAAAAAAAAAAAAATATCAACAGAAATTAAAAACAAATGACTCATTGTATCTGCCAACTGGTTCTCTGCTTACAGGGCAGATGGCAAGGAGAGGTGATGGTGAGGGTCTTGTCCTTTCACCAGTGTGTGTGGGAGAAGGAGGGGGTCTCCCCTGGACCTGAGTCCCCCCAGTCAGGTGGGGCCCCCTTCCCCTCTAAGGGGAAAGCCTTGGCCTTGGCACAGGCAGGTAATGAGGCCCCTTCCCTACAGGCTGGTCCGTGTCCCTCTGGGTTTGATACTTTTATTCTACGGTCTAAACAGGTGTACTTCTTCTTTTAACAATTCTTTTCTTGTTAAAAACCTTTTAATTCTTTATTTTAAAAGTTACACTTATTGTATAAAAATGGAAAAGTACAGATAAACTTTTGAAAATAATTATATTTTTCATGTCACATGAAATCCCAGAGAAAACAATAGTTAACATTTTGCTGTACAACTCCCAGATATTTTCCTAATGACACATGACTATGTTTTCATATTTTTTAAATAAAAATGAGGTCTTATTTTACAAATTAGTAACTTTTTTAACTTAATGTATTATAAATACCTTTCTTGCTGCTTGTTTTAAATCATAATTTTTAGGGATTAGGAACTATATTTCACTTGTTCTAACAATTCCTTAAACTTTTTAAAGTGATCTCCACTCATCATTTTCATTAATGATCTCAATTTAAAATATTAATTTAACTGCAAAAAACACTACAATATTGCCATACTAATACATTACTGACAATTCTACCTCTTCCATCTGAGACACGATGGCCCTAGGATTGGGCTGGCCAGATAGTATTATCATCATTGCACAATAGGAAGCTCAAGCCCAGAGTGGTTAATGGGTGGCTTCCAGCAACCCATTTAGTCTGAGGCAGAGTGGGGTACAGACCCCAAATGATATGTAGCCCCGGCCGGGAGGGCTGTGGCTACCCTTGACTGCCAGCCTCTCCCTCCCTACTTCCTGTTCTCTCCGAATCAATAACAATTCCACGGCTTCCCTGGTGGCACAGTGGTTACGAATCCGCCTGCCAATGCAGGGGACACGGGTTTGAGCCCTGGTCCGGGAAGATCCCACATTCTGCGGAGCAACTAAGCCCGTGCGCCACAACTACTGAGCCTGCGCTCTAGACCCCGCGAGCCACAACTACTGAAGCCCACGCGCCTAGAACCCTTGCTCTGCAACAAGAGAAGCCACAGCAAAGAGAAGCCCACACACGGCAACAAAGAGTACCCCCGCTCTCAGTAACTAGAGAAAACCCGCGTGCAGCAGGAAAGACCCAAAACAGCCAAAAATTAAATAAATGAATAAATAAATTAAAACAACAACAACAACAACAATTCCATCTGAATAGCTGAAGTCTTGTTCACTCAGCCTCTCTTGGGGCCCCTGCCTTTCCAGGCTTCCAGCTTCCCCTCCAGCAACTGCCCCCCCTCCCCACACACACAGGACTCATTTCTTTGCCCTCAGAGAGCAGACAGGCTCGTAGCTTGCTGAGCCTTTGGGCTCTGGGACCTTTTGTTTAGTTTCTGCAGAAGGGGCTGTGTGGCTCACAGGCAGGTGCCTGGACCTGCAGCATGTCTCCTCCCTGAGAGCTGAGGATGCCCAGGAGGAACATGCGGGTCCCTCATACACAGACTCCCCAGGAAAGGGCAACACCAGCCTAGGTCTTCCAGGGAGAGGCCTGCCGGCCAGGAAGTAGCCCTGAGCCATGGCTGGTCAGAATCAAAGCTGACCACTCTTCTGAGCAGGAATTATGTGGGAATCCTGATTAAACAGGTAGGTGCTAACATAGGACAGGTGGATGAGGAAGCCTGAGCTGGGGCACATAGCCCACAGAACTGGTCAACTGTCCAGATCTGGCCATCAGTAGAGAAGCTGTCAAATGCCTGAGAGCTTAGGTCTTTCTGTACCCTTAGTTCAGGACCTGACTCTCTCAGGATCAAGAAAGCCATGTCTGTGTTTGACAACAGGGTGTAGCCTCAGAGTAGCTTCTAAGAGGTGGGGCAACCAAGGCCTTGAGCAGTGAAGGAACTGTATTTGTGGCCATTTATGAACCCGTCACTTTAAGCAGCTATTCTTTAAATAGAAAAAGTAGTGTTCAAACAGGAGTGGAGACTCAGCAGTGCAGGGCAAGAGTGGAGAGGAAAGATGGTGGTGACTATTTTCTCAGCATTTCAGTTGGCATCCATCACGCAGCAAAACTAAGCCTGAAAATAAACTAGGCTCCGGCCCCTCAGAAGGTGGCCAGACTATCCACTGTTTTCACTCAAGCAAGATCTTCAGGTACAGGTGGAGTCTCAGTCCACCTACCCTAAGCAGCTTATTCAAGTACTTCTTCCAGCCCTGTGCCATGCCATAGCCTCCCTTGAGGTGATCTAGAAACACAGATTTCCCCATTTTATCACGTACCCGGTACCATCTCACCACTTTTTAGGGACTGGTACCCCAACTGAGCCTGCCCCATAATCCTGCCCTGCTAACCCGCTCATTGCAGCAAGAGGAAAATAGATGAACCTGTTTCCGATCAGTGTGTTTGCCCCTTAACAAAAGTGTAGGCCCCCCGAGGGCAGGGATCAATCTTCTCCTGACTCTACAAGTCCACACACATCTCTGGCTTCTGCCAATGTTCTAACACCTAAGGGTTCATACAGAAAGACAATTAAATACTGAGTAAAACTCTACCATTAAAAAAATATCAAAAAAAATAATTGAATGTTTATCAAGCTTTCAGCATGCAGAGGAGTTTTTAAACCTTGACGTGCAATAGATAAAATTACAAAAGATTAGCTCCACGAACTTCACTGTATAAAGTGTTTTCAAAATACATATACATATTTAAGTACAATGATCATTTTACAGATGAGGATACTAAGCTTAGGAAGGTTGAGTAATTTGAACAAGGGTACGTCCCTCAGCTTGAAAGGAGCAGAGCCAGGATTCCAACCCAGGAATGTCCACGGCAAAAGCTTGAGTGCATGAGGAACGCCCTTCACTACTGCATGCTAGTTACTGGAGGCTAGAACGTGTGAATTACACACATAACTGCGTATACACATACTCATATATACAAGAATATACATACAAATATTTGTAGCAAATGACAAAGAATATCTTTATCATTAAAAAAAACTTATGTAGATTTATGAGTAAAGCATGAGGAAGGAAGTAAAACCATTTGTAGAAGGGGAAATACAACAAGAAAATAAACAATGTTCACTCTCCCTGTTGATTAAAAACACAAATGAAAGTTTAATAAGGCATCTGTTTTTGCTTATTAAACGGGCAGGGAAAAAACCACACTGGCCATGTCTGATGTAGTAAAACTGATTATCTTCACATATTACTGGGGACACTGAGACTATGTCTGCCCTTTAGGAAGTCAGGTTGGTTCTATATATCAAAAGTTTTTAAATGTTTTTAATGTCTGTTAATAAACCCTATTTTCAGTCATTCAACAACTATTACTGTGAACTCACTATGTACTAGGCATTAACCCAGGTACCGCTCAAGGAGCCAGACGTGTGGGCTCTGACACTGTGGGTGGCCGTACCAGCCCTGGAATGAATGGCTGGGGATTTCGTGTGCGAGATAAACATTGTCTTTGTAGAGGCCACTGTTGTTTTGGGTTTTTCTTTTACTCATGGTTGAACCTAATTTTATATAGAAGGTAAGTGAGCTTTTACCAGCCGGTGTCTGATTTCTTAATGGAGTAGGAGGCAAGATCATCAAAACAGAGGAAGAGGGCTTCCCTGGTGGCGCAGTGGTTGGGAGTCTGCCTGCCGATGCAGGGGACACGGGTTCGTGCCCCGGTCTGGGAAGATCCCACAAGCCGTGGAGCGGCTGGGCCCGTGAGCCATGGCCGCTGGGCCTGCGCGTCCGGAGCCTGTGCTCCGCAACGGGAGAGGCCACAACAGTGAGAGGCCCGTGTACCGCAAAAAAAAAGTAAGGAAATTCTGACATATGCTGCAACACAGTTGAACCTTGAGGACATTACACTAAGCGAAATAAGCCAGTCATAAAAAGACAAAAACTCTATGATTCCAGTCACATGAGGTACTCAGAGTAGTCAAAATCACAGAGACAGAAATGTAATGGTGGTTACCAGGGGCTGGGGGAAGGGAAAATGGGGAGTTACTGTTTAATGGGTATAGACTTTCAGTTTTACAAGATGAAAAGAGTTTAGGGGATGGTGCAGAAGAATGGGAATGTATTTAATACCACTGAACTATACACTCAAAAAAGGCTAAGGTGGTAAATTTTATGTTATGCGTATTTTATCACAACTTTTAAAAAATGTGGTAGCAGACTAATAAAGGCAACAAAAATTAAATATGTGGAATTCAGTTGCTTGGCCCCTGAATATTATGTATTGTACAGGGGGTGGAGGGTGGGGTGGTGACTCTTTAAACATCAAGTAGGTGAGACTTCAGTGTTCATTTATTCACTTGTTAAACATTTATTGAGCACATACTCTGTTCTCGGAACTGTGTCAAGCTCTAGGGACACAGAGGTAAATAAGAGAGAAGTTGACCATAGTCCACCAAGGAAGGCAAACAAGGAAAGATGGTTAAACATAGAGTGATAAGTATATTGTTAGAAGTGTGCAACAGACTTGCAGAGAAAGTCTCCTCCCCAAGACCTGGAGGCTGGAGTAGAGGTCAGTGCAAAGGCTTGGGAAGGGAGCCAAGCAACACCTGCCACCAACCTCCCTGACCCCCAATCCCCCTGGGGTGCAGCAAGTAGTCTTGTGTGGCTGCACCTCACAGAGTGAATGCCGAGGGTGTGAGGCAAGGGTCAGCCATCCTCTGTCACTACAACTTTTCTTATTTTTTATTCTGTGTGTGTGTATCTCCCTCTCCTAAAATATAGTTGTAAAAACAGTGATGTCACTGAGGTATGTGGCACTTACTACCATTCTTGGGGATTTATAAAAGCACTTGAAACTGGAAACTACCCCTATAAACAAACAGTAATATGTTTAAAGAATGAACAGTGATCTATGAAAAAATATTTAAGATCATTGCAGCCTTTAAAAAAAGAAAAAAACAGTAAGGAAATATAGCATTTAAACACCTAAGAATGCTCTTTTGCTTTACTTTCACAAATATTTAGCTGTGATCATTTCTGTTAAAAAAGAAAGTCTTCACTTGGTTTCTAATCCCCTAATGCAGTCCAGTGTGACTTGGTTAGTGCTAATGCAACAGCCATATCTGACCGGTAAGCTGGGAGGCTATGTAACAGTTCCCAAAGATAGATTCTCATGAATGTTACGGGTTCATGCACTGGGGTTTAAGTTGCTCTGTGCTGCCCTGAGCCTCCTTACACATACAGATAGTGTAAAGCATTTAAGGCAAGAGCATTAGGGTCGACCGGGGAAAAGCTTTCCCCTTCTCATGAAGAACAAACCCCTATCACACGTGTTAAAATCCGCTGCTTAACCTTTGTCTAACCTTCAGCCCAAAACTCACAAAAGTAATACAGCTAATCCCAGAAAGCAAGTTTAAACAAACAAGCCAACAGTCTACTGTGTCTTTAAAAAGCCTACTCTGCCTACTTTCCTCACACGCATGCTGTTTGAGAAGCAAGAAGCCCCTGATTCTGAGGGAGGTTCCGAAGCCCTTGCTGGAGGCTGTGAGACTCACAGCAACTATCTGAACAGTGGTGTCCAAAGTATCTGGTTTCCTGCTGCCTGCCTTTTCTGGAGTGAGATCACATAGCTCTGCAGTCTTCGTGGATTTTCACAACATATAAGAGTTTTAAAATTCCTGGCAACCATATCTTAATTATTCTCATTTATCTAGATGGAAAACTCTAATAGTTCTATATTTTTAAAAATTACAATGGCTATCATTCTATGAAGCTAACCAACAGTTCCTACTCTTACTTAAAGCTCCTTTTTTGTTAAAGCTGGAGATTTCTAGCATAGGCGAGGAAAGAAAAATGTTAGCCACGTCTTACTCAGATGACCTTTTCATTAACACTGAAACTTAGATGATATTGATGCTGTAACAAAACATGTACCAAAATGGACAATCTGATTACATTTAGGAGATAGTAAATGAGAATTACAAATATTAATTTCAAAATTACCTATTAGCTGTACAAATAGAGGTACTTTGGATATTGTATATATTTGGAAGTAACAATATTTTGCTTTCACTGGCTGATGACACCTATAGTTTCCTTTACCAGAAAAATCCATAAATTAACATGCAACCATTTACACTTATACCAAGTTTGCACAAACCAAGTCTTTCTGACTTTAGAATTAACTTTAACTATGTGTATTTATCTGTGCATGTGTTCCCATAATGGGTATCTGAGACACCAAACTCAGAATTCTACATTCACTGTGTAAGTCCAATCTGAATAAACTGTTTGTGGGGAAAAAAAAAAAACCTGATATAGTGGAGCATTTAAAAAAAAGCCTCTGATAAAGATGAATAATGTCCCCTCAAAAACAGGAATTAGAAAGACCAGGAAGAGTACTTCTGCTGTCAGTGTCCTTGTTCCCACAGTGAGCCAAAGCCATCCCCCGCCTCTGCAGGAGACCCTCCAACACTAGCAGACAGCAGAAGCAAGAAGAACTACAATCCTGCAGCCAGTGGAACAAAAACCACATTCACAGAAAGACAGACAAGATGAAAAGGCAGAGGGATATGTACCAGATGAAGGAACAAGATAAAACCCCAGAAAAACAACTAAATGAAATGGAGATAGGCAACCTTCCAGAAAAAGAAGTCAGAATAATGATAGTGAAGATGATCCAGGACCTCGGAAAAAGAATGGAGGCAAAGATCGAGAAGATGCAAGAAATGTTTAACAAAGACCTAGAAGAATGAAAGAACAAACAGAGATGAACAATATAATAACTGAAATGAAAACTACACTAGAAGGAATCAATAGCAGAATAACTGAGGCAGAAGAACCGACAAGTGACCTGGAAGACAGAATTGTGGAATTCACTGCCACGGAACAGAATAAAGAAAAAAGAATGAAAAGAAATGAAGACAGCCTAAGAGACCTCTGGGACAACACTGAACGCAACAACATTTGCATTATAGGGGTCCCAGAAGGAGAAGAGAGAGAGAAAGGACCAGAGAAAATATTTGAAGAGATTATAGTCGAAAACTTCCCTAACATGGGAAACGAAATAGCCACCCAAGTCTAAGAAGCACAGCAAGTCCCATACAGGATAAACCCAAGGAGAAACACGCTGAGACACATATTAATCAAATTGGCAAAAATGAAAGACAAAGAAAAATTATTGAAAGCAGCAAGGGAAAAATGACAAATAACATACAAGGGAACTCCCATAAGGTTAACAGCTGATTTCTCAGCAGAAACTCTATAAGCCAGAGGGAGTGGCATGATATACTTAAAGTGATGAAAGGGAAGAACCTACAACCAAGATTACTCTAGCCGGCAAGAATCTCATTCAGATTCGACAGAGAAATCAAAAGCTTTACAGACAAGCAAAAGGTAAGATAAATCAGCACCACCAAACCAGCTCTACAACAAATGCTAAAGGAACTTCTCTAAGTGGGAAACACAAGAGAAGAAAAGAATCTACAAAAACAAACCCAAAACAATTAAGAAAATGGTCATAGGCACATACGTATCAATAATTACCTTAAACGTGAATGGATTAAATACTCCAACCAGAAGACACAGGCTCGCTGAATAGATACAGAAACAAGACCCATACACATGCTGTCTCTGAGAGACCCACTTCAGACCTAGGGACATATACAGACTGAAAGTGAGGGGATGGAAAAAGATATTCCATGCAAACGGAAATCAAAAGGAAGCTGGAGTAGTAATACTCATATCAGATAAAATAGACTTTAAAATAAAGAACAAAACAAGGAAGGACACTACATAATGATCAAGGGATCAATTCAAGAAGAAGATATAACAATTATAAATATATATGCACCCAAAATAGGAACACTTCAATACATAAGGCAACTGCTAACAACTATACAAGAGGAAATCGACAGTAACACAATAATAATGGGGGATTTTAACACCTCACTTACACCAATGGACAGATCAACCAAAATGAAAATATATAAGGAAACAGAAGCTTTAAATGACACAACAGACCAGATAGATTTAATTGATATTTATAGGACATTCCATCCAAAAACAGCAGATTACACTTTCTTCTCAAGTGCACATGGAACATTCTCCAGGATAGATCACATCTTGGGTCAAAAATCAAGCCTCAGTAAATTTAAGAAAATTGAAATCATATCAAGCATCTTTTCTGACCACAACACTATGAGATTAGAAATGAATTACAAGGAAAACAATGTAAAAAACACAAACACATGGAGGCTAAACAATACGTTACTAAATAACCAAGAGATCACTGAAGAAATCAAAGGGGAAATCAAAAAATACCTAGAGACAAATGACAATGAAAACACGATAATCCAAAACCTATGGGATGCAGCAAAAGCAGTTCTAAGAGGGAAGTTTATAGCTATACAAGCCTACCTCAAGAAACAAGAAAAATCTCAAATAAACAATCTAACCTTACACTTAAAGGGACTAGAGAAAGAAGAACAAACAAAACCCAAAGTTAGTAGAAGGAAAGAAATCATAAAGATCAGAGCAAAAATAAATGAAATAGAAACAAAGAAAACAATAGCAAAGATCAATAAAACTAAAAGTTCGTTCTTTGAGAAGATAAAATTGATAAACCATTAGCCAGATTCATCAAGAAAAAGAGGGAGAGAACTCAAATCAATAAAATTAGAAATGAAAAAGGAGAAGTAACAACTGACACTGCAGAAATGCAAAGCATCCTAAGACACTACTACAAGCAACTCTATGGCAATAAATTGGACAACCTAGAAGAAATGGACAAATTCTTAAGAAAGGTATAACCTTCCAAGACTGAACCAGGAAGAAATAGAAAATATGAACAGACCAATCACAGAAAAGGAAATTGAAACTGTGATTAAAAATCTTCCAACAAACAAAAGTCCATGACCACATGGCTTCACAGGTGAATTCTATCAAACATTTAGAGAAGAGCTAATACCCATCCTCAAACTCTTCCAAAAAATTGCAGAGGAAGGAACACTCCCAAATTCATTCTATGAGGCCACCATCACCCTGATACCAAAACCAGACAAAGATACTACAAAAAAAGAAAATTACAGACCAATATCACTGATGAATATAGATGCAAAAATCCTCAACAAAATACTAGCAAACAGAATCCAACAACACATTAAAAGGATCATACACCATGATCAAGTGGGATTTATCCCACGGATTCTTCAATATGTGCAAATCAATCAATGTGATACCCCATATTAACAAATTGAAGAATAAAATCCATATGATCATCTCAATAGATGCAGAAAAAGCTTTTGACAAAATTCAACACCAATCTATGATAAAAGCTCTACAGAAAGTGGGCATAGAGGGAACCTACCTCAATATAATAAAGGCCATATATGGCAAACCCACAGCAAACATCATTCTCAATGGTGAAAAACTGAAAGCATTTCCTCTAAGATCAGGAACAAGACAAGGATGTCCACTCTCACCACTAGTATTCAACATAGTTTTGGAAGTCCTAGCCACGGCAATCAGAGAAGAAAAAGACATAAAAGGTATACAGATTGGAAAAGAAGAAGTAAAACTGTCACTGTTTGCAGATGACATGATACTATACATAGAGAATCCTAAAAATGCCACCAGAAAACTACTAGAGCTAATCAATGATTTGGTAAAGTTGCAGGATACAAAATTAATGCACAGAAATCTCTTGCATTCCTATACACTAATGATGAAAAATCTGACAGAGAAATTAAGGAAACACTCCCATTTACCATTGCAACAAAAAGAATAAAATACCTAGGAATAAACCTACCTAGGGAAACAAAAGACCTGTATGCAGAAAACTATAAGACACTGATGAATGAAATTAAAGATGATACCAACAGATGGAGAGATATACCATGTTCTTGGATTGGAAGAATCAATATTGTGATAATGACTATACTACCCAAAGCAATCTACAGATTCAATGCAATCCCTATCAAATTACCAATGGCATTTTTTACGGAAGTAGAACAAAAAATCTTAAAATTTGTACGGAGACACAAAAGACCCCGAATAGCCAAAGCAGTCTTGAGGGAAAAAAATGGGGCAATCAGACTCCCTGACTTCAGACTATACTACAAAGCTACAGTAATCAAGACAATATGGTACTGGCACAAAAACAGAAGGATAGATCAATGGAACAAGATAGAAAGCCCAGAGATAAACCCACTTACCTATGGTCAACTAATCTATGACAAAGGAGGCAAGGATATACAATGGAGAAAAGACAGTCTCTTCAATAAGTGGTGCTGGGAAAACTGGACAGCTACATGGAAAAGAATGAAATTAGAACACTCCCTAACACCATACACAAAAATAAACTCAAAATGGATTCGAGACCTAAATGTAAGATTGGACACTATAAAACTCTTAGAGGAAAACATAGGAAGAACATTCTTTGACATAAATCACAGCAAGATCTTTTATGATCCACCTCCTAGAGTAATGGAAATAAAAACAAAAATAAACAAATGGGACCTAATGAAACTTAAAAGCTTTTGCACAGCAAAGGAAACCATAAATAAGACGAAAAGACAACCCTCAGAATGGGAGAAAATAGTTGCAAACGAATCAACGGACAATGGATTAATCTCCAAAATATATAAACAGCTCATGCAGCTCAATATTAAAGAAACAAACAACCCAATGCAAAAATGGGCAGAAGACCTAAATAGGCATTTCTCCAAAGAAGACATACAGATGGCCAAGAAGCACATGAAAAGCTGCTCAACATCACTAATTACTAGAGAAATGCAAATCAAACCTACAATGAGGTATCACCTCACACCAGTTAGAATGGGTATCATCAGAAAATCGACAAAGAACAAATGCTGGAGAGGGTGTGGAGAAAAGGGAACCCTCTTGCACTGCTGGTGGGAATATAAATTGATACAGCCACTATGGAGAGCAGTATGGAGGTTCCTTAAAAAACTAAAAATGGAATTACCATATGATCCAGCAATCCCACTACTGGGCATATACCCAGAGAAAACCATAATATAAAAAGACGCATGCACCCCAATGTTCATTGCAGCACTATTTACAACAGCCAGGTCATGGAAGCAACCTTAATGCCCATCGACAGATGAATGGATAAAGAAGTTGTGGTACATATATACAATGGAATATTACTCAGCCATAAAAAGGAATGAAATTGAGTCATTTGTTGAGACATGGATGGATCTAGAGACTGTCATAGACAGTGAAGGAAGTCAGAAAGAGAAAAACAAATATCATATATTAACGCATGTATGTGGAACCTAGAACAATGGTACAGATGAACTGGTTTACAGGGCAGAAGCTGAGACACAGATGTAGAAAACAAACGGATGGACACCAAGTGGGGAAAGCTGCGGGTGGGTGGGGATGGTGGTGTGCTGAATTGGGCGATTGGGATTGACATGTATACACTGATGTGTATAAAATTGATGACTAATAAGAACCTGCTCTATAAAAAAATAAATTAAATTAAATTTAAAAAAAAAAGAAAGTCCAGGAAGGATAAGAATGGAGGTCTAATCATAATATACTACTTAGCTTTAAACTAAACAATCTTTACATGCTGTGGGAATTCCCTCGTGGTCCAGTGGTTAGGACTCCATGCTTTCACTGCTGTGGGTCAGGGTTCAATCCCTGGTGGGGGGAACTAAGATCCCACAAGCCGTGCGGCCAAAAAACAAACAAACAAAATAAAGCAATCTTTACATGCTGTGATAACATAAATAATGTTTATATTGTTTTTCATTATAAGCCTTTTGGAAATATTTGGATATTTAAAGAATGTGCTTGCATCATCTAGATTTTTTTAAGGCTTGTTAACAAACTTTTGTTTCCTCTTTACTTGTTCAGATTTTGTTTTATATATTTCAATAAGAATTCGTATTTTCCTTAGAAGGTAGGTCCCATGCCTCTTATTAAATTTTAAAGAAGCTAAAACAAGAAAAAAGGATTTTGATAATTATTTTAAAGATAGACCCCAGTGGCTGCTCTAGGAAGAATGAACTGGAGGGGGCAATCGTCAATGACTTTGCCTTGCATTTTGCCACCAGGCAGGACAATAGCCCTCCTGGTGTGTTTCTGGGGACTGGTTTCCAAGGGAGAGGATTAAAAAAGAAAAGCAACAGCCTATACATTGTATGAAATAGCACATGGGAAAAAAAAAAAAAAAAAAGAAAAGCACATGGGGGGCTTCCCTGGTGGCGCAGTGGTTGAGAGTCCACCTGCCTATGCAGGGGACATGGGTTCGTGCCCCAGTCTGGGAAGATCCCACATGCCGCGGAGCGGCTGGGCCCGTGAGCCATGGCCGCTGAGCCTGCGCGTCTGGAGCCTGTGCTCCGCAATGGGAGAGGCCACAACAGTGAGAGGCCCGCGTACTGCAAAAAAAAAAAAAAAAAAAAAACCACATGGTGTGATAACCTGTTTTCTTCTTTGTTTATTTAAGAAAAAAAGCACCCTCCCATACTGTATAGAGAAAAGTCAAGGAGCAAAGCCAGATGCAGCACCAGCTCAAGCTCTGGTCATACCCAGAATGACCAGATTCCAAAGTGGCCAGAGGTTTGAAGCAGAGGGACAGCCCTGGGTGGCTAGGGGCAATGAGCAAGCTCCTTCCCCTGGTCACTCACCAGGCAGAGCAGAGAGGCCACACCCACTGCAGGTGTTGGGGTGGGAAGAGTGCAGGACAGACAGTAGGAAGCCGGTCTGGGCCAAGAGCCGTAAGAATCAGGAAGACCAGGTCAAAATATAAGGGTCTAGAGGACATACAGGGTCAGGCTGGGCCTCACACCCTTGTGAGGAATGTGGGGCTCTCCTGTGGCAGGACATCTTGCTCTTCTGGAGCAGGTTCTACAGTCACCTGTGCATGGCTACATGGATCACAGGCCAAAGGCTGGGACTTTCCCTCTGCGGCCTCCTTCCCTGGAGCCCTGGAAACCACATCCATGGTCCCCGTCTTATTCCGACAAGGTACCACCAACATTAACCAGAATAAATAACAGCACCACTTAGCCACATGACTGCTGGGAGGGAAACAGCACACAGGCGTTGTGTCCGAGTCAGGCAAACTTGGTTGGGGACGACCCCAGTTTTAAAGAACACTTGAGTATTCTCTTTTCAAACAAATCCACCTAAAGGTTCCTTTAACTAAACTCTCCATGGGGCATTTGAATAAGATTATTTGTAAAGTATGCGCGGACTTATACCTTTTCAGGAACATCTACGTAACCATGGGTCTCTCAACTTTCATGGAACATTCCTCTCCTGGCCCTGTGATGGCTCCTGTGAGGGTTGAATCCCTACATCTCTGCCTCTCTTTCTCTGACCCCTCTCTCTTCCTGCCAAAATACAGGTAGTCACCAAGAGTGCTTCTCTGGGAACCTCTTATCTCTTGATTCTTTCTCCTCGAGTAACTGTCACCCATTTCCTTTGTCACCTCTGTGCTGACAATAGTTGACAATCTCAAGTGCTCACTATGCGCCAGGCACGTACTAAACTCTGATTTAATCCTCACAACAGTCCTAGAGCGTAGACATTGGTATTGTCCTCATTTTTCTACATGGAAAAACTGAGTATGGGAGTTGAAGTAATCTGCCCAAGGTCACCCAGCTACAAGGGGCAGACCCGGGATTCAAACCTGGCCAGGCCACCTCATAGTCTCTGCTTCTGCACGTTATGCTGTTCCGTGCACTCTCTTGCTTGGACACCCTTTCCAAGGTACTGGGGCCATCTCCACCAGCCCCTCAAACCCAGAATGTTGACATCAGAGCACACTCACTGACGTGTTTGTACTGGTTGTTAAAATATTAAAATACCCCCAAACCTTGCTGTCTGGCACCCTGTTCCTTCCCCAAGACCTCCCCATATCCAGCAACCCTGGCATGGTCCTGGGGGGTGGGGGCCGGGTGGGGGGGTTCAGGATGCTCCTGGCCTGCCTATTGTCAATACCGCTTCTGCTTCCTCTTCCTTCCCTCCCCACAAACCAGTTCCTCATCTGACTTCCTTATTTCTGGGGTCCGCAACTCATTTTCCTGTTCACCTTACACACAGCTTCCTTCAAGCTCTCCTTTCCTCTCTCCTACTGCCCAGCTTCAATTGGTGACCCTGTCCTGTGGCTCTGACTTCTTCTACCCTCTGCCATTCCTCTCATCTGTCTCCTCCTGTCCCTTCCCTATGATTTCCATCCTGGAACAGACCCTTTCTACCCCTGGCCCAGTTTTCTTCACTCCTGCTAGACTCTCCCATCCCCTGACCCCTTTGCCCTCTACATCCCTGAGGACACGCATTCAAGACCAAAGCCCGCCCTCCCTGCCAGCTTCCTAATGAGGAATCTACCTTCAACCCAAGAGTATGGTCTTAACCGCTGCAAATGCCACCTCTATACAGAGAAGGTATTTTCTTAAATATTTATTAAATTCACTCAACTGATACCCACCTTGTTTCCAAAGTTTTCTACCTTATGTAATCACAACCTTCTTGTCCTTGAAGCATGAAAGTTATTGCCATCTCCTCAGTGATAACAACAGCCTTGCTCCCCACCCCCACCCCTGAGAGTGTGAGAGCATCGCAGGCAGCCCCTGAGGTCTCCAACAGTTTCCCTTCTGCCCCTTGTCTCCCAAATCCAGGCTGACTGTCCCATCTCCCTGATTCCTAAGCCCACATGCAAAGCACCATCGCAGTTCTGGGGGCTCAGTGGATGGTGGGAGCCAGTGCAAACCTCCCAGGAGCTCATGGTTGGAGCTGAAGGAGAGCAGGTCTATGCAGAGTCCTGCTCCACTATTTAATAGCTCTACAAACTTGGGGAATGTTGCTTAACCTGTCTGCCTCTCAGTTTCCTCATCTGTAAAATGGGATACTCAGTAAGGGTAGTTGTGAGACTTAATGAGTGGTATGTGTAAAGTGTTTAGAACAGTGCTTGCCACAGACTCTATACACAGTAATATTAGCTATTACTGTTTTTATTATTTGACATAAAGTATAGGAAATTAAGAGATGGAAGATATCTTTGCAAACTATCTCTCAGGATCTCATATCTTCTGAAAGTAAAAGCTCAGAGGGGAAAAAAAGAAAGTAAAAACCCAGAAATTTCTCTGCCTTGGACCTTCACCCTACCTCTAACTCCCAACACAGATCTCACGTCTCCCCCCTCCCCTAACCACTCCTGCAAGTCTGCACTGGGAGCGGCTGGGGGCTGCCTTCCTATGGCCTGGGAGACCTCTGAGGATGGAGGCCGCAGCTCTCACCCCACTACATACCCTGTCAGCCTTACAGATCCACTGTACTCATTCAACCACTATTTGCTGAGAACCTACTGGCATCAGCCTGTGCAAGGGGCAGTGGCATTGAAAGCCAGCACAATAGCTGTCCACAAGGTGCTCACATGCTTGTAGGTCCCAAACTCAAAACCATAAACTGACAAATGCTATGAAGGAACAGAACATGTGCTATTGGGTGCAGTCAGGAAAGGCTTCCCTGAAGAGAAGACACTGAGCAGAGAGCTGAAAACTGCGTGTTACATTATTATTTTTTTTAATTTTCAATTTTTTATTTTTTCTTACATCTTTATTGGAATATAATTGCTTTACAATGGTGAGTTAGTTTCTACTTTATAACAAAGTGAATCAGTTTTACATATACGTATGTTCCCATATCTCTTCCCTCTTGCATCTCCCTCCCTCCCACCCTCCCTATCCCACCCCTCCAGGCGGTCACAAAGCACTGAGCTGATCTCCCTGTGCTATGCGGCTGCTTCCCACTAGCTATCTACCTTACGTTTGGTAGTGTATATATGTCCATGCCTCTCTCTCACTTTGTCACAGCTTACCCTTCCCCCTCCCCATATCCTCATGTCCATTCTCTAGTAGGTCTGTGTCTTTATTCCTGTCTTACCCCTAGGTTCTTCATGACATTTCTTTTTTCTTAAATTCCATATATATGTGTTAGCATACAGTATTTGTCTTTCTCTTTCTGACTTACTTCACTCTGTATGACAGACTCTAGGTCTATCCACCTCATTACAAATAGCTCAGTTTCGTTTCTTTTTATGGCTGAGTAATATTCCATTGCATATATGTGCCACATCTTCTTTATCCATTCATCCAATGATGGACACTTAGGTTGTTTCCATCTCCGGGCTATTGTAAATAGAGCTGCAATGAACATTTTGGTACATGACACTTTTTGAATTATGGTTTTCTCAGGGTATATGCCCAGTAGTGGGATTGCTGGGTCATATGGTAGTTCTGTTTGTAGTTTTTTAAGGAACCTCCATACTGTTCTCCATAGTGGCTGTACCAATTCACATTCCCACCAGCAGTGCAAGAGTGTTCCCTTTTCTCCACACCCTCTCCAGCATTTATTGTTTCTAGATTTTTTGATGATGGCCATTCTGACTGGTGTGAGATGATATCTCATTGTAGTTTTGATTTGCATTTCTCTATTGATTAATGATGTTGAGCATTCTTTCATGTGTTTGTTGGCAGTCTGTATATCTTCTTTGGAGAAATGTCTATTTAGGTCTTCTACCCATTTTTGGATTGGGTTGTTTGTTTTTTTGTAAGAGCTAACACCTATCCTTCTCAAACTCTTCCAAATTATAGCAGAGGGAGGAACACTCCCAAACTCATTCTACGAGGCCACCATCACCTTGATACCAAAACCAGACAAGGATGTCACAAAGAAAGAAAACTACAGGCCAATATCACTGATGAACATAGATGCAAAAATCCTCAACAAAATACTAGCAAACAGAATCCAACAGCACATTAAAAGGATGATACACCATGATCAAGTGGGGTTTATTCCAGGAATGCAAGGATTCTTCAATATATGCAAATCAATCAATGTGATAAACCATATTAACAAATTGAAGGAGAAAAACCATATGATCATCTCAATAGATGCAGAGAAAGCTTTCAACAAAATTCAACACCCATTTATGATAAAAACCCTGCAGAAAGTAGGCATAGAGGGAACTTTCCTCAACATAATAAAGGCCATATATGACAAACCCACAGCCAACATCATCCTCAGTGGTGAAAAACTGAAAGCATTTCCACTAAGATCAAGAACAAGACAAGGTTACCCACTCTCACCACTCTTATTCAACATAGTTTTGGAAGTTTTAGCCACAGCAATCAGAGAAGAAAAGGAAATAAAAGGAATCCAAATCGGGAGAGTGTTACACTTTGAGGGGAAGAAAGGCAGGTCTCTGTACCCTGCTTTTTCCCACAATGCCTGTCATGGGACCCAGAAGTCCTTTATTTTACCCAAAGAACTCCCAGGCCTCTTCAAGGGGACAGCTGCGAGGTTGTTCACCTTCTCTGTGAAGCTGAGGGAGGTGGGGGGTGGGGGCGGTGAGCTGCACCCTACAGGTGGGCAGTGTCCCAGGAGAACCTCAAAATCTCCAGGAAAAGGAACTTCACAAAGCAGGGTCTAAACTGTGTCCCGAAGGTTACAGGGCCAGGTTTCTCTACCCAGCAGCTCTAGATAGGGGCCAGGAACCTGCTAAGCAGCTATGAGGCTGAATGGGGGACAATCAGGGTCTCAAGTAAGGAGCTGGGGCGGCTTGGCAGCAGTGGGTCAGTCTGGAGACGTGCTGACTTTCTGCTCCTGCCTTAAAGGGATGAGGGCGGTTCCTCCGAATGAGGGGGTACAGACCCTTGAGGGGCACCTGCGCAGTCAGATGAAGGGGGAAAGACGACTGGACAGAGGGAGAGGGGCAGGCAGAACTGCTGCCTCCCGGTTGGGCCCGTCCTCGGGCTCAGATGTCCCCACCACCTCGCAGGGTCTCACACACGCACCGACCTCCCCCTGGGCGGGGGCAAAGACAGGGAGAGGCTCAGGAAGCGGAGCTGCAGAACCCGGCAAAGCTTCTGCTAGATAACACCTCTAGGGTTGTCTGCCGGGGCGAGCCGGGAGCTAATGGGGCTCGGACAGGCTGTACGTTTCCGCGGACCTGGAAAAGCCGATCAGCCTGGCGAAGTTCACCCCACGTTCTGCGCCCCACGTCCCCCCAAATCCGCTCACAGCGCAGCCTCAGGGGCCACCGGCGACTCTCCCCGGACGGGTGACTCCTCCTTTTGGGTCTCGGTTTCCCTATGAGATGAGGGGGTAATGTCCCAACTCTAAGGCTACACCCGTCAGGAGTGTCCGGGGGCGCGGGCGGCCGAGGGGGAGCCTAGGAACCGGATCCCGGGGACCCGCGGGCGCGCGGTGGGCTGGGGGAAGCGCAGAGAGGGGCCGGCGGCGGTGCCTCCCCTCGCGTTCTGCCCCGGAGCACTGGGCAGGCGCCCACGTCTCCCCTCGGAGCCCCCGTTCCCGAGCCCGGCGATGGGTCGCTTACCCCGCCGACTTACCCAAAAGTTCCCCTTGAACAGTGAGCCCGTCATGGCCGGCGCGCGAGGAGAGGAGAAAGCCAGCGCAGGCGCGCTGCGACGCGGACTGTCAGGGCCAGCGGCGCGTCCCGCCCCCGAGTCCCGCCCCCGCGCCTGCCCCGCGCAGCCCCGCCCCGCGCCGCTAGCACCCGGCACGCCGCACTCGTCCCGCGCGTAACGGAGGGACTGCCCGCGGGTTAGAGCCCTGCGGCGTCAGCCTTCAGTTAGTCAGCCCTACATTCCCCCTCCTTCGGGAGGCCTTTAAGGATTGGAAGGAACCGGTCCTGTCGCCTCCCCAAATTCGGCTCCGTTCCTGCCCACAAGCCCTCTCCTCCCTCGACCCAATTCCTCACGGAGAAATCCAGGCTTGCGCGGTGGTGGAAGGAGCCCCCGCCGGATCGGAGGTGGTCGCGGGAACAGCGCGTCGGCTCTGTGAAGCCTGAGCACTGACAATGCTAGCGGCCGCGTCAGGTGTGGACGCTTCATCTAGTCAAGTGCAGGACCCCAGAGGCGCCCGCCACAGACAGGCAAGCACGGTTTAGTCTCAAAGTCATGGAAACATCACTGATACTGTTTCCGCTTGACTCTAGGTCCCTCAGTGGGGTCCTTACAAGGCATCCGGGAACTCAGCTCCTCGCGACCCTTCCGCATCTTAGGACCCAGACCCAATACCCTTTTCCACCAATCCCATTCCAGAAGTAGGAGCCCGAACTTCCGTCCTCTCCCTCCACTTTCGTAACATAACACACTCATAAACATAACCCAGGGCAAGTCAGACCCATCCGGGCTTTGTAGTAATGCGGCACTCTGGGACAAAGTACTGCCCTGTGCTACATGCCCTGAACCAAAACTGAAGCCCAGAGGCTGACTGACTTGACCAAGATCACAGCGTATTTAAGGTATGAAGAGCTCGGTTACAGCTCTTCCAAACAGAATCAGAGCCCAGGATAGAGGCCATTTCTGGGACAGATCCATTCAAGGAGGGGAGGATGAAGGTCAAGGGTGCCAGCCCAGAACCTCATGCCTGGAGAGGCAAGCTTTGCCTCTGAGCAGGTTCTAGCTTGGTCCAGAGCGAAAGGACAATTGCTGGGGTGATATGAAGGACAGCTGGAAGATTCTGCCTGGTAATACCTAGCCCCCTCCCCTGTGATGAAATCCCACCAGTAGAGTCATCGCAACAAGGATAGAGGGGTGGCCTCCAACCCTGGGTCACTCCGAGGACATGCATTCATTCATCTTGTTGTTCATCTCTTTGTAAAGCAGTTAGGTTAGAAGGAAGAAAGGGAAGCCTGACAGCATCATAAAGGGCAGCAGAGGCCACAGAGGGCACCAGGGGGACAGGCTAAACAGCAGGAGGGGTAAGAAATAGTGACAACTAGGGAAATGAAAGACGCTGCAGTGCCACAGGCAGCATCAAAGCTTTTTCCTGGGAGTTTTGAATATTTTGCAACAAATATTTTAAATACAATTCTAATTGTCTAAGTTTTCATTTTTAACATTTTTTTTTAACATCTCACGGAACATTGTATTTGATTTTCGTGGCTCAAGCCCAGTCCCCTGGATTTTAACTCTCTTCCACCACCCGGTGGCAAGATTGCAAATTGCAAATGGTTGTCCGCGCTGCCAGAAAATATTCCTCATTCATTCATTTATTAATAACCTCATCACCTGGACAGGTGTTGGGAGTAAAAAGACAAGTAATATCTGTACTATATCCAAGGGTCTATAACAACTTGGGGACATTTTACTAATGAAATTAAATAACACTACTACAGCAACAATGGAATGATGAAGTTTAATGATCAATACATTTAAGATAAACCACTATTAATGTTTTGGCATCTCTTCCAATAATATACATTTGCATGATTGAGCTCTTACTGTACATAAAATTTTGAGTTTTGCTTTTGTAACTTAACATTTCATTAGTATTTTCTAAAGTCCTTTAACACACTTTTCCTAACAAAGTTTGATAGCACCTGGTGCAGGCCAAACAAGACAGATACTCTTTCATGTAAAAATTGAAAGTCTCTGTGAAGAGAAATTTGGCCATGTCATCAAATTTTTAAATGCTTTTTTTAATTAATTAATTGATTGATTGATTGATTGATTGATTTTTGGGCCGCGAGGCTTGCAGGATCTTGCAAGATTGTTCCTGACCAGGAATTGAACCTACACCCTCAGCAGTGAAAGCAGAGTCCTAACCACTGGAGTGCCAGGGAATTCCCTAAATGCTCCTGTGTTTTGACCCAACAATTCCATGTTGAAGAATTTACCCTCCAAATATCCTTATGTGTGCCAAGTGAAGTATGTACAGTTATTTATAACAGCATGGTTATTCTGCCAAAGATTTTAAAGAACTAAATGTCATCAGTGGAGAACTAGCTCAATAGATTGTGATACTGCTATACAATGAAATCATATTCAAGCATTAAAAAAGCGAGGAAGCTGTGTTTTGATATGGGACAATCAACAGCTATTAAGTGGGAAAAAAAAGCAAAACAAACTGCCATTGGGTGAGGAGGAAAAAGAATAGACACACGTTTTAAATGGGTTTCTTTGATAGGGGGATGGGGCAGAGGGGCATAGGCGGGAAGACCTACTTTTCTTCATGCCCTCTGGACCTCTGAATTTATACAAGGTGAGTTTATTTCAAATCTCCCCAAAATTAAAAAGAAAAATCTTCAGTGTCATTTTTTAACTTTTGCGTAATTTCCTATCAAGTGGATATATCAATACTTCCTTAGCATTTTCTTAATGCTTTTAGAAATATTACTGTGATAAATATCTTTCATATAAATTTTTGTTAAAATTCTTCATAATGGAATGTTCATAGCAGCACTGTTCACAATAGCCAAGATATGGAAACAACCTAAATGTCCATGGACAGATGAATGGATAAAGAAGATGTGGTACATATATACAATGGACTATGACTCAGCCATAAAAAAGAATGAAATAAATGCCATTTTCAGCAACGTGGATCTAACTAGAGATTATCATACTAAGTGAAATACGTCAGAAAAAGACAAATATATGATATCACTTATATGTGGAATCTAAATGACACAAATGAACCTATCTATGAAACAGAAACAGACTCATGGACATAGAGAACAGACGTGTGGTTGCCAAGGGGGAGGGGTTTGGGGGAGGGATGGAGTGGGAGGCTGGGGCTAGTGGATGTAAGCTGTTATATATGGAATGGATAAACAACAAGGTCCTACTATGTAGCACAGGGAACTATATTCAATATCCTATGATAAACCATAATGGAAAAGAATATTTTAAAAAAGAATGTATATATACGTATAACTGAATCACTTTGCTGTACAGCAGAAATTAGCACTGAAAATCAACTATACCTCAAAAAAAATTCCTCATAGTTGCATTACAGGTTAAATAATATAAACATTTTTAAGGTTTTGAAATAAAACTGTCAAATTGTTTTCCAGAAGTTATGGAGAAAAAGGAGGCTTCCCCAGAAGGAAATAGGGATCTTTTCCCTGAAATAGGATAAATGGATGATGAGCGGCAAAAATAACAAATGCCCACTAAAATCACCAATTTTCCTTCACACTTTAAAAAAACCAGTCTGCATTCCTCTTCCTCCCCTCCACCAATTCCTCTTAGCTGTTCCTTCTTGAAACACTGCTTTCTTCTCGTCTCTGCTCTCCTCACAAAGCCACATTTCCCTATCACAATTAAGTCCCAAATGCCCCTGTGTGGTCAAGACCCTCCCTACCCTGACCTTTCCCACTTCACTCCCCGGCTTCCTTCCCTCTCCTCACCCCAGGCCAGTCAGGCTTTTCTGCCCTCCCAACTTTGCTCCTCTTTTGCAGGCTGCCTGGGTGCTGCTCTTCTTTCTGCTCAAGTTCCATCTCAGCACCACTTCCCCACCTTCTCCAGCCCTCAGTGTCTTCTCACTTCTTGCATTTCTAGAAATTGTCATCCTTGTCACACAAACTAGCCCTTAATGAAATATAATTTATATCCTATATTCTTCTCTAATTTCTGTTCCTCTTGGATAGCTTACCTCCCCAAGAACACTGAAAAGCACCTCAAGATAAGGGTATTTTCTCAAGTACTCTCATGGATTAGACAACGATGGAGCCAGCCAGGGAATTCAATAAGCTCTTTCTGATCATCAACAGCAGAACCAATTTTTACTTCAGTTCCCATAGTCCGATCCCTTCCTTCCAGGAGACGGGAGCAAACCTGGCCAAGGAGGTAAAGCCAGGATCTGAAGACCAGGACCTGGCCAAGCAGAGGCCATGGTACAAAAGCAACAGAGGGCAGGAGTAAGCTGTGTTATTAGGTCTGCCAAGTCAATGTCAAAAGCAGAGAGGATGGATTTCGTCACCAGGATTAGAAGCTGAGTAGATTGAGGAATGGAACAGAGGGTCAGAACAGGACAGGAATAGAATACAAAGGGAAAACTTCCAGGAGGAGGCTTCAGTGCCCAAGGGCTACTAGCTGCATGGATCAAAGCAAGGGTTAGGGTGAATACCATTGTTGGGGCCCAAGGCAGACCACCCGCAAAGTATGCCTCAGTGGCAAACTGATTTTGAGTTAAAGTTATTTAAATTGCAAATGCAAGAGGGACACTTGACCATCCTGTCTCCCTGAAAGCAGGAAATAAATCTCCCATTTGAAAGGTGCCCTCCCAGTACTAGGAGGTTGAAATACATCCTTATCACCAGAGATATGGAATTCAGGGCCAAGAAGCCTGTATAAACAAAACTTATTACTGTAATTCTTTCATCTACTACTCCAAGCCCAAACTCTGTTTAGACTCACTTATTAAGCACCCAAAGCCTAAGTTTCTTTGTCCTGACAATTCCTATCAAATTTATTCTTTGTCTAAAAATTATAGACACCACCCCTGGTGGTGCAGTGGTTAAGAATCCACCTGCCAATGCGGGGACACGGGTTTGAGCCCTGGTCGAGGAAGATCCCACATGCCGTTGAGCAACTAAGCCCGTGTGCCACAAATACCGAGCCTGCGCTCTAGAGCCCATGAGCCACAACTGCTGAGCCTGTGTGCCACAACTACTGAAGCCCGCATGCCTAGAGCCCGTGCTCCGCAACAGGAGAAGCTACTACAAGAAGTCCGCATACTGCAATGAAGAGTAGCCCCCACTCACTGCAGCTAGAGAAAGCCCACGCGCAGCGACAAAGACCCAATGCAGCCAAATATAAAAATAAATATATTTAAAAATAAAAAGTATAAAAGTTGCCTGCTTTAGCCACTTCTTATATCCCATTTCTGAGACTTCCATGTGCACGAATTAAAATTTGTTACTTTTTCTCTTGTTAATCTGTCAGGTGTCAATTTTATTAGTAGGCCAGTCAAAGTGGGGGAGGGGAAAATTCCCCCTACTCAACACCTTTTAAGATTGGAATTTTCATAAGTGAAAGTGAGTGAGGTAAGGAACTCAGACGATCTGTTCCTGGTCCAAGTAAAGATGGAAAAACTTTGATATTCACTGTCACAAAAGACAACCTACTGCATGTGGGGCTTTTTCATCAAAAGCCACCATTTAAGAGTGAAAAGCAAGCTAAAGAATAGGAGATGAAATTTCTAATACATTTATCCTACAATGAACTCATATCCAGTATGTGTATATATACATGTATATGTGTGTGTGCTTTTTTATATATATATATATAAAACTTGTAAAACTAAAACCAAAATACCAGGACTGTTTCTAGGGCTGGGGCAGGAAATATACAATATCAGGTAAGCATGGAGCATTTTGCAGTACCAGAAAGCCCACACGTACACATACACAATTGAGGGCATTACAAAGGGGCACCGGAGCCAACTGAAAGAGGCCACAATGGCCAAAGCTGGAACAATTTGAACAAAAGTAATGTAATACTGCATTATAACCCAAAGTATAAAATAATTAACCAGGAATTCATACTGATATAAATAGGTGACTGAATACATAAAGGATATATAAATCTTCTGTGCATAATTCCAAATAATTTATGTTGATGCTCCACCTTCAAGGAGGTGAGTAAAATTTCCCATCCCTTCAGTGGAAGCTATGAATAGTCACTTCCTCCCAAAGAATACAATATGGAAGGAGGTGAGGGGAGAGTAACCTTACAGTGGAGAAGCCTGATAAACAAAACCTCAGGCAGGTGATCAAGATTAACATGAACAGTCATAACTCACATTGACAGTATGTGCCCTTGACATCAGGTGATAAGACTGGTAATCTACCTCTGTGGTCTTTCACCTAAAAACCTATAACCCTAGTCTAATCATGAGGAAAATATCAAAGTGAAAGACATTCTATAAAATACCTAATTATATCCCTCAAAACTTTCAAGGTCATTACAAACAAGGAAATCTAAGAAACTCACAGCCCAGAGGAACCTAAGGAGGCATGACGACCAATGTAGTATCCTGGATGTGAAACTGGAACAGAAAAAGGACATTAAGTAAAAACTAAAGAAATTCATGGTGGGGGGGGAGTAAAAAACAGAACACCTAAGGAAATCTGAATAAAGGATGAACTTTAGTCAATTATGATGTATCAATATTGGTTCATTAGTTGTGACAACATACCATACTCCTGTACTATCATGATGCTGCCTCAGCTCAGAAAGGCATTCAGGTCAGCTCCAGTTCAGGGGCCAGAGCTGTGCTGGGCTCGAGTTGATACCTTGGCCAAATAAAATAGGTTCAGACAGAAACTTGTATAAACCACCTTTCTAAAATACATCTTTATGGTTAATAGGATTTGTTTTAACTGGCTAAATGCAGGACCCCTGGAGAGCACAAGTGAGGTCAATATTGCAGGTTGGTCTTGCTGATAATTATTGTTTTAAAGATGCCTGTGCAGAAGAGGCAGGCCTGGGACTGCTGCTATCCTGAGAAAAGCCTGCTTACAAGATTAGCCCTTGACTAGCATCTAGGAACCTGACTGGTATTCAGTTCCAACACAGATATAAAAATTTTGTGCCTAAACTGTCTGTACAATGTGACTTATGCTGAATACCTGTTTCCTTCCAGGAGTTTGGAATTTTAGTACATGCTAGGCAGAAGGTACCCATGTGACTAGCCCCAATAAAACCCTTGGACTGGGAGAGGACTAGAAAGCCTACACCTGGTTTCCTCCATACATTACTCCAGGAGCATCTTCCCATTGCTGATTTTGCAATCTCTGGTTCATACTGATATGAGATGGAATGCTTTCCTTGAGAAAATGCCAGCTAGTCAATGTAGAAAAGAATTATAAAACCACCACTTTACAACTCCCAATGTTGTAACTATTTCAGGCAAGAATCAACAGATCCCAAAACCATTCAGTGAAAGATGCTGGGGAGATAATTAGGGAAATTTTATTAAGGACTGCATATTAGTGAATCAATGTTTGTTTTCTTAGGTGTAATAGTGGTATTGTGGTTATAAAGATGAATATCTTTATTCTTAGGATATGCTGAAATGTTTTAGCTCAAGTGTCCAAACTGTCAGGATGCCTGCAACTTACTCTCAAATGGTTCACCAGAAAAATGAATAAACGAAGTAATGAATGAATAAAGCAAATGCATCAAAATATTAACAACTGGTGTATATGGATAAAGAGTAAATGGGTGTTAATTGTACTATTTTTTCAACTTTTCTTAGGTCTTCATAATTTAAAAAGAAAGTAAAGAGGGGACTTCCCTGGTGGCGCAGTGGTTAAGAATCCACCTGCCAATCAGGGGACACAGGTTCAAGCCCTGGTCCAGGAAGATCCCACAAGCCGAGGAACAACTAAGCCCGTGCACCACCAACTACTGAGCCTGCACTCTAGAGCCCGTGAGCCACAACTATTGTGCCCGCGTGCTGCTACTGAAGCCCAGGCACCTAGAGCCCCTGCTCCGCAACGAGAAGCCACTGCAATGAGAAGCCCGTGCACCACCACAGAGTAGCCCCCACTCGCCGCAACTAGAGAAAGCCTGCGCGCAGCAACAAAGACCCAACGCAGCCAAAAATAAAAAATAAAATAAATTTAAAAAAAATACTAAGTCAGAGAAAAACAAATATTATATGATTATCACTTATATGTGGAATCTAAAAAATAACACAAATTAACTTATTTACAAAACAGATTCACAGAACAAACTTATGGCTACCAAAGGGGAAAGGGAGGAGAATTAATTAGGAGTATGGGATTAACAGATATATACTACTGTATATAAACAAGGATTTACTGTATAGCATATACTACTGTATATAAACAAAGATTTACTGTATAGCATAGGAAACTATATTCAGTATCTTTTAAAAACGTATAATGGAAAAATCTGAAAAAAAAAACAATCACTCTGCTGTATACCTGAAACTAACACAATATTGTGTCAACTATACTTCAACCAACTAAAAAACGTGGGCTCCCCTGGTGGCACAGTGGTTAAGAATCCACCTGCCAATGCAGGGGACACGGGTTGGATCCCTGGTCTGGGAAGATCCCACATGCCGTGGAGCAACTGGGCCCATGCACCACAACTACTGAGCCTACATTCTAGGCCCACAAACCACACTTGCTGAGCCCGCATGCCTACAGCCCGTGCTCCACAACAGAAGCCACCGCAAGAAGTCCATGCACCACAACGAAGAGTAGCCCCCACTCACCACAACTAGAGAAAGCCCGCACACAGCAACGAAGACCCAATGCAGCCAAAAATAAATAAATAAAATTTAAAAATCTTCCCCTGGCCAAACGCCAATACGAGCTCTTTTCCAGCTCTACCAGTAGGTAGTCATTTTTAATTCAAATGGCATTTTGTACTGGTTACTTACTGCATCTTATTTGTATTTCTAGGTAGTAGCTGCACAGTATTTACAAAGTCATCATTATATTAAATGTCTTTTGTCCCACTCCCTAACCCTAGATAAGTTACTGAAAGGATCCTTCTGCCTTGCTCACTTTGTACCTTTCTTTAGTGTTCATCTCATAGTTGATGCTCAATAAACTAAGCACTATTTAAAATATGCCTATCTTGGGCTTCCCTGGTGGCGCAGCAGTTAAGAAACCGCCTGCCAATGCAGATGACGTGGGTTTGAGCCCTGGTCCAGGAAGATTCCACATGCCACAGAGCAACTAAGCACCCCTGTACCACAACTACTGAGCCTGCGCTCTAAAGCCCGCAAGTCTCAGCTACTGAGCCCATGCACCAACCACTGAAGTCCATGCACCTAGAGCCCCTGCTCCACAAGAGAAGCCACCACAATGAGAAGCCTGCGCACCACAACGAAGACCCAACGCAACCAAAAACAAAATTTTAAAATTTATAAAAAATATGCCTATCTTAATATTTCTAAAATTACAGACTTTATTATCAAGAGACCTTAAAATACATATCTGAAAGCCATAAAACCTCAAATTTCAAAGCTCAAGTACCTTTTCAGACGTTCACCATTCCTCTATAAGCTGTACAAAAACCATTTTATGATAGGCCATTTGGCTGCCGCACAAGAAGGCCATTAATCAGAGTATTCAGGCCTGCCTGTTCAGAACAGCCAGGTGAAGTGTCCCATCACATTAGTCTCTGAGTGGTTAAAAAAAATACATTTGAATCTTAGAATTTGTTGCTCCTGGTTCACTGCTGCAATAGAATGGGCTGGGCTTTAGCTCAGTAAAATCAGGGAAAGGGCCATACAGCTTAGAATTCTTGACATGTTCTAGCACAACTCTTTATTTACATGAACAAAAACTTAAATGACTTACCAAATTCATACAGCTTATTGACAGTAGAAACTAAAATCTAAATGACCAGACTCACCAAACTTTTCATAGGGCACATCTGCTCTTTTAGTATCAGTATCATCTGTCTATCATTAGACAAATTAAACTAGTACTTCTATTTATACAGAGAGCCTACCGAGACTGAGAACAACATAAACATTTTGGCTTTCATCAGCTCATAAATAAGTCACATAAGCAAAATTTCTTTATCTCAAATCATAATCTGTTTATATTGTAATGACAGAGGATTACGGTAGGGTGGGTAATGTGAGTGTCCACATGAAAAATTCTTATCTATTTGGTGAGATCAATAGATCACACGTATAATATAAAAGCGGCATAATAAAAACTGCAATATGGAGGTAACTGACAAAAGAAATAAATGAAGTTAGTTGCTTTAAGAGAGCAGAAAGTTGGGGGTAGACAAGCAAGAGATTGCCATTTTTCAACAACAGCCCTGTCTTGAGTTTTTGATTCATTAAATTATATACCTGTGTTAATTTAAAAATGAATAGAGCCCAGAAAGTCACAGGCATGGGTGAAATTTAAATACAACACACATATGGCAGTTTAAGTGGGGAAGAACCATTTAATAAATGGAGCTGAAAAAACTGGATATACATATGGAAAAGAAAAAAAAAAAGACTTCTGACCTCTACACAAAAATACAACTCCAAATGGATGATGATGGTCAATCTTTTACGTCAACTCGGCTGGGCTATGGTATCCAGTTTTTGGTCAAACACCAGTTTAGACATTGCCGTGAAGGTTTTCGTTTTTGGCCACGTGCCACTCAGCACATGGGATCTCAGTGCCCCCCCCCACAACCAGGGATCTAAGCTGCTCCTCCTGCATTGGAAGCACAGAATCTTAACCACTGGACCGCCAGAGAAGTCCCATGTGAAGGTATTTTTTTAGATGATTAACACTTAAAAAGCAGTAGACTTTGAGTAAAGCAGATTACTCTCCACGTGGGTGGGTCTCATCCAGTTGAAAAACGTGAGGTCCATCATGGAAGAAGGAATTCTACCCCCAGATGCAACTGTTCCCTGGGTCTTCAACCTGCCCATCTACCCTTTCAAACTTGCCAATCCCATAATCTCTCTATACAGCTATGTTTATGTTTTATTTCTCTGGAGAACTCTAATACTGAATTAAGCTCAGATGACAAAGCAAATCTTTAGAACTCTTAGTAGAAAATATAGTTATCTTTCTGACTGTAAAAATTTCCTAAATAAGACCAAAAATACTAACCCATGAAAACTTGATCACTTAAGAACTGCAGCTTATAAAAGGTACGTTAAAGCACACAATGAGAAAATATTGACATGTTCACAATTTTATTGATACCTCCTTTCTCAATTTTTGTCCTAATCTTTCACTCTTCACTTAGCTTTTTATTTCCTTGACAATTTTAGTTGCCCTGTTCTTTTCCTGCCTACAGTACCTCTTTATGCAAATTAGTCTTCTGGGAAGAGAAGTCAATCAGACTTTTCAACATTATCAAATATGAACTTTGCCACATATATCCAGTTAGTGAATTTCTCTTTAATCAATCACAAAGCACTCTAGAATCTTACAAAGAACTCAGTCTCGAATATTATGTGGGCCTGCTAACTTTATAATAATCAAGTAAAAAAAGCTAAGAAACAGTTTACCAATTCCTCAAAGTATAATCTCCATTCTTTTTAAAGAATCTATAGGGCTTCCCTGGTGGCGCAGTGGTTGAGTCCGCCTGCCGATGCAGGGGACATGGGTTCGTGCCCCGGTCCGGGAGGATCCCACATGCTGCGGAGTGGCTGGGCCCGTGAGCCACGGCCACTGGGCCTGCGCGTCCGGAGCGTGTGCTCCACAACGGGAGAGGCCACAGCAGTGAGAGGCCCGCGTACTGCAAAAAGAATCTATAGAAAGCCACCAAGCAATATGGAACCTTTATTTTAATGTGATTACTGTACATCTGAAGTATTGGAATAATCCTTTTATAAATGGAACAAGAAGAAACAATGACAAAACCAAATCTGGCATTTGATGTGAATCCACAGGAGTTTAAGCTTCAAACCCAGCCAAGAAGTTTGTTACAACCTCTTTCATCTTTGCATCTGACTCTTCTGAGATCTTTCCATCAGCCCTATTTTGAAAACAAAAGCAGATCAGTTCTGACCAGGATAAAAATTCAATGACTAGCTTAATTACAGAATTCAAAAGAATTTTAACAAGACTTTACATTTTAAAGCTTACAAAAAAGAAGACATCAGTTGTGTTCATACCTGATTTTGCCCAACAGGGTTTGATGTTGGCTGATAACATGAGACAAGAAAGCATTCTCAAACTTTGTGATCTTGCTGGGCTCCAGCTTATCAAGATACCCCCTGACACCAGCGTAGATAACAGCTACTTGCTCTTCAATAGCCATGGGAGCTGAAAAGAAATAAGTGAGTTGCTCAACAAATAAATGCCATGTTTCCAAAGTCAGAGAAACTTACTTTTTCCACAAATTATTAACACGTGTCTACAGATTGCCTACTTCCACAAGTGGAAACTCCACATCAGTACTCCTTCCCACCTCCCCGCCCTGAATCAGTTTTTTCCTCATAATGGCAAGCCTTGAAGTGTAACCTCTGAGCATATTCCATGAGCACTGTATATCATCCAGCAGCATTTATATTCTTTTGGGTATAAATAACTTGCTGAAATTTTATAGCAAGGTAGTACACACTAACATTCTTTTTTTTTTTTTAATTTTTTTTTTAGGCCGCACCCGCACAGCTTGCAGGACCTTAGTTCCCTGACCAGGGATCGAACCCAGGCCCTTGGCAGAGTCCTAACCACTGGACTGCCAGGGAATTCCCGACACTAACATTCTTTTAAATCTGCCAAATTCCACAATCATATAGCCAAGAGGGCGATGGTGGGGAGGAATGGAATCTACTATGTCTTAACGCCCAAAAGAAGGGTATTGGTACACCTTTCCTCACATTTACATTCAAATGATAAGGACTGTACTTTAAGTAACACAGGTATCAATCACATTCAAAAGACAATATCTCTGATCAAAGATTAACAGCACATATTCTTATAAGGAGCTATGTGATATTCCCAGGTCCTAACACACAGTAGGAACTTGACCAAATGGAAAAGTACAACTCACAATACTGTCCTTGCTTCAGCAACTCAGTCAAACGCACACCACGACTCAAGAGTTGTTGAGTGGCAGCATCGAGGTCAGAACCAAATTGGGCAAAAGCAGCAACCTCACGATACTGAGCCAATTCCAGTTTCATGGTACCTGCCACCTAAAATACAGAAATGATTAATTCACACGATACAAAAATACTTACCTCAATGACACAGACCACCATACACTTTGATTTTTAACCTAATGACAAAGTGATGCAAATTACCTGTTTCATGGCCCTGGTTTGGGCAGCAGATCCAACACGGGATACAGACAAACCAACGTTAATGGCAGGACGGATACCTTTGTAGAACAATTCTGTTTCCAAGAAAATCTACAATGTAAGGAAAATACTCACGCTTATTAGCAGGCCTAAAGAAATCAACTATTTTCAAAATTAAGTCATTGTAGCAAATGCTGAAGCCAGGAAGAATGCTAAATGTCTTATGGTAAAGAGCTCCTCAAATCTTTCACAACCCAATCAACCTGCATATTCTATTGCTGAGATTAGGAAATGTGAGTGAGATGAGAAAAGAACAGGTATCGTATTTATATTGAATCTTATACACGTGAAGTGGTGTGATTTCTCCAGGATTTGCTTCAAAATTATACAGGGAAGAGAATAGTGGGTAAAAAGGAAGCAAGAATGAAGTACACTATACCACGAATTGATAAATGGGTGGGATATGTGGGGTTTCATTATACTATTCTCTTTACGTTTGAGATTTTCCATAATGAAAACTAAAAAGCATTTAACAAGTTAGTTCAAAACTACTAATCTCAACCAATGCCTTCAAATCATCCGAAGCTTTCACACTTATTTAATCATAAAATCAATACCTGTCCGTCAGTGATGGAAATGACATTCGTTGGAATGTAAGCAGACACATCACCAGCTTGTGTTTCTATGACTGGTAAAGCAGTCAAGGAGCCACCACCAAAAGCATCGTTCATTTTGGCTGCTCTCTCTAGCAGACGGGAGTGTAGGTAGAACACATCACCAGGATAGGCCTCACGACCAGGGGGTCGGCGGAGCAGCAGAGACATCTGACGGTAAGCAACAGCCTATGGTATAGAAAAGGGTTGTGAAGTTCACCTATTAGACAGAAGCTACATTTGTCAACTACCACTGGGGCACCAACATACAGAGTCTAAAAATACATTTCATTTGACCTGTTTGGATAAGTCGTCATAAATGATCAAAGCATGTTTGCCATTATCCCTAAAATATTCTCCCATAGAACATCCAGAATAAGGAGCCAGGTACTGAAGTGGGGCAGCATCCGAAGCAGTAGCTGAAACCACAATGGTGTACTTCATGGCATCTGAGAAGAAAATAAATTTTAAGTTTTATATGGTTATCAATACTGTGATTTTAGATTAGAGACTAGAATAAAAATTATCTAACTGCTTTACTACTGTGACTTACTATTAAAATTATCCAAATAGCTTCTACTTTAAAGAAACTGACAGAACCTTAAAAGTTAGCTGCTGTTTTATACTAGTTTTTTACATATTACTTTTGTATTGATTTATATTAGAAACTTCAGCTCATTAAGGAGTAATTAAAATCAGCCCACATTAAGCATAAGCTATCCTAAGATTAGCAGCATCCCAGATAACAACGAGACTACGGTTCCTTAATACCTGCATCTGTAAGTCTCTTCACCAACTGGGCAACAGTGGATCTCTTTTGACCAATAGCAACGTAGATACAGTATAGCTTCTTCTTTTCATCAGTTCCATCATTGAATCGTTTCTGGTTAATGATTGTGTCAATAGCAATTGACGTTTTGCTTTAAAAAGAGAAAATAAACATAAATATTACTAAACACTTCAAAGGATCCCCCAACTTAAATTTCACTCCTCTTCCTCTTCCTCCTCACATCACATTCTACTCTCTCCTGGATATCCAAAGTATTTACCCTTCCAAGCCTAAAAGTAATCTTTCCACAGAGCAAATTTTAGTTAGAACTTTTCAACAAGCTATCAAGTCTTTACCCAGTCTGTCGGTCACCAATAATCAGCTCACGTTGACCACGACCAATCGGCACTAAGCTGTCCACAGCCTTAATGCCAGTCTGCATTGGTTCCCGCACAGAGATTCGAGGAATGATCCCAGGGGCTTTCAGACCAACTCGCCTTCGGGTCTTGGAACCAATTGGACCCTGTTAAACGATAAAAAGAAACCCCAGACCAATCAGTTTGGCTCTTTGTTAGAAGCTACAACCACATCTAATAAATGTTAAACCTACCTTTCCATCAATGGCATTACCAAGGGCATCTACTACACGACCCAACAGCTCCTCGCCGACTGGAACATCCACAATAGCCCCAGTTCTCTTCACAATATCTCCTTCCTTAATTAGTTTATCATTTCCAAACACAACAACACCAACATTGTCAGGTTCCAAGTTCAGAGACATACCCTATACAAAAGACACAATTGAATACCCATGAAGCTTGAGTGGCACTTCTTCCCATATACCTACACTACATATGAAAATAGAGGGAAAGAGTAATATTGACTTTTCAGATCTGGTTTACTCGTGAGTATTTTTCCAACGAAAAATCTTCCTTAGTTAAGACTTCTAAAACAGCAACATGTTCCCTTGAATAATTATAGGTTAGAATTACAAGCCTAAGAAGCACCTTATCACATCCTCTAAGAACTAAAAGAAGCAAAGAAATTGAACAGTTTAAGCTTTTTCTACTGCATTTCCTTTGACTATGGTTTTTGAACTGGGTGCCAGTATGAAATAAATGAAGGTCAGCGGGGAATTTTAAGACATGCTTGATTCACATCTGTGAGAACTCCATGAACAATTTTAAAAAACTATCTAGTCGGAACCTGTACCCATCAGGTTAGTAAAAAGTTAAATTAAAAGCTACTTAATCAAGAACAAATCTATATAATATGACAGTACCGGGTCATCTCTCATCATTACAATCATATTTCAAAATGGTAAGACTTTAGGTCCCTAAATCACAACCAAAGCAAAAAGGCTAGTCCAGGAACTGACTCTGGTCAATAAATGAAGCTCTGGAGAATTACTTACACTAAATACAGAGGAATATCATGGAATATCATCACAGGTACAAAATCTTTAGTCTGAATATCTGATGTTCAACAGAGTAGTCACTAATCACATGTGACTATTTAAAATTTAAATTAATAATTGCCCTGTTGGGACTTCCCTGGTGGTGCAGTGGTTAGGAATCTGTCTGCCAGTGCAGGGGACACGGGTTTGAGCCCTGGTCTGGGAAGATCCCACATGCCGCGGAGCAACTAAGCCCGTGCGCCATAACTACTCAGCCTGCGAGTCACAACTACTGAGCCCACGCAGCTAGAGCCTGTGCTCTGCAACAAGAGAAGCCACTGTAATAAGAACCAGTGCACCGCAATGAAGAGCAGCCCCTGCTCGCCACAACTAGAGAAAGCCCATGTGATGTGCAGCAACGAAGACCCAACACAGCCAAAAAAAAAGCTAAAAGGAAATTCAGTTCATCTATTTCAGCCTAACCTCTCAAAGATATATACAATATAGATGAGAGGTTAAATTCTTAGCCAAGGTCTGAGAGCTACTGATAAAACTTTCGGCTCCATAATTAGTCTTCCACACCAACAGGCTCTTTTTCCACACTGGACACTACCAAGCAGACCAAGAAGATCTTTCCCCCTGTGTGATTAGTGGATAATTCTACTGCCCCTGGTCCACCTGGATATCATGCTCTGCTTTCATCAGAGAACCTGTGACTCCTACAACTTTTCTCACCTTACTGCCCAACTACGCTCAATCTAATAGAAAAAAGTAGACTTGTATCATTAGAGAGCTTGATAGCTACATCACTAGCTCACTTTTCAACAATAGATCCACTCTTACTAGAAATACAAAGTCAGTGGCTTTCAACTTTTCACCGGAAATGAATTTAATTAAAATTATCAAATGCTTTCGTATAGGATGATCTTAACAGCTACAAACAGACTTGAACTTCTCAAAATCTGGGTGAAGATTTACTCAGTTTTATATTTCAATGCTAATGTTTACAACTTATGTGTAAATCAGTCCCTAGGGTAAAAAGTTTGATTAACAAAAAATTTATTTTTTTCACAATCTATAATAATGACAAACACAAACAGTGAAGCAGATTCAAATTCAAAGTTAAAAAAAAAATCTTACACAATCTCTGAATTACTAAATGAATAACTGAGGAGACACCAATGTTAAAACATCAAAATCTCATTTTATAATTCACCTTTAAACCTGAAGAAAACTCTACCATTTCTTCTGCTTGAACATTTCTCAGCCCATGTACACGGGCAATACCATCACCAATACTTAAAACACGCCCAGTCTCTTCAAGGTCAACAGAGGTATCAGCTCCAAGAATACGCTCTTCAAGAATAGAGGACACCTCAGCAGTGCCTATTAAGAGAGAACAATTCCATTACAAAAAGAGCCTGGGCCAAAGACCTTTTCAAAACTCATTTCCCTAACAATATATAAACTAGAGTTGTGATCATAATAATCAAATTGCATTCTAAAACCTAATGTCCAACATTCTATTCAAAAAAGCTTGATACCTACCACTATGAAAATGAATCCAAGTGACTGAGAGAAAACTTCACGAGACAAATGTAAACCAGATAAGGAGCTAATCAAATTAAGCAATACCCTTAAAATAAACACTTCCTATCTTGTAATTCTTTGGTTTAATCTCTAGGAAATCTGTATTTATGTTAAAATTTGAATATAACTCAAACTAAACTCTATAAAAAGCATATTTTTAAAATGCAGTGTATTTTAAAAAGCAACTCTTTGGGAGTTCTCTGGTGATCCAGTGGTTAGGACTCTGTGCTTTCACTGCTGAAGGCGCAGGCTCAATCCCTGGTCTTGGAACTAAGTTCCCGCTTCGCAGCCAAAAAAAAAAAGGCAACTGTTTAACAAAGTGTAAGTACAGGTATCCCCCTCTTTTTGAAAGTTCCATTTATGCCATTTCACTTTTACAAAAAAGGGTAATCGCTTCTTCACACTTTAGCCATTTCAGCTAAGGAAAGGTTTCATTAGAATGTTCCACTTTCAAATAGTGGGGAAAACCTGTAACTTTTCCTTTAAAAGGATGCAGGTACTATTCTTCATCTCAGCATGTGGGAGATACCTAACTTTATTTCAAAAGCCCTAATGCACATCTCAAAACAAAGTCCCCAACCTACAGCATCTTCCTAAGCTTACCTCCTCACCTCTCTATTGCATTTACAATGGGCAAATTCAGACTGCCAGGTATAGCTTACCAATTATTGTCTTTGAAAAACATAGAGGTAAAAATTACCTGGTTTTTTTCAGTGTTTTTTAGGAGAGGAAAAGATTCATAGATCAGAAACGGTGCCCACCACCTGACATATACTTTGTTTCCACCAAAGGAGCATTCATTATGAGAAAAAAAAGAACCTGTACTAACATCAAAAGAGAAATACATAATTATAGTTCATTTCACTAGAACAAGAGAACCTACCAAGACAGGGCTAAATGGCTCATTATGGGTTAAGAATCTGAGATTCCATAGTAACTAAAATTGAAAGAAAACACTAACTAATGGAAAAAACCCAAAACATCCACAATAGGTATGTAACCTACGTAACTTCATTTTTCACTTAATCGCAAGGTAGTAAGTGTGGTGTAGACACAGAATTAACAACTTACCAGTCTTCTGAAGACGACAGTTAGAGGCATGGAGGTTCCTTACAGCAATGAAGGATGACCCCAAAGCATTTTTGGAGACCTAGTGCAAGAATTTTTTTTTAAATTTAATTTTTAAAAAAGTCTTTATAAAACTAGCAAGCTTAAACAAACGCAGGCTTGGCCTGATCAAATTATCAGCGTAAATATTAACCACCTGAGAAAGCACTTTTGATCCATGTGAAAATTTATTATGCAGCTCCTGGTACACAATAAATATGCTAAAAAAAGCAGAGCATATTTTAAAAAGCAACAGCTAACAAAATATCTTTCTTTTTAAAGGCATCAGATAATATTATTTTGACTTTAGATATATTTCAATTGAGTTGTGTAAATTCTCAATTTGATAAACTGCTTCCTAAAAGGGGCAAATCTCAGTAGATTTTCTATTTCAACCTTAAAAGTAAAAAGCCTGTAAATGTTAGAGTTTGATTAGAAACTAAGAGATATGGCACATGCACTTTTTAAAAAAAAAAGCCAACAAATGTCAACAAAGCTTGCAGTAATCTGGACCCCTCCTCCTTCAGGTTGAAACACTGTGGTTGGTCAATGTCAATTCTGAAGACACTCCCTTCTATAGAACCTGGATGAAAATCATTAAAAATGCTTTTTTTTTTTTTTTTTGCTAACAGAAATCCAAAACGGTACCAAAGGTGGTTAGGGTAGTAAAATGACCAATATATTTCACCTCCCAAACTGAGATTACTCTTAAAATGAAAGAACAAGTAAAAGTGTTTACACAGGACCTAAAAGTGATTTCCGTAACTCCAAGTGATATTAGTAATGAAGGGCACTGACCTCCACAGGTTTTTTCCAACCTATGTTCTATTTTATTTTACTTGATTTCTCAAACACTAACGATTCCTCAAGGAATCTTAAAACACGTCAAAGCACCACAAAGGAAAATCTGCCTGACTAGGACAATTTAGAAGCCAGCTCCTCTGCTGTCAAGGTATCGGCCGCAGTGAAATGCATATTTGCACCTGTACGGTGTTTTCATGATCGTTTCACTATTCAGCACTAAGAGACCGCCTACTGAAGCATTCCGAAAGCCACCTTCATTTACTGATGTCCTCTGAACCGACCTCGGGGAAGAGGTGGAAGCCTGGGGCCTGCTGACCTTCAATACAATGTCAGGCTCCCCAAGCTCGCTTCAACCAGGCCTGACAACAGTGCTCTGACCTTCAACGAGGAAGTCCCGGAGAACCAGCGGGACCAAACCTCGCCGTTTCGCAGCAGGCCTCGGAAAACTAGCGCCCCAGTCCTGACCTTCACTCAAGGCCTCTCTCAGACAAAGACTGGAATCCTCCGGAGGCGCCATCTCTGGATAACACGAAGGTCACTGCCTCCCCTGCAGCACTCGGCACCCTCCCGCACGGGGCGACCAAAGGGCCCTTCCGCCGCCAGCCCAGGACAGCCCGAGTGGCCAGCGGAGCAAGATGGCGAGGGCCGCCACAGCTCCTCACCCTCCGCGGAGAAAGAGCGGCCGAGCCCGTGCATCACCACCTACTGCCGCCGAGCCCCCTCCCTGCCGCCGGGACCCCGCGCTCACCAGCCCGGCCCGCCGAGGGAGGGCGCGGGCCACGGCCGCGGCGACGCGCACGGATAGCATCTTCGCTGCTCTTCCTCAGGTGCCTCCTCCGCAGCCGCAGCCTCTGGACTGACTGGGACAAAATGGCCGAGCTGCGAGGAAGGTCAAGGCGCCAGCACACGTGACCCGGAAGTACCGCCCTTCCCCCGGACACGAATTTGCCGGTAATTACTTTTTTTAAGTATCGTTTTTAGATTTGAACCTCCAGTTGATTAATTAGACCTTTGCCAGCCTCGGCCCAAGCATTGGTTACCCATTTACTTTGATCTTTCGCGTCGACCTTATGGTTGCCCTGGGCGACCACATGGGTAGCGGAACCGGCCAAGAAGCAGTTACCAGACCGCATCCCGGCAGGGAAATGATGCTGGCGTCACCCCGTCCTGGGGCGCGGCTAGCTTGACGGTTAGGGGGGTTGATTGTGGCGGGTCCGAAGCTACAGCTATTAAACCTTGGTGATGTAGGTGCAGTAAACAATAATTTCAACTGGGCGGTTTGGCAGCAGAGCGTTTCCTGCTGGGAGAATTAACGCGGATTAATCCGCAGATCGCTGGCTAACACTCCAGACCCTCTGAGTCAAAAACTGGGGGCAATCTGAATCTTTGAAAAGCATCCACACCATTCTAGATGATCTGATAAGCACTCAAATTGGAAAATCGCAGTTCTTTTAGATTCGATCTAAAAGAATCCTGTTTGCGAATTAGAGCAAATTGTTTAAAAAAAAAAAGTATAACGAGCATGGGGACCTCCCTGGTGGCGCAGTGGTTAAGAATCTGCCTGCCAATGCAGGAGATATGGATTCCAGCCCTGGTCTGGGAAGATCCCACATGCCACGGAGCAACTAAGCCCCTGCACCATGACTACCGAGCCTGCGCTGTAGAGCCCACAAGCCACAACTACTGAGCCGGCGTGCTGCAAATACTGAAGCCCACGTGCCTAGAGCCCGTGCTTCGCAACAACAGAAACTACTGCAGTGAGAAACCCGCGCACGACAATAAAGAGTAGCCCCCACTCACCTCAACCAAAGAAAGCCCGCCTGCAGCAACGATGATCCAACGCAGCCAAAAATTAATTAATTAATATAAATAAATAAAAGGAAATAGGTTTAAAAAAAAAAGTATAACAAGCACAAATTCGAATAGAGTGGTTGCCAATCCTGAGACGAATTGTCCAGAATCAAAAGTCTCATTCGAGAGTGGGCTAGGGCTCAATTTTTCCTCTACAAGCAACTAGTTTCATGACAGTAGGGACTTTACTTTCTCATTTGAAGTAAAAGGGAAATGATGAAAATAACTTTCTATACCAACCCAATGAAATCAGGGCGGGACTTTTGTTCCTCCTACAGATTTTTTGGTGATATTGAGATTTTTGTGATATGTAGAGAATTTGGCGGGGGTGGGGGGATGTCGGGTATTTTGTGATAGTGGAGACTATTAACGTTGCCTTCACTTGCGGCTGTACTAAGAAGGATCTTTCAGCTTCATCCACCAAATCCTGGTTTACACAAAACCTTAATTTGGGTGGGGCATATGAATATGGGTTATAACAGTCATCTCCTAAAACAGCTTGCAAATACTATATGGCCATCAATCCCTTTCTCTAATATTCTACTTTCTTTTCAAGATGAGCCATGGATACATACAACAGTCCTCCTGGAAATTAGGTGTAGGAACAGGTAAAATTTTGGTTTGTAAAAACAAAGTTCAGGAATATTTTGTAAAACTTGTAGTGATGAAAGTGGACAAAGGGCAAAAAGATAACTTTCCCCACCACTTATCTGGAATTTAGTTAATGAGCAGATACATATTTAACCAAAACAAACAAAAAAAGAATAAGAAAGCCATACGGTATGGTGCTGGCTAGTTAGTTGAATTTCGTTGAAAAGTTTAATCATTTAAAATAGGCATATGACTTAGGAAAAAGATATTTGGTGCTAAGTTATCCACAATTTGATGTTAAACCACATATCACAGAAAGTTAAGTACATGGTCTACGTTTCCTAATGTAACAGTATACTACAGGAGGTTGTGGACAGCAGCATGGTATAACCTGAGGAGACTGAAACACCCAATAGGAGTCAGAACACTGTGGTCAGATTCCAGCTCTACCACCTCATCTTGGTCAAGTCATATACTCCGAGTGTGTGGTTTTAATGTGAAAATAGGTAAAATAATGTGTGTCCATCTATTTTACAGGATTCCTGTGAGAATGAAACAAAAATAGGAAAACACAGAAAACTATACATTCCCGTAGAAATATAAAGAACCTCTCATGGCGTTACCTACAGAGTGATGGAAGGAGAGAACTTTAGGAAACGCAAGAAATGAATGCAAGAATGGCTGAGTGGCAGTGCCAGTGCCAGCAGTTGTATGCCGTTTTAAAACAGTCTCCAGCACATTTAGAAAGAAAAAACAGCCTGGCTCTAGGCAGCTTTAGTTCTCGTCCTGGAGGTGATACCATGGAGAGCGCAGAGAGCTGCGAGGTGGTAACGGAGGAGAGCCTTGTAGTGCAGAAGCCTTGGACCAGCCTAGTCCAAGGGCTCAGCGCCTGGAGTCCTAGTAAAAACTACAACTCCCAGAAATCCCGGGCCCCAAAGGGGGCGTGCCCAACGGTGTGCGGGCGGGGTCGTCAGAACAAGCGGGGCGCTTGTCCCGCGAGAAGCTGCTCGAGAAGTGGCGGGAGTGGCGGCTATGGAAGCGCTGGAGGAGAAAGAGGCGCAGGTGATGGGGCGGGAACGGGGCTTTGCGGCATCCCGGAAACCGCGTCTTTGATACACCCACCCTGCCGGCGGATCTCCTGGGCACGCCACTTTTACTTTGTTCCTCTGCTGGTCTATATCTAGACCCGCCTTCAAGATTTGCGAGCCTCCCCGCCCCACCCTCCTTAGACCATTGCCCCCCACCCCCACCCTTGGAAAGGGAGTTTCCATTCCTTCCCGGCCTTGCCTGCCAGGATTCGGGCTTGGAGAGGGGTTGAGGAGAGCCCCCTGGTACGAAACCTACCCCTGGAGACTGGAGGGGGACTTCTGAACCCAAAGTCAACTTCCAGCCAAGCCTAGCCGTTCACTGCTGCTTCCTACCAGAATTTTCACACCAGACCTGCTTCAGTGTCTCGCATCCCAGCGCTAGGAGTTTCCGGGCATTGCGAGTCTTGTGGTGTGTTGAGGACAACCCTTTTTTCAGACTTTGCAACTGTAATAATGCCTTAGCACCTGCATATTGAGCTTTAAAGTTATTCGAGTGATGTAAAATATTAGCCTATACTGCTTTCGTAGCTTTGGGAAAGGATAGATTGTTTTCTGGTAGTTTTATCTATTGTGCTTGCTCACTTTTTATTTCCTGACATCTGATATCTCTCTCCCTAAAGACAAATTAGGATGTGAAGTAAGTAGGATGCCAGAATATTCATGGAAAGCATTTCCTTTGCTACTCATCACTTCTTGGCCATATTTTCTTCGTGCTGTTGCAAAAAACAAGGCTTACAAAATTTGTATCCCTTGTAATGGTTAGGTTGCTGCCTGGTTGAAAAAAATATTTGGAGATCATCCCATTCCACAATATGAGGTGAATCCGCGGACAACGCAGATTTTGCATCACCTTTCAGAACGCAACAGGGTCCGGGACAGGGATGTCTACCTGGTAATAGAGGACTTGAAACAAAAAGCAAGGGAATATGAATCAGAAGGTGAGATTAATTCCAGAGTGTTGAATGAGATAATAACTAGGGGTAACTAAATTGTTTAACACTGAAGTATACAAGATTGATTTAGTGTAGACTACTTGCCAGTTTTGCTTCTTTATTTTACCCAGATTTGTCTTACACTGTGTTGTTATAGAAACTGTCATAAATTTCATTATAGTATATATTTTATTGATACTCTGATGGTGAAACAGTAACCCCTAAAAGATAAGAGTCTAAACTTATTAGCCTAACATATACGATACCTGTGGTTTTTCACTTACATATCTTTTGGTTTCTTTTCAGTCTCCATGCTTTAGTTATAATGAGCCATCATGACACCTGAGGTGGCAGCCATGAACTGTGACTTGAACAAATCACTCTGTTGCCATGTATTCATGGGACTGCATGAGAATTTTCTGCTGTGCATTATGTAGTTTAAAAAAGTGTATTCAGGGCTTCCCTGGTGGTGCAGTGGTTGGGAGTCCACCTGCCGATGCAGGGGACTCGGGTTCGTGCCCTGGTCCGGGAGGATCCCACATGCCGCGAAGCGGCTGGGCGCGTGAGCCATGGCCGCTGAGCCTGCGCGTCCAGAGCCTGTGCTCTGCAGCGGGAGAGGCCACAACGTTGAGAGGCCCGCGTACCGCAAAAAAAAAAAAAAAAAAAGTGTATTCAACACATCCATTGTCTTTATAACACAAACCACAAAAATAAAGATTGGGAATATACAAAAGAGGAAAGAAGTGAGATCTACGTTTGCCTACACTTAAGCAGGTGTATGGCATATGTTACATATGTTGTTTTGAATGTAGAGCAGTTTATATTGTAAATCTATTGCATATGTGCTTTTTTCCAGTTTTCAACATTAATATGCAGTAAAGTGACTTTTTGTTTGGTGTACTGTTTTAACACACATGGATTCTGAGAACCACCCCCACAGCTAAGATGCAGAACAGTTCTGTCACCCCCAAACACCTCCCCTGTGATGCTCCTTTGTAGTCTTACTCTCCCGTATGCCTTTAAACTTGTTTAAATTTTAAATGATTTTATTTTAGTAGTTATTAAAATAAAGTATGGAGAAAGGGGCTTTGAGTCCAGAAAAATCTTATTTTGCAAGAGCTTTCTTTTTGTCTATACTATTATGTAATGAAAATTCGAATGATTTTAAAAGTAAGATTATTCATGGCTGTCCTTGAGTACTTTTTTTTTTCCCTTGAGTACTTTTTAGGGTGGCATATATTAAGTAGCAAATGTTTCTAGTAATACATACAAAATTTTGACACAATTTTCTGTACTAAAGTATCCAGAAGAGCCCTGCCACCATTGATATCTTAACTCTACACTTCATGTACTTTATTTTTTTCTTAAAATATTTATTTATTTAGGTTGCAATGGGTCTTAGTTGTGGCATGTGGGCTCTTAGTTGCGGAATGCAGACTTCTTAGTTGAGACATACTCTTAGTTGTCGCACACATGTGGGATCTAGTTCCTTGACCAGGGATTGAACCTGGGCCCCCTGCATTGGGAGCGCAGATTCTTACCCACTGGACCACTAGAGAAGTCCCCATGTACTTTATTTATTTATTTATTTATTTATTTTTTGCTGCGTTGGGTCTTCGTTGCTGCGGGTAGGCTTTCTCTAGTTGCGTCGAGCGGGGGCTATTCTTCGTTGCAGTGTGTGGGCTTCTCATTGCTGTGGCTTCTCTTATTGCGGAGCAACAAGCGGCTCCGAGCGCAGGCTCAGTAGTTGTGGCTGGCGGGCTCTAGAGCGCAGCCTCAGTAGTTGTGGCACACGGGCTTAGTTGCTCCGCGGTATGTTGACCTTCCTGGGCCAGGGCTCAAACCTGTGTCCCCTGCATTGGTGGGAGGATTCTTAACCACTGTGCCACCAGGGAAGTCCAACCCCCCACGTACTTTATTTTTTCATTTTTTTTAAGATATTAAGATTATTTTTATTATTTAAAAAATTTTTTTTATTTTTGGCTGCATTGGGTCTTTGTTTCTGAGTGCTGGCTTTCTCTAGTTGCGGCGAGCGGGGGCTACTCTTCGTTGTGGTGTGTGGGCCTCTCATTGCGGTGGCTTCTCTTGTTGAGGAGCACGGCCTCTAGGCACACGGGCTTCAGTAGTTGTGGCATGCAGGCTTCAGTAGTTGTGGCTCACGGAGCACAGGCTCAGTAGTTGTGGCGCACGGGCTTAGTTGCTCTGAGGCATGTGGGACCTTCCTGGACCAGGGATTGAACCCGTGTCCCCTGCATCGGCAGGCGGATTCTTAACCACTGCGCCACCAGGGAAGTATCCCGCACCACGTCCTTTAATTGTTACTCCTCTTTTCTAAGTTTTTCCTCCTTTTAGACAGCGAAACTGTCAAGCAGAGAACAGAAAATTTATGGAACCTTGTAACAAATATAGATTCATATACACTGTTAAGGAACTCCTGCTTCCAGAGTTTCTAAATTTTGAGTAGTGATACTATATAGCCCCCAGAACTTGAATGACTTTTGAGCAAAAGATCATTTCTTTGATTTAGTTTTTATTTCTGCACAGTACAGTTCTTTGCAGCACGTAAGATTGGAACGTTTTGGAAATATTTTCAGGAATTGGGAAAGGATGTAAAAGTTTTGTATGAAGACTTTTTTTTTTTTCGTTACGCGGGCCTCTTACTGTTGTGGCCTCTTCCGTTGCGGAGCACAGGCTCTAGACGCACAGGCTCAGCGGCCATGGCTCACGGGCCCAGCCGCTCCGCGGCATGTGGGATCTTCTCGGACCAGGGCACGAACCCGTGTCCCCTGCATCGGCAGGCGGACTCTCAACCACTGCGCCACCAGGGAAGCCCTGTATGAAGACTTTTTAATCGTGACAAATACAGATGAAACTATTGAAAACATTCATTCTTTATACTGCCAATTCTTCAGTTGAGGAGGAAAATTAAAAGAAATTTCCCTAGCTAGAACCTCCAATAAAATGTTGAATAGATGTAGACATCTATTAGAGTAGACATCCTTATCTTGTTCCTCATCTTAGAGGGAAAGCATCTAGTCTTTACTGTTGAGCACAATGTGAGTTGTGGGTTTTTTGTAGATGCCCTTTTTCCAGTTGAGGAAGTTTCTTTCTATTCCTACTTTGTTGAGTGTCCATATCATGAAAGGGTGCTGGATTTTGTCAGATGCTTTTTCTGTCTATTGAGATGATCATATGACTTTAGTTTTTTATTCTGTCGATATGATGTGTTACATGAATTGGCTTTCAGACGTTAATCCAACATTTATCCATAAGATAAATCCACGTCCTCATGGTGTATAATTTTTTAATAGGTTGCTGGATTCAATTGCTAGTATTTTGTTGAGAATTTTTGCATCCATATTTATAACAGATAGTGGTCCGTAGTTTTCTTTCCTTTTAATATGTCTTTTTCTGGTTTTAGTGTCAGGATAATATTGGCCTCACAGAAACAGTTGAGAAGTATTTCCTCCTTCCTATTTTTTGGAATAGTTGAAGAATTGGTGTTAATTCTTTATGTAATCTATAGAACTCAATGGTAAAACCATCTGGACCTGAACTTTTTTTGTGGGTAGATTTTGATTACTAATTCAGTCTCTTTGCTTACTGTAGGTCTATTAGATTATCTACTTGTTCTTGAATTAGATTCAGTAGTTAGTGTCCTTTTTGGAATTTGTCCATTTCATCTAAGTTATCTAAATTTCTGGGTACAATTGTTCATAGTATTCCTTTATAATCCTTTTTATTAAGTAGGTAGATCAGTGGAATGTACTGTCTTCTGATGCTAGTAATTTGAGTCTTTTTTCTTCTTAGTCAATCTAGGTGAAAGTTATAGCACAGGAAAGTCTGCTCAATATATATATATATATATATATATATATATTTAAGGAAATGACAGTCACCTGATATTCATAGTGGTGTGCTTTATAGTTTATTTTATTGCCATTGTTTTAATTTTTTTAATATTTATTTATTTATTTGGTCATGTTGAGTCTTAGTTGCGACTTGCCGGCTCCTTAGTTGTGGCATGCAAACTCTTAGTTGCAGCATGCATGTAGGATCTAGTTCCCCAGTCAGGGATCGAACCCAGGCCCCCTCATTGGGAGCATGGAGTCTTAACCACTGTGCCATCAGGGAAGTCCCTCTGCTCAATATTCTGTAATAACCTAAATGGGAAAAGAATTTGAAAAAGAATAGGTACTCTATGTGTATAACTGAATCACTTTGCTGTACATCTGAAACTAACACAACATTGTTAATCAACTATATTCCAATACAAAAAAAATTTTTGTTTTTAAATCTAGGTGAAGGTTTTTCAAGTATGTTGAGCTTTTCAAAGAACTAGCCTTTGGTTTTAATGATTTTTTTCTTCTTTTTTAATCTATTTTATTAACTTTCACTCTGTTCTTTATTATTTCTTTCATTTGGCTTGCTTTAGGTTTAGTCTGCTCTTCTTTTGTAAATGTTTTAAGCTTAGGCTATTGATTTGAGATCTTTCTTCTTTTTTAACCTAGGAATTTACAAGTATAAATTTCCCTCTAAGCACTGGTTTAGGTGCATCCCCTAAGTTTTGGTATGTTATGTCTTCATTTTCATTCACCTCAAAGGATTTGATTTCTTTTTGACCCATTGGTTATTGGGAGTATGTTGTTTAATTCCACATATTTATGAGTTTCCCAAATTTCTTTCTAATTTCATTCCATTGTAATGGGGGAATACTTTGTATTATATGACGGTATTATCATTATAAAATGTCCCTGTTTATCTCTAGTAACATTTTTTGTTAAAAAGTCTATTTTATCTGATATTAGTATAGCCACTTCAGCTTTCTTGTGGTTGCTGTTCGCATTATATATCTTTTTCCATCCTTTATTTTCATTGCACGTTGCTCTATTGCACTTCACAAATATTGAGGGGTCTTTTTTTACAAATTGAAGTTTTGTGGCAACCCTGTGTTGAGCAAATCTATCATTTTTCCAATAGCATTTGCCCACTTCATATCTCTTACATTTTGGTAATTCTCACAATATTTCAGACTTTTCCATTTCTCTCTCCCTCTCCTTGGGCCTCCATATTCCCTGAAACATAACAAATTGAAAATAGTCCTATTAATAACCCTACAGTGGCCTCTAAGTGTTCAGGTGAAAGGAAGTCACATGCCTCTCACTTTAAATCAAAAGCTAGAAATGATGAAGCTTAGTGAGGAAGGCATGTTGGAAACTGAAACAGGCTGAAAGCTAGGGCTCTTATGCCAGACAGTTAGCCAAGTTGTGAATGCAAAAGAAAAGTTCTTGAAGGATATTAAAAGTGCTACTCCAGTGAGTCATTTCCACTTTCAAGTCATTCTTTAATAAATACATTTCATAAGGCTATAGCTGGCATAGATAGTGATTCCTCTAATGGATCTGGGCAAAGTAAATTGAAAACCTCTGGAAAGAATTCACCATTCTAGATGCCACTGAAAACATTTGTGATTCGTGAGAAGAGGTGAAAATATCAGCATTAGCAGGAGTTTGGAAGAAGTTGATTCCAGCCCTCATGAATGACTTTGAGGGGTTCAAGACTCCAGTGGAGGAAGTAACTGCAGGTGTGGTGGCAATAGCAAGAGAACTAGACTTAGAAGTGCAGCCTAAAGATGTGACTGAATTGCTGCCATCTCATGATAAGACTTTCATGGATGAGGAGTTGCTTCTGATGGATGAGCGAAGAAAGTGGTTTCTTGAGAAGGAATCTACTCTGGTAAAGATGCTGTGATGATCGTTGAAATGACAACAAAAGATTTAGTATATTACATAACTTACTTGATTAAAGCAGTGGCAGGGTTTCAGAGGATTGAGTCCAGTTTTGAAAGAAGTTCTTGGGTAGAATGCTGTCAAACAGCATTGCATGCTACAGGGAAATCATCTGTGAAAGGAAAAGTCACATCAATGTGGCGAACTCTGTTGTCCTATTTTAAGAAATTGCCACAGAATTGCCCAGCCTTCAGCAACCATCACCTTGATCAGTCAGCAGCCATCAACATCGAGGCAAGACCCTCCACCAGCAGAAAGATTATAACTCACTGAAGACTCAGATATGGTTATCATTTTTTAGCAATAAGGTATTTTTAAATTAAGGTATGTACATTGTTTTTAGGCATAATGCTATTGCACACTTAGTAGACTACAGTATAATATAAACATAACTTTTATATGTCCTGGGAAACCAAAAAATTCACATGACTCTTTATTGCAATATTTGCTTTATTGCAGTGTTCTGGAACCCCAGTATCTCTGAGTTATGCCTGAATTTGTATCTCTGAGTGTGAAGTGTGTCTCCTATAGACAGCATGTAGTGGGATCCTGTTGTTTTTTTCAGTCTTATAATCTCTGCCTTTGGGTTGGATTGTTTAATGCATTCCCATTTAATGTTATTATTGATATAGTTGTATTTATATCTGCTAATTTACTTTTCATTTTCTATATATTACATCTTTTTTTGTTTCGCTATTTTTCCCTTATCGCTTTCTTTTGCATTAAGTAAATATTTTCTAACGTAACATTTAAATTTCTAAAGTGATTTTTAACTTCTTTTTTTTCAGTTCTTTTTAGTGTTGCTCTGAGGTTTGCAAATAAATCTTACCAGCTCAGCTTCATATTTGTACTAGCTTAATTCCAGTGAGATAGAGAAATGTTGCTCCTATGTAGCTCTGTTCCTCTTTTCCCCACTTTTGTGGTATTATTGTTACACATATTACGTCTAATAATATTATGGACTCAACAGTATACTGTTATATTATTACTTAACCATCTGTAGTCATTTCCTTAGCCCTTTACACCTTTACTACCACCACATCCTTTGTGCTGATACATTTCTATAACCCAACAATACCTTATATAAGTATTATTTTATCCAATTGCTTTTTAAGTCAGTTAAGAGAAAAATGAAGGAAAAAATGCATTTATGCTCTTTATAATTCTGCATTTACCTTTAAGGTCTGGTGACAATGAAATTCTCTCAGTTTTTGTCTATCTGGGAGTCTTCATTTTGCATTTATTTTTGAAAGAAAGCTTTGCTACGTGTAGGATTCTTGCTTGACAGTTTGCTCTTTGAGCACTTTGAATATGTTATCCTGTTGCCGTTTGGTCTCCATTGTTTCTGTCAAGAAGTTGACTGTTAATCTTACTGAGGTTTCCTAGTATATGTCATTTTTCTTTTGCTGTTTTCAAGATTTTCTCCTTGTCTTTTTTTTTAAAATAAATTTATTTATTTATTTATTTTTGGCTGTGTTGGCTCTTTGTTGCTGCGCACGGGCTTTCTCTAGTTGCGGTGAGCAGGGGCTAGTCTTCGTTGCAGTGCACGGGCTTCTTATTGCGGTGGCTTCTCTTGTTGCGGAGCATGGGCACTACGCGTGCAGGCTTCAGTAGTTGTGGCACACGGGCTCAGTAGTTGTGGCTCGCAGGCTCTAGAGTGCAGGCTCAGTAGTTGTGGCACACGAGCTTAGTTGCTCCGTGACATGTGGGATCTTCCCGGACCAGGGCTCGAACCCTGCATTTGCAGGCAGATTCTTAACCACTATGCCACCAGGGAAGCCCCCTCACTGAATTTTAATAGATTTTCTTGAACAGCTGTTTCTTCATTTGCTGTTTGTCCTTAGGAGCATTTCCAGAAACTTTAAATGGTTGTGTTTTGTTTTGGGGGGTATATCTTTGTTTTGCTTTTTGGTTGTTTTTTTTACAATTTTCACCAGTTTCACTGGAGTGTAGGTGAGCAGAGCTCCTCACACTGTTATGTTGGAAGTCAGACTCCTGGTGGATTGATTTTTGGCAAAGATGACAAGACAATTTAATGGAGGAAAGAATAGCCTTTTCAGTGAACAGTGCTGGGATAGGTGGATATCCACATGTACAAGAATGAAATTGGACCCTGCCTCATAACATATATAAGAATTAACTCAAAATGAATGAAAAACCTAAAAGTAAGAGCTGAATCTAAAGCTCAGAAGACAGCATATGTGTATATCTTCATAACTTTGGATTTGGCAATGGTTTCTTAGCTATGATACCAAAAACACAAGCAACAAAAGAAAAGTAGGTAAATTGGACATCATCAGAATTAAAAGCTTTTGTCCTCAAAGGATACCATCAAGTAGATGAAAAGACAGCCCACAGAGTGGGAGAAAATATTTGCAAATTGTATATCTGATAAGGGACTTATATCTACAATAAATGAAGAATTCTTACAACTGAATAATAAAGAGACAACCCAGTTAAAAATGGATAAGGGAGGGCTTCCCCGGTGGCGCAGTGGTTGAGAGTCCACCTGCTAACGCAGAAGACACGGGTTCGTGCCCCGGTCCGGGAAGATCCCACGGGCCGCAGAGCGGCTGGGCCCCTGAGCCATGGCCGCTGAGCCTGCGCGACTGGAGCCTGTGCTCCGCAACGGGAGAGACCACAACAGTGAGAGGCCCACATACCGCCAAAAAAAAAAAAAAAAAATGGATAAGGGAGAGAATTCCCTGGCAGTCCAGTGGTTAGGACCCCACGCTTCCACTGCAGGGGCCCAGGTTCTATCCCTGGTCAAGGAACTAGGATCCCATAAGCTGCGGCCAAAAAGAAAGGTTAAGGGATATGAATATACATTTCTCCCAAGAAGATATACAAATGGCCAGCAAGCACAGCATCATTAGCCATCAGGGAAATGCAAATCAAAACCACATTGCACTTCACACCTACAAGGATGGCTATAATCAAAAAGACAAGGTCTTGGATTATCATTTTACCGATCATTATTCAGTTCTATGAATGATCACTGTGCAAAAAAAATAAATAATACAGCTGTTGGTGAAGATGACACTGTGGAGAAATTGGAACCTTCATACGTTTCTGACAGGAATGTAAAAATCAGTAGCTTTGGAAAACAGTCTAGCAGTTCTTCAAATAGTTAAACATAGAGTTACCATATGACCAGCAGTTCCACTCCTAGTTATATACCCAAGAGAAATGGAAACATATGTTTATGTAAAAACCCATACGTGAGTGTTTATAGCAGCATTATTCATAATAGCCAAAATGTGGGAGCAATCCAAATGTTCATCAATGGATGAATGGATAAATAAAATATGGTAAATCTATACAATGGAATATTATTCTTCCATAAAAAAGGATGAAGTACTGACTGATACCTGATACAGAACGGATGAACCTTGAAGCCGTTATGCTAAGTGAGAGAAACCAGTCACAGAGGATCACATATTATATGATAACATTTATATGAAATGTCCAAATTAGGCAAATGAATAGAGACAGAATGTAGGTTAGTGGTTGCTAGGGCTTCATGGGTTGGGTAGCTGGAAAATAATGACTGAGGAGTGTGGGATTTCTTTTTGGGGTGATGAAAATGTTCTAAAATACTTTAGGTGAGTGGATTATATGTTATGTGAAAGATTACAATAAAGCTGTTAAAAATTAAAGCAAAACAAAGATCTTAGTCACCATAAAACTCTTACATCTTTTCAGCTAAGCATCTTCAAGACCTTCTCCTGGAGAGTGTGAATTTTTCCCCTGCCAATCTCTCTAGCACTGGTTCCAGGTATCTGAATGCTTTGGTTGACAGTGCTGTGGCCCTTGAAACAAAGGATACCTCACTAGCTAGGTAATTCTTGTGACAATTTTAATTTCTGCAGTCATATACACTGTAAGGTCTTGACCTAAGGAGCTTTTGTTTCTCAGGGTAATTCTGTATAGGAAATTAGCAGTGTATGCAGAAATACTGAATTTAGTTAACTCCTTATCATTGCTAGTGAGTATGTATAATTACTTCAGATAAACTTGGTATTGGTTAAATTTTAGTGTTTTCTTCTTTCAGGATTAGGTTTGTGAAGGCTGGTTCTCATGTATATTTGAAAAGGGATTAGGTATCACATCACTCCCTGTAAACAGTAAAAAGAGCAGTAGGCTAAATCATCTGTTGAGCATAGAGTAGTGATTTTTGGTTATGTCCCTACCCTATTGGATAGAGTAGGTTAAAGACCTTCAGTTCTTTGTGACAGGCATTTCACCTATATAATGACATTATCCTTCTAACAACCTTAAGAGGAAACTGAAGCTCAGGAGAGGTGAGTTAAATAATTTCTCTGAGCTAGTAAATGGCAGGGTTGGGATTCAAACCCGGTCTGACTCAAAAGTCCATAGGACTATCACTGTTGGCTGCATCTTAGCTAGGACTACTGCTACAACTTATAATCAGAGAATTATATGGCCATTCTGCTTAACTGCTAATATAAGAGCTTGGAATATATACAAATATATAAATATATATATATACACACACTTAAATAGTAGAGTTTTAGATATAAGATCATGTGGGCCGTATGGCAGCAGAAATCTAGACTTGAATTAAGTCAATTCAGCAGTCAAGTCAATTCACCAAATACTAATGATATCCTAGGCATATAATCTATATAACTCTTTATGTAACTACCTGTCTCCCTCTCCCTTCCTCCCTCCCTATATATATGTGTGTGTGTATATATATATATATATGTTTGTGTGTGTGTGTGTATATATATATATGTATAGCTATACATATAGGCACTGGGGAAGCAGAAATGAATAGAATAATGAGTGCCAGCAAGTACGGTCTCTGCTCATGGTAAATTAACGGAGATGGACATGTAAAACTATAACAGAGTATGACAGCTGCAATACTACAGTAATGTACAAGCTGTAGCTAGGAAGCACAGAGGAAGGAGTAGTAAATTCCAGAATGGGAGTAAATCTTATTTGAGTTTTGAAGGACAAATGGAAATTCGCCAGCTGAAGAAGGTTATTCCAGACAGTGAGAACAGCGTGTAAAATAGTATAGAGGTATGAAACAGCATGGTTAAAGAAGAATCCACAGAGAAATAAAATCAGTTTTAGAAATGAGGAATAATTGTAATTATTGTCTTTAATGTCCATTTACGTGACTAGATTCTTCTTTTAGTTTTATCCCCGCAGTGAATGATTTGACCTCTGATCTTTTTTGCACCAAATCCAAAAACGAAGAAATCAAGCTTGAATTGGCAAAACTTGAGAAAAATCTAACTGCAACTTTAGTATTAGAAAAATGTCTACAAGAGTAAGTAATTGAGTTGGAAGTGGTGACAATTTTTATTATAAAGGCAGTAACAGGACATTAGTTTGGGCCATAGATATGATTTAAAACAACACATTAGGAAATGGGAAGATAAAATGTTTTTTTAAGTAGAAAATGACTTGGGTGAAGGTAGGAGTGGTTGAGTACATATTTTTACCTGTTACTTTATACAGTTTCTTTTTTCTCTCTGTTTTACAAATAACCTGTTTATAATTTTCAAAATGTATGTGAATTTTTTTTTTTTACTTATAAACTATGGTGCAACTTAAAGTCATGTTATATTTTGTTGCCCTTTCTTACTAGAGCTCTGGTATCCCTCTTGATGCTTTGGACCTTCTTTAGGTTCCTGTAGCCCCAGAGATTAGATGCTGGGGATCAGGAGTATGTGTATGCACAAGTAATTTACTGGTGTGTAAATTTATCCAACAAATATTGACTATGTATATGCAAAGCACTGTGTCATGTCACATTTAGGAGAGAGGCCTTTGGGACCTCCATAATTCAAATTGACTTTAGGATCTGTTAAGTCACTTTTTTGAGCAGCAGATCTACTTTCTCCAAGAATAATTGGCATAAATTAATCTTGAAATTATTTAGTATTCCTTGAGGAAAATCCCAGATGGCAACATGGAGGGAAAGATGACCTAGAAGGGTGCTTGGTAGCCAGTCTGGGATATAAAATTTATGGTAGAAAATCCAGCAAGATATCTTGCTGTTATCTCCTCTTGATACTCTTGACTAATCCAGAGTTGAATTGAAAAAGTGGTAGAGCTTCCTCTTTATAATAATTTCACTGAGAAGAAAATGTTCTCAACTTCATTTTTTAAAGGGATCTCAAGAAGGCAGAGTTGCATCTGTCTATGGAAAGGACCAAAGTTGACAATCGTCTTCAGAACATGGACTTCCTAAAAGCCAAGTCAGAGGAGTTCAGGTCTGGAATTAGAGCTGCAGAGGTTTGTATGAAGGACTGAATATATTTAGCTCGCTTCAGACTTATTTTCAACTTTCATCCTCAGAAATAGGCAGTATTGTTATTTCCTTTTTACGACCAGGGAACTGCGTTGAAGGCGGGTAACTTGCCCAAGGTTACACAGCTACTTAACAGCAGATCCCAATTCAAATGCAGGCTGCCAGGCCCGGAAGCTCAGACTCTTAAGCACTGCCCCCATCTTGTCACAAATCTCTGTCTGAAATGACTCGCATGCAACATAAAAGTGCTTAGGAGCAGGTGTAGTCCTTCATCTATGATTTATAGCTTCTCTTTACTGTGTTATATACTGAAAATATTTCATGAGGGTCACTTGCAAAATAATTTTTTAAACTGAACTCCCTGTTTTTGTAATTGTAGGAGCAACTTTCAGCCAGAGGAATGGATGCTTCCCTGTCTCATCAGTCACTGGTAGCACTTTCAGAGGTACGCTTACTTTAACCCAATTTAACTTTCTTTAAAATGTTAGTGCACAATCTACTTTTCCATTTGTTTCTGTTTATAGAGCTTTATTCACTATTGACCTGATTTATTTTCCTTTACTGCTGTACTTTATGTTCACCAGTATTTATATCTTTATTACTTGTTTATCTATATATCTTCTTCCATTTGTTTGGTTTCCTTTATTTATTACTATATGCTAGAAACTCTTTGCTGGAGTCAGTTATATGTTATTGATTTATTTATTGAATGAATGTATCGAGGGACTATGTGCTAACCACCTAGGTCCTCCTCTTTATTCTCTTTCAGTAAAACACAGGTCCCATACTCCTGTAGAATGCAATTCTGGGGTTTTAGATTGTATAAGGGTTTTATCTTTCATGGGAAGAGGGAGAAATGAAAGGTTTTGTTTTACTTTTTTTTCTTAAGATTTTTTTGTAGTTTGATTTTTGGAATTTAAAATTGGCAATTCATAAGTATGTATTTGAGACTCTTAATTATTCCCTGATGTTCTGATTCCTCTTAATTACATTGTTTTGTATTCCTAGGCAGCATACTTAAATCTTATTCTTAATAAATGGGAGTATAACTTTCCTATTTTAGCATCTTCTAAGGATTGTTTCCATTTGTTATCCATTTATCTTTGAAACTCTTTATTTGATACATTATTTAAACTATCCTAATGTTAATGCTTTGTCATGTTTTATTTCAGAAATAGACAGTGTTTAGTTGCATTGTGAATATCTCTATTACTCTGTGTTTTTTTCACCCCCAGAAATTGGCAGAACTAAAACGACAGACTATACCTTTGAAGAAAAAATTGGAGTCCTATTTAGATTTAATGCCGGTAATTATTTTTATGAAACAAACAAACAAAAATGTTCCTCTTTTCCACCTTTCCCCAAGGGCACTAAATGATCATGAAAATACTGGGTCCATGTTTGAGGATTTAAAATCTATGCTGAGGGACTTCCCTGGTGGTCCAGTGGCTAAGACTCCATGCTCCCAATGCAGGGGGCCCGGGTTCGATCCCTGGTCAGAGAACTAGATCCCACAAGCCTCAACTAAGAGTTCGCATTCTGCAACTAAAGATCCCACATGCCACAACTAAGACCCGGTGCGGCCAAATAAATATTTAAAAAATAAATAAATAAAGTCTGTGCTGAATTTTTGTATTGTATGTACATTGGATATACTTTCTACAACATTTTTTGCCTTTTGAAAAGGATTGTTACATTCTTTTTCCCCTTGCATCCTAGCTGAGGCAACATAACCTTTCTTATTTTATTTTCCTTTAAAAGAATCCATCTCTTGCTCAGGTGAAAATTGAAGAAGCAAAGCGAGAATTAGTAAGTAGTTCCATTTTTTCCTTCCGATTTTTAAAAAATAAATGCTGACATAGCTAAAGCTCCCTTTCTCTTCCTTCTTTCCTTTCTACTCAGAGGTGAGCCACAGTCCCAGACTTGCTGTGTATCATTACCATGCATCTTTTAATACTTTTATGGCATATACGTATCTTTTTTTTTCATAAAAAATACATAGTGGTCTTCTAAAATTTTGTATAGATTTTCCTGGATGGAAAAGGAGGGTTGAGAGACATAGAATATTCTAGGCAGAAGGCATTAACAAAAGCATAAGAACTGAAAAATGGAGGACTTTTTCAAGCTTCAGCAAGTGAAGCAGTCCAGCTGCTTAGGAGTATGCAGTGGAAGATTGGGCTGAAGAAGGTCAATTGGTTTATGAGATGAAGGACCTTAAATATAAAGAAGATTGTTCTTGGAGGCTGTAGGGGACCACTGAAAGTTGTTCTGTGTTACCTTGTTTTTTAAGCTAAAGAAAATGTGATAAAGTTATGCTTTTTGATCAGGCCAGTTGTTTAAGAAGATTTTTCTGGAATCAGTGTATAGGGTGGATTAGAGGAGGGAAAAAGAAAATTGCAGAAACTAGTTGGCCTGTTTAGGCCAGATGAGAAGAAATGAGAACAGTGGCAATGAGTTTGGAAAAGAGTGATGTGAGAGACATTGCAGAAGTATGTTGTTTAAGGAGTAAAAGTTAGAAAAATCTATTCAAGTATCACTGCAATCATTCACCTCTCTAAAGGTTCCCCCCCACCTTTTAATGTTTAATAGCATCAGGAGTCTGAAAACTTTTGGGGTGTGGGAAGTGGGGAGATATAAAAGCAAGGGGAATATCTCAAAGAATATTTAATATTTTGTAATGGTATTTTTAAAAATTTCTGTTTCAATGTTTTTCCTTTTTGCTTCCCGTATTTTAAATAACATTAGAAGTTAGAGCACCTTCTTTATGTCCTTATTTATAATATTTATGCTGTTTCTTTCTTCCTTTAGGATACTGTTGAAGCTGAACTTACAAAGAAAGTAAACATGATGGAACTGTGACCAGAGCCAAATAAATTTCATCTTAACAAAGTAAACTGAATAGGACTTTAAAGCATTATTTCCTCATGGCATTCCTTACACCTTAATTTCTATGTTCTTAGATGAGATAATAATGTCATTATTGATAGAATAGTGGTTTCTGATTGTGTATTAAATTTTTATGCTCAAATACAGTTTTCGTATGAAAAAACATTGGTTTTCTATGCTGTTGGTGGTTAAATGTCCTTCAGTAGTTCTCTTAGGTGAACTGTGACTGTTGTCCTGCAGTCGCTCACTAGGTCAGCTAAGTGAAAGGGAAAGGTTCTGCAACTTCAGTTATGTTTCTCCCACACCCCCGATCAGCTTACCTGCCTACCTCCTAATGTTCATATATGCAGGAATTTGGTTTATGAAAAAGATGACCTTTTAAATCAGTCGTAGAGAGATAGGTAATTCAACACATGGTGCTAGATCTGTACTTCACCCCTTATATCAGGGTAATTTCAAGGGATCAAAGATTTAAATATTTTTTTAAAAAGTTAGTAAAAGAAATCATGGAGGAGTTTTAATGTTTTGATTTTTAAATAATCACAGAGTCAGAAACTTATGACAAATCCAGGAGCCATAAAAAAACGATTGAAATGTTTGAAAATTTTGAAATACCAAAACTTCCTGTATGGCAAAATCTTTCATAAATAAAATCAAACCATGACAAATGTAGTGTAGAGAAGAAGAGAGATTTTTCACTATGTAGCTTTTTGGACTTCAAAAAATTTTGTACCAGGGAATCAAGAAGCAATTAGTTTTTTAAAGATTATCTAATTGACCTTAAAAATTTCCCTCCTCTCCTTTTCCACAAATATATGGCTAAAGACATTTGTATTTCCTTTTTTGGAGACTGTCCATTTCCTTTAGCCATTTAGGTATGGTGGTTTGATCTTTTTCTTAATAGTTTAAGACAGCTCCTGATGTGTTAGCTATATTTGAATTGTAAATATTTTCCACGTTCGTCGTTTGTCTTTTAACTTAATTGCAGTGCTTTTGGTAAGGTAACTTGGTAGGTTGACTGTGGACATAACCACCATAATTCTTCCCATGCCTGTGCACTCACCCTTTGTATTGTGACCTTGCTACTTTTCCATTGAGAGGTGGAGTCTATATCTAGCAAATATTAGAAAAACAGAGGATTAAAAACTGGTTGTGTGGGACTTCCCTAGTAGTCCAGTGTTTAAGAACCACCTTCCAAATTAGGGGATGCGGATTTGGACCCTGGTCGGGGAACTAAGATCCCACATGCCATAGGGCAATTAAGCCTGTGCACCACAACTAGAGAGGAGCCCACACACCACAACAAAGAGCCTGTGCACCACAACTAAGACCCGATGCAGCCAAATAAATAAAATAAAAAACAAAACAAAACTGGTTTTGCATTGGATCTTGCCCTCTCTTACTGCTCTAGAATTCTGAGACTATCATGTGAAGAAGCCTGGACTATTGGAGGATGAGCTGAGACAAGTAATTCCAGCTGAGCCCTGTTCCCACCCCAAGACTAAACAGGCTGCCAACTGCCAAATATGGGAATGAGTCCTTCTTACACTGTCCAGCCCCACTTGAGCCACTAGCAGACTGCAGAGATCAACCACACTGATGCAGGCTAGAAGCCAACAGAGTCAACCCTTAGAATCATGAGAAATAAGAAATGATTGTTGTTTGAAGCTTATTTTAAGTTTGGGGCAGGTTGTTAGCTGCAGTAGCTAGTTGATAAAATAGCTTTTGAAACTTATGTTCAAAGAAAAAGGAGAGCAAAAAATGTACAATATAAGAATCAAAAAAGAGGGACTTCTCTGGTGGTCCAATAGGTAAGGCTCCATGCCAGTGCAGGGGGTCTGGGTTTGATCCCTGGTTGGCGAACTAGATCCTGCATGCGTGCCGCAACTAAGAGTCTGCTTGCCACAAGTAAGAAGTCTACATGCCACAACTAAGACCCGGCACAGCTTAAATAAATAAATAAATAAATAATGAAAGACAGAGGCAAGCCAGATTTGGCTCACAGACTGTATTTGTCAACTCCTGCCCTACAACAGTAGCTATAAAATGAAAACAAAGAGGTATAGCTAATACATCAGTTGTGGAGTTAGCATGGAATCATAAAAAATGCTCAGTCCAAAAGAAGTCAGGAAATGAAAAAAAAGGAAAAGATGAGACAAATAGAAAACAAGATAGTAGATTTACACACAACCATATCAATAATCGCAATAACTGCAAATGATTTAAGTACTCCAATTAAGAAGCAGAGATTGTCAGCTTGAATAAAAAAATCAAGACAGTTAAATGCTGTCCCCAAGCAACCCACTTTAAAGATACAGGTAGACTGGGCTTCCCTGGTGGCGCAGTGGTTGAGAGTCTGCCTGCCGATGCAGGGGACACGGGTTCGTGCCCCGGTCCGGGAAGATCCCATATGCCGCGGAGCGGCTGGGCCTGTGAGTCATGGCCGCTGAGCCTGCGCGTCCAGAGCCTGTGCTCTGCAACGGGAGAGGCCACAACAGTGAGAGGCCCGTGTACCACAAAAAAAAAAAAAAAAAAATACAGGTAGATTAAAAGTAAAATCATGGAAAATATATACAATGTAAATAGTAACTAAAAGTTTACAGTAATATCAAAATAGATGTTAGAACAGGAGATAAAGTTGTACATTTCATAGTGATAAAGAAGCCAAAATCATCCAATGGGGAAAGAATAGTCTTATGGTGCTGGGACAATTAGATGTCCAAATGCAAAAAATAAAGTTGGACCCTTAGCTCACAGTGTATATAGAAACTAAAAATGAATCAAAACCTTCAATATGAGCTAAAACTATAAAACTCTTAGAAGAAAAGTTAGAGACAAGTCACGATCTTGGATATGACAAAGGATTCTTAGATACGAAGCCAAAAGCGCAAGCAACAAAAGAAAAAAATAGTTAAATTGGACTTTATGAAAATTGAAAACGTTTGTGTTTCAAAGGACACCATTAAGAAAGTGAGTAGGCAATCTACAGAATGTGGGGAAATATTTGCAAATCATGTCTGATAAGGGACTTGTACCAGAATCTATAAAAACTCACAACTCAATAATAAAAGACAAATAACCCAATTAAAAATGGGTAAGGGATTTGAATAGACATTTCTCCAGTCTAGATATATATGAATGCCTAATTAGCACATGAAAAGATGCTTGACATTAATTATCAGGGAAATAAAAATCAAAAACTCAGTGAGACACCATCTCATACCCACTAAGATGGATAGAATAAAAGAGACATAATGACAAGTGTTGGTGAGGATGTGGACAAATTGGAACCCTCATACACTAATGGTAGGATGGTAATATGGTACAGTCATTTTGGAAAACAGTTTGGAAGGGTCTCAAATTACTAAATATCGAGTTACCTTCTGACCCAGCAACCCAACTCCCAGCTGTATACCCAAGAGAAGTGAAAACACATGTGCATACAAAAATTTATGCATGAATGTTTGCAGCAGCATTATTCATAACAATGCGAATGGGCAAACAATGTGGTATAGCCATACAATGGAATATTATTTAGTCATAAAAAGGAATGAAATACCCAGACATGATACAACATGGATGAAACTTGAAACCATATGCTAAGGGAAAGAAGCCAGTCACAAAAAATCACTTATTGTAGGATTCCATTCATATGAAATGTCCTGAAATATATAGAGATAGCAAATGATGACTGAAGGATGAGGGATAGGGGGTAATAGCTAAAGGGTACAGAGTTCCTTTTGAAGTAATGGTTGCAAATGTCTGTGAATACATTGAAAACCATTTAATTATATACACTTAATTTTTTTAAAGATAGCTATTATTATTGGCTGCATTTGATCTTTGTTGCTGTGCAGGGACTTTCTCTAGTTACAGCAAGCAGGGGCTACTGTTCATTGCAGTGCACGGGTTTCTCATTGCAGTGGCTTCTCTTGTGGAGCACGGGCTCTAGGCGCGTGGGCTTCAGTAGTTGCAGCACACAGGCTCAGTAGTTGTGGCTCACGGGCTCTAGGGTGTGTGGGCTTCAGTAGTTGTGACACGCAGGTTCTAGGGTGCGCAGGCTTCAGTAGTTGTGGCATACAGGCTTAGTTGCTCCGTGGCACGTGGGATCTTCCCAGACCAGGGCTCGAACCTGTGTCCCCTGCATTGGCAGACGGATTCTTAACCACTGTGCCACCAGGGAAGTTCTATATACACTTTAAGTGGCTGAATTGTGGGGTAAGTGAATTATATCTCAATAAAGCTGCTGAAGAGAAGGTATACAGATTAAAAAGGAAGAAGTAAAACCATTTTTATTCACAAATGGAGTTAGTAAAGTGAGCATCCATGCCAGAAAGGTAGGAAAATAAGAGCAAAATAAACCCAAAGAAACTATCAGGAGGAAATAATGAAGATATGAGCAAAAATTAATAAAACAAAATAAATACAATAGAGAGGATCAACAAAGCGAAGAGTTGGTTCTGTAAAAAAAATAAAGCAAACTAGAAATCTGCCGCGTCATCTACATTTTTTTTTTTTTTTGGCCGCGCCACGCAAAATGTGGGATCTTAGTTCCCCGACCAGGGATCAAACCCGCATCCCCTGCATTGGAAGCGTGGAGTCTTAACCACTGGACCACTAGGGAAGTCACTCGTCTAAATTTTTAAGTGTATAGATATAGCATTGTTGTTTATATCCTCTATTTCCAGAATCTGAAGGGAATCCCCTTTGGTTACTTGTTCCAGTAGGACTGGGGGTTTTAAAAAAGGGCTGGTCTAGGAAGCCAGGAAACCTGGATACAGAGGGCAAAGAGAAATAGACTAGGTCATGGAGGAGTCAGGGGCATGGCTCAGGCTGACAGTCCGCCCACTTGTAGATGTGCTAAGAAGGATGTGAGGTGTGGGCAAGCAACATCTAAAGCAGCCCCTAATTAAACCTTCTTGCTCTAATTCCATTTCTAGGTCTCTAACTTGCATATTTCTTGGAAATATCAAATATACCCATATGTATGGCTGTGTGTGTGTGAGAGGGACCTCTGTTCTTTTGTCTCTAGTTCTGACTGCATGTCTGTCTATGAGAACCACACCCCTACCCCTACATACTTCTGCATTTATCTCCAATGAACAAAGACATTCTTGGATAATCACAGCAAAATGATCAAATTTAGGAAATTTAACATTGATAAAATTTTATTACCTAATATATAGTCCATACTCAAATTCCTCCAATTGTCTCAATGTGCTTCGTAACAATTGTTTTTCCAATCCAAGATCATACATTGTATGTAGTTGTGTCTGTCTTAATCCAGTTTTTCATATCTGACTCTGACCATTTTGCCTTTACTGTTTCATTAGACCCGCATTTCTAGGTCTATGAAACTCCCCCCACTCCAATTCAGCTGTCTGAGCGAGTCCAGTCAGGGTGGCACAGACCTAGGGACCATTGCATATATAGGTCCAAGCCCTGCAGAGTCACTATCCTTTGCCCGAAGTTCTGCCCTGTGGGCAGGGGAGGGGGAGGTGCTGTACTGTCAATAGATTTGCCTTTGCCTATACTAAATTAAGAACTCATGACCTTGGCAGGGGCTTGAGTTACCAGCAGAATGGGATTAGCTCTTACAGCTTCGGCTCCTTGTGAAACTGAATATTGGGTAAGAAGTGCAGCTTGAATGAAAAGATGCTTCTCATCAAATGTGTCTGAAGCTTTTTTTTTTTTTTTTTTTTTTGCTGTACGCGGGCCTCTCACTGTTGTGGCCTCTCCCGTTGCGGAGCACAGGCTCCGGATGCGCAGGCTCAGCGGCCATGGCTCACGGGCCCAGTCGCCCCGCGGCACGCGGGATCCTCCCGGACCGGGGCATGAACCCGTGTCCCCTGCATCGGCAGGCGGACTCTCAACCACTGCGCCACCAGGGAAGCCCTGAAGCTATTTTAAGAGAACACTGAGGATTGTGTGTGGATGTCCTTGTAGCCTGTTCGGTTGCCAGGGGAACTTTTTCTTGTGAGTTATCACAGGAGCACGTGACAGCTGGCTCACCATAGTCTGGCTCTGACCCTGTGCCAGGACAGCTGATGCCCGGGCTTTGATGACACACCACTCAAAAAGGCTGCTCTGCCAGCTTTATTTAGTACTATGATGCATGGATGTCCTCTTATTAGCACAGCTTCCTCTCACACTGTGCAGGTTTATGTTTTCAGGTTTATCTTATAGTGATCAGATCTCATATTTACAGTTTTCTTTCAATTCTGCAGCAACAGTTGTGGGCTGACAGCCTGCCTCCACTGCGTTGGGAGAGAGAATTGCTGTATTTTCCACAGCATGTTCAGACACTGAGCATAAAACCTGGCTCTTATACTACCTAGCAACGTGACCTTAAAGACATCATGTAAACTTAGGTATCGAATGGATATAATAGTCGCCCTACCTGCCCTGTTATTTGTTCTTTCACTTACTTATTAACAAATTTTATTAAGTACTATGTGTTGGGTACTGAAGCCACAAAGATAAATAAGAATTTCCCCTCAATCTCAGAGAGGCAGCTTATACATTTACAGAATATCAGACGGGAAGTGATTGTTCAGTCCAAATTTTAGTCTTATAGACAAGGAAATTGAGGTCCAAAGAAATAAAATGACTGCCCAGATGTCACACCCAGTCACTGACCGAGTTGGGATGGGAACCCAGATTGCTTATTTCCCAAACCAAAGATCTTTCCTCTGTATCACCTACTTTTGGCTGAACCGTAATAAGTCTCAATTTCCCTGCTTAGCTTTTTTTTAAAAAATAAATTTATTTATTTATTTATTCATTGCTGCACGCAGATTTTCTTTAGTTGCATCGAGTGGGGGCTATTCTTCATTGGGTGCACGGGTTTCAGTAGTTGTGACACGCGGGCTCAGTAGTTGTGGTGCACGGGCTTAGTTGCTCCACAGCATGTGGGATCTTCCCGGACCAGGGCTCGAAGCCATGTCCCCTGCATTGGCAGGCAGATTCTTAACCACTGTGCCACCAGCGAAGCCCTCCCTGCTTAGCTTTTAACTACTTTAGAAATGCAGACTGGGGATGCCCAAGCTCCTCAAATGTTAGAAAAAAAAAAATTTCCTTAAAAAAATAACAAAAAACTCCAAACTACTTGTAACCACAAAAGTAATACCTGTTTATTACAAATAATTCCAACAATTCAAAAGTATACAAAATTTGAAGTTTAAGCTCTTTCCTACTCCTAGCCCCAATTCTACTTCCCAAGAGTAACTGACTACTTATTCTCTGCTATCATTAGAGTGAATCATTCTAGACTTATCTGTGCAAATCCAACATGTACACGTATATATTTTTTTAATATTTATTTATTTATTTGGCTGCATCGGGTCTTAGTTGGGGCATGTGGGATATTTATTTGTGGCATGCAAACTCTTAGTTGCAGCATGTGGGATCAAGTTCCCTGGCCAGGGATTGAACCTGGGCCCCCAGCATTGGGAGCACAGAGTCTTAGCCACTGGACCACCAGGGAAGTGTCCACATATTTTTATATTCTTTGTAACACTGTAGTATTTCAATGTATAGATATATTGTACTTTATGACTTTCAGATGGCTCCAATTCAAAATACTTTATAAACATCAAAAATCATCAGATATTCCCTCCCCCTTTAGGGTTGTAAAATTAGTAACCAATGATTGAGAAAGTATACAATAACAAAAAGCTAATATTATTCAGAAATTAAGACTTTTTATATCAATTTGAACTTATTCATCAAACAGCAGCTCTAGATATTTGAAAAATAGTTGTCATATATGTGTGTGAGATATGGTATATATTCAGCCTGAAGGTTTTTCTGTGTATATGTATAGATTCTGGGTCCTTTCGATAACTTTGTTGCCCCTGTCCCATCCCCTGTTCCTTTGTTAGGGGCCACTGCTCTGATGCTGCCAAGGATCATTAGCACAAGTTTATACTGTAGTACCAAATGCTCTCTATTGGCCAGCAGGTCCCTCTGAGTCATTGTGTCAGTTTTGAGTTGCATTTAGCTGCATGTAACAAAAAATGCAAAGAAATGGCTTGTCTCTTTCTTGTAAAATGCCAGAAGCAGGCAGTTCAAGGTAGAGATGGGGACTTCTCTAGTCATCAGGGAAATTGGCTCCTTCTTTGTGGTTCACATGGTTTTAGCACTGGTTTCTATCCTCAATGTCACTTCACAGTCATATAATGGCTGCTATAGCACCAACTTTCATGTCTACATCACTTTGGACAATCCTACCTGCAAAGGGGCTGGAAAATGTAGTGTTTTTATGGGCACATTGTTGCACAGAATAAATTTGGGTTTCTATTCGTTAAGAAAGAGTGAGAATGAGGATTAACAAGTAGAGACTTGTAGTTACCCACCCTAATTACGGACAAAATTCTTTTACATACCAGTCCTGGGTTAAATTTTCTTTTAGCTCCCATTCTCTTCTTTGCAGAAATAAGATTTCCTTTCTTTTTATTCAGCTTTGTCACTTCTCTTTCTGCCATTTTTTGTTCTAACAAAGCTCAATTATTCTTTCTCTTCCAATTTGAGACATCGAGCTCCCTTTTGTTTGTATTTATTTATTAATGGCTGCATTGGGTCTTCGTTGCGGTGCGTGGGTTTCTCATTGCTGTGGCTTCTCTTGTTGTGGAGCATGGGCTCTAGGCATGTGGGCTTCAGTATTTGTGGGCTCAGTAGTTGTGGCACGTAGGCTCAGTATGTGTGGCTTGCAGGCTTTAGGGTACAGGCTCAGTAGTTGTGGTGCACGGGCTTAGTTACTCTGCAGCATGTGGGATCTTCCCGGACCAGGACTCAAACATGTCCCTTGTATTGGTGGGCAGATTCTTAACCACTGTGCCACCAGGGAAGCCCCTGTTTGTATTTTTAAAGTAAATCTTTTAGAGATAAATGTGAAATGGATGAGTAAGCAAGTCACAGAACTGTGGATGATTAGTAATGATGAAATTATTAGAGGGGAGATTATAAGAAAAAAAGCACATAAGTTTAGAATTTTGTAAATGTGAAAACATCATTAATGAAAGGTATAGACCATAGATAATAGTAGATACAAACTCATGTAAATTTAGTTCAAAGTTTTTGGTGCAATATAATCTAGAATACTGGGTGAGCAATAAATTTGGGCATTACATGTGACTTAAAAATAAATAAATAAATAAATAAATAAGTAAAGTAACTCTTTTAAAGAATAATTTCTCTCTTCAACTCTAGATTTACAAATATGTATTATTCTTAAGTAACTTTTTTTTAGAATTTATTTATTTATTTATTTTTGGCTGAGTTGCGTCTTTGTTGCTGCGTGTGGGCTTTCTCTAGTTGCGGCGAGTGGGGGCTACTCTTCATAGTAGTGCGCGGGCTTCTCATTGCGGTGGTTTCTCTTGTTGTGGAGCATGGGCTCTAGGCGTGCGGGCTTCAGTAGTTGAGGCTCACGGGCTCTAGATCGCAGGCTCAGTAGTTGTGACGCACGGGCTTAATTGATCCGCGGCATGCGGGGTCTTCCCGGACCAGGGCTCGAACCCGTGTCCCCTGCATTGGCAGGCGGATTCTTAACCTCTGCGCCACCAGGGAAACCCTAAATAACTCTTTTTGAAGCAGAGTACATATGGCAAAATCATAAGGGTATATAGCTTGATGAATTTTCACAAGGTGAACACACCCATGTGCACATCACCCAGATTAGGTTGTGTATAGAATATCACCAAGGGGCCACTTCCATATGCCCCGTTCCAGTCATTACTCTCACAAAGGTAATGAAAATCCCAACTTCTGTCAGGCAGATTAATTCACCCTGTCTTAGAACTTTAAGTGAAATCATACCGCATGTACTCTTGTGTCTAGCTGTTTTCACACATTATGTATTTGACCTTTGTCTACAATGTCGCATATTGCAGAAGTTTGCTTATTTTGATTGCTTTAGAGCAGTGATTCTCAATCGGGGGGTGGGGGGGTGGTAATAATCCCCCCAGGAGACATTTGGCAATAGTCGTAGACATTTTTGGTTGTCACAACTAGGAGAGCGCTACTGTCATCTAGTGGGCAAAGGCCAGGGGTGCTGTTAAATATACTACAGTCTTCACAACAAAGAATTATCTGGTCCAGAAGAATTGTCCGTGCCCTACTTTAGAATACTTCATTGTTTTATTTATCCATTCTACTGTGGATGGACGTTTGTGTTGCTTCCATTTGGGGTTCTTATGAATAAAGTTGCTATGTATGTTCTCATACATGTCTTTTGGTGCACATATGTTTGCATGTATGTGAAGAATACACCTTGAACATGTGAAGAATACACTTTGAACTTTTGATATGTTCAAATTTAGAAAATACTGCAAAAACAGTCCCAAAATGATTGTATTAATTTGCGCTCTCACCAGCTGTGTGTGAGTTCCAGTTGTTCCACATCTTCATAAATCCTTGGTATTATCATTAAAAAAATTTAAACCATTTTTTGGGTGGTATTATCCCCCTTGTAGTGTTAATTTGCAATTTCTTGATGACTAATGAGGGTGGAACATTTTCACATGCTTGTTGGCTATTTGGGTACTTTATTTTGTGAATTGCCTGTTTAGTCTTTTGCCCATTTTTCTGTTAGACTGTTTGCCTTTTTCTTATTAGTATGTAAGATTTATTTATATCTTCTGGATATGAGTTTTTTTTATCAGCTATAAGTATTGCAAATATCTCCTCTCATTCTGGGACTTGTCGCTTTACTCGTTTAATAGCAGCTTTTGATGAACAGAATTAATGTTAATATCCAATTTATCAATCTTTCTCTTTTCATTAGTGCTTTCCACCTTCATTTTAAAAGTTGTTTTCACTGGGTTTATAGTTATAGGTTGGCAGTTATTTTCTTTTAACACTTTATTTATTTATTTATTTTTAATATTTATTTATTTATTTTTGGCTGCATCGTGGGATCTTTCGTTGCGGCGCATGGGCTCTTTGTTGTGGCACACGGGTTTCTCTCTAGCTGTGGCGCACAGGCTCCAGGGCGCATGGGCTCTGTAGTTGGCTCTCTAAGCCGCTTTGTTGCCCCAAGGCATGTGGGATCTTAGTTCCCCAACCAGAGATCGAAACCGCATCCCCTGCATTGGAAGGCAGATTCTTAACCACTGGACCACCAGGGAAGTCCCTTAACTCTTTAAATATATAATTCAAGTATTTCCTTACTTCCATCATGTATTAGTTTTCTATTGCTCTGTAACAATATTACAGCTAACTTAGCATCTTAAAACAAAACACATTTATTATCTCACAGTTTCTGGGGGTCAGGCATCTGGACACAGCTTATTCGGGTCCTCGACAGCGCTACAATTAAGATGTTGGTCAGGACTGGGTTCTCTTCTGGGGCTTGACTAGGAAAAGGATCCACTTCTCTGTTCATTGAGTCTGTTAGCCGAATTCAGTTCTTGAGGTTGTAGGCATACAGGCAGCAGTTTCTTGCTAGCTACTAGCTGAGGCCACCCAAAGTCCCTTGCCAAATGAGATTCCCCAACATGGCCACTTACTTCTCAAAGCCAGCAAGGGTGATAAGACCTCAGTAAGAGGGGCACCATGATCTTATGTAATATAATCATGCGATCTCATAATTAACATAATGTACTCACACACGTAATCATGTACATCTTGTCACCTTTGCCTTATTCTGTTGGTTAGAAGCAAGTCACAGGCCCTGCCCATACTCAAGGGTGGATGAGACAAGGATGTGAACACCAGGAGGCAAGGATCACGGGGGACCCCCTGAGTCTATACACACATTTCTGCTAAGAAGTCACCTGTGTTAACATGGTTCATTTGAAAGTAATGTGTGTATTTTTTCTGTGACTGCTTTTGGTTCTCAGCAATCCTATGATGTTCTAAGTGTGTTTTTCTTTGAACTTCTCTTAATTAAGGATCATAGAACTTCTTGTACTAGTGGCTTGATATTTTTCATCTATTTGGGAAAATTCAGCCATTGTGTCTTCAAGTACTGCTTCTGCTTCATTTTCTCTCCCCTTTCTGGTACTCCCAATTACCTAGATGTTAGACTGTCTCACTGTAGCTCATATATCTTACATGCTTTTCTGTATTTTCCATTCTTTTTTTTCTTTCAATTTTTTTCCATCTTTTTTCTCTCCTTCAGTATGGATATTTTTACTAACCGATCATGTTTACATATTACTAATCTTGTTCTTAATCTGCTGTTAGACACATCTATTTCATTAAGTTCAGTTATTGTATTTTTCAGTTTATAATTTCCATTTTGTTCTTTTTAAAAAACATGTAACTTCCAGTTCTCTGGTGAAGTTCTCCATCTTGTCTTTTCTTGAACACATCAGTCACATTCACCACCTCAGTTCAAACCCTTTTATAGGAAGCAAACATCATCTCACAATCCTGATATCAATTGGGCTGTGAGGTAATACATCCATCAGTACATATATTTATAACTTACAGACCTCAGCAACACTTTGAACGTATAAAGTGCAAACACTGTAATTCATCTTTCATCTTCCATTTTATTATTCACATAGGACGCCAGTGATAACACACGCATTCACTTCAACACTGGCTAGATGAAAACCTAGTGGGAAAACCTCTAAGCCCTTGGTTCATCTAATAAAATCATTGCCCAGGGAAGAAATTCTGGACGGGAGGTACCCAGGCTTGCTCTCTGAGCAACAGTGTCTATTTGGAATAAAATGGATTTCTCAGGAAAATTTATGAATGAGAGTATGACAGTGGCCTCTGGATGGCCCCAACGACCCCTGCCTTCTGGGATCCTCTGTGCTGTCTACACCCCTCCCTCTGAGTGTGGGCTGAGCTTAATGACTTCATTCTAACAAATAGGACTCATGAGGCACAGTTATGCTAAAACTTTCTTTGTTCTTTAGCGGATATTCAAAGTTAACGGGGTGTCTTGTATTTTGTTTTATTTGCTAAACTGGCAACCAGTGTGTATTCTCCACTGATAATGTCTCTAAATTAGAATTCCAATTGTGAGTAGCCAATGGAAGTAGCCAATTCCAATTGTGAGTCGCCAACTTTGGTCATTTATGCAAGTAAAAGTAGAAAGAAATTAGGTTTTGGACTTCCCTGGTTGTCCAGTGGTTAAGACTCCACGCTTCCACTGCAGGGGGCATGGGTTCAGTGCCTGGCTGGGGAAGTTCTGCATGCCGTGTGGTGAGGCCAAAAAAAAGAGAAAGAAATCAAGTTTTGAACCTAGTCCCTTATTGAATTCTCTCATTATTCTAATACTTTTTTAGTTGAATCTCTTGGCTTTTCCAGATATGTAATTATTTCACATGCAAATAATGATAAATTTACTTCCTCCTTATCAATTTTGGTTCTTCTAATTTTTTTCTCAGGCAGTACTATCATACCAACGTGGTAACAGTAGTAACAGCAAAAGTTTTAGTAATTGTTAATGTGTAATGGACTATCCCAAATGGCATAAAACAATCATGGATTCTGTGGGTGAGAAATCTGGGCGAGGCACCGTGAGCATTTTTCATCTTTGCTCCTTACTATGTGGAGCCTCAAGTTGGGCAGATTTAAAGGCTGGGGATCGTTAAAGAGCTGAGGGGCAGAATCACCAGAGGTGTCTTCAGTCACTGGCCTGGCAGTTTTTGCTGGCTTTGGCCTGAGTCTCAAGCTGTCAGCCTCTGGCTAAAACACTTACACATGACCTCTCTGTATGGTCTCTTCATGGAGGCTGGTTTGGGCTTCTTTCTAATATGATAGCTGGCTTTTAAGAGAACATTTTGGGCTTCCCTGGTGGTGCAGTGGTTGGGAATCCGCCTGCCAACTCAGGGGACACGGGTTCGATCCTTCGTCCGGGATCTAAGCCTGAGCTCTCGAGCCTGCGAGCCACAACCACTGAAGCCCGCGTGCCTAGAGCCCGTGCTCCACAGCAAGAGAAGCCACCGCAATGAGAAGCCCGCGCACCGCAACGAAGAGTAGCCCCTGCTCACCGCAGCTAGAGAAAGCCCGTGTGCAGCAATGAAGACCCAACGCAGCCAAAAAAGAGTGAACATTTTAACAGAGCAAGCAGAAGTGTAATAGCATTCTTATGATCAACTTTGAATGTCACAAAGCCTCACTTCCATCATTACTGTATCAAAGTCCACCCACAGAGTCAAGAGAAAGGGACATAGACTCCCTAGCCAGTGGGTGGATTGTCAGGATTACATTCTAAGAGGAGCATGTGGGATGGAAGATATCACCGTGGTCGTCTTTGGAAAATACAACCTGCTAAAAGGAACAGCTTTGCTGTACTGCTGAGTTGAGTGGAGATTCTTCTACTAAAGGGGCTTTACCTTTAAGCCTGGGTTCAGATTTATTTATTAACATGTCAAGGAAGTCTCTCTATTCTGAAATTATTGAGTTTTTAAAAAATAAATAATAAATGGTGAATTTTTTCAAATGCTTTTTCAGCATCTATGAAGAGGCAGTGAAATAAGGTAAAAATGAGTGAGGTTGTGGTTGCTCCGTTTGAGGCAGGTCTGCAGTTCATCCATTCATTCAGTATGTTTCTGAGCGCTTACTGTGTGCCAGACACTTTGCTAGCCACTAGGATGAAACACTGAACTCAAACAGAAGTGGTTCCCAGCCCTCATGAAGTTTATAGCTGAAACGATCCAGATCCAATTAACTGCCTGATCTGGTTTTTGTGCCAGCAAGCACAGAAAAACTTGTCCCCTTCTGCTCTCCTACCCTAATCCCAAACAAACTCAGTAACCGGATCAGCAATTCTCTCATTCCTGTGACAGGAATCTCTTGTCTGGATTGTGTTTGAAGGACATTGGGTATTTACATATATAATTTTGGCCACCAGGGGGCAGTCATATTTTAAAAATACTTTCAAAGGCGAAGAAAACGGACAAACACATTCCTTGAAAGGCTAGCCCTGGGGTTCTGGGGCCAGAGTCAAAAATCACATGGTGGGAGTCACTTCAACGGGGACACAGCACAGCACTGTCCCACTTCAGGCCTGCAGATTGCACCAGTTTGTCATGAGGCCCTGGCGCCTTGAGTGGAGGATGATGTAATGAAACCTGACCCAGGTTGTAATGAAGTAGATCAGAGGGTCTCCCAAACCAAACACTTCAGAGGAAGTTAACTGCACAGGAACTCCTGGAGGGAGAGGCCTAGAGCACCTCCCACCCCCATCACCTTTCAAGTCCTCCCTGAAGAGTGAGCATTTACTAAGCACTATCTATTCAGCTGCCCGGTCTGTATCAGGCGGGAGAAAAGCAGACGTTCTGGCTACAAAGCAAGGGCTCGCTTGCACAACATTATGAGAGAGCAGTAAGGACAGCCGGGGCCAGACAGAGTCCAGTCAGGAGTCCCCCACCACGCCCCCCGGAGAAGCACACAGAGCACCCAGGCCCCCAGCTTCTCCAGGGGCAGCATGAGCCCTTACCCTTGGGGTCCTGCCAGCATAGCTGTGCTTCCAGGAGCTCCAACTCTTCTCTGTTCTCTCTGTAGCCTAGGGTGAGGCATCTATTTCCAGTGTATTGATTTGTCTTATTTTGGTTTTTGCTTGTGTCCAAAGTGGTTTATCAAAGCCCCACGTCCCCTCCCCATCTGGGGCTGGAGCAGCTTTGGGAACAGAGAAGCAGGAGAGACTCTCAGGCTGCTTCCCCACCCAGCCTCCCCCTGTTAGCAAGGCTGTTGCCCCAGAATCACAGCCCTGCCCCTCCCTCGAATAGAAACCAATTGCTCTTATCTAAGTTTTAGGAAAAAGCTTCTAAGAGAAAAAAACAGTTGGAACAAACTAGGCCCAAACTGGCGGAATAACTATAGCTCTTCGTAATGCATTAGCAACTAAATGACACACCCACAGGCTCCGTGACAATTGACAATTGCCATGACAACTACTGGAAAAGCCCATACCAGGGCTGAAAAGGAGAGTTGTATCAGTACCAGGTCCAAATCACACCCTTGTTCTCAGATAATTCATTAATACTCCTCCCACTCTTTCCAAATCCCTCCCTTTTACTTGATCCTGCTATACTGTATATTTGGTGTCTCTGCCCTAACTGGGTTGAGAAGTTGATTTCTGAACTAGGTTCCTGCCTCTCCATTCTTTGGCCATTGAATAAAGCTTGTGCTATTCCAGTCTTAGCGTCAGTTTTGTTATCGGCTGCACAAATTCGATTGGAAAAAGCACCTCCCTGGTTGAGACAAGGGGTCTCAGCCTGGGCTGGGACCCCAGAGCAGGTCCAGTCAACCAATTTGGTAACACCCCCACCCCCAAGTCAATGAGTACAGAGCCCACTTGGATGAGAAGAAGGAAAAAGGAGGAAAATAGTTAATATCTTAAAAATATTCTCCATCCACAGAGTTGTGAGAATGCACAAATCTTAGCCCAAATCTGGTGTGAGCAGGAACTCAATGAGTATTAGTTATTAGATGTCTACAATCCCTTACTGGAATTTCCGAAGCCCCAAAGCTCTAAAAACCTAAAACTCTTTCATAATTCATTTGGCAAAACCCAATCTGACCTGTACTTATTTTGTGGCAAAACTGCATCTGAACCACCATGCAGCTAATTTTGGTCTACATGTACCACTTGGTGTGAGTAATCATGTTTCACTGCAGAAATCCACAGTGTTTGATTAGAGTCCTGTCCCAGACTGCACCATGGGTGTTGTGAGTCGAAGGTGTGGCTGACTGTCTTTTTAAAATCTGGAACCATCTGAATCCTGAAACATAACTGGTCCCTGAAACCTGTTTCTGTATGAAACCTAGGTTCTATATCTTATTTCTGCTTTTATCTAGCTATGTGACATGTCATGTGGTGACCCTAAGCTCCACATCTCCTGCATTTATTCCTGCCCTGTAAGATCCATGCCCTTTGAGTGTGGGCTGGACCTGTGACTTGCTTCTAACTAATAGAATATGGCAAAGGTGAAGAGATTTTGAGGATGTAATTAAGATTCCAAATCAGTTGGGTTTTATTTAATCAAAGAGGAAATGATCCTAAGTGGGCCTGACTTAATCAGGTAAAAGCTTTAAAAGAGGGACTGGGCCCTCCCTGGGGCCAAGACTCTCTCACGTGTTGGCTTTGAAGAACTTTCCATGCTGTGAAAGGGCCTATGGAGAGGCCATTGGCGAAGAACTGTGGGCAGATTTTAGTCGCTGAGAGCACTTGGCTGACTACCAGCAAGAAAAAAAAAGACCTCAGTTCTGCAGCAGCAGGCAGAGGAAGTCTGTCAATAGCCTGAGGGAGCTTGGAAACATCTTTCCCCGCTTGAGACTCTGATGAGATGGCAGCCCAGTTGATACCTTGATTGCAACATATCAAAACTCTGAAGCAGAGGACCCAGCTAAGTCAAGCTCAGACCCCTGACGTATGGAAACTGAGCTAGTAAGTGTGTGTTGTCTTCATCCACCAGATCGTTGTTGTTGGTTATGCAACACAGAGAACTAGCACATTAGAGACAGTCCTTAACCTCCATGAGCCCCAGCTGCTCATCTGCAAACTGGGGAAATGGGTAGACTAAGGTCACATCTAGGAGTCTCTCCGGCTGTAGCTTTTGGAGACTCTTTGAGATGCTGGGTGGTTTGGTTTGGGCAGAAGAGATAATGGTCCTTTAGTGGGTGAGCAGATGTGAGGCAGGGGGCTGTGGGTTCCAAAACAATGCACAGGCAGAGAAAATGCAGACAGCTGAGGACTCCCCCTGAGTCCCTGGTGACCCACCTCCCAGGCTGGACACTGCCCACAGCTGGCACCACTCCTGGCTGCAGAGGCAATTGTCTTTCAAAAGCAGGAAAAACAAACATCCTCTTTCCCCTGCTCTGTAAGGGAAGCTCCAACACACTGGACACTGCCCCATCTCTATCAGTTTAGTAAGGGCAAAAGTCCATTCCCAGCAATCTTCATCTCAAGACACCTAAAGCTCTTGGGCTGGTGGTCTCAGGACGGGGAACTCGCAGGGAGCTGAGTCAGGGAGGGCGTCAGGTTTCCTGTGAGTTCTTGGCAAACCTCTGAAGAGGGTAAGCTTTTACTTCTGTGTTTTCCCACTGAGCCCACTGGCCATGTGTCCTTGCTTTCTACACTCCTGCCTCCTGTCACAGGGGCCCCAGACTACCAATGTGCCCCAGAGGTAGAGCAGCCTTCCCTCCTGCAAAGACTCACTCAGACACAGCTGACACTCTCATTTCACTGGCTGAAGCGATGGTCCCTTATTAAATTCCTTGGGGGATGACCTCATTAAGCCTTGTTATGGGTCACTTCTATTTTAGGGAGAATAAATTTCCTGGAATCTTTCTATGGACATCTAGTTAATTGAAACCTGAAGTAGGGGTTGGGGGAAGGGTGGGCACGAGTGAGGAGGTGGAGGAAGCCTGAAAGGGTAAGGAGTGGGGAGCTGGTTGGAAGGAGGACGCAGGGGGTACGTATGAGGGGAAACGATAAGGAGGAAGACACAGGCCGAGGAGAGGGAGGGAACACAAAACAAGCATCCACTGCAGCCTGATCTGCTGAGATAGCCTCCTAGCTGCCTCGCAGGCCTCCGTGCTCAACCCTGCCCAGACACGTGAGTCCAGACCAGCGTGATACGATAAGGGCCTAGGCCAGGATATGGCAACAGAGATGGAAAAGAAGGAGATATGAGAGAACTTGGAAACAAATTTGATATAGGGCTGGAGGAGAGGAAAGAACCCAAGATGACCTTGAAAGATCCTTGCAGAATGGGGAGAGGTGCCAGAGTACAAGCCCAGTAGAGACCTCAGGTCAATGCCAAGTCCAGGGCTCTATTGTTTGAAGAATCCCTCTTCACCCACTTCTGAAAAAGCGACATTTCCTATCTCCAGTCTTCTGGCTCTTCAGCCATTCATGCATGCACGCAGCTAACGTGAATTCAGTACTTACCAGACTGGACCCAGGCTGAGGACTGGGCAATGCAAATGTAAACATACTTCTTAGGCCAAGTGAGTCGAGTCCATTCAGAGCAGTTAGCGACTCAGAATCTCTTTTACTTCAATTCCCTCTTCAAACAGCTGTGCTGATCCTTAGGATAGGTGCCGCAGAGAAGCGGATATAAAGAGGGAAGAAAGTTTTGTGTTGGGGACCTTAAAGTCAAGTGAACTTGTGGCATGTGACAGTGCTGGAAGACAGGTGACCACGAATTAATTGTGTGGCTCTTGGCTGGACTCCAACCAGGCCTGGGTTCTTTCATCTGTAAAAGGAGGGATTATGGTTACATGATTTCTGAAAACTCTCCTACCTTTGTTTTATGCTTTGTTTTTGATGTGAAAGTGTTATGAAAAGTTTGGTTTCTACATAGATGTGATGTAGTCCTTTATTTCAGAAAACAATAATAATGTGAGCACCCACAGAGGGATGTGGGGTGTGACCTGGAACTCTGTTCCTCACTCCAGTGCGTCCATATGGAGGGGGCTTCATTTGAGCCACAGTCCCAGTGTCGCTCTTCAGAAGAAAGACATCTGACAGCAAAGTTTGAGGGAAGGACCTGAACATGCTCTGCTAAAACCAGCTGTGTACCTGTTATGGGCTGAATTGTGTTCCCCCCAAATCCATATGTTGAAGCTCTAACTCCCAGGACTTCAGAATGTGACTGTATTTGGAAATAGGGCCTTCAAAGAGATAATTAAGTTAAAACGGGGTTGTTGGGTTGGGCCCTAATGTACTATGATTGGTGTCCTTGTAAGAGGAGATTAGGACACAGACAATACTGACTGAGGGGTGACCATGCGAAGACACAGCAGGGCGGAGGCCAACTGTAAGCCTCAGAAGAAACTGAAGCAACAGACACCTTGATCTTGGAATTCTAGACTCTAGAACTATGAGGAAATACATTTCTGTTACGTCACCAATCTATGGCACTTCATTGTGGCAGTCCCAGTGAATTGACATATCACTCTAGGGCCTGCCCCACTGCAGAGAGGGTATATTCTGGGCTGCTCACCAGGCAGTAACTCCACTACTTGGGGGAAGGGCTGAGGTTGTCCAGTCTGTCGACAGGGGCCGTGACACATCATGAAGTCTGTGGGGCCTGCACATTTAAACCGTGTCCTCCAATCTAGCTTTTATTTATCATAAAGTTGACACTTAAATGTTCACCTGTTGCCTGTGTCTTATTTCTCAACTGGTTCCAAACTTTTATGTTTTTTTTGGTTCCAAACTTGAGGAGAGGGAGAGAGAGGGTTATTTATTGCACCTCCATCCCCGAACCTAGCAAGAAAAAAGGAAAGAAAAAAAACATCTCAGACCATGTTACAGATAAGTCTTCCCTGGGGATTTTGTTCTTTTTTCTAAACTCCTTGTTCACTGTTGCCCTCATCACTCCTGAATGAGCATTCTGACTCCGGCCGGGCCCACACATTCCCAGAATGGCTTGGCTCTTTTTTTTTTTTTTTTTTGCGGTACGCGGGCCTCTCACTGTTGCAGAGCACAGGATCCGGACGCACAGGCTCAGCGGCCATGGCTCACGGGCCCAGCCGCCCCGCGGCACGCGGGATCCTCCCGGACCGGGGCACGAACCTGTGCCCCCCGCATCGGCAGGCAGACCCTCAACCCCTGAGCTACCAGGGAAGCCCCCAGGATGCTGTTTTGACATATTAATTTGTGTGTTTCTTATAGTATTCTGCCTGCCCCTTCCATTTCAAGTAGACAGCAAGGTTGGTAATTTCTTGTTTCCGTGATTCAGGTTGGGTGCAAAGCAGAAGGAGGTTGAGGTCAGTGACTCTTGTCCTCTGAAAACAATCTAAGCTCACTGGGTTTCATGTGTGTTGTAGGGGGATGGGAGATGGCCTTTGAGAGAGAAGAAATCATGAGGGCCTGGAAGGTAAGAGAGGTGTGGGTGATCTCATCCCTGCACAGCCGTCCATGATGGAGGTGGCCCATCCTCCTTCGTGGAGTGGGAGGCCTTTGAGGATCCAGCCTTGGCAAAGATTTCTCCCCATGCATAACATGGAAAGAGACCCCAGCTACTGCCCACCACTGGGCTTTGGCAAATGACAGATCTGTGTGGATGGGAGACTAGACCCTATCCTAACTTTACAGGCACTTGTGGTTCCTGAGTGGGGAAGGGAAATGAAGCTTCAGCAATGACTGACATGGTCTTTCCTGCCAGGAGGGGGACTTAGAGTAGAAATTAAATTGGTTTATAGGACATAAAGAAAGTGAGCTGGGGGCTTCCCTGGTGGCACAGTGGTTGAGAGTCTGCCTGCTGATGCAGGGGACACGGGTTCGTGCCCCGGTCCGGGAGGATCCCACATGCTGCGGAGCGGCTAGGCCCGTGAGCCATGGCCGCTGAACCTGTGCGTCTGGAGCCTGTGCTCCACAATGGGAGAGGCCACAACAGTCAGAGGCCTGCATACCACAAAAAAAAAAGAAAGTGAGCTGGCTTCAGATGGCCAACAGGCCCATGAAAAGATGCTCAACATTGCTAATTATTAGAGAAATACAAATCAAAACTGCAATGAGGTATCACCTCATACCGGTCAGAACTGCTGTCATTAAAAAGGCTACAAATAATAAATGCTGGAGAGAGTGTGGAGAAAGGGAACCCTCCCTCACTGTTGGTGGGAATGTAAGTTTGTGCAGCCAATATGGAAAACAGTATGGAGATTCCTCAAAAAGCTAAAAATAGAGTTGCCATACGATCCAGCAATCCCACTCCTGGGCATATATCTGGACAAAACTATAATTCAAAAAGATGCATGCACCCCTATGTTCATAGCAGCACTATTCATAATAGCCAAGACATGGAAACAACCTAAATGTCCATCAACAGATGAATGGATAAAGAAAATGTGGTACATATATACAATGGAACACTACTCAGCCATAAAAATGAAATAATGCCACTTGCAGCAACATGGATGGACTTAGAGATTATCATTCTAAGTGAAGTAAGTCAGAAAGAGAAAGACAAATACCATATGATATCACTTATATGTAGAATCTAAAATATGATACAAATGAACCTATCCAGGAAATAGAAACAGACTCACAGACATAGAGAACAGACTTGTGGTTGCCTAGCGGGAGAGGGGTGGGGGAGGGATGGAGTGGGAGTTTGGGGTTAGCAGATGCAAACTATTATATAGAGAATGAATAAACAACAAGGTCCTACTGTATAGCACAGGGAACTATGTTCAATAACCTGTGATAAACCATAATGGAAAAGAATATAAAAAGAATGTATATATATATGTATACCTAAATCACTGCTGTACAGCAGAAATTAACACAACATTGTAAAAAAAAAGACTCAAAAAAGAAAAGAAAAGGAAAGAAATTGAGTTGGAGGACTAGATTATCATCCACTAGAGGGAGTTCCCTGGTGGTCCAGCAGTTAAGACTCTGTGCTCCCAATGCAGGAGGCCCAGTTTCGATCCATGGTCAGGGAACTAGATCCCGCATACATGCCACAACTAAAGATCCCGTGTGCTGCAACTAAGACCTGGAGCAGCCAAAATAAATAAATAAATAAGTAAATAAACATTTTTTAAAAAAAGAAAAAGAAAGAAATGAATTCTGGATCCTTTGTTTAGGTCCTGATATGTTGCTTCCCCTTCCCTGTCTTCCGCTCCAGAATTTTTTTTCTTTCGGCCTAACCGCATGCTTGCGGGATCTCAGTTCTGTGACCAGGGATTGAACCCTGGCCACGGCAACGAAAGCCCAGGGTCCTAACCATTAGGCCACCAGGGAACTCCCAGGAAATTTTGCTAAGGGCTGAACTGGCCCATAATTTACTTCATCGTCACCTTACCTGTTGCCTGGAATGTGGCAGTTTGGGGAGTGTGTTATCATTCTTGAGACTGTACAAGTGCCCTCACAGTAGCCTGGGGCAGCCCCAGAAGGAGAATCCTTCAGCCAATGGATGTTTCCTGCCGGAGACTAAAGGCCCCAGTGGGGAAGGTTCTTCTATTTTCTCCTCAATGAGGTGGAGAGTGGAGCAGCTGGAGGAGAAGCTCCCCCCGGGGTGTGTGGGGGGACTGAGGCCGGTGGGGTGGGGGGTGAGGGGGAGGCTGTGCAGGATGGGAAGATCCCTCCAGGGCGCACGGTGCTGGGGACCATGAGACACACAGATCTCTCTCCATGCTGAGCCACCTCCAGCCCAGTTAAGACTCCTTAGAAACAGCCAGCACCTCTCTTCTCTCTTTAGCCCCACCTTGTCCCCTCTGCTCTCCCCTCCCTCCATGCAGTGACCAGGCTCCCCAGGAGCAGTGTGGTGAGGGAATCTCTACCTGCTCCCTGGTGGTCGGCCTTGGGGACATACCGTCTGGTGGTGGGGAGGGGAGGGTAGGACAAACAGGAACAGTCCCTGTTTCGGGGAGAGATAGGAGCTGGGCAGAGGCAGCGCAAGAGCAGCTGAACAGGCGCCGGCTGGGGTGAGCCCTCTATGTCAGTCTCTTCTGCCCCTATATTCTGGCAGGCCCTCTGGCAGGGACAGGGTCACCTTGGCAGTGACTGTGCATCCCACACCCTTGTAGACAGGGGCAATGTCTTTTGGGCCTCCCAGGAAGATAAGCTCTCTCCTAGCTGTTCCTGGCTTTTACAGTTCAACAACGTCAATTTAGGGTTTTGGCTGAGAACACATGTCTCCAAAGGGGCAGTTGAAGGCACATGATTATCCAAAAGGATGTGGCCAGCTAGCCTGGAAGCAAGCTTCCTGCAGTCCTTGTGGCAATGGGAAATCCAGTTTGCGTGATATGAGGAGAGAGGCTCTTGAAACTTCTGAAGTTTAAAAAGCCTGGAACATTCCATATTTGTATTCAACCTACACTTTAGACCCAGTCTCATCCCACCATAGAGTGGGACTCTTCCCACACAACATCAATCTTTTCCTTCTCTGAGTTATTTGAGCACTAATAACCAACAACACAGACTTAGTTCTCAGCTCTCCTCCTATTGTTCTTTCTCTTTGAGTTATTTTTGACCTTTTGGATTGTAAATTCTAGAGCTTCTTGGTATTTCCCAGGTTCCTGGTATAACGGCAATGCAGAAACAGTTGGCTTTGGGGCTCGGTGAGAACGCACAGATGACTGTTTGTTGGATTGGCTCTCCCAGGTCATCAGCGTGTTGTGATTTGAGAATGTTGAAAAACCTGGTGAACCAAAAATATCTTCCTCTCCCCAACTGACCTGCCTTCCTTTTATGTCACTTCCTGACAGCTTCTAGAGAAGTGCTTATTTTATTTTTATTTTTTTTAAACATTCACCTTTTTCTAATAAATTTATTTATTTATTTTTGGCTGCATTGGGTCTTCATTGCCGTGTGTGGGCTTTCTCTAGTTGCGGAGAGTAGGGGCTACTCTTCTTTGCAGTGCGTGGCCTTCTCATTGCGGTGGCTTCTCTTGTTGCAGAGCACGGGCTCTAGGTGCACGGGCTTCAGTAGTTGTGGCAGGTGGGCTCAGTAGCTGTGGCTCGCGGGCTCTAGAGCACAGGCTCATTAGTTGTGGCGCACGGACTTAGTTGCTCTGTGGCACATGGGATCTTCCCGGACCAGGGCTTGAAGCTGTGTCCCCTGAATTGGCAGGCAGATTCTTAACCACTGCGCCACCAGGGAAGCCCAAGAAGTGTTTATTTTATTTGGACAAAGTATTCTGTCACCTGGGAGGGGTAATATGTTAGTCAGCTACCACTCTAG